>NW_024704744.1:57493938-58693938 GCF_018977255.1 Callorhinchus milii
GGGTTTGGGGGTCAGTGCTGGGGTTTGGGGGTCAGTGCTGGGGGTTTGGGGGCAGTGCTGGGGGTTTGGAGGGGCAGTGCTGGCGGGGTTGGGGGCAGTGCTCTGGGGGGCTGGGGGTCAGTGTTGGAGGGCTGGGGGTCAGTGCTGGGGGTTTGGGGGTCAGTGCTGGGGGTTTGGGGGTCAGTGCTGGGGTTTGGGGGTCAGTGCTGGGGTTTGGGGGGCAGTGCTGGGGGTGGGGGCAGTGCTCTGGGGGCGGGGTCAGTGTTGGGCTGGGGGTCAGTGTTGGAGGGCTGGGGGTCAGTGCTGGGGGTTTGGGGGGTCAGTGTTGGAGGGCTGGGGTCAGTGCTGGGGGTTTGGGGGGTCAGTGCTGGGGGTTTGGGGTTCAGTGCTGGGGGTTTGGGGGTGCAGTGCTGGGGGTTTGGGGGGCAGTGCTGGGGGTTTGGGGGGGCAGTGCTGGGGGTTTGGGGGCAGTGCTGGGGGTTTGGGGGGCAGTGCTGGGGGTTTGGGGGGCAGTTGGGGGTTTGGGGGGCAGTGCTGGGGTTTGGGGGGCAGTGCGTTGGGGGTTTGGGGGGCAGTGTTGGAGGGCTGGGGGTTGGGGGGGCAGTGCTGGGGGTTTGGGGGGCAGTGCTCTGGGGGGCTGGGGGTCATGTTGGAGGGCTGGGGGTCAGTGCTGGGGCTCAATGCTGGAGGGCTGGGGGTCAGTGCTGGGGTTTGGGGGGTCAGTGCTGGGGGTTTGGGGGTCAGTGCTGGGGGTTTGGGGGTCAGTGCTGGAGGGCTGAGGGTCAGTGCTGGGGGTCAGTGCTGGGGGTTTGGGGGTCAGTGCTCTGGAGGGCTGGGGGTCATGTTGGAGGGCTGGGGGTCAGTGCTGGGGCTCAGTGCTGGAGGACTAGGGGTCAGTGCTGGGGGTTTGGGGGTCAGTGCTGGGGGTTTGGGGGTCAGTGCTGGGGGTTTGGGGGTCAGTGCTGGAGGGCTGAGGGTCAGTGCTGAGGGTCAGTGCTGGGGGTTTGGGGGTCAGTGCTGGAGGGCTGGGGGTCAATGCTGGAGGGCTGGGGGTCAGTGCTGAGGGTCAGTGCTGGGGGTTTGGGGCTGGAAGTCATTGCTGGGGGGCTGGGGGTCAGTGCTGAGGCGGCTGGGTTTTCGGGGCTGGGGATCAGGGTGCGGTGGGCTGGGGGTCAGGGCTGGCAGCTGGGTGTCAGGGATAATAATAATAATAATAATCCTTGCATTTGTTATAGCGCTTTTCACGTCGGGAGGACGTCCCAAAGCGCTTTCACAGAACACACTGTAAAGTGAATTGACTGTATATTTGTGGGGAACGCGGCAGCCAATTGCGCACAGCAATGTCCCACAAACAGTCGTAGATTGAAAATGACCAATTTATTATTGTTTTTGGTTTTGGAGGGATTATTATTAGGCTCTGTGTGGAGTAAGGAAACTTGCCCAAGGTTTCGCCCTCAGCCTGGAATTGAACTCAGGTCTCTCACTTGCAAAGCGAGTGCTCTAACCACTGAGCTACAGGACTCCGAATGGAGGGATGGGGTCGGTACTCGGGGGTTGGGGTTCAGTGCTGGCGGGTTAAGTGTCAGTGCTGGAGGGCTGTGGGGGTCAGTGCTCGGGGGTTGGGGTTCAGGGCTGGAGGTCTGGGTGTCAGGGCTGGAGGTCTGGGTGTCAGGGCTGGAGGTCTGGATGTCAGGGCTGGAGTGCTGGGGGTCAGTGCTCTGGGGGTCAGTGCTCTGGGGGTCAGTGCTCTGGGGGTCAGTGCTCTGGGGGTCAGTGCTCTGGGGGTCAGTGTCAGTCTGGGGGGTCAGTGCCCTGGGGCCTGGGGGTCAGTGCTGGCCTGGGGGTCAGTGCCTGGGGGCCTGGGGGTCAGTGCCCTGGTGGGGGCCTGGGGTCAGTGCCCTGGGGGCCTGGGGGTCAGTGCCTGCCTGGGGGTCAGTGCCCTGGGGCCTGGGGTCAGTGCCCTGGGGCCTGGGGGTCAGTGCCCTGGGGGCCTGGGGTCAGTGCCCTGGGGGCCTGGGGTCAGTGCCCTGGGGCCTGGGGTCAGTGCCCTGGGGGCCTGGGGGTCAGTGCCCTGGGGGCCTGGGGGTCAGTGCCCTGGGGGCCTGGGGGTCAGTGCCCTGGGGGGCTGGGGGTCAGTGCTCTGGGGGTCAGTGCTCTGGGGGCCTGGGGGTCAGTGCTCTGGGGGTCAGTGTGTTGTGTCTCACGTCAGACCTTGAGCTCCTATAGTCTAGCCCAACACCTCGCCCGGAGATGCGGTCCTTCAAATGAGATATTAAACCGAGTCCTGTCTACCTGTTCATGTAGATCCCGAGGCACTGTTCGAAATGAGAAGGGAGTTTCTCTTGATGTCCTGGCCATAAAGAACCCAATTTCAAAAAAAAAAATGATCATGGATGTCTGTGGGATTTTGCTGCGTGCAAATAGGCTGTTGTTTTCAGCTACAAAATAGTCACCATGTTTTACTCGTGAAAGGCCGTAGGACATCCTCTTGATGTGAAAGATGCTATATGAATGTATAATTATTATAAAATACAAGACATTGTCAGTGGATATCATACAGTAATGCCTTGGAATTTTCTATAAAACAATTAAAAAACAAAGCTTTTATGAAATTAATTTTGTTTTTCAGTTGTGGAAACTTGAATGTGTACAGCGTGATCATTGCTGGGTCTTGACAATTGCGTGAGGACAGTTACTGCTCGTCTTAACCCATTATTGTTTAATTCAAGATGGTTAACGTTCTGAAAGGAGTCCTTGTTGAGTGGTAAGGGACTGATCTTTCCTGACTTTTTAATGTTAACTCTAAAGTAATAATAATAATCCTTGCATTTGATATAGCGCTTCTCACGTCGGGAGGACGTCCGAAAGCGCTTTCACAGAACACACTGTAAAGTGAATTGACTGTATATTTGTGGGCGAACGCGGCAGCCAATTGCGCACAGCAATGTCCCACAAACAGTCGTTGATTGAAAATGACCAATTTTATTATTGTTTTTGGTGTTGGAGGGATTATTATTAGGCTCTGTGTGGAGTAAGGAAACTTGCCCAAGGTTTCGCCCTCTGCCTGGAATTGAACTCAGGTCTCTCACTTGCAAAGCGAGTGCTCTAACCACTGAGCTACAGGACTCCACAGGTAGCCTTCCTTTTGCCTGTCACATTGCGTTTGTTGGACAAAACATTGATGGTCATCAAATGGTTAAAAATGGAAGAAACTGAGGTTTCTTAAGCGATGCATTCGAATTGAGCCATTTTGTGGTAAAAGTAATGTTTAGTCAGTTTATTATTTTGACACATGGATTTTATGAAGGTCCTGATTCCATTCTCTGGTTTAGAAGAACCAAGTGCTGTTTTTGAAGGATGTATGAGGAAACAAGAAACCACATTTATGCACAAAGTTCTATGTAAAATAATGAGGAAATACACTTATAATATGTTATAATATGATGAGTTGATGCCCACAAAGCAAAATTCTAACCCAGAGTGTCAAATAAACTATTGTTTGCCTCAAGTCGTTTTCTAACATATTGGGACAATCAATATCTGGTATTGATTTTCCTGGTCGTATTCTCATCCAGGAACTAAATTAGTTAATGTGGGATATCTTGCTTTTCATTTTAAGTCACACACAATACAGTTGGTTTCTGTGCATATGGAAGAATCTTTTATCAGTGTCACAGGCACTCTGTTGGGTGTTATGCTTGGAACTGTTGCAGAAGAGTGATCCATTGCTTTCATCCAAAGCCCTTTATAAGGAATATTATTTGTCTTTTTTGTCATTATCAGGTGCAAACTGACACCTATGAAGTGACACATGTCCAGACTTGTGATTAAAATTATATATTTTTTGGTGGCCTGTTTCTGTTGATTGTTTGGATTTCTTTTTGAACTCACCATCAGTGGCTTCACAGAAGTGTAGATTTTAAAGAAATATTAATGCTGATGCTCATTCAGCGAACCTTATACAACCTGCTACAGAAACACCTTCAAACCAGTTTCCACAGAGGTTATCAGCAGTTGGGGTGAGGATGTTAATATCAATAAACATTTGTTTCAAATTGTGGGTCTCATGGTAACTGTAGTTACTACTGGAAGAAACATACGGGAAATGGGACCCGCAGAAGTGAAGCAGTTAGTTCACAGGATACAGATTTTCTGGAAAGCAAGTACTATATTGCGATTGCTGTTAAATGGAATACAACAAAGGCAAACTTTTTTTTATGTCTGGCAAGGTCACAAAGTGTTATAAATTCTGGATAATTCTGTTGTTGGACTGTGCTGTCAATCATTTTTCAGTTAGAAATTAATTTGTGATGATAGATCTCTTGCAGGGGGGAATTGGTGAATGCATTCAGACCTCTGCCTAGTTAATAATGAACAGTGGTTCTGATATTTATGAGGTGATTGCACTGCCTCCTACTCATTAATTAAATCACCAGTGTAACCTCCTTCAATCAAAAAACGTTTAAAATTAATTTAATTTCCTCTCCCATTCTCAACCTTGCGGTGTCTTTTACGATTGTCTCTTACACTTTAATATCAGTTGCATCATAGTTTGTTAATGGTTCTCCTACATCCAGCTTCATTGCAAAATATTATTAATCCCCTTTAACCTCCATCTAATATTCCCCTCCAACTTGTAGCCATAATTCTGTAATGCTCATGCTATTTTTTCTTAATATGCATGAAGCACCCTATACCTTATTTCTCTGTTCTAATTTAATTAGCAAGTGAGAGACCTGGCTTCGATTTCCGGCAGGGCGAAACCTTGGGCAAATTTCCTTACTCCACATGTCTGATAATAATCCCTCAAGAAAAAAAACAATAATAAATTGGTCACTTGAATCCATCGTTTGTGGGACACTGCTGTGCGCAATTGGCTGCTGCATTTCACCCACAAATTTATAGTCAATTCACTTTACAGTATATTCTGTGAGGTGCTTTGAGATGTCCAGAAGATGTGAAAAGCGCTATATCAAGGATTATTATTACAAGGATTATTATTATAATTATATTTGGATTTTCCTCTTAATTGCGAACCCTACTTCAAACCACCTCCTGCCCACAGATCTTAATGGTACTTATTCACCAAAGCAACAACTTTCATTTATAAAGCTCCTTTCATGCAATATAGTGGTTCAAAGCACAAAGTGGGATGAAGTTGTAGAGGTTGTGAGCAGTGGCAGAAGGCCGCCAGCCACTGGTGGGGCACACAAGGTGGGGGATATGAAGCAGACCGGAGCCCGCTGAGCAGAGGGAGGAACAGGTTGGTAGGGGGTTAGGAGGTTGGAGAGGTAGGGGGGAGCAAGACCATAGAGAGCTTTGAAGGTGAGGAACAGGATCTTGAACTGTTAAAAGTAGAAAGGATAGTTGAGGCTCAACAAGATGCCAAGATTCCAGACTGGCTCAATGAAGTGGAGTGTGAATCCATAGATGGTGTTGCTGTCAGCACCTGAGGTGTGTAGACATCTTGTTGACGTTCAACTGAAGAAAGTTAGCTCTCATCCAGGACTTGATGTCTGACAGACATTCTGTCAGGACAGCAGTAGTCCTGGAGTCAAGGGTGGAGGCAGAGAGGTAGAGATGGATGTCATCCGCAAAAATGTGGAAGTTCACCCCATGTCTGTGGATGATGTCACCAAGCGGGAGCATATAGATATTGAAGAGGAGGGGACCAAGGACAGATCCCTGAGGAATGCTGCACGAGATGATACGGGGGTTAGAGGAGAAACTGTTTGTGGAGATGAAGTGGAGGCGGTGTGACAGGTACGATCTGAACTGGTCAAGTACAGAACCGTGAAGGTTGAGGTGAGAGGAGAGGCGGTGGATGAGGATAGAGTGGTCAACATTGTCGAAGGCAGCAGAGAGGTCAAGGAGGCAGAGGAAGCCCTGGTTGCAGATGGACAGAATGTCATTTGTCACTGTGACCAGGGCTGTTTCTGTCCTGTGGGCAGCACAGAAACCCGATTGGAGGGGTTCGTGAAGGGAGTGGCGGGAGAGGAAGGAGCGAAGCTGGGAAGCAATGACTCATTCCAGGACCTTGGAGAGGAAAGTTGGAGATGGGGAGGAAGTTTGGGAGCAGGAATGAGCCCAGGGAGGGTTTTTTTTAAGGATAGGAGTGATGACAGCCATTTTTAAACAGGTGGGAATGGTCGCAGAGGACAGGGAGAGGTTTATGATGTCTTTGGAGAGGGGTAGGGATGGAGTTGAGGGAGTAGGTGGTTGGTTTTATGCGGATTATACTAGTGATGAGAGAGGAGTGGGAGACAGGTTCGAAGGAGAGGAGGGAGGGATGGGTAGGGGCCGGGGTGATGGTAGTAGATGTAAGGGCAGAGGCAGCTGAGCAGATCCCCTTAACTTTGGATTTGAGGAAGTCCAGCATCACCTCGCAGTTGGCATTGGAGATGAGGATGGGCAAGGCATGAGAGGGTGGGCGGAGGCTGGGTTGGTGATTTTTAATTCCCTTCTCTCTCATTACGTTATCAGAAATGAGAAAATATTCCAGTTGTTTAGGCCAATTTTATATTTCCAATGAAAAAGGTGATTTTTACATTAGAATACATTAGAATATACAGCACAGAAACAGGCCATTCGACCCAACTGGTTTATGCTGGTGTTTATGTTCCTCCATTTTTGGTGTAATAATAGCACATTTAAAAAGATCAAAAGCTTTAGCAATTTGTTCCAGATTACAAATGTAACAATTATTCTTCAGGTATTTTTCTTTGTCTTAAGTGAGATCATCCGCGCTTCCTCTCATGCTCTGTTCATGGCTCATTCATAGAAAGAGCTTTCCTTAGTTTCATTTGGTATGTAATTCATGAGGGAAGCATTCCAAATGCAGGAATTTTGTCTATAGAAATCAATATTTGCTTTCAAAAACAACTTCCTATAAAGATTATGACACACTGCCAGCAAAGATGTCAGTATGTTGAATGATTCCAGTCGCCACGGCTAATATATCCATAAATTAAAGAGGATTTACAATCGAGAAACAATAAGAATTCACTGCAAATCCACAATTTGACAATAAGTACTTGCAACACCAGATTGTGAGACTTCTGTAATGAGGGAACAAGGCTGTTGACTTAAAGTAAAAAAATATGAAACCTAGCACCACAACTGTCATCAAACAATACTTTGTACGAGGTTCTTGCCCCACCCCACAAAAAAAAATTCCTGGTTACTTTTAATGGCTCTGTGTTGAAATACATTTTACATACTTAAAATCTTACATCTCTTACATACTTTCATTTATCAACATCGTCCTTGAAACGGTCTTGATTATGTTCTTATGTTCTTCATAATTGTGAGATTCAGTTTGCACAATCAAGGAAAAGCATGATATCACCACCCCGGAAAGAGGGACTCAGTTCTTGACATAAAACCAATGGCACGTGAAGGTGGAGCAGGCTTCTTGATTCACCTCTTGAGTTCTTGTGCCACCGCATCTCTTATGAACTGCAGACTGCGCTGGTAAAGGAATGAGTTTCTATTCCCAGGTTTGCAAATGTTTAGATGATTGACTTCCACAGGAATAAAATCACCAATCCCCATGTCTGCAAAATATGTTTTTGGAAGAAAAAAAAATGAATAACGTACAAAACAAAATTAGTAAATTTTCGTTAACTAAGTTATCATAGTTGAGGGAGGAAGGCAGGGTGGCCGAAGGCACGGTCAAAGAGGACGGTCTTTAGACGGCACTTGAAAGAGACAAGTGGAGGGATTGCGGAATAGAATTCCAGAGTGTAGGGGCAGAGATGCTGAATGTCCAACCGCCAATGGTGGGGCAGGATGTGCACGGGACCTGAACAACAACAACATTAGATTTATAGAGCGCCTCTCATGTTGGGAGGACGTCCCAAAGCGCTGAACAGTTAGGTGTCGGGGCCCGAGCATGGGGGAGGGGTGGTGTAGAGGTGGTCGAATTCAAGATCCTGATCCTCACCTACAAGGCCATTCACGGCCTTGCACCCTCCTACCTCTCTGACCTACTATCCCCCTACTTACCTGCTCGTACCCTCCGTTCCTCTGGCTCCGGTCTGCTCCACATCCCCCACCCTAACATCGGTGGCCGGGCTTTCAGCCTCTCAGCCCCGAGGCTCTGGAACTCTATCCCCCAGTGCCTTCGCCGCCTCCTCCCTTTCCTCCTTCAAGGCCGGTCTCAAGACCTTTCTCTTTGACCATGCCTTCAGCTCCCCTCGACTCTCTACCCCGTCCTCGCTCCCTCCCTTCCCTCCCCTCAGTCTGACCAGTTCCCCCCGCTCGGATCCTGACCCAACTGTCCAGCACCTTGGGACACCCTCCTGACGTGAAAGGGGCTCTATAAATGCAATCTTGTTGTTGTTGTGTTGTTGTTGTAGGAGTGAGGGAAGGCAGAGAGGTGGGAGGGCGACCAAAGGCACGGATGAAGAGAAGGGTCTTGAGATTGGCCTTGAAGGAGGCAAGGGAGGAAGCGAGGCAAAGGGACCGTGGGATGGAGTTCCAGAGTGTGGGGGCTGAGAGGCTGAAAGCCTGGCCACCGATGGTAGGGCGGGTCGGGCAGGAGACATGGAACAGGTCAGAGCCCGCTGAATGGAGAGAGCGGCCAGGTTGGTAGGGAGTCAGCAGGTCACAGAGGTAGGAGGGGGTAAGGCCATGGATGGCCTTAAAGGTGAGGATCTTGAACTCGATCCTCTGGGAGATGGGGAGCCAGTGGAGTCAGGTGAGGGTGGGAGTGATGGGGTCACTGAAGCAGTCGGAGGGAGCGGACAGGCTTATTTGGGGTTACGAGGTCGGAAAGGTAGGGGAGAGCAAGACTGGAGCGGTTTGAAGGTGAGAACGAGGGTTTTGCACTTGATTCTCTGAGGGATGGGGAGCCAGTAAAGCCGGGCAAGGAGTGATTGGTTCACGGAGCCTGGTGAGGGAGAGGGCACGAGCTACAGAGTTCTGAATAATCTGAAGCTTGTGGAGGGAAGAGTTGGGAAATTCAGCGAGCAGGCAGTCGGCGTAGTCAAGCATACTCAAGTTCTTCCTTAGAGAAGCATACACCATACACTTGACAACCCCTCCTATAGCACCTCTGATAGTGAATATTGAAAAGAATATCTGATGGAAGCTGTTTTTTTTAAGAAAAAAATAAAATTTTGATAGCCTAGACAGGCTTTGATGTAAAGCTCTTTTCTTTCATGCTTGAGGGGTACATAAATTACTTTGGGGGATTAGAGATTTGAATTTACATGCAATATAGTGGTACTATATATATCTGTGTGAGCAGATCTTTACAATGGCCATTAACATTGAGACTGAGGTTCCATAAAAATAGTAATCCTCTTTGTGGTCTGCAGAATTTCAAGGAGTGTCATCAATGAGTTAGTCACTTCTGCATGCTTTCTAGCTACATCTGGCGTGACTGTGTGGTAGAATAAAGAACAAATGCATATTATTCTGTAAAGCAATACTTTTTTATAAATTTCAACATCTAACTTTCCATAAGGTAAAATCACCCAACCCTCATTGCTCGGGATGACTAGTGTGAGTTATGGCAATGTCACACTGCATTAAGGGCGCTCTTCTGAAGTTGGAGTTTAAGGTAGATTTTATTTTTAGCTCAGAAAAAGCATTACTTTGCAGCTTCCTGTGTCATACCACAACAACAATTTGTACTTATATAGCGCCTTCCACGCAGGGTAGTGTCTCAGAGCGCTTAAGAATAGCGGAGCCTGACTCTGAGCCGGAGCAGAGGGGGTGGAGGTGACCGTAAGCACGGTTGAAAAGGAAAGTTTTAAGGCCGGACTTGACCAAGGGGAGAGAGGGGGGCAAGGCAGTGGGATTGAGGGAGAGTGTTCCAAAGTTTCAGACATAGTGGTTGAAAGCACGACCTCCGATGGTGGGGCTGAAGGTGTGAAGGACGAGCAGGAGGCCAGAGCCAGTCGATAGAAGGTGCTGAGTGGTGGATTGGGAAGTGAGGAGGTCGGAGAGGTAGGGAGGTGCCAGGGAGTGAAGGAAATTGAACACGAGTGTGAGGATCTTGAAGTCGATCCGTTCGGTGATGGGGAGCCAGTGGATCCTGGCCAGAACTGGTGAGATGGGGGTATGGGGACCAAAGTACCAGTCCAGAGTGCTTAAAAGTGAAAACATATTGCTAGCACTCTTATCCTTGATGGATAGAGACGTTACATTTTCCAGGATGGTGGTGGTGGTGAGGGGCTAGAGGTTAGCATATTCTCCTTAAGGCTTTAAAAAGAAGCACATCCAGGAGAGGATTGTTTAAGCATACAAAACAATAACAACAACAAAATTACATTTATAGCGCGTCTTTCACGTCGGTAGGATGTCCCAAAGCGCTGAACAGTTAGATGTCAGGGCTCAAGCATGGGAGAGGGGTGGTGTAGGGGTGAGGGAAGGCAGAGAGGTGGGGGGGAGACCAAAGGCACGGTCGAAGAGAAGGGTCTAGAGACCGGCCTTGAAGGAGGCAAGGGAGGAAGCGAGGCGAAGGGACCGTGGGATGGATTTCCAGACTGTGGGGGCAGAGAGGCTGAAAGCCCGGCCACCGATGGTAGGGTGGGTCGGGTAGGAGACATGGAGCAGGCCAGAGCCTGATGAGCTGAGGGCCGACAAGGAGGGAGTTCCCGTAATCAATGCGTGGGTGAGGGTTTCGGCAGCCTGAGGGGTGAGGCAGTGGCGGAGTCTGGCACTGTTGCGGAGGTGGTGATAGGCAGTGCCGGTCATGGCGCGGATGTGGGGGAGAAAGGACAGTTCAGGGTCAAACAAGACAGGCAGTCAGTCAGGACCTCAGTAGTTCAGGGTGGAGGCAGAGAGGTAGAGTTGGGTATATGAAATTTACCCCATGTCTGCGGATGACGTCACCAAGGGGGAACACGTAGAGGGTGAAGAGGAGGGGACCGAGAACAGAGCCCTGAAGAACACCACATGAGACCGTGCGGGGGCTGGAGGAGAAACTGTTTGCCGCGACGAAGTTGAGGCGGTGTGAAAGGTAGGACCTGAACCAGTCAAGGACAGAACCTTGAAGGCTGAGGTGGGAGGAGAGACGGTGGAGGAGGATTGAGTGGTCCATGGTGTCAAAGGCGGCGGAGACGTCAAGGAGGACGAGGAGGCAGAGGGAGCCCTGGTCACACATGGTCAGGACGTCGTTTGTGACCTTGACCAGAACAGTTTCCGTGCTGTGGGCAACACGGAAATCCGATTGGAGGGGTTCATGGAGGGAGTGAGAGGAGAGGAAAGAGTGAAGCTGGGAGGCAACGGCTCACTCAAGGACCTTGGATAGGAAGGGGAGATTTGAGACGGGCCGGTAGCTAGATAGCTGTGATGGGTCAAGGGAAGGTTTTTTCAAGGTGGGGGTGACAGTGGCTGTTTTGAGGGGGGAAGGAACAGTGCCAGATGACATGGAGAGGTTAATGATGTCGGTGAGTAGTGAGGCAAGGAGGTGGAGCTGGGATTTAAGGAGAGGGGAAGAGATGGGGTGGGGTCGAGGGAGCAGGTGGTGGACTTCATGGAAGTTATGTGTTAAAGGCAGAGGAGGGGGTGACAGGTTCAAAGGTGTGGAAGGAGGGATGGGTAGTTGTCAGATGGGTAATTGTGTGGAGTGGGTGTAGGGAGGGCTTGGAAGTTGGGAGGGCAGTGGCAGCTGAGCAGATTCCCTCGATTTTGGACTCGAGTAAGTCCAGCATTTTCTCACAGTGAGAATCGGAGGAAAGTATCTGCGAGGCATGTCGGAGAGGGCAGAGGAGCTGGTTAGTGGTGGAGAACAGGAGCCTGGGATTGCCTTTCGCCTCCAGGATTAACCCAGAATAGAAGGATGATTTGGCCGAGGCGAGAGTAGAGTGGTTGTTCTTGATGAGGTCCAGCCAGATGTGGCGGTGGACTGTTAGGCCAGATTTGAGCCAAGTGCTTTCAGCAGCCTGCACCTGGCCCTTAAGCGAGCGGAGGTGGCTGCTGAACCAGGGTGAGGTTTGGGAATAGGAGGCAGTTCGGGAGGTGAGGGGGGCAAGGACATTGAGTGTGGTGGAGAGGGTGCTGTGGAGAAGAGTAAGTGCAGTGAGTGGATTGTTGCGAAAGGTGGGCCAGAGGGGGAGGAGATCAGAGGATTCCAGGGCAGCGGAGAGGGATTGCGGGGAGATCTTCTTCCACGGGCGGTAGAAGATGGGGGTATGTTTGGAGGCAGCGGGGAGAGGGATATGGGAGTTGAGGGAGATTAAATGGTGTTCAGAGATGGCCTTGTCAGTGATGGTGACATCCGAGACACTGAGGCCGCGGGCGATCACCAGATCGAGCGGGTGGGTGTGGGTAGCAAAGTGGATGTGGAGGGAGAGGTTGAGAGAGAAGTCTGAGGAGATGGAGCAGGAGGGGTGAAGTGGAGGTTGAAGTTGCCTAGGATGATGAGGCAGTCGAAGCAGAGGCAGAGGGAAGCAAAGAGAGTGGAGATGTCAGAGATGAAGGTGGGAGAGGATTTTGGGAGGTGGTAGAGTAAGAGAATACAAAAGTGAATAATTCAAATTTTGGATTTTTAAAAATTACTTTGCAGAATATCATCACAAAACTAACCTTTAAAATCTGTTGAGATTATTATACCCAATTTAAACTGATTTTAATACCTGCTGAATTTAGCGGAACCACATGCAGTCTGATCATACTGCCGATATTTGTTGGTAGAATTTCCCCGAAACTCAACATGTTGATCTTCTGCTCTTCTATTAGATTCCTGAAATTATTGTTCAGGTCTCTTAAAGCTGGAGAATCTACAGGGAAATATTCGTTAATAAAAGTGAATAAAATGTCAATTATTACTGAACTATCATAGTGACCTGATGACTTGCTATGACTTAACAGTCCTGTATGAGAGGTAACTTTCTTCAGTTGAACGTCAACAAGACCGAGGCTCTCCTGATTGGCTCCGGTCAGCGCCTCCTCACCTCAGGCGCTGACAGCATCACCGTCCATGGTTGCACACTCCATGTTGCTAAGCCAGTCCAGACCCTCAACTATCCTTTTTACCCCACATCTGTGCCATGACCCGCTCTGCTTTCCCCCACCTCCGCAACATTGCCCGTCTCCGCTACTGTCTCACATTGTAGGCCATCAAAACCCTCAGACATGCTTTCATTACATCGAGGCTCGACTATCAAACTCACTGCTTGTCAGCTTCTCCAACTCCTCCCTCCACAGGCTGCAAATCATCCAGAACTCTGCAGCCCGGGTCCTCTCCTGCACTAGGCTCCATGACCCTATCACCCCCATCCTTGCCCAACTCCACTGGCTTCCCATCACACAGAGAAAACAGTTCAAGATCCTGGTACTCACATTCAAAGCCCTCCACGGTCTTGGTCCCCCCTATTTCTGCGACCTCCTAACCTCCTTCCATCCTGCTTGCTCTCTCCACTGAGCAGGTTCCAGCCTGCTTCACAACCCCTGCCTTGCTCACCCCACTATTGTCGGGCGGGCCTTCCGCCACTCTGCCCCCACCCTCTGGAACTGCATCCCACAGGCCCTTCATCTCGCCCCCTCCCTTGCTACCTTCAAGACCCATCTCAAGAGCCTCCTCTTCAACCGTTCTTTCGATCTCCCTGCTTCTCCCCCTGCCCTCCACCCTCCCCGACCCCAACCCCCAGCTCAGGTCTGTAACTCTGTCTGTCCAGCGCCTTGGGACAACCTCCTGATGTGAAAGGCGCTATGCAAATGTAATTTTGTTGTTGTTAACAGGTGCAAAGGAGGAGATTCAGGTTCTGAATTTTGACCATTAATTCTCTAGATTTTCTGCAGAAAGAATATTCCAATACTATCCAGTAATAGCTCCAATGCACTGTATCTTTGTGTTTTGAGATCAAATCCATTGTGAGCATATGTACAAAGCTCCTATCTAGTTACTAGTTTCAATTTAATGGTACTTATTCCACTATTTAACAAACTGACTTATCTGAATGTATCCTAACATTGTTCTCAGTGGCCACATTTGTGAATCTGGGCCTGTGGCAGTGGACATCTGCCCGGATTGCTAAAACCAACTGTACAGCTCCAACTGCTGCCCTGGCTGAGATCAGCCAACTCAGCATGAACTAATCTATAAAGCTAAGTGCTACACAGAGTGCTGCCTTTGCCTACAAGGCCATAGGATGATGAAAATCTTTTTTAATAACACACAAATAGTTTCCTGGTCACTTTCCATATTTAACGGTGCCTTGTCAGAGCAGATTCCATAAGCACATTAGCCTATTCAATGCTAAGTACTAATCAGTTCAAAATACACCATGTCTACAGTGGGATGACAGAACATTGCTAAGAGTCGCTTTGTTTAAGAAACATCTAACATTTTTTTCCGCATAAAGCTACATACAATATACAGCACAGGAACAGGCCAACTGGTCTATGCCAGCGTTTATGCTCCACAAGAGCCTCCTCCTGCCCTTCCTCAACTAAGCCTATTGGCATTACCTTCTATTCCTTTCTCCCTCATGTACTTATCTATCTTCCCCTTAAATGCATCTATGCTATACATTGCAATTTACATTGCATCTACACATGGGACATTGATGGGTTGCCACATTCGTCCCACAAATACATTCACTACACTTTACAGTAACCGTGTCAAGGCTTTGAGATATTCTCAACATTATAGGCCCCATGCTAAATGCAAGCACTATTATTTTAGCTAACTGTCAAATAAACAGTGGAGTCCTGTAGCTCAGTGGTTAGAGCACTTGCCTTGCAAGCGAGACGCCTGGTTTCAATTCCAGGCAGGGCGAAACCTTGGGCAAGTTTCCTTACTCCACACAGAGCCTAATAATAATCCCTCAAAAAAAAAATAATAAATTGGTCATTTTCAATCCACGACTATTTGTGGGACATTGCTGTGCGCAACTGGCTGCCACTTTTCACCCACAAATATACAGTCAATTCACTTTACAGTCTATTCTGTGAAGCACTTTGAGATGTCAAGACGTAAAAAGCGCTATATAAAATGCAAGGATTATTATATTGTATTATTATTATAAACAGAAAAGCCCCCAACAACTTTCAATGTCTCTTGATCTGCAAGTATTCTGATTTATTACATGGGCCTTTCTGTGGTAAAAAGATGATGGTACGTATTAGTAGAGCATACAGTGGAAGAAAAAAACAGAAGGTTAAGTTGATCCAAATAGCGTCCACCTTACCTTTGCTAAGCTCCTTGACTTCAACAGAAGGAAATAGCAGAAATCGAGCATTAATGGAGTATTCTGCTAAGCGAGATCCATGATGGGGCACACTGTAAAATACAATGCCTTGAGTATTCTGAACCATTGCTCTCATTTCTGGATCTTCTTTAGCATCCAACAGCATCTGTTTGACTAGCAAGCCTACAATACAGAAATTATATCAGTTGAACTAAGGGAAATCTGATAACTAGAGATCATTGTTTATTGTCGTCCTCTCACTTTACTCTTACTGAGTACAATCCAATTCCACAGGTGCCTCTGTTGCCTCCAATAACTCATCCAAAGTGGTCATTTATATGTGAGTTCAGGCAGTGCTGGTTAGATATTCAACTGTGAAACATCATACCTGAGCCTGACCTGGCATTTTCTAGTACTATTCATTGGATAGTAATTGAGGTGGGAATTCTGACCTGCTGTCTTTCTGTTCCTATCACTTGGGTGTAGGGGCCAGTTATCGAACCCCCCCCCCCACTGAGATCAACTAGCTCATCACAGTCTTGGGATTGAACTAATTTTCACAGTAGGTATTTCATCTGAGCCACCTGAAGGGCTCTGCAAGCATATTGGTGCTTAACATCACAATACTGGGAAGCAGAAAGGAATTGATCTAGGATCTAGAGCTTAAAAGACAGCTATCAGATTGGTTACCATAATCAGCACCTCAACATAAACAGATTTATACCTGGTACCTGATATATTCAACGTCAGATATTCAGTGTCTGCACCATTAAATCACCAATGCATATCAATATATGAGGCTGTTATCACCGAGAGCTGAGCAATAGCCACACAATTATAAAGGTTAATCACCATTAAAGAGAATTTGACCACACTAAAGCTGTTCAGAGTAAACACCAATTGCACCTCTTCAGAGGCACTAGACTCTTGACAGGATTCCCTTTTTCTTCATAGCACATCCTTTAGTTGTTAACCAAGAAAGCACTATACAGCATTTTGTTTTTTTTAAAAAAACATTGAATCTGATCACACTCAGTTTATGACTGTATGAATAAAGCTGCCACTTGTTGTATTCTCAAGTATTCAGCCAAAAATGATTGGGGCCTTAACCATTTTGTTGATGTTTTATTATCAAATATCTTGCATTGGGATATGAAAAGAACTTCTGGGGTCGTTACCAGCAAAGCATACAAGCCTACTGCCAATACCAGCAATGCTATACAAAAAAAGCTGTGGGAATTAATTTTATATAGGCGTCCTGTGGGGTTGGCGATGTCCAGATGTAGCTGATTGAATAACATTAACTGCCGAAATCTCAAATGTAAGATTAACTAAAATCAGTTGTTAACCCAAGCAGTTAAATCTTGAGTTTTTTGTTTGCTGCTGCTGTTGTTTAAAGCTCATGTAAAACCATAGAAATTTACAGTACAGAAGGCTAGTCAGCGCATCATGTCTGTTCTGGCTCTTTCAAGGAGCAATCTATTCAGTCCTATTTACCTGCCTTTTCCCCATACCCCTGTAAATTACTAATTTTTAAATCTCTATCTAGTTCCTTCTTGAAAGCTAATATGGAACCTCAACCACCGATGGGATATTCCATATCCTAGCAACTCTCTGTAAAATAAATCCTCCTAATCTTTCCTTTAGCTAATTAACTTGAAATGATGCACTCCAGTCACTGTGGTGAAAATAATTTTTCTACATTGACTATCAAAACCCCTCTTCATTTCAAAGAACTCCATCAGGTCTCCCCTCAATCTTCTCCGTTCCAATGGCAATCGGCCCAGGTCCTCCAGCCTCTGCTCATCAGTCAACACATTCATCCTGGTATCATCCTCATCAATCACCTCTATAACCTCTCTTTGGCCTTGCCATCCTTCTTAAAGAGGAGTGACCCAAACTGGACACAATACTCTAACTTAAGATTTGTATAAGTTAAGCATCACTTAACAATCTGTTTTTATATTTTTGCTTCTATTTCATTTTTTGAATCGATGAATCGATGACTCAAATAATCCAAAATTTATTTTTTCAGCTAATCAGGAGGATTAAGGACCAGAAACAAGTCTTGTGTTGGTTACATACTTTGGGTTGCTTTCCCCACTGTAATGGAACATCAACAGTTGCTACATGTAGCACCAACAGGAATTCTAGCCCACTGATGTGTACAGAGGCAGTGCAGTGTTCTGGTGAACAGTGAATGGGAAAACATGGCTGCTGAACACTGTCAGTATTACAAGAGTTTTTGTGGGAGCAAGCAGTAGTGAGATAGACCAAGAGAAACAACAACAACAACAAAATTACATTTGCAAAGCTCCTTTCACGTCGGGAGGATATCCCAAGGCGCTGAACAGTCAGGAATCAGGACGCAAGTGTGGGGGGTCAGAGTTGGGATGAGGGGGGGCAGAGGGGGTAGGAGGGCGGCTGAAGGCACGGTCTAAAAGGAGGGTCTTGACTTGTGCCTTGAAGGAGGCAAGAAAGGAAGCGAAGCGAAGGGTTCGTGGGATGGAGTTCCAAAGGGTGGAGCAGAGAGGCTGAAAACCCGGCCGCCGATGGTAGGGTGGGTCGGGCGGGAGACATGAAGCAGGCTCGAGCCTGCTGAACGGAGGAAGTGGACAGGCTGATAGAAGGTTAGCAGGTCAGAGAGGTAGGAAGGGGCAAGGCCGTGGAAGGGCTTGAAAGTGAGGACCAGGATTTTGAATTCTGTCTCTGAGAGATGGGGAGCCAGTGGAGCTGGGCGAGGATGGGGGTGATGGGGTCACAGAGCCTGGTGCGGGAGAGGACACGAGCTGCAGAGTTCTGGATGATCCTAAAGATCACAAAGAACTCAATGAACCAAATTGCTGCTACATACTTACTTTCTTTCCCCACAATTGTTTTAATAAAAGGTGTTTGCATTAACAAGGTATTTGCCACTGGTGTAAGAGCCACTTTTCCTAATGTCCCAATTATAAAATGGTAATGAGGAAGGTTGGTATCTGTTTAGTTTATTCGTACAATTCTTACCTCCCATACTATGTGCCACCCAAACCACTGGCCTATTCCCAACACCTGCAGCTTTCAGTTTAGTCAGCAGCTCACGACTCCTGTAAGCCAAGGACTTCCTGAATAAAAGCAGAAAATAAGATAAGTCCAGGTTTAACTAAAGCCACAATTTCGGGCCTGTTTCAATTTACGAGACACTCTGAATTATCCAATCCAGTTAGTCTGAATGGATTGAATTTGAAGTCAGTTGAATGTAAAAATTTCCACAAATAAAAATGTAAAACGTTTTTAAAAATTAAATTTCTTATTCAAATAACTTTTTAAAGATCAGCAACTGTTAAGCTCCACTATTGTTAAACAATCCGAGATGCTACCCCCATGTGAAGGGTACTATATAAACACAACTAGTTGTTGATAAATGAACCATTGAACCACGAGGAATCCCGGTTTTCTTAATAACCTCAGTACTTGCTGTACCGAAGACTTGTGCAGAGTTTAATGTTACTTTGGGGTACACACACACTAATTTCAAATGAAAGGATTGTTACCGAGCAACATTGAATACCATGGTTGTTGATGTCAGGCAGAAGGGAAACATATGCATCATTGGTTAAGCCTTGGTACTTTTCATGGCGATCTCTTATGAGGGCCCTCCTCCCAAGCAAAACTCAGAGAGTAGAGGAAGCGGCAGATGAATAAGGCAGATCGAATTAAGACTTTTTCCTGGTACTCTCAGAACTTTCTAGGCTCGGAAACTTGACTCCAAGCACGTAAGAGTTGTTCAGACCAAAAGGGAACCTTGCCTGATGTTAAAGAGAGCGAACATCAGGGCCTTAGGAGAATGCTTCTTATTGGCTTGAATGTTTATATTTGAGGATTTGCATTTGTGGTTTGAATATCTTTAGTATCTCCACTATTTGCTCTCGTCATCCCAAAATACAATTTGTGGTAGACTCACTAGACCACAAAAAGATGGAATAGGGAATGCCAGAAAACTGGAGAATATAGAAAGTGCCACCAAACGTAGTACTGTGTTATGCTCCACACAGTAGTCGATAATAATTTACCCTCAAAAGGGTTTCTGAGCAGTGACCTAGACAAAAGTAGCAAACACAGAATGAGTGCCGTAAGACTCAATATCAACTTGCCCAACCAGTTCTAAAGATTCAGAAAAAGATTGGTAACAAAGCAGGTTTCTAGCAGAAAGCATTGGGATTTTTCATGGCACTTGCCCAGCAATGCTCAGGACCACTATAATAACACAAAGGAGATTAGCTGCAGAACTGCAGGTGGCAACATATTCAGAGAAACGTTGGCACACAAGCTCATTGCATCATCAGACTATCTCCACCAAAAGTTTAATAACCTTTTAAAAATATATAATTCTTCAAGTAATAGAAAGATGAAGATTTCACAGAATTTGTAACATTTCACTGTCCTTCAAACTCAGTGGCCAAATTTTAGAAAAAGGAAAAAACACTCAGATTTTAGTAGTTTTTCTGCAAAGAATTAACACTGGAAGAATGCTCTGAATCCATTTTTAAATGTAAATACTCAGCATGTAATTAAACATGCCTCAATAAAATAACTAATCGATCCATGAGATCTATCCACAGCTTTTAGCACCATAACCGTTTAGTTAACAAGATGTGATTGCTTCAATACAACATGCTGATGCATGATGATACAACATTCAGTGCCTACATTTCCCTTTCTAAGAGAAACAAGCACATGAGATTCATGCAAGCCAGAGATTCCAATGTGTATCACACGGAATTTCTGCAGTGTTGCAGCACTGTAAATATTGAATGGTGTGACAACTTATGAATCTGCACTATAGCATTCCTCTTGTAAAAAGGATTTCAAAAGTAAAAACATCATAATACTGCAGGACAAAGACTAAAACCTGGACTTAGGTGAAGGGTTTTAGATCAAGTTGAGTTTGCAATTAGCACATACCTTTCATTCTCCACAGGGCACTTAGATCTCCAGTCACTGAGGTGGGTGTCATACTCTACTGATAAAATCCTTAGGTTGGGGCAATCTGCAGCTAGCCATGTCTGAATGCAAATCAACAACACAAAAATAATCAATCAAACCAACATTTCATTAATAATAATGATTGCATTTGATATAGTGCCTATCACGTCTTCGAGACTTCTCAAAGCGCTTCACAGAATAAATTGTAAAGTGAATTGACTGTATATTTTGTGCGTGAAACACAGCAGCCAATTGCACACAGCAGTGTCCAATAAACAGCCATGGATTGATTGACCACTTTTTTTTAAAAAAGGGATTATAACCCCCAAGAAAAGTGATCCGCCAATCGACTAACAACTGGATTCCTACTGACTGCTCGGTAAACAGAGGCGTGTTAAGTAAAGAAACGTGCACAAGATTTTGCCCTGCTTGGGGCGAATGCTCTAACCACTAAGCTACAGGACTCCACAATTTGAAATGAACAATTTCATTCACATGTAAACCAAGTTCTAAACTGGTTCCCACTCTAAGTGACATTTAGCAATGTCCCAAATGCAGTACCTACCAGTGCAACAAGAAGATCCCAGAAGCACTGTGTTCACAAGGCAGCGCTAATGTTATCAGAACATAAGCTGCATTCAGCATTTGAAATTAGTAAAGAATAATAATAATTCTTAAATTTGATATAACACCTTTCACATCAGGAAGATGTCCAAAGGTACTTCACAAGATATTCTGTAAAGTGGAGTGGCTCTGTGTTTCGCAGGCAAATGGGGCAGCCAGTTTTCACACAGCAATGTCTCACAGACAGCTATGAAATGAATGACAAATTTTTATTTGGAAATGTTGGCAGAAACTCTGCTCTTTTCAAATATCGCCAACATCCGTTCAACATCCCCCCTGTACAGTCAAACAGAGCCTTGGTTTAATGTCTCATCCAAAGAATAGCACCTCCAACATTGCACTGGAGTGTCACCTTAGACTATGTGAGTTCAAAGTCCCGATGTAAGGGCTGGAATGCACAATTTTCTGACTCAGTCAGCCTAAGAAAATTGGTCCCTACAATTGCATTAATAAGATGGAGAAGGAGATAGTATCAATCGTACCTTCCACACAATACAGAGTTAGGTAGGTTCACCTGATCCCGCATTGTTAGGGATTTCCAAAGGGACATTTTCCTTTTAAGAAACTGTCATTCCCCAAATAATATCCATGGAACACCACACCTATAATAATTCATCTAGGTTTTAAGGAGGTGCCTTTCTGAAAGGTTCAAAACAAAGCATCAGAGAGTAAGCTCTTTACGCCAATGATTCCCCCCCCCCCACCCCAGGGCATTTCACTTTAAAAATGGTTCTCCTAATTTTCTGCATGATGTTGATATACAAACTACTGTATGAAGTCTCAGCAGAGATTGCCAACATATATTACACGGGGCTCTAATACTTTTGAATAACTGATCTGCCTGGCAGCTTCTTCTTCTGAATCAAACCTATCTGTATGAAGTGCTCTGTCAGATCAGACCGTGCTAATTTACAGTCAGCAGTGAGCTCACAGATCCCAGCAGCCATCACTAAATGAATTTCGATTTGGATCTGTGCTCCACTGATCAGGCAATAACAACAAAAAGATATTATAGGCAGGGTTAGACCATCATTATTACATTACAGCAAAAAAAACTTATAAAATGTTATGGCAAATGTGTTCATTTATTCTCAATCAAGATTACACTTGAATCAGAGCTTCCATTTAATAGGAGTGAATGGTATCGGGCGGCTGCTATTGTAGGTTTGGACATGGTATGTGTTCTGGCAGATTCCACTGTGCTTTATGTTCCTTCACTTTCACCCTCCAGTGGACTCAGCATGTGTGCAGCCACAAGTTGAAATTTATTGGGAAATCTCTACAGAAAGTCTTGCAGCTAAATAATTCAGATGTATTTGCATAAATTTAAAATATTTATTTATTTTTTGCTTGCAAAAAAAATCAAAGAAATGATGCCTAAATGTTATTTAAAAGCTCTATAAAGCAACTGTGCGGAGTGGATTTGGGAAGCAGCCAAGGGCATTAAAATATCAGGATGTAGTAAACAGATTGAAGGAAAAATTCACACATATCGTGGGGAAAGTTTCATACAAATAAACATCTTCTGCATAGAAATCTCCTACTCTAACACTAGAATCATATAGAATTAGAACGCATTGCTCCTCTAAAGCGTTCATCTAATTCTTCACTTATCTAAGGCACACAGTGAAGATTAACAAATTTAACATATGCTGTAGTAAAACTCTTTAACCCAAAATAGTGTTTACCATCGATGCCTGGGTAATTCTGACATCTAAATCAATTCTGGCATTTCCACTGGCTGGAGAGGTATTAAACTGACCTATTTATAATATACAGAATGGCATTTACAAAGGGGAACATGAGGCTGCAAAATTCACTGTATCATGGGTAAATGTTCACTTTTAACTATTTATATGCTTGAAAGAGGCACTGACATCGATTGAAGTGGACGGTGTGCAAGGCATGCAATGCCCTGCAGCATAAAACAAGTTGCACTTACACAGCACCCTTCACATAGAATGAACATCTCAAAGTGCTTACAATTGTGAGCAGGGAGAGGAAGATTTAGAGATGTTGATCAACAGCAAGCTGTAAAACATGTTTTTCAGGGGGTTTTAAAGGCAGAGAGTGAAGAAGTCAAGCAAAGTGATTTTGGAAATGAGTCCAAAAGACATTGGCTATCAGAAAGGTGTGTTTATCATTGTTTTCCTGTCTGAGAGAAACTATGTGCAGTGTCTGACAGTAGATTACTCTAGTAACACAATATCAGGGTTTGTTTTAAGGAAGGTTATGTTTATATTTTCTCTTCCGGTTTCAAATCTCGTTGTCTCATTCATCTGTCTAATTTATGCTGTAGTTTGCACTGTCTGATGTGCTCATTTACTGCATTGAATAATTCCTGGAAGTACAGCGTGAATCAAGTGTTCGAGGTACTGATTCAACTCCGAGCCACACTCCGCAAAACAACCTGTGACCCATGGAAATGGGGATATATATTCCTCCCAGTTCAGGGCCACATGGTCAGATAATGTCCCTGAAAACACCCCTCTCATTTCAATTACACAAATGAGACATTTCCATATCCCACCAAGTTATCCTTGTGACTTGTGGCTACCAATCTGTGTGAATTTACAGGTAGTTTGTATTGTAAGGGAGGGTGGCTGTATATACTAAGACTATCCCAACCTTCTTTCTCTTAGAACAATACAAAGTGCTTAAGTCCCAAAGCGCTTCACTTTGTTGGCTGGGCACATGCACAAGGGGTGAGAGCTGAAGAGGGGGCGGAAGGGAAAAATAACCAAAATCATGGTAAAAGAGATATGTTTGAGGCAGGTTTTGAACATGGAGAGGGAGGAGGGCGAGTCAGGGGGCTCCAGGATAAAGTTCCAGAGAGTGAGGCAGAATAGCTGAATAACCACCAGCTGATATTGGGCAGGGAAAGGGAGGGGCCTAGTCTGTTGGGTTGATGGAGGTCACAGAGGTAGGATGGAGTTAGTCAGTGGAGGGATTTAAAGGTGAGAATGAGGAGTTTGAATTTGTTCAGCTGGAGGATGGTGAGTTAGTGGAGCGAGAGAAGATGGGGCTGGTAGTCTCATGGAGCCTGGCACGGGAAGAGGACACGGGCTGCAGAATTCTGAATAGTCTGCAGTTTGTGTAGTACAAGACTTTACAAATTCTGAACTTATAGAAAAAGACCTACATCCCATCATTTTGGGATAAATCAAACTAACCATGTGGTACAGTTTTTTATACTACTGCTTTTAGTGTATAGTGTAAAGAATACTACGCACGAAAAGTATTCATGGAGTCGTGCATCACTTGTACAAGTATTAGAGGATAATGCAGAAACTCCCCCCGAATGACTGAAAGGCAGCCCCTATAGTGTTCAAGCGATATCTATCATTGGGAAAGAGTATTATAAGGACTCTGAAATATGAGTCACTTGGACTTTGACAGTGGAGTAAGAGTTGAGGCTCAATTGAACTGAGCTGATTTGGGATTCCTTCCTTGTCTTGTCTAGAAAATATTTTAAACAGGCTGCCAAGTCTCCTCAGCAGGGAAGGGATTTTTAATTTTCTTGATCCTCCAAGGCTTTCTGTATGTTTTTACTATTACCTTTGTGATGGATTGTACTTCAACTCAAAAAGTAGAGCTATTTTCACCCAGAATAATCTTATAATTTGGTTACTGAAGATGCTGAATATGAAACAAACCAGCAATTATTCCAGGAGTGTATGAAACTCAATTAGATAGAGATCCTTCAAAAGAAAATTAAGTCAGATTCAATCTCATAAACTATATATTGCATTCGGCATAGCATCTTTCATGTTTTTGCTGTAAATTGTAGTGACTATATATTTATAGGTAAACACAGAAGCTCATTTGCACACAGCTCTGTCCCATAAACAGCCATGAATGACCAATTGTATTGCATGTATTAATGGCCATTGCACCGGGAGAAACTGCCTACTTTTTGAGTAGCTCCACAGGATCTTAACGTCCACCTGAACAGGAAGCTGAGACTGCGGTTTAACATCTCATCCAAAGGACAGCACTCCGACAGTGCAGCACACCCCCAGCATTGTATCGGAGTGTCAGCCTAGACTGTGTGAGTACAAAGTTTTAAGGTGGGCCTTGAACCCACAACTCTTTGACTCAGAGACTGAGCCAGGTTGACATCCCAATCACGACATCTAATCACTCAATCCACGACTGTTTATGGGACACTGCTGTGTGCGATTGGCTGTGTGTTTTGCCCACAAATATACAGTCAATTCACTTTATGGTATATTCTATCAAGCGTTTTGAGACGTCTAGAAGACATGAAAAGCGCTATATCACATGCAACAATTATTATTATTGTTAAAAGTGCAATTACTCAGCAAAGTAATCATGAAGAAAGGGGACAATAGCAGCAATCATTGCTTTTGTTATAGTGACTTTCGTGTCAGGAGGATACCTGAAAGCGTTTCACAGGATTTACTATAAAGTGTAGTGACTGTGCATTTTGCAGGTGAATGCAGTTCAGGAAGATTTTACTGATACAACAAATTTACCTTTGGCCAACACTGGGTATAATTAACCTCTTCCTCTGGTGGCTCAATGTGGTCCTTTTGGCGCCAGGTTTTAAACGCTGCTCCCAGCAGACCATGGACAAACAGGACATCTGCCTTTATTGGCTGACTGCAGACAAGAGGGATTAAAGTGAACAAAAACCTACCTCTTCGACTGCTCCTACAGTCACCTCCCCTTTTCCCTTTCCCTTGATCGGCATCCACTACCCCACCTATGTGAAGCGCTCCAAAATATTATATCATGTGAAGGGCGCAGTATCAATCCAAATTGTTGTAACAAAACATGTAGCTCCTTGCTGAGCTGTTATGGAGGTAATAGGGTTTGGAAATGACTGAAAGAATTGCCTCCCAATTGTTACTTTGAAGCTGTGTGATGAAAACGTAAGTTGCTTTGTCAATGGTCAGGCATTGAATAAAAACACTCAATCCAGCAAACATTGTCAACTGTACACTGTACAAGGGAAAAGATTGAATTGCTATCAGCAATTCCATCAAATGTCAGCTTTTCAAAAAAATCCAAATGAAAAGGAATCAAACCCTGGAGCAACAGAGAAAGAAACAAGTGAAAGGGGGTGACGTGAAGCCAAAATCAAAACAAGGATGTGAATTTGTTACCATCTGGAAGCTCTGCTCCCTATTCTCCATCTAAAATTAGCCCCAAACACCCCCAGCTCCTGCCTCCCACTTCTCCCTCTCCAACCCAGGACCCTCCTCTCCCCTCCCCTCTGATCTCTGTCTGGTAAATAAAGACACAGCAATGAAAAAAATATTTCCCCTTCAAAAAGCAGATAAGCCAGGTTCTACAAGGAATACAAATATAGAAATGTACTTTCGAGAAACATTACTTTGAAAGGGTAAATGTCACGCTTTGGTTTTGGAAGAACCTGAATGTTTAATATGAACATTAAGAAGCGAAATGCATTGTACAAAGAATATGTGTACAACTCACTGCCTTGGGGAAAGGAATATTGTTAGCATTGGTGCCTTGGTCTCACTTTACTAGTTTAAAAGCTGTTGCTAGGTAACAGTGCGATTAACGCATGGTTCTATCAATTTCCACTATGGTGGGATATGGACGTCTATTCCTGACTCACTTGTGGGACATTCTCAATCGCAACTGGTTCCAAAGCAGTCAACATGGGAGAATTATTTGAAGTGAGATTTAAGATGTATATTCAAATTGAGGTACTCAGGTATTCAGGCTATTGTCGTTAAAATCTAAACAAATTGGACTTGGCAGATCTATGGTCATCAACCAAAGTATGCGAAACAGAAGACAGTCACTTTCCCCCATGAAGAGAGACAGAAATACCAACAGAGAAGATACCATGGATTCATTTCCAAACAAGAGACCTAGGTCCTGCCAACACTGCTCTGTCACTAACAGCAATGCTGAAGTCTGTGATTATTCCGCCCAGTCACTGGCAATGACTCAAAACATAACTCAGCATGGAATAGAAGCTTAAAATCAGGCATTAAAATTCTCAGAAACAAACAAAAATGCACCATAGGAAACTGATGTGGCTTCTGCTGTCAGAATGAAGAGAACTGCAAATCTTTATTACCTGGACCTGAACTGAGGATGAAGGATATACACTCCATCCTCATATGTTTCCTGCACTGTATCCCGGTCAAGATTAGCCAAGGCTCTTGTAGCATGTGAAGCCTGAATAATATTTGGAGACTTCATCACTTCAGCCAGGATAGCAATCCATCCTGTTATTGAAGAACACAATGTTAGACTTTCACAATGTCTTTTCTTTCAGTGAATATCCACAAATATTGTTCGTGTTAGCACTCTCTCCTGAAGGCACCGTGTCTTCCTCACTGGATGGTTTCATGAGTTCTTGTTGCCCTCCAATACCTCTCTCAAGTGATCATTCATCATTTATGAGCCCAGTCATTAAGTTCAGCCGTGTTCAACAGTGGGGTGCATCATAAAGGAGCCTTGTTCTTATCAGATATCCATACCTGTACTCTTCCCAGCAGTGGTCACAAGATGTGGATTCGGAGCGTTAAATCTGGCTGATGCTTTCCCTCCCTAACCCAGAGCCAACGCAAATAATTCGTCTTGAAGGAGGCAAGGGAGGGAGCGAGGCGAAGGGAATGTGGGATAGGGTGGGGGTAGAAAGGTTGGACGCCCGACTGCTGATGGTGGGGTTGGCCAGGTGGGGGCCGTGGACTAGGCCAGAGCCTGCTGAGTGGAGACAGGTTGATCTGGGGTTAGTAGGTCGCAGAGGCAGAGGAAGGCCTCCTTCTGGAAATGTCTCCTCACCCGGACAAATTCTGATACAGGGTTTGGGTTGACTAAAATTCTAGCAGGATTTCTCATTAAGAAATAGCACAAGTTAAACCCCAATTCCAAGAATGATAGAAAACTAAAGAAAAAGTGCCACCTTCAAAGTATTTATCTTATTAGGTATTAAATCGCAGACCACATTATCCAGTGTTGCAGACTGGATTAACCTCAAACTCAGGTCTGGAAGGTAGTGGATATCACCATACCTGATTGCACAATGGCTGAGTGAAGAGGTTCATGCAAAGTTAAATTTCCGATTGTCCGGAGGACGTTTCTCTGAATTTTCTGAGAATCTTTCCGCAGCTGGTATATTTTCTGGAGCAACTGTAGACCACCATTTGATACAATCTGCTCACAGTGGCTGGGAACCTGATGTCAAGAAAGGGAATAGTCATTTTAAATTTGAAAGAAAAAAAGCGCAATCATAAGTTCGGCCAGACACAGGCATGTAGCAAGTGATGCTATTTTGCTCTTTGCAAAAAGAAACCAGTGTTTATTGGGGAAGCATTGGGGAACCTGGGTCAAAATCTGCTCACAGTTAATGGGATAAAAGGTTACAGCTCACACAAAGCACAATAACGTCCTCTTTGAGTTGAAAGTAGCAGGGGTAATAGGGGCGGAAAGTCAGAGCCCATCTCTAGTTGAGAGAAAGGATTCATATGTTTGCAGATAAGAACATAAGATTTTTGCTAAGCCAAAGAAGGCCAAGATCCATCCAGTTCGCCTTCCACCATCCTGGCAGTCACATGACATGCTGTGTCGAAAAACTATGTATTGAATCCTGAGATATTATTTAAAGCTCTGTCTTAAAAACTTAGAACTTAAAACATACACTATTGGCATTTCTTTGAAATTAAAATCTTAAGAGTCCTGTCCGCTTACCAATGGATTTAATTTGTATAATTCTAATTACACATAATACATACGTCAGCATTAGAAAAGCCAAACATGAGTTCCTAAATCTTCCTGCAAGTTTCATATTGATCTAAGTGCAGTGCCTTTACACACATCTGCCTAGAGATTACTAACTGCCTATTGCAACTAACTATTCTTCTTTTCTGATTTCTCGCTTGTGCTATTTTATTTGCTTGTTTGCTGGACAATTTTCATACCCACTCTTTCTTACTTTCAACTTCCCGGTTTCTCAGTCCTTCATTGCTACTACCTGTCTTCTGTGAGCCTTTGCTCTTACGAACATCTGCACTGACGTTCATGGACTCTTTGCATAACATTTTCCTCCATCAGCAGATAAGTGCTGCTTTTGATTACTTTAATATTGGGCAATATTGGTGTGTGGAGAAGCGGTTTTAAAAGAGACTAAAGGATTGGCTGCATTTTTTTGGGGGTGAGGGTGGATTGAAGAGAAAGCCACAATTATGCATTTAATGGGATGCCTATTTAAAAAAAACAGACAATAAAAACACACTTAAAGCACCATAAAGAGGATTTTATGCTTGCATAAAAGGACACCAGGTACCCGGGGTTTCAAAAAACTGTTAAAAAGACAAAAGCATTGTTGGCTGATGGAATTGAATCACAAGTACGCTAATGACATCTCAGGTAACTCTAGCACGTGTATGTACAAGAATGGTTGGATAGCACAACAATCGATGTTGCTGAGTCTGAGAGAGACACAGACCAAAGTGAACCATTGCCTCAAGCCAAGGATACAAGCATAACACTGATAAGCTCACAGCAGGCAATAAATGCCAAAGTTCACCACACCTCCACCCAGAAAGCCATGTTTCCTGAAGTCTGATGCACCACAATTCAGTACTACCACTAAAGATCATTAGAACAATGACATGATTGCTGCTTGACTGGCTTTTTACCAAAAAAAATGGTTTGGATGGTCCAGCAAATATTAAAAAGCAGCCAACTGCCTGATTGTCATCTTGTAAGAATGATGTCTTGCTTATTCTACTTCTAATGCTATAAAACCAGCCATGAGTTTCAGTGGTGGTTTATACTAAAAAAATAATTCAGTAGCTTTGCGCAGTTCATTAGTCCTGGTATAAATCACTAAGGACACGCTCATCAAAACAATGCTGCAAGCATCAAAAGTGACAAGCCTGTGAGTGAACAGATGCAGCGAATCTCAGTGTGCCTCGGGCTGGGTGGGGAAGAAAGGTACAAAGCAACATTTGCTATTCACAAGGGGAGTGGTAAAAATGGTGGGAAATGGCAAACAAAATATTCCCATAGGCTTCCACTGTCAGCAGCAGGTTGCTTGTAATTGGGATGAGGCACAAATAAATATTTGTAAAGGTCATCTCCTCACTGCTTTCATGGACTCTGCATTACATTTTGCTCCACCAGCAGGCAAGTGCTGCTTTTGATTGCTTTAATGTTGGCCCTGGAGGGAACGCAATTGAGGCTATAAAAGAAGCAGCAGCACACTGACTGACGCAATGTGAACATATAGGGACCTGAAGAGCTGCAAGAGCGGCTGCAGTATTACGTACCAACGAAAACAGTGGCAAGGGCAGCTAGCACTGTAACTATAGGACTGCAAGCTACACATTGTGCAGTGGAGGAATCTCACATTTGAAAGGTGGGTATCCAAATATGGCCAGGCATTCCCAGCCAATAGTCAGACAAGCCAGGCAGCTTTGGAGACTTTAAGGGAAAGAATGTCGGAGGTTCCAGAGATAAAAAAATAGCACTGGAAAATAGAAGAACGTTTTGCTATTCAATTGCGGGAGTGTGGAGCCTATTAAATGGGTGAAGAAAATAACCAGCCGCAACACAGAAAACAAATTACCCTCATGATGAGCTATTTTGTACTCATTGTTGCTCAACACATTGGATTAATGCCCATGAAGGAGCTCAGCCCAGATTTTCATGTAAGGAACAAGTACCAAGGAGCAGCATAACATGTGTTCATCTTGCCATGTCTAAATTTTTTGGCCCAAAACGGTTTTCAAGCAGAGCGAAACAGAGTAGTCGCATGAAAACTGATCCATTATACACTGCTTTTTATATGCCGTTAATAGTGACCCAGAAACAGACTCAGATGAATGTGATAGCTTTCTAAAATTAGCAGCAAGTAATCAGCTTAATCTCTGCACAACTTCTTAGATTTTAACCAAAAGCGACTGACGCACCAGCTGCCAAGCAGCTTCAAGTTGACCTCACATGTTCGTACTCACAGATGGTAATTCAAGCTTTAATACACGTACGTGCGGCTTGAATGTTTAATAGCTCAGAGATCATTCAAGGTTTCTGATTATTCGGATGATGAAAGTTCGTTTCTGTGCTGTGGAACATCTGGTAAAGTATTCTAAAAAGCTTCTTTCAACAGAAACACAACCTTAGCTTGGTATCAACATAATAATAATCCTTGCATTTGATATAGCTCCTTATCACATCTTCGCGATGTCTCAAACGCTTCACAGAATATACTGTAAAGTGAATTGACTATATTTTATGGGTGAAACATCGCAGCGCATAGCAGGCGAAAGGAGAAAGGGTAACTTGCGAGATCTGCAAATAGTAAATCCTACAGATACGTGGATGAGTCTCAGGCCAACCCCTCTCTAATCTCCATCTCCCTCTCCCGTTCCCACAAACTTCACTCAGATGCCCATCAGCTGCTAGGAGCGTCTTCTGAACGTATTCCTGCTTCATGGAAGATAGAAATAAGACCCAAATCCAAGTTGTGTTCCAGCAGATCGAGCTGACACACAAGCTGGTACCTGTTGGCGGCAGCTGAAGAGAGGCGGAAGTATGGAGAGGACACTATCCTGCGAGAGAGGCGCTAGAAAAAAGGATGTTCTTGCTGTAAGAAGCTTCAGAGGGTGGGGTGGGGGCCCAAAAAGTCAAGAGCACAAAGCACATGGTCAAACACATAGTGGTTAATAAGTGAAATTGCAGGTGGAGAGGGCTGATAAAAGGTCAAGTGGGTTTCTGGGTTGTATATATTCAGGGCCTTTGAATATAAAAATAAGGAAGTGGTGAGGAATGTTTAAAGCTCATTGGTTAGGCTGGAGCTGGAATATTGTGGGCAGTTTTGGGTACCGCACTATAGAAAGAATATTAGTGCTATCAGGACCCCTCCAGATGGAAAAGGCTTTATATGAATGTAACTGTGTTATTGTTGTTGAATTAAGAATCTTCAAGATAGATTCAAGAGGGAGATATCATAGATGAGGGCGTATAGCAGTGAGGAGAGTCTGGAACTCATCAGTTTGAACAGAAAAAGCTGAGGGTGATAATGATAGAGGTGTTTAAGATAATATGAGTCCTGTAGCTCAGTGGTTAGAGCACTCGCCTTGCAAGCGAGAGACCTGGGTTCAATTCCAGGCACAGGGTGAAACCTTGGGCAAGTTTCCTTACTCCACACGTCTAATAATAATCCCTCCAAAAACCAAAAACAATAATAAATTGGTCATTTTCAATCCACAACTGTTTGTGGGACATTGCTGTGCGCAATTGGCTGCCGTGTTTCGCCCACAAATATACAGTCAATTCACTTTACAGTGTATTCTGTGAAGCACTTTGAGACATCTAGAAGATTGTGAAAAGCGCTATATCAAATACAAGGATTATTATTATAATAGAGGATAAATGGTGGGGAACTATTTCCGATATTAGGTGATCTGAGGACTAGAGGGCATGAGTTTAAGATTGTGGCTAGAGAGTGAAAGGTGAAATTAGGAAGATAAATTCTCCCAAAGGATTAGCCCGAGATTGAAATAAATTGCCAGCGGTGTGTTTAGAACAGAGTATAAAGGGAGAGTTTAAAAGGGAATTAGATGGCCACGTACAAGGTTATATAGAGGGTAAGGGAAAAGAATAAGCAATTGAGAAGATGATAGATGACTTCATTGGAGAAGTAAACACCAACACTATTACAACGGATTGAATGGTCTCCTGTTGTGTTTTATTTCTGTTATTCTCTCCTTTCCATCCAACATCTTTCACTCTGCCTACAACACAACACTTTCAGTTCAATTCATATTCAATTCACAGTGCTTAATGCATTCCCTCCTCTACCTTACATACATTTATTATCCTGGCCAACAAGTTTCCAGATTTATTGGTCATTCAATTCATGTTTTGGGGGCAGAAGAGATTGCAGCCATGTTTACATCCAAAAATAATGCACTTAACAGTAAGTACTGATAATAATAATAATCCTTCAAGAAAAACGATAATAATTTGGTCACTCAATCCACGAGGACACTGTTGTGTGCAATTGGCTGCAGCGTTTTGCCCACAAAATATGCATTCAACTTACCTTACAGTACATTCTGTCAAGCGCTTTGAGACAACAACAAAATTACATTTGCATAGCGCCTTTTACGTCGGGAGGATGTCCCAAGGCACTGGACAGACAGAGTTACGGACCCGAGCTGAGATGGGTTGGGGGAGGGGCGGGGGCAGGGGAGGAAGCAGGGAGATTGAAAGTACGGTCGAAGAGGAGGGTCTTGAGGTGCGTCTTGAAGGTGGCGAGGGAGGGGGCGAGTCAGAGGGACTGCAGGATAGAGATTCAGAGGGTGGGTGCAGAGAGCCGGAAGGCCCGCCCGCTGATAGTGGGGTGAGCAAGGCGGGGGATGTGAAGCAGATCAGAGCCCGCTGAGCGGAGGGCGCGAACCGGACGGTAGGGGGTTAGGAGATCGGAGAGGTAGGGGTAGCAAGACCACAGAGTACTTTGAATGCGAGGACCAGGATCTTGAACTGTTTCCTCTGTGATGCGAAGCCAGTGGAGTTGGGCAAGGATGGGGGTGATAGGGTCATGGAGCCTGGTGCAGGAGAGGACACGGGCTGCAGAGTTCTGGATGATCTGCAGCCTGTGGAGGGAGGAGTTGGGGAGGCCGACAAGTAGTGAGTTTGCATAGTCAAGCCTTGATGTCATGAAGGAGTGTATGAGGGTTTTGGCGGCCTGCGGCGTGAGACGTCTAGAAGATGTAAAAAGCGCATTATCAAATGCAAGGATTATTCTTATTATATTATAGTACTGAAGAAGTGTTTCAAGAAACTGACTAAAACTATAAAAATAAGATTTTTATCTTCTAAAGTAGTACAATCATGAATACTATATACAGAACCCCATTGGCGCCATCTATTGGCTTTACATGTACCCTACCTGCCAATTTTAATCTCAGTTACCATTTACCAACAATGACTTACATATATATAGCGCCCTTCACACAGGATAATGTCTAGGAGCATTTTATCACGACAGATATTTGATGTCAAGCAAAGTGCTTCACAGGTAATTGCTGTCAAGTGATTGCGAACAAGCTTTGAGACATCTTAATGTGAAAGCACTATAATATAAATTGTATCATGGGCAAAAATTGCAGCCAATTTACACACAGCAACTTCGAACACAATTTGCACACAGCAGTCCCAAAAGCAAGTGAATGACCAAAATATCTGGAGGTAATTCTGATCTATTTAAAATCAATCTTCTTTAGCCACTCAGGGTGAATCACAGCCTCAGGCATGACATAAGTCAACAACAATAACTTCAATTTATATAGTGCCCTTCACGTGGGACAGTGTCTTGGAATGCTTAACAGATGGATTTGAAACCGGGTAGAACGGGGAGGCGACCTTAAGCACAGTTGGAAGAGAAAGGTCTTTAGGTGTAATCTGAACACGGACAAGGCAGAGAAATTGAGGAAGAGAGTCCCAGAGTTTCGGGATGTAGTGGCTGAAAGCAGGGCTTTCGATAGGAGAATGGAAAGATTGAAGGACGTGCAGGAGGCTGGAGCCAGCTGAGCGAAGGGGGCGTGTTGTAGCAGGTCAGAGAGGTAGGGGTTTGTTAGGACATTAAATGATTTGTGTGAGTGTTAGGATCTTGAAAATCAATCCATTCTGCAATAGGGAGTTAGTGAAGCCTGGCAAGGAACAGGGTGATGGGAATATAGAGTTTGGTACAAGTCAACTTTTAGCGAAGCCAGAAATCAGATTGATTAGGATGTACCAAGGTATTTGGGCTGGAAACAAAGTCACACAGTGACCACATAAAACAAGGTTTGGTTTGTACTTTTCGCAAAACAAATCTGCATACTTGGATACCATATCATACACCATCACATCCGGGAAATGGGGGTGGGTGAGGGTGGGCATTGGATATCCTGGTTCGGATTACAGCTGACAAAGATCATTTAATCTGTGATTGCTGAAGGCGTGCAAATGAATCAAACAGAAACCTGTTTTCACTTGTGTCGTTATCAGGTTGATAGACTGTCACCGAGTTCCATCAGCTCAAGCTCCACTCTCCCCTACCCAGTGTATTCTACTCACCCAAATATAGCATTAAAGATGGCACATTGGTCACATGCTTTGCTAATCACATTAAACGTGCGGTATAATATTTTATGAGCTTTGTTGACAAGACATAACAATTTGGTTTAGATATTTCAGAAAAAAACATGCAAGTGTTTACCTTGGAATGTTTGACTAAAGCTTGCAGACAAAAGGATTCAACTTTTTCAATAGGAATGGAGCTTAGACTCTGCGCATAAGGAAGCCCATTTCCTCCAAAGCACCATAAGCCTCCCTGAAACACAAGAAACTGAATGACTAAACTTTCCTGTTAGTCGCTTACAATGCTTTCTGGTGCAACTTTATTTTAGAACAAAATAAGAGTAGAATTTATTTCTGAACAGTCAAAATCACAAAACTGATTTTATAAATGTTTAAACTTGAATTAGAGAGCATCAAGTGTCCTTTAAGAAAGCTAGCAGTCTCCTCAAGTACAGATACTATTTTACTTTTCAATAATTTAATTGACATCTGTCAGATAAAACCATTTTCCAGATGGCTCATTACACGTGGATGGTAATACCTTACTGCTCATGTCAGTGGAATAAGGCAATTGGGGAAAGACAGGCAATCAGCAGTGTGATAATGTCCCTCATCACTGCACTTACCTTTGGAAATGGTTTTCTGCATCTAGTTGATGCTTCACTGCCTTGCCAGATGTTTCATGCACTGCAACAATTCAAGTGTGGGAGCGGAGTGCATTGTTTGGGCTAAATTCATACTGGTGTTGCATACCAGCACCAATGGAATCAGTCGATGCTGGTCTGGTAAAGGCACAATCTAGACAGCAAAACAATACTTTGATGCTTACCCTTTTTGCCGCCAATGACTGATTGCTTTCTCGTAGAGCTAGAGAAGTGAAGTGTTGTACACACAAATCCACCTCTGACTGGGACAGGGAAGCCAGCAGACACCTCAACTCATCTTCAATACAACAATCCTGCATACAGGTAATAAGAAAACAGGCCAGTGCCTTCAAATCAACATTGAAATAAACTATGCATCAGCTGATTCTTTTCTATTTGATTGCAATAGTTCTTCAGATAGAACTACAGCATCAAATAATTTACATCACTAGCTGTTAAACACTGAGGGACGGGAGACATTACAGTGGTACCGTTAGACAACAGGTCAGAACAGATAAAAGGCAATAATAATCCTTATATTTGATATAGTGCCTTATCACATCATAATGTTTCACAGCTTTACAGTTTTCTCTGTAAAGTGCTGCAACTGTGTATTTGTAGGCAAACACAAAAGCCAATTGTGCACAGCAAAGTCCCACTGAGAGCCATGAAGTGAATGACCAATTAGAGAAACTTCATGGCTGTGTGTGAGACATTGTTGTGCACAAATTGGCTGCTCTGTTTGCCGTAAATACAGTCACGACAGTTTCCAGGGGAAAAAAATCCAGTGAGAGATTAACACAGAATAAGAGTTGGAGCTCGGGAATTCAGAGGAAATCCACACTGGATCATTGAGTTGAGCAGTTTACAGGTATCAATATAATTAAACCTGAACTATCTGGAGGTGAAAGAGAGAAGAAAGCAACTAAGAAGCATGAAGCAACTAAAATAAAAATCCTTCCTATTTTGCAGTTTCTATGCCTGAAGATCTGACGTGAAGCCCCTCCAATAGTCCATGAAACAAAAGTCACCCAGTGGGAATACAAATGAGTCAGTGCAGGTTGGTTGGTGGCTGGTGCAGGTTCAAAAGAAAGACAATTTCTATCTAAATATTTAGCAATTTTGACATTAAAGAACATGAAAGAGCTTGCCTTACCTCATCTGCTTTTGGTAACAAAGGTGGAGGAGGCAGAAAAAAGCGAAGGTCAACATCTTTAGTTCTAGCTAGTCCGATCTTAGTTTTCTGATCGCAAGCCTGGGCCACTGTCCTGTACTGGTAATCTGCAAATAAAACCAGGTTTTTAATCACAACGTTTTAACCTAATACAGCATTTACATTTGTGTCATAAAAAAATTAATAAACCATCAAATGCTATGCTTTTGCATCACCAAGTTAATGTGGGGGGGGGGGGGGGGGGAGAGGAAATTAAGAGAGGGTGGAGGCTCATTTGGAGTTAAGAACACCAGCATGGACTGGTTGGGTGGATTGGTCTGTGTTCGTCCTGTAAAAGTCTATATAATTCTATGTAATCCTTCCTTCCTGCAACTTGTAATCCTCCCTTCTTGCAACTCTACACAAAGAAGAAATGCAAATCAGCCTCCAGCTGCACTTCTACTTTTTTTCCCTTTCTTTACTGTCTTATTTCTTTACTTTCTACGTGAAGTGAAACCTCAGTCATTACCTCTCACTGCGAGCATGGAGACACCTTGAAAGGTAGAGACACAAATGGTAACACAATATTACATTTATCCTTGGATAAATTTTACATATTGCTCAAGAATGTATTCACTATCATTCACTTTACCAGTCATTTTGTCATTTCTTTGTACACTAAACATGGATAGAAACATAAGGCACTTACACGGTTAATGAGATGGGAAGATAAACTGTGAAAAAGTTGTGAGCTATCCGGTTATCTGAATTGCAAAAGGTTTCTCCAGTAAATAAACAGGCCATTTTGGCTTCTTATGTGCCAATTGACATTTTGTAGCCTCAATGGAAGCAGCGTGCGCATTTGGGAATTTTTAATAAGTAAATATTGGGGTCCACACCCCAATAAAGTGCATTATAATAATGGGCTTCTATTATACACACATACATATAATAGTACTTATAATGGAATTTATTATTATATTACAATAGACCCCTTTATAATATTACATGTAATATCATATACAATTTATTGAATTAAAAATAACTGACAGGCTTATAGTGAAAAACAATTATTCCAAAAGTTACTGAAATGAAAATATTTTTCACATTTACCCAATAAATATTTCACCACTTAATGTCTGCACTAATTTGACACCCAACTCTATCTCTCTGCCTCCACCCTCGATCCCAGGACAACTGACGTCCTGATAGACTGCCTGTCTGACATCAAGTCTTGGATGAGAGCCAACTTTCTATAGCTGAATGTCAGCAAAACTGAGGCCCTCCCCACCCCCGACTGGCTCGGACCAGCGCCTCCACACCTCAGGCACTGGCAGCATCAGCATCCATGGTGGCACACTCTATCTCACCAAGCCAGTTAGGAACCTGGGCATCTTGTTCGACCTTCAACTGTCATATCCATGTCATGACCTACTCTGCCTCCCCCCATGTCTGCAGCATTGCCCGACTCCGCCACTGCCTCAACCCTCAGACTGCCAAAACCCTCATACACGCATTCTTCACCTCAAAGCTCGACTATGGAAACTCCCTCATCGGCCTCCCCAACACTTCCCTCTACAAGCTGCAGATCATCCAGAACTGCAGCTCGTGTCCTCTCCAGCAACAGGCCCTGTGACCCCATCACCCCCACCCTCCCCCGGCTCCACTGGCTCCCATTCCTTCAGAGGACAGAATTCAAAATCCTCATCCTCACTTTCAAGGTCCTCCACGGCCTTGTCCCCTCCTACATCTCTGACCTGCTGACCCCTATCAGTCTGCCACTCAGCAGGTTCCAGTCTGCTCCAAGACCACCGCCCAACCTGCCCTACCATCGGCGGCCGACCTTTCAGCCTCTCTGCCCCCACCCTTTGGAACTCCATCCCACAATCCCTTTGCCTTGCTCTCTTTCTTGCCTCCTTCAAGTCACGACTCAAGACCCTCCTTTTCGACACCTTCAGCCGCCCTCCTACCCGCTCTGCCCCCCCTCATCCCAACTCTAGCCCCCCACACTCAGAGCCTGATCCCTGACTGTTCAGCATCTTGGAACGTCTCCTCCCGACCTAAAAGGTACTTTACAAATGTAATGTTGTCGTTGATTTAGTCGTACTGATTCCCTGGTCTAAATTCAAACATTACAGAAAGTTAATATTTCCATAATTTATGCAGTCAAAGAGAGAAATTTGAGGAGAGGATTCGAATATAAAGAATCCATGAGCTAAATCCAAAGTAAATACTATAACCATTTCAAGCAAAATACAGTAATTGTGAATTTACGAGTTACACTCCTACCTAATCCAATACGTCTGTATTCATTGATGCATATAAATAATAAGCAAAAGCTTGACAGTCAGAATGCAGGTTTCAGTCTCAAGGGACGAAATGAAAATTAAAAACCAAAACAATATGGTGAGCAATAAAAAGCCGACTACATTCTTCTCAATTCTACATTTGATTCTGATTTATTTTTCTCCTTCCAATTTCATTTTGTTTAACCAGTGTGCAGAAATTGATAAGAATTAGCTTTGTAAAAATGCTGTCAGATTGTTGAAATCCCTGTTAGGTTTCCAAGGAAAGCTCTCACACCAGTTACAGGAACCTCCATGTGGTTTATTTTCTGACATTCAATGCATGCTGTAGAATCTAGCGTTACCTATAGCTAAATATTGACTCTAAATGAAGTCCTGTTCATTACCATGCCAATGACTCTCTGTCAGGTCCCGGGTCGCCTGTATTCGGACTCCTTTCACTCTAGACTGAGTTCTCTTTAGGAGAAGCCACAAAGCAAATTCATGGTCTTCCACGTCAAGTTTTGTGAAATGTTCTGTAAAATATAAGAGAAGTGTGACAACTTAAGCATTCGCATAACAGTTCTGCAACAACAACTTGTATTTATATAGAGCTCTTCGTGCGGGATAGTATCCTGGAGCGCTTAAATTGTGGTCATTTACTGGAGCAGTTGAATAGCATGAATCTTCTATGTAGGACCATACACCCATAGGAACAAGTGTTAACCAATAATCCCAAAACACAAGCCCTGCAAAGTGCTTATTTTGTAACTAAACTAGGATTTCTCATTGTCCTCCCACCCACACAAACATTTCAAGTTATCTTCTTGTCTTCTTTGTTTAATGGGAAGAGAGAGTAGAGAAAAGTTCAGGACACAGACTCTTCCAAGCATGAGGTCAGTGTTGCTCTTTGGTTATATTACCAGAAGATGATACCTTCCTTTTCCCTCCTTCCCAAGGAGAGGTAAAAGAGGCTCAGAAAACTGATGTCCAGGAAAGGCTGTCAGTGAAGACCACTAAGATTGGGTTTCTCCCCTGGGCTTGTGAATAAAAGTAACACTTTAAGCTTAAATACATGGAAAGATTAACGGTTTAAATTCCAGTCTGTGCTGTTCTCCACCACCTCCGGAACATCGCCAGACTACGGCACTACCTCACCCCTCACGCTGCTGAAACTCTGGTCCACGCCTTTATCACCTCAAGGCTGGACTATGGGAGCTCTCTCCTCGCCGGCCTTCCCGCACCTCCTCCACAAGCTGCAGGTCATTCAGAACTCTGCAGCTCATGTACTGTCCCGCACCAGACTTCGGACCACATCACTCCCACCCTCGCTCGCCTCCACTGGCTCCCATCCCCCAGAGGATCGATTTCAAGATCCTCATCCTCACCTACAAGGCCATTCACGGCCTTGCTCCCTTCTACCTCTCCGACCTACTACCCCCGACCTACCTGCCCGTACCCTCCGTTCCTCTGGCTCCGGTCTGCTCCACATCCCCCGCCCCAACCACCCTACCATTGGTGGTCGGGCCTTCAGCCTCTCAGCCCCGAGGCTCTGGAACTCTATCCCCCAGTGTCTTCGCCGCCTCCTCCCTTTCCTCCTTCAAGGCCGGTCTCAAGACCTTTCTCTTCAACCGTGCCTTCAGCTCCCCTCTCGACTCTCTACCCCCTTCTCACTCCCTCCCTTCCCTCACCCTGACAATTTCCCCCGATACTCGGGTCCCGACCCAACTGTCCAGCGCCTTGGGACGTCCTCCCGACGTGAAATATAAATGAAATCTTGTTGTTGTTGAGGCAGTGAGCAGTAGAGAATCCGGGATCACAAATGAAAAATGCTAGCTTGGGTGAGGGAGCTGTTGGAAGGAGTTGGCAATTATGGGAAAGGAATAGGCAGAGGAAAGAAATAGAGAGTAAAGTGCCAATCAAATCTGAGTACAAATGTCATTGATGCGAATCCACTATTCACTGTGAAGGCACTTTGCAACAGACAATATCTTCATTTTTCAGAAGATAATAGAAATTTTCCAAACCAAACCTCTTCAGGTTTTCAATCTGCCTCAAGCCTCTACTAATTGGAAAGGGCACACAGATCAAAGCACAAAGGAAAGCAAGTCAAGTTGAATTAATTTTTCAGAGCTAAAATTCTATTTTGAGCCCCAGTGAGGCCAACAAAGCCTTTTTGTCATTTTATTACTGTTTTTTTTGTCTGTTTTTGCTGAAAAATGTTTCAAGTATGCAAGGAGGGAATACAAATGCTCACTAAACAAATATAATCTGACAAATGATTGCAGCATTCTCAAAATTCACTCTCTTTTTAATGCAAGACTTCGCAACTGATCACAATACTGTATTTCAATAATCTTGAGGTATTCACATCAATTTACATCACATGTTGTGCTTTCAGAAAACCATACATCTTAGTAACCATTTCACCTAAAGAATGATGCTACCACAATAGTCCACAAAATATTAAAATCCTGTTGACACCTGCAGCAAGCTCAACAATATAAACATTATATTTACTATTCACTTCCCATATGAATCTCAGTCATGGCTGAAATTTGCCTTCAGACATTCCCCTACATCAGCCCTAGATTTAAAGCTATAATACTTTGTGGATTAGGCCCCGGGGGGGATGTGCGCGTGTGTGTAAGCACGTGCATGAGTAGTGTGTGTTGGTGTGTGTGTCTGTGGTGTGTATATTGTGTGCATGCGTGTGGTGTGTGTGTGTGGGGGGTGTGCGGAGGGAAATAGTGGCCAAAGCGAGTTTGGCAGAGGCCACATGTTGGAAGACTTCACAGCATCTCCGGCATGAGTCCAGGATGTAGGGATAAATATTGTAATGTAGTTGCCATTTGTATCTGACTGTTCTCTGATCACCCAGAGCAGATGCCATCCTGGCCTGAAGAGGAAAGGTCCCACTCCCTTCTCTCATTCGGTAATAGGAGGTGTGCAACTGCAACCCAAGGTGATCAATCAACCCACTCCTCCCTTCATCCTTCCGAAGAGACTTGGGCTTCTTTGGTGTCTCCCATTGGAGCCAAGTTGAATCAATGGGACGGTGGTCATCGAACCTCTATTCCTTTGTAACGTTTAGTTGCTCGTTGATGCTCCTGCGTGATGTAGCACCAAGTTTCTGTAATTTTTTTTTTAAAGTTACATTTTGAATGATAAAGTCCAAATGATAGAAACATTCAAACTTACTGACCATCCAGGGGCCGAGAAAGAATCCTCGCTGTAGCCTGCACCAGCCTTTTAGCCATTCTGTGCAATCCTTTTCGAGCCTTGTATGTAATTCCTGAAATAATAAATGGTAGCATTGACTTGATTACATTAATGACGGCCACAATGCACAATTGACAGCGGCAGAACAATGCAAAGGTTTTATCCTTTTTTGTCAAACAGTCTTAAATATTTTCTGGTCTGAATGAGTGTTCACCAAAACTAACTACTCTATTTACTAAGGTACAACAGATTTTAGAGTTTGGGGAGGAAAACAAAGATGTTTTTTTCTGCAGTTCTAAGGTGCCATTAATTCTAAGGTAGATCCTGCCTTTGGAGGTATTTTGATGAAAAAAAACTTACACCTTAGATTCAATTAAATATGATCTGTATAGTTGGTTAGATAAATGACATTTCCTTAATCCTAAAAGACTGAATGGTATTGACCCAAGCATTAAAACATGCTTGTTTACAGTCTTTCCTCTCAAGCTCGGATTATGTCTGGTCGGGGAAGTTGAACGAGAGAAAAACAGACATTTTGAGACAAAAAGATGTCAATGGCCCATTGTGTCTATGCCTCTGCCACTTGTATTATCACCCTTTATCATTCCATACTCTAGTTTGCTCCCATATCCCTAAATATTTCAGCTGCTCAGGTGCTTATCTAGTTCCTTTTGAATGATTCTATTGATCCAGCCCAAACAGCCAATGAATTGTACACCCTAACAACCCTCCGTGGTTAGCGTGAGCAATTCCTTCTAACCTATTCTCCGCTTCCTTTGCTAATGATCCTACGTACCCTTGTCACTGATTTCACAACTAAAGGAAACAACTTTTCTGTACTTGCTGTCCCACCTTTAATGGTTTATGTACTGTTACCTCCAAATCTGACTGCTCTGCCACTCCCCTGAATTGTACCTCTCCAGGTTGTATTTCCACTTGTTATTCCTTTTCCCCAAAAATTTTGTCTCTCATAATTACCAGTTAAGCTGTATCTGGCATTTTTTTCAACCATTTCTTAAAATTATTCTTACGATTTGCCATTTTAATATCAGCAGTAAACCTGACACAGAACCCCTCCTATGTCCACATTCAAGTCATTGATGTATATTGTAAAAAATCAGCTTTGCCTGGACAGATGCCTGGGACACACCACTTATTACATATTATGATATTCTGACGATCACACATTGATTCCCATTCTCTTCACTCTGTCTTTCATCGTTCTACCCACTCTACCTCTTTCTTATTATTAACTTGACCCTTAAATTTTTTAGAGTCCATTGTTTGTTACTTGCATCTTCTCTCTAAGCTCTCTCCTAACATCCCACACCTTCTGCCTCCCACCCTTCCATCGACACCTAGCTCTTTGGTCAAATTCCTCACCCCCAGCTTCCCCCTCTTACCCTGTTCAGTGATCCACATGGTCTCTGTAAAGCACTTTGAGACATTATCACATATGAAAGGCATGAATTGACCAATTGGGCAAAACTGCTCTAAGAAGTAATGCTGATGTATTCTACAGTTCAAGAACAGCAGTTAATTTAAGAAACATACTCTGAATACCAATAACTGCTTTTCTCCGCTTTATTTTCGTACATTCCTCAAATAACTGTCTAGGTCATTTGCTTTCAGCTTTCTTCATTTGTTGTCTTTGACCTGGAACAATGATTTCTATTCAGTCTTTCATTCAAAGCCACTTCCAGTACTTATTCTCCAGGTCTTATTTCCTCTCTGGACTCTTTCGCCTTCGCCTCAGTTGTATCTTTCATCCACTGCTGCTCATCATCAAGGTTCTTGATGTATTTTTCCTTCAAGTTATTTTCTCTCTCTAATATGTTCATTGTTCTATCCATTTCTCTCCAGCCTTTCCAAATTGTGGCATTTTGCATCCCATTCTTTCAGCACTTAATTTATGTTTTCATCCTCTCCCTACACACAATTTAATTGCCTTATTCTGATCTCTCCATTCCTCCAGCAAAATGTCTGTGATTTCATTCCCCAGTTATCTGAACACTGAGCAACAATGTTGAAAATAATACTTTGAATGTTATGGAACATAAATTGTGCCACGTATTACAAAAAAATGTGTGAGGTTTAGGATTTTGAGAAAAGGGAAATGTTCAATATCGTAGGGAAGTGTTCAACCAAGTGGGTTGCAGTGGGTTCAAATAGACTCCATTATATGGATGAAACATGAAAACGGTCCATTAAAGCAGGGTACATAGGCAAAGCATGTCCCTGGGGCTGAAAATGGGGAATTAATGACGCATTTAACGACAGCGCTGCAAGTTAAATAAAACAACATTTTTGCCTCTGGAGGCACTGAGACTGTTTTAAGAGGTTAACTCTGGAAGAAGCAGTGCCAGAAGTGGCAATATAAATCCAGTAGTGCCAACCTCCATTGCTTTCTACCAGCAGTACGGTATCCCAGCCTTTGTTTCATAAATCAAAAGTTGACAAATCCACGAGGAACCAGTCCACAATATTCCCAATAATTTATGTGCTAATCACTTTCCCATCTGTAGGGAAAGGATTCAATCCCAGCTATGCATTGTTAGGTTCTCTGAAAAATGTACTGAACCGCCTCTCCAACAGGTGTCATTGGACGAGTGACCTCATCGGATTCTTCTTGTGAAAATTAGTGGCTGTGTTAGCCTTCATAACAGTTATTACAATTCAAAGTGTGAAATTCTTTGAGATGTTTCAACTTGATAAGATGACATGTCGAATACTATTTTTTTTTAAAAAAGTTGAACAAAGCTGCGTGGCCAATACGTGTTTTGTTAAAATTTCTTCTTACCTTGTAAGCCCTGCTGTTCTAGTGGGAAGGTTTGCACATAGATATACGATTTCAATTTCTCTTGTTCTACTGCCTGTGTGTCAAGAGTGACAGCTTCTCTCAGTGCCAGGACTTCATAGGTAATAAACATGCAGCCGCTAAAGTAGGCAAAGAAAGGCAGAGAACCATCACCACAAAACAGATCCGGGAAATATGATCAAATTTTGTTTTGAAACTTCTCAATATTCAATAAATTATAGATAGAAGAGTAATTGACTGGCAGTGAAATACAAGATATAAAATTGAAGTCAGTGGAGGGATTCTGATCATGGAATACACCACAAGAAGCTCCAAATTATTGTCGAACCCTTGTCAGCCAGTTTGTATTAGTTAGTATTTACGAAGGGACATTGAAGGATTAGAGATGGTTCAGAGATGAGTGACGCAACTTTAACGTCAACATTGTAAGCGGAGCCTCAAAGAGCTACACGTCTTCCATTAGAGAAACGAAGATTGAAGAGGGACATGATCCAGGTTTTAAAATGATGAAAAGCATATGTGGAAATGAGCAGACCATTTGACTTATAGAAAGTATGCTTAAAAGTAACATTTCTCAAGCAGGTTAGAATCTCCTCATCTTCCCCAACAGAATAGTAAATATATAGAAAAGACATCCAACAATGGCTTTCTATGCTTTCTACATTAACTATGTTTAACCTGGATAAGTCTCTGATTGAGAAAGTAACTAATAATAATAATCATTACATTTGATACATCGCCTTTCACATCAGGAAGATATCTCAATAGTAATGACTGTTTATGTATTGGTGAATTCAGCAGCCACTTTACACACAGGAATATCCCGCAAACGGTCACAAAGCGAGTGACTAATCTTATCAAAGGATTGTTGGCCAGGACAACACGGGAAACTTTCTTCTCTTTTCAATTAGTGCCATGGGATCTTTAACGTCCACCTGAACAGACAGATGGGCCTTAATTTAATATTTCATCCAAAGTATTGAAAGATACAATTGAAGGCTGAATTGAGTAAGCACGGTCTCGGTGCTGTTGGGGGTGGGAATGAGTTGAGTTACAAAGAAAATGTATTTGCATTTTTTGGTCTTACATGGAAGTTATGGATACTGCTTTGGTCCAGGACAAGATACACATTCACTTGTTGCTGTATTTATGAGAATTCCATATTCATTTTCCCAAAAACATCACAGAAAGAAAAGGCCTTTCCGTTCATGCTAAACAAGATGTCAAATAAAATCGCTGTAGTCTTGTGTGACTTCTATAAGTCTCAAACTACAGCTAGTACAAGTTAGTAGGTGTTTGCCTACAAAATTTACCACTGCACTTTACAGTGAATCCTGAGAAGTGCTTTGAGATGTGGAAGGCACTATATTAAATTAAAGGATTATTATTTATTTTACAAACAATATCTACAAACAGAGCTAAATATATGCTCCTGAGATTCACTTTGACTTACCCTACAAAAACAGGCCCAGCATATTTTCCAATTTTTTCTGCCAAGACAGAAATAGAAAGCAATCAGTATTATCATAGTAAAACACTACATCAAGATTGTCAGGTCTGTGAATTGAAAAGATAAGGACAGTGTGCACTTTGAATGCATAGAAGATTAGAGCTTGCTAATCGAGTCAGCGTTACGTTTATTTACAGCCTGTATTACTAGACGTCTCCCACCCCACTCCCGTTAAAATCATGAAACACCCTCGATGGGGGAATGTGTTGGAAGTAATGTGTTAGACAACAAAATAAATCTACTTTTCATTCTTAACATACAAAAGCTGATAACAACTTACACATCCAGGGTAAGAAATGGCAGTACAGGCACAAAAAATATTCTGGCAGAGGATAAACTGGTTGAAAAAGCTGCAATTTGCCAACATAAAGAGGGCATATTTTAAATGGCTTCTGTAACACTACATCAATCAGTTGGTTGATCAATCAATTAAAGGTCAACTCCACTAATCCAAAATGTTTTGTTAAATGATCTTTTTATAATGCCTTAAAAAAATTTTTTCAGTAGTTCAATAGAAATTGTTGCACTGTGTTTATTTTCAAGAATAACAAGAATCTATGCGTAGGAAATTTTGAAACATCTCTGGTGCTTTTCCTTGAAGGAAAAATGTAAACTACAGTAAGAATAGCAAGTTGTGTTTTTTTTAAAGTTTGTCACAATTAAAAATACTGTTTGGACGGAACAAAAAGTCTGCAGTTACAAACGAGCATACCCTCCCTGAGAGAAGAGCTCCATCCTGACCTCCTGTCAGGAAGATGAACACTATCTGTCCATCTCAATCTCGTTGCAGTTTAACTGTGCAGCTTTCTAAATGTAAACATGATGCTCATTGACAGATCATGTCCAAATCAGTACTGAGTGTTACAAACTTGTATTGGGATTAGTATCCAAGACCACGACAGGTACAGATATTACCTAAGAGACTTAATATGGGAGTCTCCAAAGGTTGTGCTTCTTCCCCTTCTGTGGTTCAGAATGAAGAGCATCTTCTCCGAGCAACGAGAGGCTCCAAGTCAGTGTTTTATTGTTGGCAGCTATTTGGAACTTCCCAGTTTAATCTGTTTTCAAAATTTCCTTCACTTTAGGAAATCGCTAAGTTGCTTCACGTCATAAACCGATCACATGGGAGCTTCAGACATAAGCTCTATTGAACTTTCAAAACATGCTGAGCAAAAGGATGTGGAACATTCATTTCCAAATGAATTGCACAACCACACAAACACCATTAGAGGGCAGCCATATTGTTCTACACACACAAAAAATATTCTGGCAGAGGATAAACTGGATGAAAAAGCTGCAATTTGCCAACATAAAGAGGGCATACTTAAAATGGCTTCTGAAACATTATATCAATCAGTTGGTTGATCAATCGACTAAAGATCAACTCCGATAATCCAATATATGTTTTGTTAAATGATCTTCTTATAATGCCTTAAAAATGTGTTTTTCAGTAGTTCAATAGAAATTGTCGTACTGCTTATTTTCAAGACTTGCAAGAATCTGTGCATAGGAAATTTTGAAACATCTCTGGTGCCTTAGAAAAACACACATCTGTAGTGCTGAGCACTTTAAAATACAACTCAGCAGACAGACCAGCTCTAATAATAATAATCCTTGCATTTAATATAGAGCCTTATCACAACTTTGAGATAATAATAATAATAATCCTTGCATTTGATATAGTGCTTTTATCACGTCTTCGAGACGTCTCAAAGCGCTTCACAGAATATACTGTAAAGTGAATTGACTGCATATTTGTGGGCGAAACGCGGCAGCCAATTGCGCACAGCAGTGTCCCACAAACAGTCGTGGATTGAAGTGACAAATTTATTTTTTTGAAGGGATTATTACCCCCGGAAAAGTGATCTGCCAATTGACCAACAACCGGGTTCCTACTTACTGCTCGGTAAACTGAGGCGTGTGGAGTGAGGACGTTTTTTTTTGCCCAACGTTTTGCCCTGATGGGAGTTGAACCCTGGTCTCTCGCTTCCTCTAACAGCTGAGCTACGGGACTCCCAACAACACGATTTCGATAAAGGGTTCGGCACAACTACATGGCAAGGAGCTGCAAGGAGATGTGTTGGGAGGCCGACGCAACTGATCTCTGAGATTGTCCCCAGGATCTTCACATCCACATCATCAGCGAAACGTCAAGAGGCGAAACTGCCTGAATTACGGCCCACGGTATTCAACCATATCCCACAGTCTTGTCCCGCGGACGCCAGAGCAACTCCCAGCTCAGACACGTCTGGGCTCTGGTTACACGTGTGTGTGTGTCTGTCTGTCTGTGTGTCTGTCTGACTGGCGCTCACACGCCTGCGCGGCGAGGCTGCCGATCTGAGCATGCGCGGGGGAGTCAGGCGGGTGGGTGGGTGAGGTGAGGTGAGGAGACCGGCGGCGGGACCCGGGGGAGTGCTGTGTGTGGTCCCCCCCCCCAGTGTGGGCCCCGGGCCCAGTGGCTGGTGCTGTGGGTGTGTGTGTGGGCCCAGTGGTGTGGGCTGTGGTGGCCTGGTGGTGTGTGGTGTGTGTGTGGGCCCAGTGGCTGGTGCTGTGGGTGTGTGTGTGTGGGCCCAGTGGCTGGTGCTGTGGGTGGGTGGGTGTGTGGGCCCAGTGGCTGGTGCTGTGGGTGTGTGGGCCCAGTGGCTGGTGCTGTGGGTGGGTGTGTGTGTGGGCCCAGTGGCTGGTGCTGTGGGTGGGTGTGTGTGTGGGCCCAGTGGCTGGTGCTGTGGGTGTGTGTGTGGGCCCAGTGGCTGGTGCTGTGGGTGTGTGTGTGGGCCCAGTGGCTGGTGCTGTGGGTGTGTGTGTGGGCCCAGTGGCTGGTGCTGTGGGTGGGTGTGTGTGTGGGCCCAGTGGCTGGTGCTGTGGGTGGGTGTGTGCTTCCGCCGGTCCCAGTGAGTCCCGGTCACGTCAGTTGGGGCGCGGCTGAGCTGCAGCGATGAGTTGGCACTTCATTCAGTCTCGGACGTCGCCGGAGGTGTCGCAGTCGGTGCTCGGGATTACCGTTCACGTTTAAATGTGTATTAGGCGAAGTCTCCGACACGTTCCTGAGGCGGGGAATGTGGGGTTAAACCGACGGCAATGAGAATCGGATCCGACAGCGGCAGCAACTGGCACTCATCGCACCTTCCACGCGGGGTATAGAGAGCCTCAGAGAGCGCTGTGAACAGCGATCGAAGCCAAACCGCGGAAAAGGGGAATAAGGCGAACCGTAGGTATCGTCAAAGAGGAACCGTCTTCAGATGCGATCTGAAGACGGGTGAAGGGGGGGAGAGACCCCCCCACAGGTTTACATCTTTATCGGCTCCTTATTCCTTACACTTTCCGGATTGTCAGACTCATTGGCTGTGAGTGAGAACGCGCATTCAGGACATTCCCCCACATCAGTGTTGTCAAACCCCAGTCGTGCACTGAGAGCTACACGTGTGACACGAGCAATGTGAGCCACACACCGAGTCGAAAAAAGTTGCTCGTATTTAACTGACACACGTTTACATACAAAGAGAATTAGAGGCGTCGGGAGGTGCAGTGTATATTCCTTTAAATATACGGGAAACAGTTCATGCGAATTGTACGTTTAATATATAAATCTACATATTGTCACTCAAAAACATGTGTCAATTGAGCAACGCTCATTTGGTTTGATCACTCGGACAGGTATTATTTTCGATGACTGTAGGATATCAATTGAATATTCGAAAAACCTGACTGGATACATTTTTCCCACGTACACATATTTGTGTTTAGATATACGTGTTCAGATAGCCATGCACACGTCTCCGTAAGCCAATTGTCAGCGAGAATTATTTTTGAGACGCGTGCTTTCTGCTGAAGCCGCTGCGGTGCTTGTGACCCACACTGAGACCCTTCGTGAGCCATATGAGTCTGGTAGCTCTGTGGTTCGACAATGTTGTCTTATAATAATAATAATCCTTGCATTTGATATAGTGCCTTATCACGTCTTTGAGACGTCTCAAAGCGCTTCGCAGAATATGCTGTAAAGTGAATTGACTATATTTTGTGGGAGAAATCCGGCAGCCAATTGTGCACAGCAGTGTCCCTCGAACAGTCGTGGATTGAAGTGACCAATTTTTTTAATATAAAACAGACACTGGGTGTGAGGTGTTGTTGTAATATCGGTTTTGTTTCTTGCACAGAAATGGCTTGCTTTGAAGAAGTTGTGAAGGTATCCGGGAAACACCCAAAGCCTCTGGGGCTGGTTCTTCAGTATGGAACAGCGGGATTCCGTGAAAAGGCTGAACAGCTGGATCATGTCATGTTCCGCATGGGATTGCTGGCCGTCCTGAGGTCGAAGTTATCCAAATGTAGCATTGGTGTAGTGGTCACGGCCTCGCACAACCCTGAGGTACTGCGCTGTCCCACCACGGTATAGTCTGACTGAAGTGAGAAAACAGGAATTGCTTCTTTATCATTTCAAAGTCTTTAAACAGCAGAATATACCGTGTGGCCATCGGCTTATAATAACCATCCCACATTTGTTCCCTGACTTGTGCTGAGTTATCTGATCTCAGGCAAAGCAGCAGTTTGCACGCTCCTGGGTTAAGGAGAAGATAAAAACTAGCCAGTATTCCCACGTGTTAGTGGAGCGGAGCCGAGAACTGGACTTTAGCTGAAGTTGGACATTGGTTAACGACCAGACTGCACTCTGCTGTGATGTCCTGCTTCCACCATTTGTGATTCAATAGACTGCTACCAATCGTTCCGAAGAGAATATGGTGAATTGACTGCCCCATTTTATATCTCCTCCTCTTTGCATGTGATTAGCATCTCTACAATGAGGAGTGTTATTGATGGTGAAGGTGTAACCACATATGTTGTCAAACAACATGCCAGTCCTCGGTGAAGCATTTCACCGCTGTGTGCCAGGCCCAATTTATACAAGTTTTTTTGTTGACCGTAGTCTTGAAGTCAATTCATGCATTCCTCAAATATCAAAGCTTCTCTGTCAGGAATAACATTTTCCTTCAAGGATTCCCAAAGAAGCTGAATGAAATTTTTTGCATAACGGTACTGAATACTAGTCAAAATATGCCGAAACTTCATGTACCATTTGAGAGGAAGATTTTGTAATGTTGTATGTATTCCTGACTCTTAAGTGGAAGCTGTGGCTGAGTATCTTTCAGGTGCCTGAAGTTTATTCTCAGTTGCTTCATTGTTGTAAATGTGTGTTTTGACAGACCATTGGCAAACCAGCTCGGCAGGGCCTGGTTCCATATAGGGTAGAAGATACTTCAACAAACAATGTCTGAAGGGTACCAAGGTCTTCGCAGCAAGCACTTTTATAACTTATCTTTTTCTGTGATAGATGGACAATGGGGTGAAGCTGGTTGACCCTCTGGGTGAGATGCTTGCCCCTGCCTGGGAAGAGTACGCCACACTGTTAGCAAACGCAGAAGAACAGCATCTGAAGACTATTCTGACCAATGTTGTCGAGAAGGAGTCGATCAACATGCAGGAGGCGGCTCACGTGATTCTTGGCAGAGACACACGGTAGGTGTCTCGGCTTCTGCAAAGCATCTGATCTGAAAGGCAACTCATGGTAAGATTCATGCTTAGTGAGGCTTTGAAATGAACCATGAGTTTATTCCCAGCAAGAGGTATAGAGAATGCTAAATGTTTAATCCCATTTCAGGGAACATTTCTTATGACAACAAGCAGCCTGAGATTTCCCTTGGATGGGATCAAGTACTCTGTTTTTGCAGTAAGATTGTATTTTTTATTTATTTGTCTGTTGAGGTGACTGATATAAATCTGATATAAATGGAGTCCTGTAGCTCAGGGTTAGAGCACTCGTTTGCAAGCGAGAGACCTGAGTTCAATTCCAGGCAGAGGGCAAAACCTTGGGCAAGTTTCCTTACTCCACACAGAGCCTAATAATAATTCCTCCAAAACATAAAACAATAATAAATTGGTCATTTTCAATCTACGACTGTTTGTGGGACTTTGCTGTGCGCAATTGGCTGCCGCGTTCGCCCACAAAAAATATACAGTCAATTCACTTTACAGTGTGTTCTGTGAAGCGCTTTGGGACGTCCTCCCGACGTGAAAAGCGCTATATCAAATGCAAGGATTATTATTATTAAGATGATGAACACATGCACACAAACATCCCTTTCCGTGAGTATGAAAGCTTTCTGTGTTAAAGTTATATAACGTTTGCTTTTGTGCATTTTGATCTTTAGGCCTAGCAGCCTCAAGCTTTCCCAGGCTGTTATTGATGGTATCAGTGTCCTAGGAGGAAGCCACCAAGGTAAGTGTCCACATCAGTACAATGGGTAAGATTTTATGTTTGTGCATAGTAATTTGCATCTCTATGCCTCAGAGTCAGAAGGTTGTGGGTCAAATCCCAAATCAGGATTTTTGAACTCACCTTGTCTAAGCTGACACTTCCCTGATGGGGTGTATTGCATTGTCGGAGGCGCCATCCTTCAGATGAGACGTTAAACTGAGGTCCCGCCTGCCTGTTCAGGTGGACGTTAAATGGCACTATTCAAAGGGGGAAGGGAGCTTCTTCCTGGCCAATAATCCCCAAATAAATTAACTCCTTGGCTGATTGTGGGTCATCGCTATGTGCAAACTGACTGCCACATTCGTCCACAAAATACACAGACACTCCACTTCAAAGTATATCCTGTGAAGTGCTTTGATAGGTCTCGACGATGTGATAAGGCGGTATATCAAAATACAAGGATTAATATTATTATGTATTGAAAATCTGTGCCCATGTTGAAACAGAGAATGTTTTAACAGCATTGGCTGAATACTTATGGAAACATAATAAAGGACCTAGGGAAAGTGCAGGTAATGGGTTTACAGTGTGTGTATATATATATATATATATGTGTGTGTGTATATATATATATGGTAGGCTGCTGTCGTTGCTGTCAGCCGAGGGAGTTTGGGGTGGGGGAAGAACAATCAGTTCACATCAGGTCATGTCAGAATCTTTAAGGAGTGTCCTCAATGAGGTCTGACTGCCATTCATTGAAATTGAGCTAAGGAAAGCATGAGAATCACATGCTGCCATCGAATATTAGCCCTGAACCAAATTGATTTCGTGAATTCCATGGAAATCTGCTGGAGCCGAACTGGAGCCAGGCATTGTGCCCACATTAACAACAACAACTTGGATTTATATAGCGCCCTCCATGCCGGACGGCGTCTCAGAGCGCTTTAATGTTGGTTGTTGGTTGTTTCACTGGGGCTAGTGCTGAATTTTAGCCTGGAGTCTGTCTGGTTGATCAGTCTGCTGAGCTGTATAATAATAATCCTTGCATTTGATATAACGTTTTATCACGTCGTTGAGACATCTCAAAGCGCTTCACAGATATACTGCAAAGTGGATTGACTGTGTATTTTGTGAGCTGCCTGATTAATGTGATCTGTCTTTGTTGTAGATTATGGCCTTGTCACCACCCCTCAGTTGCACTACATGGTTTGCTGTTGGAACACCCAGGAGCAGTATGGGACTGCAACAGTTGAAGGATATTACAAGAAACTATCTCAAGCTTTTATTGCACTGACAGCTAAGGTAATTACCAACCATGGTTCCTTATAAGCTCTTGGTGGTCATAGGGAAATGGAATTCCCTATGACCACCAAGTCCTGTAGCTCAGTAGTTAGAGCACTCGCCTTGCAAGCGAGAGGCCTGGGTTTGATTCCCGGCAGGGCGAAACCTTGGGCAATTTTCCTTACTCCACATGCCTGATAATAATCGCTTGAGAAAAAAAACCAATAATAATTTGGTCACTCAATCCACGACTGTTTGTGGGACACTGCTGTGCGCAATTGTCTGCCACATTTTTCCCACAAAATATACAGTCAATTCACTTTACAGTATATTCTGTGAAGCGCTTTGAGACGGCTAGAAGATGTGAAAAAGCACTATATCAAATGCAAGGATTATAATGCAATACAGTCAAATGTTGGGCCCTGTGTATTACAAGTGAAATAGGAGGCACAATAGGCAATGGTCACACAAGCACGATGAAGACAGAATTAGTCAGTCAAAAAAAAGGGAGTTGCATAATGTTGGTAAATAATATAAATAATCATTGCATTTGGTATATTGTCTTACGAAACATTTTCACAGGATTCACTGTAAACTAATTGTAGGTGAACACAGCAGTAAATTTGCGCACAGTAATGCCCCACAGACAGTAATGAAGCGAATGACCAACTTTATTTGGGAGAATTTTGGGCCAGGACACTTGAAGAAAATCCCTTCTCATCTAGGTGGAATTTCAGTCTTGCTCATAAAATTGGTTTTGTTGGAGAAGTAACTTCGCTGATGAATTGTATTGAGATAGGGTTGGTCACTGATCTATTTTTCTGGTTTCCTTACAGGCTTGCTGCAGCCCTGAACAACTGAATGTGGACGGGGCTAATGGTATTGGAGCCTTGAAACTTCAGGAAATGGAGCCATATCTGCAGAAGAAGCTTATATTGAAGCTGTACAACAATGGTACCAGTGGCAAACTCAACCACCTCTGTGGGGCAGATTATGTGAAGGTCGGGCAGAAGCCACCTCAAGGCAAGTTGAGAAAGTGTTCACTTGTAAACTATCCGCTAAACAGAAAGTCATTCCAGCATTTGACAAAATTTATAGAAGAATAGTGTGTAAAATTAGTCCTTTCTGGTAACTTCAGGTGACTGCTCTGTTTATCGCAAGCTACATTTTATAATGACCCACCCAGGTCCATTTAGATATTGTTTGATGTTACAATGGAGCCCCATTGTAATGTGCTGCTGTATAACACTGATCCCCTATGAGAGTGCCTCATGGTCTCGCGTCTGGCTACCTGCATCACGCACGCACAGCCTGTCTGGCTTGCAGTATTATGTTTGGTTGTGTGTAATGTCAGTGTACAACTTAACCTATTAACACGAGCAGCAAAATAATAATAATCCTTGCTTTTGGTATTGTTGTGTATTGTGAGGCCGGGGCTTTCTGTGCAAGTGCAGTCATGTGACCGGTGAAGGCACCATGTGGAAGCACTGAATGAGGTTCCTTTGTAAAATCAGGCTTTCTAAGCAAAAAAAAACTTCTGACTTGACAAGCTGGAATACATATAATAATCCTCCCATTTGATATGCCGTCCGGCATGAAGGGCGCTATATAAATCCAAGTTGTTGTTATCACGTCTTCTAGACGTCTCAAAGCGCTTAACAGAAATATACTGTAAAGTGAATTGACTATATTCTTTGGGCAAAACGTATAAGAGATGTGGTGAAAGCAGACAGTCTTACTCAGTATCTGAACACAAAAGCATTTTGTTATTACTTTGTTACAGTTGGAGCACTGTTTGATATCAGCCAACTGTTCAACTGAATGAGTTTAATAAAGGAGGTGGCTCTCTTGTGGCATTGGTATGGACCAGGTTCACAGTGAAGGGATATTTGTTTTCTGTTTAGGTTTGGACATGAAGGTTAACGAGCGGAGCTGTTCATTTGACGGAGACGGGGACCGAATTGTGTACTATTACGCCGACAAAGCTGGGCAATTCCATTTACTTGACGGAGACAAGATAGCAACTTTAATTACCACCTTTCTGATGGAACTTCTTGCCAAGGTGCCGCTTCCCTTTAACAGTTAATCAGCAATTATCATCTGGCATAACTTTTGTATTGAAGGATTATTTGGAAAATGTGAAGAATCACATTGAAAAAATACAAATGTCGAGGTAATGGGAATACTTTCTAAATCCCAGTTCATCTCTTCTCCAATCTATACAACATGTTACACCTCCCATTATCACCGGAGACTTGTCAGTTTTGCAAGCTGTGAGTGAATGGGGCACTCTTCATTGCAGAAGTAGCACTAGAGCTAGATATTCGGTACATGGTCTCAGAATGGATTTCTGCTTTTAATCCTCAGGTAGACTTAGATTTGCAGATAGCAGTGGTGCAGACTGCCTACGCCAATGGAAGCTCAACAAGATACATAGAAGAAGTTATGAAGGTAAGAATACAATTCTGAGATTGATGTTTCTTACAATAACTTTAGACAAATATGAGTTCCTTTTCCAAAATTTTAAGTAGCATCTCAGGAGCTGGCTGGCATTCAATGTTTGTGTGAGGTTTCTGTCTTGAAATGTTCTCTATCTTTATAACAGTACATGCACTTCTGTTTTGGTTTTCCCAGGTTCCCGTTCACTGTGTGAGTACAGGGGTGAAGCATTTACATCATAAAGCCCAGGAGTTTGATGTTGGTGTTTATTTTGAAGCCAATGGCCATGGCACAGTAAGTGTTTGAATGGGGAGCTCACAGATTCATAGAAAGCACAGCTCAGAATCAGGCCATTCAGCCTATCCAATCTGGCTAGTACTTATACTCTACATGGGTGCCTAACCTAGATCCTATCCCTAGTCCCATATCCAGCTATTTCTCCATATCCCTCAACTTTATTCTCTCTTAACCCAGTAAATTACTGTAATGGATAAATAGGAATCAGGGAAGAAAGGAACACTCTTACCTGAAATCCTGTTTTTTGAAATAATTTGCAACTATTGTGATTGCACTTTTATTTGAAAAAAAAGTGCTATCCCCAGTAATGGAAAGCTTCTACCTTTCCTCTTGCATAATTTTGTAACAAGTCAATATCGAAAAGAGAAGTTTTTCCTTGTGTCATTGCCAGCGCTCCTCCAGATACATTGATTGTTGACTTTACTGCTGTTTGCTGTATCTCGCTGCTGCAAATGGCGGCTGTGTTTCCCTACAGAAACAGACACTCCTCTGTGAAGTGCTTTGAGACTTTTCATTGTGCTGAGAGGTTATAAAAAGTTCTTTCTTTGCCTCTGAATCCCCACAATTCCATGTACTGCACAAGGTGCTGTGTTGCTGCTACAGTAAGTCTGAGCAAGCTTTCACTTTACAATCTTCCAAGGTACTTTTCAGTAAGGAAGCTGAGAAGAAGATCAGAAGGATGGTCCTGGATGAGAAGCAATCAAAAGAGAAATGCGATGCAGCTAAAATGCTTGCAAACACTATTGATCTGATCAACCAGGTAAGTCAGTCTCGGACAGAGTATGATACGTAACATGGAAGCTTTCCATTCACTGCTTGTTAGTGGGTTTTTCGCTGCTATGAATGTGCTCAGCTTTTCTGTGAATGCATGCGGGATACTGGTAAAGAAATGTTAGCGATTGCCAGTAAAATGAGATTGCATTGTTGTAACTACTCCTTTTTACGTCCAATAATGTGTCACTGGAGTGCAGGGGTTTTCTTCACTTTGAGATTGTAATCGTTTCTGATCCTATACACAATGGAAATATTCCCTAAGTTCTTCCAAGTACAAGTCGTTTCTGGGTAGTCAGGATAAATCTGAAGATAGTGCACAGGGACATCTGTTCTGCAGGTTACATCTCGGATGTCTGGTCTACGAACGCTAGTATTCTTGACTGATTGTCCAGTCTGTGGTGGGGCAGATTTACTGGAGTCCAGTGATGTGTTGCTGGAGCTGAGAGCAGCCCAGAAACTGACATAAGTAGCTTCTCAGTTTTCATTTATCTGCTGAGAGCGTGAATACAGCCAGCGGACACCGAGGCCGCTCCAGAGATTTATATTAATGAGCAATTGAATTCTGGACCGTGAGCAGGTTGCTATTGTTGCTTCTTATTTTAAAACAAAATTAACCCTAATATTCTGAACTGCTCTTGCCCTGTTGCTGGCTTAGTTTGGATTGATTTTACCTGCTGCAGCAAAGAGGAGGAAGACTGAGGTCCGGCCCTCTTCTGGATCTGGTGGCTTTGCTGACCTCTTGTATCTGCTTTTCAGACGGTGGGTGACGCCATATCAGACATGCTGATAATCGAGGCCATCCTTTCAATCAAAGGTTTCACTGTGCAGCAATGGAATTCCATTTACACTGACCTCCCCAACAGGCAACTCAAAGTCAAGGTGAGGCCACTTTACTTGGCATGTGTTTTGCGATGTGGGGGAGATAATTAAGGAAGGGGGGAAAATCGAGGATCTTGATACAAGTTTCAGTAAATAACTGCTCTCTGGAGATTTGTTTTAGATTCTGATTTTTATAATCCAAGTCCAAGTCTTCCAGCTGTGTTTTATAGTGCTATGTGGTTTGCACCAGGTGGTCAATCGGCAAGTGATCAGCACAGTTAACGCTGGGAGACGTGCAGTGACTCCCCCGGGGCTCCAGGAACAGCTCGATATTCTGGTGAAGAAGTACAAGTTGTCACGGGCTTTTGTTCGTCCATCAGGCACAGAAGACGTGGTGCGGGTGTACGCTGAAGCAGACACCCAGGTAATGCCAACAACAAATTGCATTTACATAACGCCTTTCACATCAGGAGAATGTCTCAACTCATTGGATAGTCAAGGGTTTCCACTCAATGGCAGTGAGATACTTTGAGACGTTCCCCTGATGTAGAATGCAAGGATTATTTTTCTTCTAAGGGCAAAATTGCTGCTTACAGGATAAATGCGGCAACTCCATTCTTGGTTACAGCCTGGAAACGCAAGGCATCTGCTTCTTTCAAGTTAAATTCATGTTGGCCCAAACTTAGAATAGGACCCAAAACGTTGTGTTCTATCACTGTATCAGTATTCATGATACATCAATATTCATGCCTTGTTTTATACACACACGTATACACACATATATAGCTATAGACACAACTACTTGGTGTGAGTGGTAGCCATCTTCATTTCCCTTCACTTGTAAGGTACGTGGAGCATGGCAACATCTCTGCAAGTTAGCCACCCGTTCTTCTACAAATTCACCCTTCAATGGCAGGCTTTGACTGAATAAAATATTTTGGGTCTTATCTTGGACAATGGTTTTCTGCTTGGAGCTGGACTGCTCTTTGCCCTTGTTTTGATAGCACGAACACCACTCTATAACTGACTACACTTAGCTGAACCTGTACAAACGGGCCACCCGTCCAGCACAAGAGCAAATTGATCTCCCATAGAATAAAGCTTTACTTTTCTTTCTGCTGTTGTTCACAGCAGTGTATGATTTCACGCAATGTTTATTCGTGTTTTACAGAGCAATGCAGATACACTGGCACACAAGGTCAGCTGCCTTGTTTACGAGTTAGCTGGAGGTGTCGGAGAGAAACCGAAGCCACTGCATTGAACAAATAGAGATCAAAACATTAGCAAGTATGTCAACATTTGCAAAACCAGGTGCCTTACTTTACAATAACACTACATCGACTGGTATCAGCACAGCTGGAATTTCAGTAACCCTTCACACCTCAATGTACAGATTCCATTAGAACAAATGGTGGCCATTTGTACGCTCTAATCAGAATTACTCACTGGAAATCCTGACAAAGCAAAAGTTAAGTTTGAAATATTTGCCTGGATAGGGTTAGAATTTAGGAAAAGTACCCCCACAAGAGCTGCAGAAATGAGGCATTTGCAGCCTTTTGTTATTATTTAGATTCCAGCCCAGCTCACTCCCACTTCTGAGCCAGAAGGTTGTGGGTTCAAGTCCCGTTAGGATTTTGAAGTCACATTCCAACAGAGTGCTGCAGTGCACTGCATTGTCGGGAGGCGCTGTCCTTCAGATTAGATATTAAACTGAGATCCCTTCTGCCTGTTCAGGTGGATGTTAAAGATCTCGCGACACTACTTGGAAAGAGGAGGGACTTTCTTCCAGATTAAATTGTTCACTATTGTCTGTTTGTGGGATATTGCGGTGTGCCTATTGGCTATCGCATTGGCCTACAAAATACACAGTCACTGCATTTTACAGTAAAATCCAGTGAAGCACTTAGACACCCCTCCTGTAAAATGCAAGGATTTTATTTCATCTAAGAGCAATATTGATGTTTTTAAGGACGCATATGGTGATTCCAATCTTAGTCACTGCCTGGTAACACACAAGGAGCCATCCTGTGGATGTAAACTAGGGGAATGTGAAATGAGTGACTTATTTAATAATTGAAATAATTTCTTTGTTACATTGGAAAATCCTATAAAGTACCAATGTTTTTTATGTTTTTTTTTGCACATTCCATCCCAGACAAATGGAAATGCACATTGAAAGTCTTAAACGGGATAATACTCTGCAGAACAAAAAACAATGCCCAACTGGTGGTTTTCTTATTGGATCTGGGTGACTGAATATCATTAGTCATTTACCAAGAGGGCAAAATAATGCTCTTCCACTCACGTAGTTTATCTCTAAAGTGACCTGCAAGAAAGGTGTTTTGCGGGGGGGGGTCGAATGGTTATTACAAGTACTGCATGAAGGAAGGGAAAAGAATAAGATGGCTGGGAGGGACCATGGAGGAAGTTTTTTTAATGTCAGGGTTAGGTTTTAATCATTTGAAGTTATCTATTCTGAAAACTATCATGGTGGTGGGTTTAAAGTTTTTCTACCAAAAACAAGTTTATAGCAGTTTTACTTTTTCAGCTGATGTGTGCATTAAAATACTTCTGTAAATCTTTTATTGGGCCAAAGTATGGGAGGGACTTTAACCAACAACCACATTCGCAGAGTGAGTTGAAAATTCAAATGCCTCAGTTCAGCTTCTACCAGAATGCTTTGGGATTGGAGGGGACTAGCACTAGAATAGACAGTGTTGGACCAAATTACCTCTTTATGATCTATGGTACTGTAGTCCATTTTTTATCACAATGAGGAAAACACGCAGAATAATAGGTCACCAATTATACAATTTATCACAGGAGTGCATTTATTCAGAACAAAAGGGAATAGAACAGTCAGCCATTTACATTTTAGGCACCATAATTGATATGAGCCAATGATACAACAAAAAAACCTGATTCATAAGTTCAGCATTCAGGACTCATCTCATATGTACAAATACAGTTAATTAATTACACCCTTGAAATGAGCTTCTCATTTACATACACTAAAATGTACACCTTGTGGAATATTTTCTTTTGAATGATTGTTAGCTACAGAAGGAAGCAAACCTTCCATTAAGCCTTTATAACACCTTCCAGGAAATCTTTCTCGAGTACCTCTTCGATTTTTTGTCTGGCCTTGTTCCAGAAGGCTTTCTGGTTCTCTGTTTTAATGTCCTTGTTTGAGAAGGAGCTTGTGTAGGGGACAGGACTCCCTGAGTGTCCAGCAGACCTGCTTGTGACTTTGTTGGAAAAAAACTGGCTGAGGACGTTGAAGAAAGGCAAAAGATGCTCAATGCTGCGAATGGAGTAAACAGTGAGCAGAAGGTGACCTGGTTCCCAGGCTAGCGTTCTCCCTGAGTTATCCTCTTCTGGATTTTTCTGCAAATGTACAACAAAATCTATCAACCCTGCTGCTATTAACCATCCAACTCCTGTTGTTCTGGAAGTATTCATAGTCAATTTAATTTCACGCTTTTTGCACACTTCCATTACCCGTGAAATTGAATTGCTAGTTTCATTTATTGGGTACTAACTCACTTCAACCTGGTGCTGCATTAAACTCAATTTGTGGTGCCAAGGAAAGGATCCATACAGTTTATCAATTCCAGGTCTTCTTTTAATTTGCAATCTATTCCTAAAACGAACATCAACAAGTAGTACACCAAAAAACTCCTCCTGCTACGCAAATAGAGGCTAATATGGATATTTAAATACAGTAGATAGTAGAAATGAGAAAAAAATGGCACACAGACAAAAGTGAGTCTGTTCGAGCACAGGACTGATTCAACAGACAGCAATTTATTGCTTTCACTGATTTAGAAAATGGTAGAGCTGGAAAATTGCCATCAACTTGATTCAAATGCCTCAGTTCAGCTTCTACTGGAATGCTTCGGTGGGGGGGGGGGGAACTAGCACTAGAATAGACAGTGTTGGACCTGATCTCATCTCATATGTACAAATAAAGTTAATTAATTACACCCTTGAAATGAGCTCCTCATTTACATACACTAAAATGTACACCTTGTGGAATATTTTCTTTTGAATGATTGTTAGCTACAGAAGGAAGCAAACCTTCCATTAAACCTTTATAACACCTTCCAGGAAATCTTGGAGTCCTGGAGCTCAGTGGTTAGAGCACTCGCTTTGCAAGTGAGAGACCTGAGTTCAATTCCTGGCAGGGCGAAACCTTGGGCAAGTTTCCTTACTCCACTCGCCTAATAATAATACCTCCAAAAAAACAAAACAATAATAAATTGGTCATTTTGAATCTATGACTGTTTGTGGAACATTGCTGTGCACAATTGGCTGCTGTGTTCGCCCACAAATATACAGTCAATTCACTTTACAGTATATTCTGTGAAGCGCTTTGGGATGTCTAGAAGACGTGAAAAGTGCTATATTAAATGCAAGGATTATTATTTATTATTATTTGCATCATACTTGACTGAGAAGCCAAACAATGTCCAAACAACATGGAATGAAGAGGTGCCACTGAGCTCTCCTGAAATGTCTGATCTGGGGCAGAACCCAACAACTAATGAGATTTTAAAGAAACTTTGCTATTCCTAAACAAAAACAGGAGTCGCTGGGAACCCTCAAAGGGTCAGGTAACGTCTATGGAGGCATCTATGGATACTACTATTCCTATCTCAGTTGAAGCTCTTTGAGAGTACCCCTGGATTTGAAAGGCACTATATCAAATGCACAGATTGTTTTTTCAGCCTCTAATGCAATGTGAGTTGTTAATTCTCTTTTCTCAATTCTCTCTTCCTCTTGACTCTTGGTGAGCTACCACAGTTGCCTTGCTACCTGCTCAAGTAGTATAAGCAGAGAATGAGAGATTGTCCTCACACCAAAACACTTTGAAAACAGATTTTTTAAATAATAATAATCCTTACAGTTGGTATACTGCCTTTCACATCAGGAGGGCAACCCAAAGCAAATGCCCCAAAAATAGTGATCAGGAAGAAGGGAGGGGGCAGAAACACTGCCATAAATATTGCTTAAGGGAAGATGCTTTTACCTTTGCTCTTTTCCTAAGCAGTTTTGCCAATCGAACCACATAGGGTTTAAATTCCCGTTGATGGGTCCCCTGTCTCCGGACCTCCAGACCAGAGTCATCAGATACTTCTGGAATGAAGGCCCAGCGATACCTATTGCAAACAATAAACTGAAATTAATCATTGTTAATCACCAATTATTATTTAATTAATATTTATAATATATTGTTAATTTAAATTAATAATTTCTGCATGTGTCAAGACACCTGGCTGACCCCCGAACAATTGATTATTATGACCTATAAGTACACAGGGACTGCACTTTACAGTAAATCCTTTGAGAAGTTATAAGGTGTTTATCAATACACAAGGATTCTACTGGCGAAACAAATATTCTATTGCCGACGCTAGTAAAAATGCAAGGCCACAATGATAACAGCAAATAGGCTGTGCTTTAACATTACTCACATCTGGAACTGCGGAAGGTTTCCAGAGGGTAAGGTCAGTGCAAGATCCAGGAATTTGCACGCTGATAGGTAGAGACCAAGCCACCGCTGGTTGTTGTAGGATGTGGAGAAACCATTTCCTCCCATGTAGGTGGTCTCTAACCCGGTCACTGATGGACCTGCAGTTCTAAAATGGGGAATAACGTTAACATTGAGACAACATTTACTCCGGATTTTGGAATTTTTACCCTTCAAGGAATAATCCTGGGAAAAGACCCATCTATACTCAAGTACTTGACTTGTAAACACAGATATGACATTGACAGTTATTTGTTTGCGCATCAAGTCTTTATAATCATCATGCAAAGTAGACGCAACACTAGAATTTGAAGCCACATCATGCACTCTCAGATAGAGTATCCTGGGGCCAGACACAGAGTAGGTTCCCTTCTACCCTGACCCCCAATCTCAAACCATCATCCCCTGGACGTGTTCGATCTTTAACATTCCCCCCACCTCCCAATCTGAGATTGCCAATTTAGTGTCAACAGGTGCACAGTTTTGTGCCATGAGCCCAGGCCTACAACTACGAAGTGTGTTGAGACTACCCAAACTCATGTCACCTGGGACCTTCAGAGCCAACATAGAGAACCAACATCAACAGTTTGTTAGATCAGGAACTTGCTTTGGGAGAATTACTGCAGGTTGACTACAGAGATGGATGTGCAGCAATATCGTACCTCGAAATGTCTTCATCTGCTGTAAGCTCTTGCTCCATCAGCAAACACACTTGCACCTTTAAATAACATCAAAAAATGTCAAGGCAACAACTTACAATGCATCAATTCAGCTCAATCACCTCCCCCCAAACAGCAGCTTGTCCACTTTGTTGTTAATTAACAACTAATCAGAACAGATTGCAAACGTTATTCTAACGAATCTGAAATGATACAACTGTTCAATAATAAACTTAATACAAAAGGTTGTCATGTTTCAATCCTGGTTTGTACTAATGAGGGTAGCCTTCAGTCAGATGGGGGGAATTGGCCCAATAGTTCTAATTAACCTATTTAAAGCATTGGAGAATAACCAGTAGTCCTGTCATTGGTGGTTAATTGCATAATTAAAAATATTTGAGTGTATTTGAACATGGTTAAGCCCACAAGCTATTAACCCAAGTCATAGTTCAGACCCTGAAGAGATTTGAAACAAAAATAGATTGGGAACACTCAGCAGGTCAGGCAACATCTATGGAGAAAGGAACGTGAGCCAACATTTCAGATCCACAACCTTTCATCAGACCTCATGAGATTTGATTAGAATTGTGAAATTAATTCACTCCGTCGCTCAGTGGATGAGAATGGCATTTTGCATTCAGTTCACAATGTGTATGGCCAATGGCTAAATCAAGTCCTGGCCACCAATTTCTAAGGATAAGTTAAGTCTTATTATTCACAAAATAAAAACCTCGGCAATTTTTTTGTGGGTGGAGTCTATTTTCTGTGTTCAGGAATGCTTTTCTTCATCTTACCAGTTCTGTGATCATCGTTGGCCACAGTGAAGTCAGATGCTGTGGAGACATTCGCAACAGTAACACACGGAAGAAAAGGAAGACCTGGGCGTGGAGTGTGGGCACTTGAGGCAGACGAAGGCTTTCCACCAAGCGCTCTGTAACACAGCACTTTATTGTAGAAACACTTATCATAAACCTCAAAATCTCATGACTATTAACTATACGTAGGGCAATCTTATACTTTATTCATGATATACGTACATTAGCGATGAGATAATCCACCCTAGGTTTTGTCATGGTACAAGGTAATGTCAGTATCCTGAAAATCCCTAAATAGCACACATCCTTGTTGTGCACTGACACACAAGTGTGGGGATTTGCAATTTGATTGTATGTTGGCCAGGGCACTTGAGGTTTGGGCTAACTTGCACCGGTGATGAACATAATGCGTTCAGCATGAAAGCCAGACCACATCAACAGCATAACATCGGGCTCATTCCAAATAAATAAACCAGCAAATAAACCTCAGCAGTTTGATGTTGGGTTAAGATGTTTGACCGAGTAACAACTCTGTTTAGAATATCATCCAAACAAACAGCTGAATCAGATTTTGGAATTGTAACTGCTCGCGAGTTGACATTCTCTTGTGGACAAACCCCGCAATAACTGACCCTGTATGTCTGGCAGGTATTTCTGATACTGATCCACTTCACTGCTGAAAATCGCAAAAGCCAGCCTTTTAAGGTGCATTGCCCGCTGCTCCAGCTCGGCCTCTCGGCTGGCAAACAGATTGAGTGAGCTGCTCTGAGGCACTGCCACTCGGGCTGGGGGAGCAAAAGAACAAAGTAATGAGAAATCAGCAGAATACCCTGAATATAGTATTTATTATAGGACATGAGCGGCCACATCTAGATCTTAGCTTACAATAATTTACACAACAATGAATCAATTAAAGCACTTTAAGGTCCTATGCACAAGCTAGTAGAGAAAGACGAACCACAGCGCAAACAAACAAAATAAAACTCAGCAAATAGATGGTGTAACTTACTCATGAGATCTCTGAAAGTGGTTTTGTCATGAGTCATCAGGTGGTCGATAATGGCTCTCCAGCTAGAGGTTAATAAAAAAACTGTTACAATCAGAGTCATAGTGGGTTTGGTAGGAGGGAGGGCAGAGTCCAGAGAGGACCTGGAGACAGCAGAGAGAGGGATGGATAGACCATCTGGGAGGGCAAAAGGAAGAATGACAAGGCTGTGAACTTGAATCTGACAAGAGGTGGGAGCCTAAACCTGAAGAACAGGGAAGAGGGGCTCAAAGAAACGGGATCTCTCCCTCTCTGACATACCACATTTAGTTTTGAGATGAAAACTCACGAGTGACAAAAGCTGGCGACAGAGCTGTGTTTTGAAGGTTGTGTTATAAGGACGAGTGGATATGCATCCTTATAACCCAGCGCCTTGGGACCTCCTCCCGACGTGAAAGATGCTATACAAATGTAATTTTGTATTTTGCTGTATATGTGACTGATACTGTGTGTGAAACAAGTTAACAGGTTGGGAGCCACACAATCTTCAAACAGGCTTCAGACGTTCTCTCACCCAAACTACAGGTTATTCAAGACGGGCAGGAAACAAGGTATTGGACTTACTGGCTGACACATGATGGATCAATCTGAAAGAAGTTGGGGTCCATGAAGAGATCAAATGCTTCCTTTTTCCAGGACCGCCTTGTGTACTGGTAGCCACTCAGGCTGCTCACCAGCTGTACACATGCTCGGTAACTTGGTGCGTTGTGGGCACTGGAGGAACACAGCAATTTTAGAGCAGTCACACTTGATGAACGAAGGACTTGCATTCAGAAAGCACAAGCATCACCCTTATGCCTTGATTCAGTGTAAATTCAGTGAGAGTCATTCTAGCCTTAATAACATGATCATTGAAACGTGCAGAGAGTACCCTGTGAAATGGGTGATCCTCACAGTATACGCACCCTTCAGAAGCTCAGATCATAAGATGTTATAAGAGAAACCCTTCATTCCATCTCATCTCAAACTTCCAGAATACCAAACCAATTATCTTCCATCACTGCATCAAGAGTTTGTTCAATGAGTCCAGTGCTCTTCCACTTTTCCTAGTAACCCAGTTCCAGCCATTAATTATTTTCTGTGTAAAGAAATACTTCCTGTATCTATTTTAAACCTGCTCTTCACAATCCTAAACCTGTATCCTGTGGTTCTGTTGCCTTGGTAAATTTAGAAGTATTGTTGTGGGTTTACTTTCTCGATCCTACTGAACATGTTATTTACTTCCAAGACAATAAAGAACCAATCTAGATGGACATTTTTTCCCCGAAAATTCATGGATTAAAGTTTCCCATTTAAATCATATTTTTACAAGGCTTACACAGGATTTATATACAGAAGTATATAAAATAAGTTGACAATTTTACACAAATGTTGCTGTATTAGTATCCTGGAGCTGACTTCAGACAGCCAGCGCTTTTGTAACTGGCACATGGACATTGAAATTGACTGCCACATTCACTCACAAAACATTACACTACAACAACAGCTTGCAATTATACAGCGCAGAGTAGCATCGCAGGCGGGACTTGAAAAAGGGGAGGGAGGGGCAAGGGGATTGAAGGAGAGTTTTCCAGAGTTTTGGGGCGTAGTGGCTGAATGCGCGACCTCCAATGGTGGAGCGGAGGGTGCGAGGGAAGAACAGGAAGCCAGTCAAGCGGAGGCGCTGGATGGTGGATTGGGAAGTGAAGATGTCGGAGAGGTAGGGAGATGCCAAGGAGTGAATGGATTTGAAAACTAATGTGAGGATCTGGAAGTTGATTTGTTCAGTATGGTTGGAGGCGGGCAATGTGGGGGAGGTGAAGTGGTCCTGGTCAGGGACTGGATGTGGGGAAGGAAGGACAGCTGGGGCTCGAACTGGATGCCTAGATTGTGCACTGGTTTGGTGAGTGTGAGAGAGAGCCCAGGGAGGTTTAGGAGGTTGGATCCGCAGGAGTGAAGACGTTGATGGGAGGCAAGGAGAATGGCTTCTGTCTTGTCCACATTCAACTGCAAGAAGTTTGCACTCATCCAGGCCCTGATGTCTGCCAGACAAGCTGATAGAACATTGGGGACCTGGAGTCACAGATGGAGGAGGCAAAGTAGATTTGTGTGTCATCCGCACACTTGTAGAAGTTTACCCCATGTCTGCGGATGACACTACACTTTACAGAAAATCCTGTGGAGTGCTTTGGGACATTCTCCCGATGTGAAAGGAGCTAGATCAAATGTAAGGATTATTACGTATTTTGGATAAAATGCACAGATGAATATCAGAAAAAGAAAACATAAATTACAATTAACTTGTCTGAGACATACAGAAATTCCTATTCAGTGTTAACTAGATTAAAGCAAAGCTTGGAGTACCTGTGATTGCGAAGATAGGGGACCACGTAGTACATAATGTTGACAAGTAAAGGAATGACCTTTTCCTTCTCGTCACTGTGGAAAACCATGTCCAGGAGATGAGCCAAAACCTGAAAGATTGACGTTATATGTTGCACAATTACAATCCATTCAACAGCCTTGATTATTCAAATCCAGAAAGCATTAAAACGACTTCAACATTAAGGAATTGTTTCCCTGCTAACAGAGCAAAAGTAAACTATTTGATTTCCCAGTGAATTACAGCTTTGAGCATTGCACTTTTCTGGTTTAAGACTTTTCGCTTCACCAATATTTTTGCCCTGCAGTATGTCACCAAAGCAAATCCTATTCATGTCCAAGATTTCACAATGATCGACTGCAGGTTATTTTACACCTGCTGAGCCCAATCCTGTTTTCACCCAACATCCATACATTTTACCATGTCTGAGATTCTTCATCCTAACCCTGGTGGTGCATTTACTGCTGTCCCAGCTAAGATCAGCTCAGTACAGGCAAAGGATCACATTGCGACCTTCTCCAACTTCCTTCAAGATAACTAAATAGAGTTGTGGGCAGTATGGTCATTGGAAAGAACTTTCCTTTCATAACAGTGATACAAGAGGACCCTGATTTAATCACTTAGTTCTCAGCATTAACATGAGCAGATTCATTACATTGTGCACCATTTACGGTCCTCACACATTAAAGAGAGCAACTTGGCTACTGTCGAGAACACAAGCCAAGGCCAAGAAATCCCACTGGAAATTCAACAGCCTGAGATCAAGGCTGGTCCTGATCTGCAATGTGTTTCAAATCAGAAAATGCAGAACCATGGACAGCTCCTTGTCAGCCTCTGGTGGCAGCCCACTGCCAATCTATTGGATTCCCAATGCAGCATCTTCCAATTGTGCAAGGTTATATAATCCTTGCATTTGATATAGCGCCTTATCATGTTGTTGAGACGTCTAAAGGGCTTCACAAGATATATTGTAAAGTGGATTAACTGCGTAATCTGTGGGCACGGAAAAAAATCTATCAGGCCTCCCTGCATTTGCTTTCTGCTTTAATTCAGCTCCCTTAGGCGAAGTCCCTTCTCCCTGTATTCCTACTTCACTTGTTTTGAGGTAAAGTCATTAACACACACTTATTCCAATGTTTTCCATTGATCAATGATCTATTGAGCGACTACAAAATTAAAATGATGCAGATGAGACCAGAACTGTGTACTAGAAATAATATAAACATATCAGCAATATCCATACCTCAGCTAACAGCGTCAGCGCATGCACACTGTACACAGAAGGCGTGATATTGGATGTCTCCATCACTGGGGCCAACATAATATCTGAAGGATCAGAAAACAAACACTCAAGTGAAGATACTAGTTTAGATTTCATGCAAACATCAATTGGAAGAACTTATGGATTGCTGGGTTTTACCTGTTAGGCTTTCAAAAGTTTTCACAGATACACGTATTGTGACTGAGAAGCTGCATTACTTTACTAGCAGCTCAATGCTCTGCAAATTCATTTGAAGGAGAGGAAAAATAGTCCCCAGTACCTTCAGGAGAGGAGGATTAAGAAGAGAAAATTGCAAAATGGGGAAAAAATAGAAAATCACTATATACAAACGTTTTGAATATATATAAAACGAGCTCAGTTAATTTCTTTACGATTGATTTCAAATACACATGAATTCTGTTCAAATCAAACACACTCTAAATAAAGGCTGAGGTCTTCTGAACAGTGGCACACTGTGTGGTTCCTCTTTTTCATACACTTCTTTTCAACTTGAGTACCGTACAATGTGACAAGAATTCACATAAGTCAAAATCTATTTACCAAAAAGAGAACGACAAAACACTGCCACCTCAACAGTAAAAACATGATTGTATTTAATCAGAATTCAGAAACCATGAAAAGTGTGAGTGCCAGAAGTCTAGCATTGTGCTACAGCTTCAGGCAGAAACATCACTTTGGCTTCATAATTGCTATGTTGCTTACACGGTAAAGCACAGCTTTTCTGTTACGATATAACCAGGAGATAGAACCTATATGCAACTGCCCTTCAGCTAATTATTCTTAGCCTTTCATTTCACAAACACAGGACAGTTTAAACGCATCCGTTGCCTTGACATGTCGCCCCAACACTGCTGCAGGAATAGCTCATACCTTCAACATCTCTTTCCATGTTGGTTCCCTCCACCAGGATTTGTGGAGAAGCTTTCACCTCGAGGTTCCTCCGGAGCCAGGTGGTTTGTTCCAGGGAGGAGCCAGCAATATTCCCAATAGCCTCCACTATCTTATGGGTGACATCCTAAAAAAGCAGATGATATTGGAAGAGTCATCACAAGGTGATAATGGGGTTAATTTATTGATCTGTTCACTACTTAGTGTATCAAATGGAACAGGATGTATTTTGTGTGTCACAGACCTTGCCGCCAAATAGTTACTCACTGATGATCTCAATGGCTGAGAAGCTTTCCACTTGGTGGTAAACCAGCTTAATAACAAATCTACAAACTCAAATGCCAACATCCCACTAAACATCAATAAACAGCTATGATCCATGGACCTTCTCAGAGGGTCAAGAACACCCACATGCAAGTCCATTAGATGCACATGGGCCCCATTGGGACTTATTGAAACCTCTATTAGTTGAACTGTGAAATCAACTTTTCGCCAACAAAATATACGGTCAATTCACTTTCCAGATTATTCTGTGAAGTGCTTTGAGATGTCTCAAAGACGTGATTAGGCGCTATATCAAATGCAAGGATTATTACTAACTTACCTGCAGGTCCCTTTGATCCTTTTTGTTTTCCAAGTTGGGATTCTTCATGATGAATTCATTTAGAACGCTATAAACACAAGTTTGTAACAATTATCCACTCACATCAAGAAGGCACCTTGAGCAATGCTGAAGGTATACAATGTGGGTCTTATTGGCACTAGATCAGGACACAAGCATTTCCTGAGACTTCCAGATGCTTCACTTATGACTAAGCTCTAACAATCTAACTTCCTGGTGTGTTACATCTCATATCCAACAACAACTTGCATTTATATAGCATCCTTCACCCTTGGGTTAGTATCTTGGAACACTTGTCATTGTCCTAGTCACTCCTGGGAGGGGGGAGTAAGCGGGGCCTCCTTGGAACTTAACCAGCTCCAAGGTGACGTGTTTGGCAATGTAATGTCAGGATCTTGGTAGTCCAGTTCCTTAGCCAGATGGGTCCACAATATTCCATAGCACTGCTGATGGCAGCACAGCCAGGATGGCTCATTGGCAGGACTTGGAAGGGCAGACCAGTCACTGGGGACAGGGATTCTTCCCACTCAGCTTCTGTTATCTCTGCAAGCCAAAGCCCTAATGGGTAGGGTGGTCCCAGCTGCACAAAAAGCTTGCCAAGAAGTGCTCTCAGTGGGATTTTAGCTAGTTAGACTCCAGCAACATCCCAATGCACACTCTGCTGAGATAAAACATCAATAGCCCCCGGGATGAATTTTAGATGAACATAGATCTTTCCTCCAAGTGCTGATCAAACCACGTGCATGTTCCCAATTCATGTCTGGGTATCTATTACACCAAAACTAGTCCGTTTCTGAATAAAATGGGGAATAAAATGAAGCAGAATTTTTAAACACTCCTTCATTCTTCCTCCTCAATTTACTTCCCTCTTGAACACTGGACACTTCTACGAGATGTATTCACCCCGTTGTCGACATGGTCTGTGCCAAAATCTACCCTTGTTTGCTGAGATTAAAAATGACCTTAAAATTAAAAGTCCTCCCACAGCGCTCAATGCTGTGGGTGAGAAGTTTTCATATTCGGTAGAAATTCTTACCCAAGGATGAGGAATTGTCCGGGTGGGGGCAGATAGAGCTGAACAGAATCTTTGAGTAGTGGGAAAAGCGAAGGCCAGCTGTCTACTAAATTCTGCACGGAGATCCTGGGAAGAAAGGAAGGAAGGTTAGATCAGGTTATTTGACCGCTTACCTTCAGTAATAAGGAATATTTTTCTTCTAACTTAGACAATACAGTTCAGGATCAGGCTGACATCACTTGAATTTTACTAAATTTAGTAAAACTTACTTTCTTAAATGAAAATCAAAGTTACTTTTATTCCTTGGGTGATCTTTGTGTGTCATGAATCATACAGTACCACAAAGGGAAGGTTGGTTACCTGTTGCCCAGGTCTAGCCATACAATGCTCTGAACCCAATATCCCAGTCCAGAGAGATACAAAAAGAGCAACTTACAAAGCAATGTAGAGTGTCTGAGAAAATAATTACTTGGGAAACTCTTTGTGAGACACTTGGACTTGATAAGGTGCTATAAAAATGAAAGTTCTTTCTCTTTTTTAAGTATTTATACAGTTCTATACAGTACATTCACTATGATCCAATGACCTGCAGCAGCTGTGTTACAATTATAAGTGTATCCCACTGTATTACTGAGGGAGGATCAATTCAGAGCACTATTTGATATGAAATCATACATTACTTTAGAATGGGTTCCAATTATTTGATTAGCCCTAGGAACATCCTTTCAAAGAATGTTATTCCTTTAGGCACAGCAAATCTATAGATCAGCAGATCTGATCACAGATTAAAACCATCATATAGTTTTATACAGCAAATACTTTATCTTAAGATGGATTTGATCAAAGCGGATTAAACAAACCCTTACTGCATGAAGCAAACGGGTCTATGTGCATATGAAACGCAATAGAGATGACCTGCATGGTCATTCTTTTCCAGTACAGTTAGTGTGGTTACCTTTGGACGTATGCATAGAAAAACTGCAGCATGCAAACTTCCAGTGACAGCTGTTTCTGCAACATAAAAGTGATAAGAAATTTATTTATAAAAAAAACATGTGGAGGATTGCTACATTTCAAACACTGTATAATTATTGGGCAGCAAAACACTAAATTACCCTTTGGTTTGACCACTTTGATCAGTATTTTGATACATGTCTTTACCACACACACAGCGCCCTCTAGTGGCCTCTTATACTTGGCACTCTTACATTCTGCAAGGATTTGAAAACTAACCTAAAGATTTAATGAGCAATTTCTTCTTCCAAAAACTTTTTGTGTTTCTTTTAGAAAAACGGGATTCCAACATTTGTCACCACCGTGGCTGGGAAATTTGCCCTCCTGTGGTGTTGCGTGTTGACCCTGGTAAAATCAAAATTACTAGGTCCAGGTGTGAAACACCAAAATTCGACATGTACTCAAGTAAAAGCTTGATCCAGGTGTCTCTCAGCTGCCTGGAAAGTAGTGTTATGAAATCATGAGACGTTCTCCTAATAAAATCCATCAGCTCAATCGATCAGCCGTCCAGTGATAAAGTATAGGTTTGGGTGTGTTATGTTATGAGGTCAAAAGATAATATAGAATATACAGATATTTCTTTCATCAGCATTTGAACTCAGATCAGTGTTGTAAAATGATAACTCTAAGATTCCCATGGGCATATGGTTTACATGTGATGCATAAATGTATTTTTATGAACCCTAAAGTGGGGCTTGAACCCACAACCTTCTGGCTCAGAGGTAACAAACAGTTCTACCAACTGAGCCAAGTAAGCTGACACCTGGCTCACTTGGTAGAACTGCAACGATAAGGTGCAACAAAAACTTACAAGTTCACCCTTCTGGCAGAATAGTGTCTCAGAACATTGCATAGTGGCGGGGTTGGAAGCTGATCAGGGAAGAAGGAGGAACAGTGTGGTCAAAGATCTTAAAGTGGGATTTAAAGAAAAAGAGAGGTGAGGTGGAGGGATTGAGGCAGGGAGCTCAAGAGATTAGGGGTGTATAGCCACAGATGGTGGCATGGAGGGTTCAAGGGATGTGCAGCAGACCCGTGCTAGTTGAGCAAATGGAGCGGGTAGAAGTGTGGGGGTACGAGCAGGTCAGAGAGGTAGGGAGGTGTAGGGCGTGAAGGGATTTGTATGCGAGGGTGAGCATCTTCAAATATTTGTTAAATTTATGTAAAACACTGGTTAGACCTCATTTGAAGTACTGTATGTAATTTTGATCACCATACTACAACAAGGATATTGTAGCAATGATTGTAGATTCACTAGGATGTTGCCAGGGATGAAAGAATACAACTTTCAAGAGGCACACATATAAAAAGCCACTAGCAAATCTGAAAGAGTTTAGGAGTAACTTCTTTACACAGAGGGTGATGAGGAAGTGAATCTCTCTGCTAGAAGCTGTGGTTGAAGCAGAGGCATCAATGCATTTAAGAGAAAAGGGAGAAGGCATGGTAGAAGGCAATAGATATATATGGGAGCAGGGTGAGGAGAGGGGATTAGGTTGTGCGGAGTAGCACACCAAGCACAGACTGGTAGGGCTGAATGGCCTGTTTTGGTGCTGTACAGTCTGTATCATTCTCAGTAACATGGTTATGACACAGTTAATCTTTATTGATAGTATTGAGATACAGTAAAAGCAAAGATTCCACCTGTAAGCTGTCAGCAACAATACAGCGGATCAGTGATCACTGCTCTGCAGTTACCTCAACAACAACAACTTGCATTTATATAGTGCCCTTCACGAAGGGTGGCATTTCCTCACATACCTTGGCCGAGGCTGGAGGCTGCTTCAAGACTTCCTTCACTGTCTGCATAACGGTTTCAGCCCTCATCACGCTTATTGAGCGTACTAACTCCACCAGCAGTAACTGTTCCGGGCAGGGCATGGGGATAACCTTCAAATATCAAAGTACACACTATTCTTTAAACACTCGCAATGCCTTTTTACAGGATACTCACATGCAATTTTACCTCATCGATAACATCTTCAGTGCTGCTGTACTGAACTGGTTTTACAGCAGAATGAGATTATCTGGTGAAATCAGCAGATGAACCCGCACACAGAACTAGTAACTTCAAGCACAATACATCTCAGTCGTTTAAGATAATTTTTAAACAAACAGATCCTTCCTTTATCTAAAACCAAAAATGCAATTTTTTTTTACATTAGAAACAAAATTAACTTCCTGGGCAGTGATGCTGGTGGCAATCTGATGATCTGGATATTGACAATAATTTGATGCAGGGCGACAACTGGCTTTTTAAAGGCCTTTTGCCCACACTTTGAATTTTTTTATACAATTCCATTATAAGTGCATGACAACACAACAACTTGCATTTATATAGTGTGGAGCAATGTTTCAGAGCGCTTAACAATGGTGGCGCCGAGCCGGGGAGAAGGGAGGTGGTGACACTAGGCCCGATTGAAGAGAAAGGTCTTCAGGTGTGAAGAGGGAGCAAGGCAGAGGGATTGAGGGAGAGTGTTCCGGATTCTCAGGGCATAGTAGCTAAAGGTAGGGTGGATGGAGGGGATGAGGGATGTGCAGGAGGCCGGAGCCAGCTGAGCACAGGGGTCGGGTAGAGGAGTGGGACGTAAGCAGGTCAGAGAGGTAGGGAGATGCCAGGATATGAAGCGATTTGTACAGTGTGAGCATCTTGAAATTGATCCGTTATGCAATAGGGAACCTTGATAGTTTCTACTTTATTTTGTATAGGTTTCACTGGTATAACAGGTTTCTGCTGTATTTTGAAAACCATGAGTGCAGCAGGAGATGGAGGTTTCTTTATTTACACTCTTTTAGCAGTCTCAAAGGAGCTGGTTTGCAATTCAAGTAAAGAAGTACAGCATCTTCCTTCTTGGATCAGAAAATGATTGTCTGCAACTGTGTGTGGGCTCAAAGATATGAACTTAACTAACACTAAAGCACCCAGTGTAATGTTAAGGGTATAACTGCGCTGTTGGAGGTATGACTTCTGACATGAAATAGTAAATTAGGTAGATTGATGCTCATTGGGCTCCAGCACTAATAAAATTATTCTCTCCCGTCAGGGCACTATATCATAACACACGAGAGCCACACAAGCACAGCAGGAATTACAGATGCCCTCCAATATGTCATTAACAACCAATGATGGTGCATAATACACCTGTGTTTACACATGGTTTACACCTTGTGGATAATAACAATGCAGTTAAAAATAATAAGAGGCTTATATTAAATGTCAAAGTCCAAACTCAACTATGGACCCAGCAACCATTAAAAGTGTCTCTAATCTACAGCGTTAACAGAGCCTTGAATTCTTCGCTAAATTAGGAGGAAGCAAATATGCAATATTGATAACCTCTGAGAGCAAAGTTTGCGTTTGCTATGGCTGTTACCTTTTTATGGAGCAACGCCTTACCTTGTTTCTGGTACTGTTTGTATTCTCCCTTCTCTCATTCCAGACAAAAGCAATAGCAGCCATGAAGTGTACCCCATGGTTCATAGAGATTGGGCCCAGGAGCTCTAAAATCTGCTGTCTGAGATTCTAGAAAGGGACAAAAGAAAACTTCAATTACAATAATCAACATCCAAACAACTTCCATGAAACTAACCTGGATGATCCACATTCTAAATGTTTACTGCAATGGGTGGCATCTGAAGCTATCAGCGACATCCGGTACTGTCATTTATTAACTGATGATATCAGCAATAATCCTTATATTTGACATAGCACCTGATCAAATTGGTGTGACATCTCTAATCGCTTCACAGGACTTCCCTGTAAAATGTAGTGGCTGTGGATTTACAGTCAAATACTGCAACCAATTTGTACCTGGCAACATCCCACAAACAGCCATGAAGTGAATGACCAATTTTATTTGAGGGGTTGTTGGCCAGGCCCCCCGGGAAACCCCTTCTCTTTTCGAGTAGCGCCATAAGATCGTTAACATCCACCTGAACAAGCAGACAGGACCTTGGTTTAATGTCTCATCTGAATGCTTTCTAATGGTTATACTATAAACCAGCTGTACCGACCCTTTGCAGCTACGTTTGCAACCAAAGGATCCAATACGGAATGTAGATTTGTAGTTAGGGCTGAGGTTCGGGAAAACTTTTGTTTTGAATTCTGCTATATCTTGTACAATGGTCCCACAACCTTCAGGGATCTCAATTTGGCCATCTGTTGGATCCACTGAAATTATAAACATGAAGGGAGAGAGAGGGGGAAGGGCTAAACTCCAGAGGAGGAGGGGCTAAACTCCAGTACTCAGGTACTGGCCCCAACTTGAGCCCCAGGTCTTTCGGATGAGATATTAAATCACTAATAATAATAATAATAATTGTTGCATTTGATATAGCTCTTTTCACGTCTTCTGGACGTCTCAAAGCGCTTCACAGAATATACTGTAAAGTGAATTGACTGTATATTTTGTGGGCGAAATCAAGATCCCGTCTGCCTATCCAGGTGGACATTAAAGATCCCAAGGTACTATTTGAAAAAGGAGGGAGTGTCCTGGCCAACAATCCCTCAAATAAAATTTGTCACTCACTTCATGGCTGTTTGTGGGACATTGCTGTGAACAAATTGGCTTTTACATTTGCCCACAAAACTACACAATTTACAGTATATCCTGTGAAGCGCTTTGAGGCATTGCGACTATGTGATAAGGTGATATATCAAATGCAAGGATTATTAGTGTATTATGGATATCTTACCCACCTTTGTGGAGCCAAGGTTGATAGTAACAGCAGAAGCTCCTGATGTTCTTTCAGTGGAGTCGGCAACCTGTAGGATGCCCCATAGCAGCGTCACAGAGGACATAATGGTGGGTAAGATGGAAAGAATTCCATTCCGGGCTTCGGACAAATACTTCTCATCTACCGTAACGAGCAGCTGAAAGATATCAGATAAATATTAACAGACAGACAAATTACTAGACAATAAAATGAATTGGCAGTACTAGATGCATCAAAAGATTTTTTTAGGAAGTTGGATAGATAACTACATGAACTAATGGTGAACTGAAACTGTTATTAGATGACAAACAGCAAATATTGTTGGACATACAAGTGCAGATTCCACTAGTGCTCATTACAAGAGGTATCAGTATTTTCTATGTGAACGTGAGGTTGGAGGGCTCCTAACCACAATCTAATTGGAAAAGCACATTTTAGTGTTGCAAATATTTAAAATCATTCATTCAAAACCTGGGTCTGTGCTTACTTAATGATTGCTGCTCAGACAATGGCCACAAGATATTTAGCGCTTTCCTCTCACTGGTGGCTCACCTGGTGATACTGTATGGAAGGGTCTAACAGGCAGTAGTGAATAATAGTGGTCATCCCTTCAAGCAGTGTGAGGATCATATCTGGTGCAATACTCACAGCCAACCACGTAGGCCTTAGGGAAGCAAAATACAATAAAGTAAATTAAAATAGCAAATTATCACAGATACCATTGGAATATTGGTTAAACATGATGGTCATAATATAAGTAACAGACTAGTGTGAGGCCTGTATGACATGGTCATGACTGAAACATGAGCAGCAACACTGTGTGTGCATTAACATTTAAAAAAAATCTTTGCATTTGATAGAGTGTCTTTCACATTGTCTCAAAGCTTCCATATGGATATAGAGTGTAGTGACTGTGCATTTTGTAGATGAAAGCAACAGCCAATTTGCACACAGCAATGACCCACAAACAGCCATTAAACAAGAGTGACCAATTTTATTTGGAGGATCGTTGGCCAGAGGAACTCCCTTCTCTTTTCAAGAACTACCATGAGATTGTTAACATCCATCTGAATGGGCAAACCCTGGTTTATTGTCTCACACAAAGAACAGCATCTCCATGGACTATATGAATTCAAAGTCCCGACATGGGGTTGAACACACAACCTTCTGGTTCAGAGGTGAGAGTGCTACCGACTGAGTCAGGCTGACACTTACACCCTTAAAAGTAACCAAACTAAAGATATTGTGGAGATCAAAATCTAAGGCTTTTATATACCTACCTTGTGATTGACACGCCAGTCTCATATTTATATTGCTGAATCAAATTATCCAAATTTCGGCATAGTTGCATTGTCACAGCAGTCACCACCCTCTGCAACACTTTCCCCATGTATGGCAGGGCAGATGTTATCAACCCGATCCACTGCGGGTGCATTTTGCAGGAAAAGGACTGATTTAATGCCTTAATTACAGCAGAAAGAAACATTCCCTGAGCAGTAATTGGTTGGGAGTGTAGGTATTGCAAAGATGTCAAGGTTTGCTGAGGATTGACGTGCTCTGCCTCGGCTGTGACCAATTCATATCCCGTCTCATTGTCCTCACGAGCCACCATCACTCGATGCTCCAGAACAATCAACCGCTGCACCAGTTTCAGTAAGCGAGTCTGTAGTGTGCTGCAGTTGTCAATTTCATCCTCAGAGAAATTGATGATGCTGTCCTCAGAGAAGCCCTCTTCAATCACCGTCACATTCCTCCCAGCCGTGCGCAGGGCGTGCCACTTCTGTGCACTGAAAATAGAGGACAGCAAGCAATGCAAGACCACCTTCTGCACCTTGCACTTCAACAGCATGTCGGAGATGAAGCTGGCAAAGCCTTTGGCTGAGCTCTCAGTCACTTTAGCCAGCTCGGTGAAAAGCAAGGTCAGGATCTGGATGCTCATGATTTGCAGGTTGCGGTTTCCAGACAAATCCTGTTGAGTCACTTTTAAGTGGTTTGGGAAGTAGCTCCTCAGGAAGTACAAAGTGAGCGAGATTATGATCTCAATGTACATGGAGCTCCGGAAAGCGTGGCTAGAATCCAGGGGGATGTGGCTGTAGAAGTCCTTGCCCATAACGGCGATTCGGTGTCTGGCCAGGAGATTCTGAAGGAGGGAGAGCTGTGGAGTGTAGGTGTTATTTACGCTGGTAGTAGAAATAGCACTCACAAACCCTGCTGGATTAGCTTTCAGGATAGCTTCGACAGCAGATAAAGCATGCAAGGCCCTTGTGGAGTCACACACCTGAAGATAGAGCAGAACATGTTGGTACAAAGGATGGATGTTAAACTTTGCTGTTTTCCATATTCCTGGAGATCCAACATCACTCTCAATTTCAGAAACCTCACCCTCGCCACAGCTGTACCAGTTCTCTAAATCCAGGCTGTCTCCAAAGAATACGTTAGGTTGTTTCACTTTTTCATTCTGTCCCTTCTTTTTATCATCTTCCTTCTTTTTGCTGGTTCTCACTTTGGGTTTCGCACCCGGTGGTTTGGGGAAATCCTTGAAGCCGAACTCTTTGTCCGAGAGCTTCTCCATTACTTTCCCCGTCAACCCCAGGTGGCTGCTGGCGAGGCTTCTCTTCCTCAGTTGGGCCTGGTCCTCACAGAGATGTTTCAGTACAGGATCCTTGGAGACGACAACAGACGTGGAGTTCGGCCTATTTAACTCCGACGGTGTTAAACTTTCAGGGACGGTGCCAATGCCACTATTAGTGGGCACGGACACTCGTTCAGGGTTATTGTGATCAATCATCCCATTCAGGTGGCTTCTAACAGGATCACTTTTAGCTTCACTCTGAACAGAGCACTCAGATGGCTGTACACTTGTACCAGACCTTGGGATACCAGGCTCAGTCTGATCTGGGGTCCTGGTAAGATTCTGACTCTTCTTTTAATCCATTTACAACCCTATTGATCAATTCCATAACAAGAGTTCGCACCACAGCGTCCTCGGAATCTTCTGACCATATCTGTGAATTGCCATTGGTCCTGCAACTGCTTGTGCTGCTGACCGGCTCTGCCTCAGAGCTGCTGTTATCTCCCGCTGAGGACTGGGAGCAGCCCGACTCGGAGCTCTGCAGGATGTCAACTTGTGGCTCTTGCAGATCAAAATCTGAGGCTCCGAGTGGCAGGGTCTCGCTACTTGTGCTCAGCATGGAGAGCCGGTCACTCAGAGGGTTCACTGTGAAACTGAAGCTCTCCATTTCATCTGTGCCCAGAGATTTTCCATTAGCCCCTTTAGCTGGTGGGAGTTTTCCAGAGTCGAAAGACAGATGGCCAAAAACTGTGGGGCAAAAATTATAAGAAAGTAAGAAAACTTTTAAAACTTTAAAAAGCGACTATAATAATCCTTGCATTTGACATTGCGACTTATCACATCATGAAGAAGTCTCAAAGCGCTTCACAGAATATAATGCGAAGTGGATTGACTGTGTATTTTGTGGGCAAAATGCAGCAACCAATTGAGAACAGAAAACACAGATTATGGTAACTAGGTTCATTAATAAGCCGTAATGTTAGTCATTTATTTATAGCCTCAAACAGACCAATAATAATACTCCATTTTTCCTTCCCTCAGTTCCATGGATCCTCAGACACATGTCTTGGAAGCAATAGGCTGAACTACTCTGCAAGTCCCCCCACTGCCATTACAATGAGTTCTGTTTAATATTTAATTTAAGAAATGAAGCTAATTTCAAAGGGCAAGAAACTCAAACACAATCTTTCTAAAACGAAACACTCTCATGTGGAAACTTAATGTACAAATCTTACAGCACAGAAGAACGGCACTGTATCAAATGCAAAGATTATTAGGACCATGAAATTCGATCACGGCTTTAAACTACTGGTTATATATGCTTTCTGAACTCTCAATCAAAAGTAGAATTCACCCAGCCTGAAATATTGAGTATTATGGATATGAATATTATGGAATATTAGTAAAAATTTAAATATTCCCACCACTTACATGACTTGATCTAGAATCAGTCATTAAAGGATACTTGCCATCGACACTATTGATTCCTTGCAAGTAATGATCTCCATCTTCTTCAAGGGAAGTGTTCTTCGACTTATTTATATGCCGTTCAATTTGCATCCGTTGTACAGAGATGCGTTGGGTTTTTGGATGAAGAAGCAACAGCAGCAGTGGCTCAAGGATCCTTGCAATGTCGTGTCTCTGAATGACTTGGTTGAGCCAGGCCTGAGCTACTGAACAGGTGGAGCCATCCAAGCTGCTCAGGCTATCAAGCATAATAAAGAGAGATCTGCAAAGCCAGAGAAGAAATTATACTGCGGAAATTGCCCAAGCTCTCATTCAGTAGCATAGGCCTCACGGTGTTGGATTGCTGTAGCAACTGTCCAAATCAGATTATCAGATAACTGGGACGCAGCATTCTCCTTGGCTCCAGAGGAGGGAGCTTGAGTGTTTAAAATCTCTATTTTTCTATCAATAGAATGTACCACAGAATAGGATGGAAGAGCAAAATATGTATTCATACTTCACTCATGCAACCCATTAACATGGACAGTATTGCTCAGGTTCTGCATAAACTGAGGAAATTGCTGAAACATTCAGTGCATTCAATGTTTTCCTCGGACTACATAATAATCCTTACATCTGGATTAACGCCTTTCACGTTGGGAGGATGTCTCAAAGCAATTCACAGGATTTACTGTAGACAGCAGTTGCCAACCTGTGGCCTGGTCAAGAGGCGGCCCCCAAACATCAGGATGAGTCACTCCGGTAAGTCCATGTTTTCAATTTTTTCTTGATTTAATAATGTTTTGATTTGTGGCATAAAAATAAGTCAAGAAATATTCAATTCAGAAAATTTAGATTGTTGACCGACCATAAAGGTTGGTCACCACTGCTATGAAGTGACTGTGTGTTTTTGTGGGCAAACATGGCAGCCAATTTGCATACAACAATCAAAAAGCAAAGTACTGCAGATGCTGGAAATCTGGTATAAACACAGAAGTCGCTGGGAACGCACAGTAAGGTGTTCCCAATGACTTCTGTGCTGCACACAGCAATGTCCAATGAATAGCCATGACATCAATGTTCAATTTTCTCAAACTTCGTTAAATGTTGCTAATAGACGTTCCTCTGTATTCAAGCATGACTTCAGAACGTCCATCTAACCGTAAATTTATATTCTTTAGAATTAGAAAACTACTGTGCAATACAAATTTACCTTTATATAGTATCGTTCACATTGGGAGGACATCCTAAAGCACCCGAGCAAGAGCACACTCTAAGTACATCACTACCTAGATTCTAAATTCACCAACCTGTCAAAAGTGCGATTGAAGGAGGAAGACTTGTTGATAAGAAGATCCCGAGTAATGTGCCAGAGCACTGAAAAATTAACATGAGCTTCCATACGCGTTTTCTGCATTAAAAGATAAAAAAACTTTCACTCCCATCACTCAATTCTGATTGTGTTTCATTTGTTCCAACTCAGAAATTCCATTGTCCAAACGCAATATATCTACTATTGTACTTGTACATTACAGTGAAGGACACATACTGTTCTGTCATAGTGGAGTATTTCCTACTGGTTTATATTTGAATGGAAAACAAGCGAGTTCACAAACAAGGACTTAGCGTGTTCTCTTCTCTGAATGGTCAAAGGATGATTGGACAATTGGTCAGTAGTTCTCCTGCCCCATAATAATAAAAAAAAGTCACTGCAAATCACATTGTATAAATCGAGGGCAGATGACGAGTCGCTTGTGGATTGTATTTATACTATTACTTTATTTATATGCAGGAAACCTTACTAGTCAGCATACAATCACCTACAATCCCATTTTATTCTAAATATTTATCCACTTTTTTTAAAATGTTTAATCAGCATAGCACCACCTGCATTGATGGAGGTCTGGTCCATATATATTAACTTATAAAATGGACTCCATCAAATTCCATCAGTACGATGCTCATTTGAAATTGCCCAGTTTTGCACGTGCTAGCCAAGAAGTTTTGCACATGCATTATGATTTTCTTACAGGAGATACTTTTGCAGTAGTTTCAAGATAAGTATGTATGGTTGTAAATGTAGAATAGCAGTGACTACAAATTTGCCTCAGAACAACTCAAACTGATACTACTCAAACTCATACTACTGAAAACATCTGCAAGCACATTTGGATTTGTGGTGTACCTTATCTTTGTGCATTAGTTGCTGGCTCATGACATCTTCACAGATACTGGAAGATGGAACGAGATTATGCAGCTGGTAGAAGAGCTCAACACTTTTCTGGTAATGTTGTGGGGTTCTCTCTCCGAGCTGGTTCCAAAGTGTCACTGCAATTTGCTTTAGGGAAAGAAAAAGACAATATCCACAATGATATTTTAATTATAAATGACTTAATTTCGGCTTAATGCCTAACTTACAGGGGTTGAAACTGTCATGTTGCATACTGACTTGTGCCAGTAAATGAAACTGCATCCCTCTCACCTCTTTGGGGGCAGATTGAGTTGAAGAGGAGTTATGTGTGCTGTGATGCACTTCTGGTTAATCTAGCAAGCTTTCCCACTGCTTATTCAGCTAGGACCACCCTACCTATTTGGGCTTTGGCTTGCAGGATTAACAGGAGATGAGTGGGATGACTCTGCCCCCAGTGACTGATCCTGACCTGTTATCAACTCCAACGATCTGCACATATCCAGTCATTTTTCCAACACTCGTTTACAATAAATTTCTGCAATATTATTGTACTTTATATTACAATCCTGACATAACTAGTTTTTCAGGAAGAAAAAGATAATAGAAAAATATTAATCCTTGCATATGATATAGTGTCTTATCACATCGTCAATGTGCTTCACAGGATATCCTGTTAAGTGGATTAAATGTATTTTGTCGGCGAAAAGATAGATTCAAAGGGAAACAATTATCAAAACAAACGCATGGATTTCACTGACAACTCTAACACTGGCAACTTACTCAAGTGTAATTTGAAATGATACTTTAGCGTTGCATTATGAGGAACACTCTGGGGAAAAGTACATTCAAAATATCTACTTTTTGTATGTAATATGCAAATTAGAATTTGTTGGATTGTATAAGCTTGAGAAACCTAATTAAAACCTGTCTTTGAAATGAAAATACTTAAGTGTTTGCTTTCTATCTTTACTCTGTAATTCACCTCCACCCCCACCCGCCCACTGAAAGATGTTATTAAACTAGTCAGAAGAAGCAACAGTTACTGCAGTAATAAAGAGATGTTAAATATGTGGGACGAGATATCCAAATATTACTTTATAAAAATGTCCTTAAGAAAAACACCCTAGGGAAACAGGAGTCATGAAAATATTGCCAGATGTTTATTTTTAAAAAGCAGTTGCTTGAAATGGCCATGAGGGATACAGTCTCCTGCACTGAAGATTCTCCACTGGGCTAAAAACTATTCCATGCTCTACTTTTATATTCCATGTCTTAATGAAGCATACACTTTTATATTCCATGTCTTATCTTTGTGGACCACTCTGTGGGGAAAAGTTTGTTCAAAATATCTACCATCAAACCAGCCCTCTGCAATTTATTAGACATTGCAAAGTGAAACATTCTAGCAAGCCAACTCTCAACAAGCAGCTAACCTACAATATGAACTAAATAATGAAATCAGGCCTTCTGTAAACCAGAGGAACTTTGGCAAGGCTGTAGAAACGTGGCAACAGAGAAAGAATCTTTGAAATCACTTTGAGATAAAAGTCTTTAAATATTTTCTCACCTTGAAAAAGTCAGTCTTTTCCGCCATATACTTCAAGTTGCCTTGTGTAAGTGGTGGCACGATAACAACAGCTACTGTCCCCTGGCTTGGACTCCGAGGCTGTGCCGACTCCAGACTGTTCAGGTTTTCTCCACTAACCACAGCGACTGACTGGGCTAAGCCAACTAAGTCCAGCACCAGTGAAATGGCCACACTCTGAACACTGAAATCGCTGGCAAAACAGCAGGCAGTCATGAGGGTCTGCAGCCAGAGTGGTGGCTTTACCTGTTCACAAACTAAAGAAATCCAAAGTAAGACTTCCATCTTCTCGATGGAGATTCTGAAAATGACAATCATAGACCTGCATACCTTTTGAGTGGCTACACAACAGCAATGAAAAACACATACACGCATTCATTACATCCAGGCTCGACTATGCAAACTCCCTGCTTGTCGGCCTCTGCAGAACTCCGCAGCCCGTGCCCTCTCCCGCACCAAACTCCGTGATCCTATTACCCCCATCCTCGCCCGACTCCACTGGCTTCCCATCACACAGAGGATACAGTTCAAGATCCTGGTCCTCACCTTCAAAGCCCTCTGTGGTCTTGCTTCCCCCTTCCACTGCGACCTCCTAAGCCCCTACTATCCTGCGCGCTCCCTATGCTCAGCGAGCTCCGGCCTGCTTCATGTCCCCCGCCTCGCGTGGGGGTGGGTGGGCCTTCAGCTACTCTGTCCCCACCTTCTACAACTCCATCCTGCAGTCCCTCCACTTCACCCCCTCCCTCGCCACCTTCAAGACCCATCTCAAGATCCTCCTCTTCGACCGTACTTTCAATCATCCTGCTTCACCCCTGCCCTCCACCCTCCCCAAACCCGACCCCCAGGTCGGGTCCAAAACACTGACTGTCCAGCACCTTGGGACGTCCTCCTGACGTGAAAGGCGCTATACAAATGTAATTTTGTTGTTTTTGTTGACAACGTACTCAGGTGTAATTTGAAACCATAGTTAATACAACCATGTATTATGAGAACACATTTCCCCTCTCTGTAGGGAAACAGCACATACAGGGGGGAAATAATTTTTCAAGGTCGTACAAATGACCAGGTCAAAGTGAAATAAAATTCACCTTTTTCTTTGCTCATTGACAGTTTGTAGAAGGCACATTGAAGATTTCCAGTGAGATAAAGTGACTATACCTCTTATGCTGTTCATGGACATGCTAACTATTTAGCAGGAGTTTCTCCATACATGAGGAAGATCATTGCTGAGGTGAGTACTTCAAAACAATGATTGAAAAAGTACCAACATATACAAGTGACATTTTTGCCCAGGATCAGAAGTTCAGATCATTTCAGGTCAGTCAGATGGCCAGTCAATCTCTTAGCTCTGTTCCCACTAAAGTAACTGGAGCCACCAAGATCAAAATAACAATCATCACAACAAGATTCATCAGCACATCCCATGAACAGGCATGAAATAAATGAACTGTGAATAGAAACAATTTCTCAGCACAGAAGGGGAGGGCGGCATTTGTCCCATGTTGTGTGTCACTCTTGTTATATACTTGTGCTTTATTACTATTCCCATGTTCCAACTCGTAATCAATATCTTAATAATTTATTCATCAGATTCTTTGGCAGTTCCCTTTTGAAGACTATTGATCTAGCTTCAAAAGCCACTTATAGAAATGATGAATTTCACACCCACCCAAGCCCGGAAGTGAATTCTAACCTTTGTCCTGTTTCTTTTCCTAACATTTCTGAAATGATGCCCTACGTTACCAATTCCCCAACTAAAGTATTCCCCTATTTAGCACCTTGGGATGTCCTCCCGATGGGAAACGCGTTATACAATTGTAATATTGTATTTAACTTGTCATATCCCTTCAGAATCTTCAGTATCTCCATTATATGTTTAACGTATATTTACTTTTTAAGTATTTGAATTGATTCTGACTTTACAGCTGCCTAGTGTATACAATTACATAGAATGCTGCAGCACAGACTTATGGATTTCGGCCCAACTTGTCTGTGCAGTTGATTGTAATATTCCACATGAGCCTCCATCCCTCTTAATCCCCTCTCTCAGTCTCTTACTCCCCATGTATGCATTCCAGATTTTCACAACTCTCTTCCCGATTGAAACTGGTACAAAGTGGAAGACTATGTAGGAATATATTAAATACCAAGGACAGGACTGTTACATCCTGCTAAAGGCATCAATATACCGAGAAGTTTTTATCCAAAAATGAATGTAGTTCAACTTCACAAGAGACGTGGGGAGTCTGCTATGTGAACTATGTCAAAGAATAGTTCCTGAAAAACTTTACAAAATGTTCTCACAGTTAGCATCACAACCAAAGTATTTGCTTATTATTGTATACTGTGAGGATTCTTACCAGTCTCTGACTTAGTGCTCTGAGGTGGGGATGCCAGATTTCCCTCAGCAATGTAAACAGGAAAGCTGGAGCACTCAAAAAACAGCTGGCAAGCAGCAGCGAGGGCAGGATGGTACTCATTTGAGCCTGGTTGTTCCGTGGCTGCATGAAATTGTCCATCTCCTTTGCCAATAAGGTTAGTATCATCAGCCTGGCTTCTGTCTCTGCACAGATCCACAGAAAATGCTGTTGTAAACGCCTTGGAAACCATTTCAGTGGGAATAATATAGAGAGTAATAAGCTGGGTCAAAAATTGCTGAAAGTACTCCAGGCAGTACTGCATTGTAGTCTTTTGTGTAGTTGTCCCAACAGGCTCCTGTGAAGATGAAGATGGTACTATTGTATCCTCAGACCCAACAGTAGAAGCTGTTTCAGTTTCTGAAGAAGTGCTGTCTTGTGGCACCAATCCTGTGTCTTGACCGTCGCTCAACACTCGGTCAATGTCATCAGTCTTGTCTGCCTGATACTGCACAAACTCTGTGAAACCACTTTCCGATGACTGGCTGCTTGGCGGATTTTCACCATCTTCAAACACATCTCCAGAAGCTCCAGTGCTGATTTCGGAGACCTGATCAAAAGAAAGTGAGAATAAAAGAATTCTTAAAAGCCCCAATACGGTCAAAACAAATCAAGTGTAAGTGAATAACACGAATTGAACACCTAGGTTAGCCAGTGTTAGAATAACCATGTGTTAGTTATTTATGAATAATATAATAATAAATCAACATCTCAATGCTGCTTCTTATGCTTAGTAGTTGGCTTCCAGCACACTACAAAATGCACCACACCTGTGTCATGAGCAGTTCTGCCTTACCCTACCTCCGCAACATTGCCTGTCTCTGCCACTATTCTCCCCTCAGGCTGCTGAGGCCATCATCTATGCTTACATTCCGTCCAGACTTAACTATGCTCTCAGGACTTCCCAACTCTTTCCTCCACAATCTGCAGATTATTTGGAACTCTGCAGCTCGTGTCCTCTCCCACACTTAGCTCCATGACCCTATCATCCCCAACCTCGCCCGGCTTCACCATCCCATAGAAGATCGAGTTCAAGATCCTCGTCCTCACTTTTAAAGCTCCGCCTCGTCCCCTCCCTTGCACACAAGACATACGTGTGATGCACAGGACATGATGTCAACAGCAACCTGATGGCCCAGAAGTTGGACATTTTTTTCTCACTTTGTTTTAATGAGTGTCCCGAGAATTGGACCCAAAGAACCGCAATAACAATGCGGGCTTGTATTGTTATCACAAGAAGACTAAGGGAATTTGCAAAGGGTCTTTTATTCATCTCATCTGCAATGCATGTCTATGATGTAGGTGGGTTCTACTGGGCCACAAGCTTTCAATGAACACTGTGTGAGTGGCAGTGAGTTAGTTCTCAGTGCTGAGTGCAGATGCGGCTCCTAACAATAGCGCTCATTTTGATTGTGACTACATGAAAGAGGCAATTGTGCTGTGAAGTCAAAACATTGTAGGGATTTTTATTACCCAATTAAACTCAAATGATAAACTTTCAGAACATTTTTATTATTGTCCTATTATTTCTATGAGAACAATCATAGATTTCCTCTGATCCCACTGTTCAAATCTTAGCAATAAAGTATGGAGGGCAAGATTCATGTTCCTGAGCGCTATCCAGTGGCCCCTTCTGGAGTTCAGTGAGTGTGGATGATGGAACAGCAGGTCAGGCTGCTGTGATGCTCCATAGTCAAAACTGCACTGTAAGCTCACAAATGATCTTCACACTTAGAAGAGTTACTGCTGGGTGGTAAAAGCTTTGAACTTTATCTCAGTGGAAGATGGAAGTAAAGGCAAAGGGCACGACTTCAGAAGAGGAGAAAAATTAGTAAGGAGCCTAAAAAAGTTTCAGACAAATTTTTTTTGAAACAAACTTTCATAAGTTTAACTCACACAGGAATGTAATACACGTTTTACTAACAAACACAAAAAAGAAAATAAAAGAGTATAAATTCAGCCTCATGGAAATTATTAATGAAATATAAAAACATACACAACAATATTGAACACCTTCAGAGTGGAGAACGTCAACATAAAATCCTATCCTAATACACATGAGTAAATACTGAAGCATGTCCTGAGTCCTACACTAATAGAATGAATGTATTGGTGTGGAACTGGGTATAGAGACAGATAGAGACTATGGCCATTGTTCAAAGCTATTTCTGAAAACAACTGGTGCAGAATTCAGTATCAGGCTGCAAGAGCCGTACGTCATTGTAGCTCCAAGCAACGGTTTCCAAGTCAACCATTTTCATTGTTAGAAACTCCACTTCGAGGAGGCACTGGAGACTGCTGTAGTTCTGACAGCTCTAATTTCACAGGATGAGGGCAAGATACGTTGATGAGACATTCAGTTATTCAAAAAACATCAAACACCACTGCCCCAAAAGTCACAACCTCTCTCACACACAGCAGTAAACTCCTCACTGAAATAACAATGCAATAAAAACAGTCATTCTTTACACCTCTTTCAATAACAAAGAAGCTATTTCAAAGTATCCAGTTCAGAATATTTGATTTTGTTTAGTACATCAATGAAAGATGAGCAAGGAGGAGGCGTGCAAATTATATACAAACCTTATTTGAAAATAAGTGCTTGGGACCATCTATGATTACACGTAACAACAGGACCCTATTATAACATGGATTTGCTTACAACTAGGGCTTCTGTTTATCTGGGTTTCAAAAATTAATTTTTTGGGGTTTAATTTTGTAGTTCTAAAAAAATCGGGGGGTTTCGGGACTTTCACTTACTTGATATGAGAAGATTCAGACATGCGTGGGAATACAGAGGGGGAGAGAGACTCCTTCACGCATGTGCAGTGCATCCTTCCTGTCACATACGTATGCGCAGGTGAGACGTTTGTGAGTGGAGGGAAGCCCTGCTTGTGTATGAGGGCAACTCTCTTCCCTTCGTGTGCCCAGTTGTGACTGGTGCACAGGGAGCGGAGAAACAACGCCAAAATTATATTGTAAAGCACCTTTCACATCGAGAGTAAGTCCCAAGGCGCTGAACAGTCGGGGATCAGGACCCAAGTGTGGGGTGGGGAGGGGGCAGGGTTGGGATGAGGGGGGGCAGAGGGTAGGAGGGCAGGTGAAGACACGGTCGAAAAGAAGGTCTTGAGTTGTGCCTTGAAGGAGGCCAGGGAGGGAGCAATGCGGAGATGCCTCATGCATACACAGTGCCTTTGTCCTCTCACAAACACGTTACCAGATGCACCTGTGCACATGGAGGGGAAAGGGAGAGGCAGAGAAAGAAAGTAAAATGTGCACAGATGGCATCAGGGCAAGCAACCTTTTACAGGGTTTTGCAGTGTTTATTGGATAAACATCAATTTCATTTTTTTTTAATCTGGGGAGGGGTTTGGTTAAACCGAAAATCAGAAGCCCTACTTATAACAAGATCAGTGGTGTCACAATGCAAAAGCACTGACCGGCAATTGCTCTCTCTTATAAGGCTGGTTGGAATTTTATGGACTCAAGTACCACCTTACAACAGGGTTCTACTGTACTTGTATAACTGTGTACATGTTTAGTATTATTGACAATAAGACCCTTTGGCATCAATGCCTCTATAGCCTGATATTAGTTCCCTGTGTGATACAGTATTATCTGATATGTGTTTATCAGTGTAGGTGTTAGTTATTACTATAGTGTAATGAGAATTATAGACACCTTCAAGAGGCAGGTACTCTGGAAGCTTTTATAGACAATAACTACTGCCAATAAAAACACAACATGCAGACAGATAAATGCAGGCAGTGTTGAATTTCATGCTTTTTTAGGCTAAGTGGTAAATTGGGTCAGCCTGCACTTTCAAGCTGAGCCTAGATGCAAAACCAGAGCAAACTGATGGGGTATTTCCTCTCTGCCAAGGGCAACTGTTCCAGATGAAAAGAACTGAAGCATCTTCAACTTAACAACAAGTGGGCACAAGCTCATGGAACATATGGTTCATAAAAAGGCAGTAATCATACTCATGGCTGGGATGGGAAATTCACTGAGGTGGCTGTGGTGCTCTTTCTTTCCCTGCCTTGCCTTCCTGAAGGTTCAGCCTCGTGTAGCAATCCATGAATGACAGGCTGCCCATTGGTGAATCTTCCCATGTGAGTCCACTAAGTAGAATTTGAGTGAGGAGACATCATTGTCATCCCCAATCCTGGTCCAACAACAGAAACAGGAACCCTAGCTGATGTTTCTCCTCCCGAATCCGGGAGCACTGAGACCAATTTTCACTCCTTATTGGCTGTCCAGGCTGAAATAAGCTTGGTATGTTCTGTAAGGATTAGTGCTACCATAACCCATCACACCATCAGGTACATTCTTCCAAGGTTGGGTTAAGAGACATTGTTGAGACCATATAGAAAACTTTTATTGTGTCAAGTGTTACCTGAAATGGGACTGCTGACACTGAATACCAAAAACAGTGAGTGCTCCACTTTTCTTTTGTCTTACCACAACCCCCCCGACCAACCCCCACAAACCCAGAAAAGAATAATAATTCATGAATACAGTTTTCATTTTCACTGATAGACGTTAATGAACAGAAAACAGTACCTTTCTCTCTTCGTTCTCCTTGATAAAGTTGTTGTGTCCTGCTGGAAAATGCAGCCTGACTTCAGCCCCTGCTGACAGTAAGGGTGGCTGCACTTTACTGAGTATCTTTGAACAAAGTCTTAGGCAGTCAGTGAGTTCAGGCAGACATAAAGCCCGTAAGTGGCTTGTCAGACCAGATACCATCCGCAACAGCAACTGGGGCAAATGCTCGGTTTGAATCTCAATGTAAGTCTCCTAATTGACAGAAAGAAAACAGAAGCAGGTGAAGCATGAGCCATCAAACACTATCCGCAAAATTACAACAACAACTTGCATTTATATAGCGCCCTCCACACCGGGCAGCGTCTCAGAGCGCTTAACAATGCCGGATCCTGAGGCCGAACCAGGGGGAAGATGACCATAGGAGCGAAGAGGAAGGTCTTCAGGCGCGACCTGAAGATGGGGAAGAAGGGGGCGAGGCGAAGGGGTTGAGGGAGGGAATTCCTAAGTTTTGGGGTGGAGTCCTGTAGCTCAGTGGTTAGAGCATTCGCTTTGCAAGTGAGAGACCTGAGTTCAATTCCAGGCAGAGGGTGAAACCTTGGGCAAGTTTCCTTACTCCACACAGAGCCCTAATAATAATCCCTCCAAAAAAACAAAACAATAATAAATTGGTCATTTTCAATCCATGACTGTTTGTGGGACATTGTTGTACGCAATTGGCTGCCGAGTTCGCCCACAAATATACAGTCAATTCACTTTACAGTATATTCTGTGAAGCGCTTTGGGACATCTAGAAGACGTGAAAAGCGCTATATCAAAATGCAAGGATTATTATCATTATTATAAGGCACGGCCGCCGATGGTGGAGCGGAAGATTCAGGGGACACTGAGGAGGCTGGACCCAGTAGAGCGAAGGCAGCGAGTAATGCTGTGGGGAGAGAGGAGGTTAGAGAGATAGGGGGGGTGCCAAGGAATGGAGGGATTTAAACACTAGAGTGAGGATCTTGAAGTCGATCCGTTCTGTGACAGGGAGCCAGTGGAGTTTGACAAGGACTGGAGTAATCGGGGTACAAAGTTTGGTGCGGGTGAGAATGCAGGCAGCGGTGGGTCAGAAGACATGGACGGGAGTCAAAGTGTATGGCTTCGTCTTATTGACATTTAACTGCAGAAAATTTGTGCTCATCCAACAGACAAGCTGACAGAACATCAAGGGACTGGGGGTCACAGCCGGAGGTGGAAAAGTAGAGTTGCGTGTCATCCGCATACATGTGGAAGTTAACCCCGTGTCTGCAGATGATATCACCAAGAAGGAGCATATAGATAAGGAAGAGGAGGGGGCCAAAGATAGATCCTTGCGGTGCCCGGCAGGTGACCGGGTGGTGGCGAGAAGAAAAGCCAATTGCAGAAATGTAGTGCTGGCAGTTTGTAAGGTAGGGCTCGAACCAAGCGAGTGCGATCCCACTGGAGGATGATGGAGGAAAGGTGGTGGAGGAGCATGGGTGATCGACTGTGTTGAATGCGGTGGACAGGTCCAGGAGAACGAGGAGGCAGAGGGAGCCCTGGTCACAGATACAGAGGATATCGTGTGTGACTTTCAAATAGTATTAGTAAGCAAATACATTTGAGGACTTCTATTTAGTTTAAAAGAGAAATATTGAAGTTTCTGCCTAAAATGCTGGCCTAACAGCATTATGAATACAGTAAAGCGGATAACTTGTCACTCCAAGGAAAAGGAGCTCAGCAACAACAACGAGACATCCTGTAGCTCAGTGGTTAGAGCACTCGCTTTGCAAGCGAGAGACCTGAGTTCAATTCCAGGCAGAGGGCGAAACCTTGGGCAAGTTTCCTTACTCCACACGCCTAATAATAATCCCTCCAAAACAAAAAACAATAATAAATTGGTCATTTTCAATCTACGACTGTTTGTGGGACATTGCTGTGCGCAATTGGCTGCCGCGTTCGCCCACAATTATACAGTCAATTCACTTTACAGTGTGTTCTGTGAAGAGCTTTGGGACGTCCTCCCGACGTGAAAAGCGCTATATCAAATGCAAGGATTATTATTATTATCCTCCAGACAATTTTGTATTGTATCCAGGGAGACAAGTTAGGCATAGGTCCTCCAGGGCCACAATGGGGCGCTGTGACTGGTGTGGGTGTTCGGCAGATGTTGGGCGCACATGCTCAGAAGCATCACAGAGGCCTCTGGTCTATTAGAGGGCCACGCCATGGCCTTACACCGTGTCATGTCACTGGATAGCACGGGAGGCCATGGCTCGGCCCTCCAATAGGCCAGAGCTTCTGCGATGCATCTGAGCATGTGCACCCACCATCTGCTGAGTCCCCACCAGTCACAGGATAGGGCAGGAGGATCTTCGCAATGCAAGACGCCATCTTATAGACAAGTTATCCGATCTGTGTTTGCATTGTAAGTACTTTTAAAAATTTCCAGTTATGTGTTAAATGGAGTGACAAGTAAAGCAGAGTCTCATTAACATTTTGCATGGAGAGCGGTCGGGATGTTGACAGCATGGTGACTTAAGTGTTAGTTAAGCCAGGTTCAAGTTATCAGTTTACTGTACATTGATCGGGCTCCATCAGACTGTCAATCCTGAATCTAAACCTTGTTGTCTTGATGAGATTCATTTTATACAGTAGAAAGGAGATCTGAGTTGCCTCCTATCCCCAGTTTAAAAATGCTAGAGACAGTGTAGCTCTGGTGAAGCCCAATGCTTGATCCACGTCTATGCAACTTTACAAATTTTCAGATAAAGACGAGATAAAGCATTAGAAAGGAGTTTTAGCAAACGTTCTGAGCTGGCTCTAAGGTGATGTTCCAGGCAATAAAATGTTGGAATCAAGTCAAACCTTTCTAGCGGTCTATGTAATCTAATTTCTGAGCCAGGCAGATCCGCAGTACTCCATGGCACTATTGAAGACAGACTGAACCAGCCTGGCTTATTGGCAGGATTTGGAGGATCACGACCGTCACTGGGTAGTGATTATTCACATGTGGCTTCTATTAATTCTGCAAGCGAAAGCTTTAACAGGTAGAGTGGTCCTAACTGGACAAGCAGAGGGAAGCTTTGTCAGACAGCATCCCAATAGCAAGTTGTGAGGTATTAGCTGGATATACAACACACTCTGGCAACCCAAGTCATGGTTCTTGCCAACCTGCGCTTAACACTCTCCAGGATTAGGTGAATAGGATGTGTTTGTCTGGGGACACCATTACAGACAAAGGGAAATGCATATGTGGAACTCGAATATGGTTTAGATCCTCCAGCAAGGTGATGGTTTTCTTTATATGTCAGAATCAGACACTGAATTGACCAAATAAAGGATATGGAAAAATGAGTTGAATGGACCACTCCTGGCCCCGTGTTACTATAAAAAAAAGTTTCTGTAGCTCGATCTAGAGGCAGCTATAGACACAACTAGATCCTTGAGTTTTGACAGCAGTGGAAATAAATGGCTGATCCTTTACTCCATAAAAATCTGTATTTCCATTAAAATCACCAATAGTCCTGTCAAATTTGTGTAGGGGCTAGTGTCATTGGGGTATATCAACCTTTTTGGTTGGCCAACCAAATAAACATAGACATAACAAAATAGCATAAATTTATGCAATAATTTAAAATATATTCAATCAAGAAAAAACCAAAGAGGTCATTAAGAGTTAAGAGTTAATGATCTGCGATTAGCTAAATAGAGTTTATAGTGGGATCAGGGAATATATATTTTCCAAGGGAAGTGGTTAATACAAACCAAGTGGTCTGGATCAGAAATAAATATACCTCTCGACTACTATGGAAGTCAACTCTCAACCATGAACATTACCAAAGACATTTTATTCCCCCTCACCACACACACAATTTTCTTCTACCCATCTTACCCAACCTGTACTAAGAGTTTTTGACTCCTTTCTATTACAAGGATAAGGCTCCACATCTCCATTGCAAGAAAGATGGTTTCTTCAAGGAGCAAACACCATAAAATAATAGGCCAAATGGCCTTCTACCGTATTATACGTTTCTATGGTTCTATGAATAGCTAAATGTATGAGCATAGGTGGGGTCTTCAGTCAATATCTATTAATACAATATTGAACTCGATCTTGATAATACATTCAATATCTGAAACCTTATAAATATCAGGAATACCTTGCTAATTATGTTATTATGCTGCTTAGCAACCACAACGGAAAGTTATTAAATCTAATAACTGCTTAGAAGAGTCTTCAACTGATAAACAGTTGAATAATACTACGCTCAGTAGCATCAAAGGTATAGACTGAGATGGATGGATACGTGTGAGGTCAGGATATTAAGGGATACACGGCAAGGGCGGGTAATTGTACTTGAGGTACAGATCATCCATGATCTTATAGAATGGTGGAATAGGCTCGAGGGGCTGAATGGTGTATTCCTGTTTCTATGCTTTTATAGAGCGTGTAGAGATACGAGTCTACTTGCATTTTGAAAATAGGGATATTTGGTGCAGTTTCAAATGTTCAACCTTCATTCTACAAGCTGTTAAATGGAAATCATGGTTTGTGGAAACGCTACAAAAATAATCTTATAAAATTGATAGCAGGTTTACGTAGCCTTTAAATACCATATTTGATAATCCAAACTGGATCTCTCAGGATGATAACTTGGCTCAGTGCTACTCACTAACGTTCTGTTACGGCTCACCATTTCAAAGTAACATGACCCTCCAGGTCACATTGCAACAAGGAATGAGGAGATCCAGGTTTAGCATTCAATTCCTGATTTGAAAGCTGACTGAAGTGGCAGCTTACCAATCACTCCCAGAAAGAAGAAAGGAAAAAAATGCTACAGGACCAAAGTTTTCATCAAAACAATGGATACCAGCATGACTGACTCCTTGTTGCATTCTGCTGCCAGCTCTGGCAGAGGTAAAAGGCAGTGAGGGAAAGGCTATGAATTCCAGCTCTGTTGTCAGCTCACAGTCGAAAGAACACAAGCAGAGGCTCAGTTACCCAGAGCAGGAAGTTTACTTAAATCCCAATTTGCTGTCCAGTAGGCTACAGGAACCCCCCTCCCTTCCAAGCCACATTCTAAGTACTACTGATTTAGCAACTTCAAAATCTAATTTGAAAACAAGAACTGACCTTGGCAGATGCCCGCAGGCTGCCCTGAAACGGCAGACTATTTTTTCCCAGGCAGGCTGATTTCTCATTCAGAAATCCATGGCAACTGAGGAATACAGCTCCATCACATTTACCATTTCAATAGAAAATAAGTGAATAGCAGAAAGCCAGAAAAAGAATGTAATCAATGCAACAAAATTTCAAATTGCAATGTCAAAAAGGCCACATATTATACCCACTGGGTTTCTAAACCAAGTTCAGAATTACATGCAGTGATACAAACATTTTATTGAGGAAAATGGAGAGATTAGATGAAGCGAGTGAGGATAGAGTCCCATACCTGACAGAGCACTCTCATACTTCGCGCAGGCTTGAAAATAAGAAAGTAAGAGGTTTATAAACAAGCATAGATGTCACATTTAAGAAGACAAGAGAAGAAATTATTCAAGCATTTGATTTGAACAGTTTCCAGAAATTAGTATTTTTTCTTCTCTCCACCCAATGCCCAATTGACTGCATTTAAGCCCCGGGATCCTATAAACTGTAACAAAGGCACACTTCCTTCTTGTCTGGTTTTGAACTGGGAATTAGCAGCCATTAACCATACACAAAACATATATTTAATAACGCAAAGAAGATACACTAGTATAGTTTACATGGATTTAGCCACATAAGGTAGATCTCTATGTGCAGTCCAATCAACTCCATTTTTCACTGTGGTTCAACTTCCTCGTACAAATGAATAGGTCAAGAGAATGACTGCTCAAACACTGCTATTCTAAATACTTGCCACCCCATTGCAGTCAAATTGGTCTTTCCTAACCCCATTGAATGTTCAGGTCAAGAACAGTAGCTTGAACAGCTATTGAAAGAAGGAAAGGAGCAGAGGTTGAGATGCTCAAGAAATCTAAACAAATTAAAATTTGAAAGCTTTCAGTTAAACTAAATCAGTGAGATGTATGTACACATCACCATCCAAAGCTTCAAAGTCTCGAGGAAAGTCGGATTAGATTTATTTCAGACAAGGCAAAATGCTATTATTTAGGCAGAGAACATTGAGAAATCTAGCTGCTTTTCTTAATGGGACCTCCTCCCGAAGTGAAAGGCGCTTTACAGATGTAATCGTGTTGTTGTTAATTCCCCGGGTTATTTTTTTCAAAAACTATTTAAGTTTCAAAACATGTGTCAGCTATTATAAAACCATTGAATACCGCCAGTGCACTATGATTTTTTTTCACAGCTCCACATGTTCACAGAGCCCTTACAAAATTACTGATCAGTGCATTCAAATCCCCATGTTAGGTTAATATGGCTATGGGTTCAGGAAAAAGGGAAGTTTCTTCCTATTTCTGTGGATATATAGATACAAATAGTTCTGAAGTGCTGGCTGCACAAGTGAAAAAAGCTTCAGTGTTACAAAATCACTTGGAGGTCGTCTTAGTTAATAGTATATAGTGAACAGTTGGTTCAAGAACTAATCTGCATTTTTGGTGGCACGTAAATGAAAAAATAGGTACAACACCAACATTAAAACTGTAGCTCAATAGAAGTACATGTAATGGAAGTGTGTACAAATGTCTGAAACGTTTTGGAATCACGGACACCAATGCCCCATAAAGCACATGTTACATAAGTTGACCTGGAACCTCAACAAAAGAAAAAATCCTGATTAGGATGAACTACTTGGCATCATACGTTTCATTGAATTATTGAAATTACACCATAGAAAGAGGCCATTTTGCCTATTGGGTCTATTATTAAGTCATCCACTGCAGCCATCCACTACTCTAACCCAATTTCCTGTTCTATACTTGCACCCATTTAAAGTCTTCCTCTTCAGATGTTCTTAATCCAGCAATTTTGCTTGGGCCAGATCGTGCTTAGCTGCAGACAACAAGTTTTATTTATGGTCACGTGCTCACAGGAAATTTAAAAACTCATTAGGAAATTAGGGACAATTTTAAGACAAGGAGCTGTTTGAAAATCTGCATTAAAGCACCAAATTCCTCAGTGAGTGAGTGCAGTGTGCCAGGGTACAAATTTGATTGGTCTGTGGAAATCCTGAAGTAGCTATGTTGTAGTGGGAGTCATCAAACAGACACAATAAAATAATAATAATCCTTACAATTGATATAGCACCTTCATGTTGGGAAGAAATCTCAAACCCTTACACAAGATATTACTGTTAATATCGTGGCAAATGAAGCAGCCAATTTGCACACAGGAATATCCCACAGACAGGAAATTAATGACCAACTTTATATGGGAGATTGTTGGCCAGAACACCAGGAGGAACTCCCTTCTCTTTTCAAATGGTGCATGGGATCTTCAACATCCCCCTGAACAGGCAGGCGGGACATTGGTTTAATGTCTTATTCAAAGGCCATCATCCTATAATATACGAGTTCAAAGTCTCAACGTGGGGCTTGAACTGACAACCTTTTCACTCAGAGTCAAGAGTGATACCACCTAAGGCTGGAAAACTGCTTACGGAGAAGAACCGGAGTGAGGGAGAATAATCTTTGGCTGAAAAGTGGGAGCTCAATAGTAGGCGACTAGTGCTGGGTGGGGAAAAAAGTGAATACAGACAAAAGCATATCTTTTAAAAAAATCTTTAAAAAATCCGACTTCCATCAAATGGTTATTTTTTCAAAACAACTCACTTGAGAGGTTTAGATAAAGAACACACTTTGGCCCATCTCATCTCATCCTTCTAGAAATTCCACCCTATAATCTTCCCAGTATAGCTCCAAGCTACTTCTTAAAAGTTCAGTGTTCTATCATGAAGGCACGACAGCTTAGAATAAAGACATAACATGTCATTGGAACTTACCATAACACCATCTTTTAAATTGACTCAAAAACAGTCTCTGTTCATCAGCTTTCCACATGACTAAATAATCGGACCAAATTACTATGCTCAAAATAGCTATGTTTCGTCTTTTAAAACAAATGATTATTTTTCTATACTCGATTCAGAGAATGCTTCAAGGAATTTGTTTGAAAATGACAGGAACCTAAAGCTCTTCTCATTGTTATTGATGCTCAATTCCAACCCCCAGTAGCGCTCAACAGATACCTCCAGGCCGGCTCAGTTTGTAGCACTCTCACCCCTGAGTTAGAAAGGTGTGGGTCCAAACCCTACATCCAGACTCAAGAGTCTAGGCTGAGACGTTAAACCGATCTGCTGGTCCAGGTGTCCGGTAAAGATCCCATGGCACTATTCAAAAAGAAAAGGGAGTCTCTCCCAGTGTCCTACCCACCAATCCCCAAATAAAAGTGGTCATTCACTTCATGGTTGTTTGTGGAAATTGCTGTGTGTAAATTGGCTGTCATGTCCACCTACAAATACATAGTCACTCCACTTTACAGTTAACAAAAATCCTGTGAATCTCTTTTGAGATGTCATGGCAACATATATGACACCTCATCAAATGCAAGAATTCTTATTATTAAATAATAGTATCACATTTTGGAATGCAACAGCCAACACAACTTCAAACAAATACTGTGTGTGATATGAATATTCAACAACCAAATGGCACAAACAATTCTATCATTTTGTAATTCAGATCGACTGGATTAAGTTGGTTTAATATATAAAGTCAAGTTCCGCTTGACTTCCCAGATCTGATGGTTTATGGCTGCAATAAACAGACGTTGATGTTATGAAGATTACCATAAATACATGTTTCAGTTTAAGTCATAAAAATCTATCAAAGGTCTCAGGGTTGTAACTATGGTCTGTGTTAGTGCTTTCTACAAAAGACACAATCATGACATTTTGTGCCACTCAGGCATTACTGTCATCTCATTATTTTGTTTTGCTCTAATTGTGTAGAAGAATATGGCAGGAAATGGGACACAGAGATTGTTGGTTTGAACAGGAACTACATTTTTTATCTGATTGAAAAGTAAAGTAGTTAAGAAGTTAAGTATTTTGCAGTCTATTAACATAAACACCAAATACATACTGTTCCTCCTATTCAATCCTATAACAAAAAGGAATCAGCAATGCTTTTCATCTTCTCATTCATTTTCTGGCAGTAATACTTGGGATGCTGAGATCAATTATAGCAGGGCTATAGCTTCTCTAGCTGTGATCAATTAACTCTGAACAGAAACCTGCAACTTTCAGGTCACACTGCCTTTACTCACTTGGCCATTGGAGAAATAGTTTAATATTTAAACACATCTATCACGATGTCACTTTAACCACTTTTTTGAAGCTAGGCTCTAAAAGCAGACAAATCTGAGTCTCATACAGCCTCACAAAATAGAGATCCTGGTCCAGAGAATAACCTCAACATGACAATTAAAAATCAATCTCTACTTTTGAAGTTATAATTTACGTAAAGAGTACTTTTCACAGGTACAATACTACAACAACAACTCGCACTTATATAGCGCCTGCCACACAGCCTAGCTTCTCAGAGCGCTTTAACAGTGGCCGTGCCTGACTCTGAGCTGGGGGGGGGGGGGGGGGAGGAGTAAGACTGCAGAGAACTATAGTATTTCGGAACATAACATTTAATAATTTACAACAATGCTCCCAAACAAATACAGCCCAGCTATCAATACCAGCTAGTGCAGGAGTCAAATCCTTACCAGTGAAACGATGTCCAATAGAAAGTCAACCAAGAGACAGAATTCAGCCAGAGTGTACTCTGACATCTCCTTGCCACCAGATGATGCCTGCATTCTTGCACTCAGTGTTCTCCTAGCAAGCAAAGGGAAGGCAAGTATTATCTATCTCTACAGAAAGGCAGGTTTGATTAGTTTCAAACTACTGTATCACTATGTCCATCAATAAAATACAAGGCCAGCTGAGTAACTTTTTTATTTTTAGTTCAAAGCAAACGTCTTAAGATTTCTTTCTCAGCTTATCATTTTACCTTCCACACAAAACTGAAAACACAACTCTAACAAGTTCTAATCAGAACATTCAGAGCTGCAGGATATAGAAACCCTTGAATAGGACTGACATTTACATTTGAATGCTGGACATCAATATATACTGCCCAAATAGACGTTTTTTTTAAAAAAGTTAAACCAAGTTCAGACTGGAAAATGTGAGAGGTAATTCTGTTATATTTTTATATATGGTCCATATTAATACTATACAACCTGTGGCAAACCAATACTTCAACAACATCAACTTATATTAATAACTTATATTAATCAACATAAACTTCATGTAAAAGAATGCCTCAAGGAACTTTTTACAGATATAGTGGTGCACATCGAGCTGGGAAATATGAAGATGTTGACTAAACAATTCAATGCAATCCATAGCATTCACTTCCCTGAATTTTTCAAATCAATTCAGTTATGAAAACCTGAGAGAAATACAACCTTTTGTGTTTACTACAAGACGAGACCACTTGCATTTATATAGTGCCCTTCAAGTGGGATAGTGTCTCGGCGAACTTACAACTTTGCATCTGTGAGGACTTACCGACAACATTCTTCAAACCAACGAGCTATGTAGTCCCACATGTAATATGGTTCAAAGGAATTAAATAGAAGATTTGCAGTTTTAATCAGCTCTGAAGTCTTCTTATTCTCTCTCATTTTACTGAAAGAAAATGATAATTGGCAAAAATGAACTTGTGGTTACGGCTGGGTCCACATGTGTACAGACTGCTTAAGTGAATAAAACTGTTATTTTCTAATCTCTTTTGAGTGGAAGTAGTAAACCCATTTTTTTCTGAAGACCCAAAATTTTATAGCCAATTGTGTTACAACGTACATTTTACATGGACAATATATGATCATACTGCTGTGGTTATATACTTAGGTAAACATCAAAATACCTGCTTAACTGAGTGTGGTCCTTGTTGTAAGGAGATGGAGCCTTAAGATTCAGTTCTGCTTTGCATTGTGTATACAGTGTTTTAAAAACCTCTATAAGCACATCTTCCAGGATTGCTGGCCCTAGAAAATAACAGGATACATTCCATGTTTTCTTTGCCATTTATTAAAACCAGTTCACAGCTGAACAGAAGTCAACAAGTTAAAGCAAATTAGCTCATTCCATCTTCTCCATTCAGATGTAAAATGATGATGTGAAATTAACAGGTGAAAACACAGCCAGCTCCCTGTGGCTTTCTGTGCCTACACACTGCACAACAGAGGGTGGCGAGATTATGTTTGCAATCCCTCCCCCAACATACAGTGAGTTCCCAATTTCTACAGTTCCATCAGAGGAATCACCAAGCCCAAAGCAAGATACATTCCCAAAGAAAGGGAGGGAAACAAAACCGATTATAGAATAACACACACCTAAGGCCACTCTTGCACATCTGTAAATGACTAGTTACCAAGTGGTGATAGTACAGGCTGACATTAAGTTACTTATTCAACTGTTTGCCAATCAACAATTCAAGATGTGAGGAGCAACAAGGAAGACATGTTTAAAATATTAAAAACAGGGAGGGAGGGAGAGAAGCATAAAAAGGGAAATAAAAATACAAGTAGGGACAGCATCAACAACAACAGGAGGGCCTCGATCTTGTTGACGTTCAACTGAAGGAAGTTAGCTCTCATCCAGGACTTGATGTCTGACAGACATCCGCGTCCATGTGGAAGTTGACCCCATGTCTGCGGATGATGTCACCAAGGGGGAGCATGTGGATGTTGAAGAGGAGGGGACCAAGGACAGAGCCCCGAGGAACGCCGCACAAGACGGTCCGGGGGCTAGAGGAGAAGCCGTTTGAGGAGATGAGATACAGGGGGTGTGAGAGGTACGATCTGAACCAGTCAAGGACAGAACCGTGAAGGTTGAGGTGAGAGGAGAAGTGGTGGATGATGATAGAGTGGTCGACGGTGACGAAAGCAGCAGAGAGGTCAAGGAGGACGAGGAGGCAGAGGGATACCTGGTCGCAGATGGACAGAACCCTGGTCAAGGTATGTTGGTGGTGGAAGTAACCTTGATACATCCACCCTGTCACACAGCACATTCTTTAGTAACGTATCGTGTTTTGGGCTTAGTGACTTTGATGGCTCATCGCACATCACTGTATTGGGGGGGATTGCAAGCATGATCCTAATCTCTCCACTATTCTGTAGAATGTGCTTAGGCACAGAAAGCCAAAGGCTGTTGACTGTGTTTTCGTCTGCTCATTTCAGATCATCAGATCACAACAGTGAGGAATTTATTTGTAAAATAATATCTCCCTCATGTAAAGGCTACAGAGACATCTGAGGCTGTTCAATTTAAACTTGAAATCCAGTGGATCTTTACTACAGTATATTCATGCTCTTTGTGTTGCAGACAGGTAAGGCCAATGGTTGTAGAACAAATGTTTATCCTGGAGAGGGCTTATATTGAGATTTGTTGCAACTTACTCCCTCTGGTCTCAAGACAACAGAGGAATGAACAGTATTCCTGTCCACCGTGTGTAGTACCTAGCTCTGGTTTGTCCAGCAGACTAATGAGAATGCGAAAAGGTTTGAGGTCATGTGATGGTGTACTTTCTTCCTCCCTGGGTCCTTTTCCTTGCAAGATTCCCACCATAGCCTAGAAGAGGGGAAAGAAAATAATTATTCAATGGCCAAATAGCAAAGTGTTTACCATAAAAAGCTAGATACTCACTGCTAGAACAGTATCAAGCAAATGACTATAAATTAGAAATTCCTCAATTTGAAAATATTAAAATTAAATTTATTGTTGTTGTTGCAATGGGACTTGGGCTCCCATAAATGGGGAAACGCTTATCCACATTCTCATTTGCATATTTTGTTAAAATAAATTATTGAAAATTTTGATATGCACAGAAATAGGATCCATTTGAAGTTAACTTTGGAGCAAATTTTTTGCCTCATATAATATTTAGCTCACTCTAAACCATTAAGAGCCATGAAACAGAGCATTTATATTGACAATGATTTCACAGACTGTAAAGAGAAACACTGAAGAGAGCAAATCTTTCTGGCACAGCTTTGAATTGAAATACAAAGCATCTGATGCTTAACAAACTGCTCTTGGGACCCATCATTACATGGTGTATGAAGAGCAACCAGGATTCATGCAGGTTATAACTACTGATGTTCCTTCCTTGGCCATCCTCCTACCCTTCACCTTCCCAACTCGGGTCCAAATCCCCGACTGTCCAGCGCCTTGGAACATCCTCCCGATGTGAAAGACTCTACATAAATGTAATTTTGTATTGTATTTTGTATTGTACCTGAACCAGGAGATCCTTGGAGAAGGTATTAAAATAGTAAATGGAGTGTTCCTCATGGTTGCTGTGTCTGGTGCTCCTGGGGCCTACAGCGACACCGTTGTTATCAAATCCTAAACAAATCAGGAGCAAAAACAAACATTTAAAACTCCAACAGCAACGAACATGAGGATGACAAGTGTAAGATAAGTGTAATCAATAATGATTCTTTAATTTACTTACCAAATGGCAGTCCATTAAAAGAAAGTAACAAAAAAAAACATAGACAGTTTTAGTCAATGATTTGCAAGCAGACTGACTAAACTGCATAGAATTACATAGATGGACAGCACCGCTTGCAATACTACATTCAGTCTGTGACTTGGGACCGAAAAACCAGACCATGGTTACAAAGACCTGGGATATAAAATGGTCGCTGATATCACTTCCTGCATGCAGCACATGTGCACTGTAAGCAAGTGGCACTGTTGGTCAGTGCCACCGCTGTCCCAAAGCGCTGAACAATCAGGTGTCGGGGCCCGAGCATGGGGGAGTGGTGGGGTAGGGGTGAGGGAAGGCAAGAGAGGTGGGAGGGAGACCAAAGGCACGGTCGAAGAGAAGGGTCTTGAGACCGGACTTGAAGGAGGCAAGGGAGGAAGTGAGGTGAAGGGACCGTAGGATGGAGTTCCAGAGTGTGGGGGCAGAGAGGCTTAAAGCCTGGCCACCGATGGTAGGGCGGGTCAGGTGGGAGACATGGAGCAGGCCAGAGCCCGCTGAACGGAGGAGCGGGCAGATTGGTAGGGAGTCAGCAGGTCAGAGAGGTAGGAGGGGGCAAGGCCATGGATGGCCTTAAAGGTGAGGACGCGGATCTTGAATTCGATCCTCTGGGGGATGGGGAGCCAGTGGAGTCGGACGAGGGTGGGAGTGATGGGGTCGCGGAGCCTGATGCGGGACAGTACACGAGCTGCAGAGTTTTGGATGATCTGTAGCTTGTGAAGGGACGAGTTGGGAAGGCCGATGAGGAGGGAGTTTCCGTAATCGAGCCTTGATGTGACGAATGCGTGGGTATGCAGCTGTCACAGTAGGCAGGAAGTGAACAGTCAGCAACAGAAGCCAAAAGTGTACTGCACTTTCAGTATGGAGCAGGTCCACAGTACATCCAGATTATAAATGGATCTGTGCTACACCAGAGCCATGTTCTAACCGGGTCAGACTGTAACACAAATGCATCTAAAGCAAACAAAGGTTCCCCATCATCACTGAGCTTGCATTACTTGTTGAGCTTGCCTCATTCACAGGCCATCAAATCCTGTGCATGATTGGCCTACACATTAACCAGTCCACTGGAAATAATGTACAGTTCATACAGTACCTGATACAGTTGAATTATCAACACAGTGCCTAATGTGACTGGATTATCAACTTTTATCTGGTATAGACTATATTCCGGTGGGCTGCTTGCAAGACATCTAAGATGGTACATTGGCTGACAGTCTTCAATCGTTTTAACATGTGCAACTCAGAACGTGCAACTTACCAAGAAGCCATGCATAGAGCCTACGGTTGAGGGACATATCTCTGCGAAGTACTACATGCAAAGCTGCAGACAGGATCTGTATCATGTCTGGGCGAGTGGCCTGATGAAAGTGACAAAACAAAACACAAATTTTAAAATATTCCAAACAGAAGCTGGAAGAGTGAGTTGGCACTGAAAAAGAAACTGGTGGAAATTATTGAAACGCTGTCAACATGTCATAAGATACAAAGTGCGCACAGACAGCGAGATTGTGATCTAAAAGGGACAATTTTCACAACTACTGCTCGACGATTCCAACGCCCTGCTCGGCAGACTCCCCCAGCTTTCCCTAACACAAGCTGCAGACCATCCAAAAATCTGCAGCCCGTGTGCTCTCCTGCACTGGGCTCCAAGAGTCTATCACCCCCATCCTTGCTCAGCTCCCCGGCACTCCATTCCCAGCAGATCAAATTCAAGTTCCTCAATCTCACATTCAAATCCTCCACGGCCCCCTCCACCCTACCTCTGCAATCTCCAGCAAATTTATCATTCCCTCCCTTCAGCCATCACCGGCCTGCTTCATGTTCCCCACCTCACCTGCCCCACCATCAGTGGAAGAGCTTTCAGTCATTCTGGTCCCACTCTTTGGAACTCCATCCCTCTGCCTTGCTTGCCCCATTCTTTCCCACCTTTAAAACCCATCTTAAGACCTTTCTTTTTTGACTGTGGTTTTGATCACCTTTCCCTAGCTCCAACACTCCTTAGCTCCCCCATCCCCGCTCGGGTACATAGTTGACTTTGTGAAGCACTTTGGGAGATGACCCGACGTTAAAGGGACTATATAAATGTAAAACTGCTGTTATGTAGACAAATGGGCAATTTATCTGGGCGAGCAAAATCCCACAAACAATTAATCCGCTTTTTGTGGATTTTAGGTGAGAGAGGGACATTGGCTAAGACACCAGTTTTTCTAAACAGTGCCAAGGGACCTTTAAAGCTCACAATAATAACCACACCAAGCAGTGAAACATGAACCATATACATTTTTCCCTTTTTTGTCTGACAAACCTTTGGGATTATGCAGTAAACTAACAAAAATATGATCTGTTACTTACACTGTCTACTAAGTGATGATTCACTGGATTGACCATTGCATTAATGATTTCTAGCATGTGCCACATTCAAAGTAACATTATATTCAATAAAATGAGTCAAGCCATACATAAATGCATCATTTACAACGAATGTTTTTTACATACAAATAGATAATTTCTATTCATGAAAAAACGCTAATAACGCACATTGTCGACCTCATATTCTGTTTGCTAATAAACAATTCTGACACATAGTATTGATATCAAAGCTTCCTGTTCATCAACTAGCCGCCTACTAAAATCCAAACAATCTACATCTATACATTAGATACATTGTAAATCAAACTAATTGAGTCAGTGCTTCTCATATATTCATTATAAACATTCTATACCTGACTCAGATGAAATGGGAAGCAGAACAGAATGAGGTCCAAGGTGCTTCTTTGCACAAGTACACTGGAGTCCTGGACTGAAACGCTCACTGCTTCAACCTACAAGATTGGATGCAAAGTGAGTATTAGTGACAAGAGAGAGCTACAAACAGCCTGGGCAGTAATACCAGGCCTTTAATACAGCTAAAGTAAATGAGGAAAGTGACCACCTATGAATTTGAATTCAGTATCTTGTGCTTCTGGGCTCATCATTCGTCCATATTAGGTAACTAATGGGACTAGTTGTTCAAACAAGAGTAATCAGCATGGTGCTGTTGCCTCAAAGTGCTATGATATGGAATGGTAGGATCCAGAATCCAGGTGCATCCCACAGGGAGAGAATTAAATTCTGCTCAGGATAAATACAGTACTGTAGTAAAATCTCACACAGAATTAGTATGTTATGATAGGTGTGCTGAACTCAATTCTCAGAACCGTGCTTTGACAGTCTGGCAACCTTTTTTTTGTATAAAAGCATCGACTCATTCCCATTACGTGCATATCTTTAGTGAAGAGAATTAGACATAGTTACAAAAAGCACCATTTAGGAAACAAACATTTTTGCTTGGCTAATTTACACTTTCTCAAACTTTATCCCTGTAAACATATGTACCTTTGTTTGTCAGTTACAGATTTTTTCCCTACAATTCTGTGTCTTCCTCCCAGATATTCATTCCACTATTCCAATAGCATAAAAAACAAGTGTGTGATGATATTGAGAACACATCAGTTATCTCATTACCTCAATTCAATTGAGTCTTCACTATTTGTATAGATAATAATTCTTGCATTTGATATAATATAATCCTTGCATTTGATATAGCGCTTTTCACGTCTGCTAGACGTCTCAAAGCTCTTCACAGAATATACTGTAAAGTGAATTGACTGCATATTTGTGGGTGAAATGTGGCAGCCAAATTGCACACAGCAGTGTCCCACAAACAGTCGTGGATTGAAGTGACCAATTTATTATCGTTTAATATATTGTAAAGTGAATTGACTGTATATTTTGTGGTATATATATGTGATGATGAGCTTTAAAATTATGGCTAAAATCTGTTGATTTAATAAAGAAAAAATGCTAATAATTTATTAGGTAAAACATATGCAATAGATGTTTATAACTCACATATAACTGTCATTCATGAGTGTTGTGTTCTTCCTAACTTCCATTTCTTTAGTCATCTACGCATTCATTGCAATTCTAGGTTTTACCTTTTTTAGGGTAACTGTTCTGTGTTCAGGTAGGTGTTACCTTCTCTTCCACTAGGTGCAGTTCCACTGGAACCACATTTATTTGTGTGTGAGCCTCGAATGAGTGTTGACAGGCTCTTCACTACACAGGGGGATCATACTGAAGACATATTTGTTTGGCAGTACAAATTAAGGGGATTCCTAACAGTATGATACTCAACGAAACTAAAAGGTAATCTCTATCCAGCTTTGAAATTGAATAAATTACAACTCGGTGACTTTACATGAAAATGAATCAAAAATAATGAAATGTATGAAAATGTGAGTACCATCAGCTCAATGTCACTGCCGATGACATATAGCTGGTCCTCCATCGAGAGCTTGCGGTTGAGATGCAAGAGCACAAAGGTGATTCCTGGCAAGCGGACAGCAGGGCTGGTCAGGATACTGCCCCAAAGGGCACTGTAAAAAGCAGACTGTTCCACCGCAGCTGCAACCTTTTCCAGCAAGGTATTTGTTCTGTGTGTAAAACATTAAAATAATGGGGAATTAAACAAAATAGTGGATTAAAACACAACTGTAAAACACGGATTAATCAGACAATGGAGCTCTGGAATAACACACAACGGATGTAAAGTCAGGTTTTGTGATAGCTAGAATAGCATTTCAAACATGACCAATTACAGAACCAATAACTTAGCAGAACTACATTCCTAAATACAGTATTACTTTCACTTAGTACAAATCATTTCAGTATGGCAATTTTTCTTAAAATAAAGTTTTTAACATGATGACCTTTGGTTTATGGTACTGGAGCTTTAACAATTCAGAACCAGCAAATCATGATTTGCTAATCATCTCCAGTACGATTGCTAAACATGGAAATGACCATGTTCCACATAATAAAAATGTGAAATATGGTTTCTACTAGATCCTATTATAGCAATGTCCTTTGATCTCTGGGAGTGGGCACAAATGCTGAGCAGACAGATGTGACTGGTTCTAAATATCTAATGCGAAATGAGTTTGGGCACTCTCAACTCAGTTCTTCATGGATTTAAGCAAACAGCACAAAATCTCCCCTAATTGTCAATCTGAGAAGATCACAGTGATGGCTGGTGTGGAAAATGGAAATGTCATATTACAACTGCAGGAAAGGAGGCAGAGGCACATTTTGAAACTGTCTACAATCTATTCTGAAGCTGATTGCTTCCTTGGATTGCTTACTACCATCATGGATTAATTAATTCAACTAGTGTCGGAAGTTCTACTGTACTGCTGAATTATGCGAAAGGGTTTCTTTGCAAAATGTACTCATAAAAATCTAGGGTTTCAACACAGCTGTGTTTCTGTGTTGATGGTACAATGGTACAACATATAGCACATGCTGCTTTAATGTGTTAATGAAGGGGCCCACAGGAGAAAAGCGGGTTTCAGGGGAAGTAATTTGAGTCCTTTAGGAGTCAGAGTTCAGCAATCTATCAAGGTACTTAGAAAGAAGAGTATCATCACAAGTATCATCACAAAAAAAACCATGACAAATAAGTGATCAATACAGTTATATATTTTTATTTCAATAGAGAAACGTTTACAGTAAATAAAAATATGTTTGCTCTGCAAAGTTAACTCTCATCATATTCCCTCAATAAGTGCTAATCGTAAAGTACATGTAAATTGCCAAAAATAAATGCAGTAATATTAATAAACATGTGTAAAAAACTGCAATATGTAGGTGTCAACCTGGCTCATTTGGTAGCACTCACTTCCGAGGCAGAAGGTTTTGGGTTCAAGCCCCATGTCAAGACACTGAACTATTCTAGGCTGACGTGCAAATACTGGGGAGCACTGCATTGTTGGAGGTGTTGTCTTTCAGATAATATGTTAAACCAAGGTCTCACCTGCCTGTTTAGGTGGACGTTAAAGATCCGGTAGCACTTTTGGAAGAGAAGGGAGTTTCTCCTGGCTGCTTGTGGAACATTTGCAATATGTAAATTAGCTGCCCACATCAATAGACAGTCACTACAGTTTACAATAGATCCCGTGAAGAGCTTTGAGATGTTTCCCCACCCCATCTGATATGAAAGGTATTATATCAAATGCAATGGTAGTTATTATTTTTAACATCATGAGACTTTAAATGTTGCTGTACAACATAAGTAAATAATCCTGTGAAAGTCACATTTCAACAATATGCACATTTGCAGCCTTATTTATTGTCTTCACTAGTTATGAGGAATCATCAATGATGATATTCTCACAAAGTCACCCTCAGGTTGGAGTGACACATCAGTTACAGTGCAACACAGGACTCCCCAAGTTGCCTTCAGTTGATTTGATGATTGTCTGTATGTTGTAATCCAAGCACAAGAGAGATGAGGACCAGTGAAGTCGTAATCATTCCAATATATCAATCAGACCCACATTTTGTGACAACATAACACTGCAAACCCATTGCAATGAAACGCACATGTCTGGATCTACAATGCAATGTTCACAAATTATTTAAACTTTGACCTAGAGACTCCATAGGTGCTCCAGTGTAGTGGAAGAGTTGAAGGCACAAATAACAATAATAATCTTTGCATTTGATATAGCACCTTATCACGTCTTCGAGACGTCTCAAAATGCTTCACAGAATATACTGTAAAGTGTATATTTTGTATATATTTGACTGTATATTTTGTGGGCGAAACATGGCAGCTAATTGCGCACACCAACAGTTGTGGATTGAGTGACAAATTTTTTTAAGGAATTATTACCCCCGGAAAACCTATCTGCCAATCGACTAACAACCGGGTTCCTACTTACTGGTAGGTAAACAGAAGCGTATGGAGTAAGGAAACTTGCCCAAAGTTTTGCTCTGCCAGGAATCAAACCCAGGTCTCTCTCTTGCAAGGCACATGCTCTAACCACTGAGCTACAGGGCTCCACGGTAGTTTATACTTTGGCTGATGTGTTTCCAACCTGTGTTGGACCCAAGCAGAAAACCTCCATACAATGTCCCCCAATTCCCCAATTGTACACTGAAGGATGCGTCCTACAGGTGGTGTTAAAGTCCGTGGTTTATATTTCTCCATCAAGCATATCAGGTTCCTTTTCTGGGCAGAACCTTCATTATCATCCTACAAGATCATGACAGCAGTTGTTGCTTCTACTCCAAGGATGAAGATGTGGAGGAATCATCTGGAGTTATAAAGATAAAATCTTGATTACTAAACATACACAACATGACAATAAAACATTGTAAAATAGTTTTTTACTTTTTGAAGTAATTAAAGAATTGTCACAAGAATATTTAATAAAACATTTGAATTATATATTGCTGCAATACATATTATCCAATGTATATTAAACTGCAATATTTGAAGTAATGGAGGTGGTTCCATACATGGAAATCTTACCAGAATCAATTGTTTCCATTCCTTGTTCCATTTTTAGTTGTGTCCTTGGCAATATCAGTCTTGAGTAATGCATTTGTTTTAATCTCAAGTCACCCAGGTAATGTTAGCTCTTTTGGCTATAATGCGCCAACCACATCAACAGCTGCCATTTGGAGGCATTGGTTTGTGTGCCTAGAAATAAATTCTTTACATTTTGTAAACTCCGCAATAAATACATTGAGTGCTGCTCTTCTCAACTCAGGTTTCCATCAGTTGTGTACATTGAATGCTCATGCTATCTGCACCATGTTGAAAATAAATCATTTGCAATGAACAAACCAAATCCTTCCTGGTAGTTAAGGTGCTTATTTTTAGCCATTTCAGGTCACTCAATTCACGACTATCGTGGGACTCTGTTGTGTGCAATTGGCTGCCACGATTCGCCCACAAAATAAAGTCAATCCACTCTACAGTATATTCTGTGAAGCGCTTTGAGATGTCTCAACAACATGATAAGGCGCGATATATATCAAATGCAAGGATTATTATGCACAGATTTCCAGGACAAGCTTGGATTAGATGGCATTCTAAAAGACCTTTAGTGACACTGTGGTGGATGATGATACTTCCTCCTGCAAATTGATTAAAATATTTGCTCAGTCTACTCCCTCTCTATCTTTGACCTGGAAGGACAAGGATAAGAAGTTCTAATTGGTTGGATCTTTTGTGAGAATACCAGGTGGTAGATCAAAGGATTGAAATAAGCTTGATGCTAAAGTTCAGAGCACAGATCACTACAAGGACTTCTGAGCTCTGCTACATGTCATCGTGTATAATGTTTCAGGCACCCTTAATATTTGACTGAAAAGCTCGTTTTAGCCCAACAAATAAATACACATCATTTGCAGGTTGAAATACAGAACAAATTTGTGAAAAATATTTTAACCTTACAAAAGAAAGCACCCACGTGTTCCCTTGAAACACATACAGATATTCATGCAACAAACAATGCATCCTCTTACCTGTCATAATACTCAGAGCCTTCTTCCAAGCCTGGCAACACTCCCGTCAAAAGGCCTTGCAGACCTGGCTTCAGAGTCTTACCCAGTGGCAAGTAGTAAACTTCGTACAAGCTTAAAAGTGCCGGCTTGACAGACATGGCCGCATTGGCGAGAAGAGGAAAGAGGCCAGAACTGAAGAGAGAATCATTCTCAAATTAGTTCCAAATACAATATTTCACAAAACACAACTAGTTCGGATTAAATAGTTCATAAAACTAACCAGAGATCTGCTGGAAAAAATAGAATTCAGATTCCAGGGCTTCCTGAGCAACAGCAGACAAAACACATACAGAAGAGCATGTCCACGCAAGATATATTTTTAAAAATAGTACAGAATAAAATATTGAATTACAAAGTAATAATCTATATTCTGAGTTGCAAAGTAATAAAATATGTATTCTAGATCAAAAACTGGGCAATCCTAAATATTCATTGTTTAACAACCAAATCCGTATCTTAAGAACTGCAATGCCCCATAGAGAGTTCAGTCAGATTGCATGTTCATTACTTTACATAATAAATGTCTCAACACTCTGTAACTGTTCAAACACATTGATTCACTAAATATGCAATGTCTTAACATGATTGTTTTTAATAAAGGAGGAATTAATGAATAGCACACCTGTATAAGAAGAGATCTTTTGCCAGCCGCTTGGGGCCAATCATTTTAAAAATTATCTCGTACGTTTCTAGCGCTTTCCGGTGAACACCACTGGGCAATGCTGGGTGAAGACACTGGGCCAAGCGCTTGCCAACCGTCAGCTTCTTTGGGACCACATGGTACTTTGCATTGTTTTGCAAAACCTGTTAACAGAGCACAAGCATATCTTTAACCTTGGTAAAAGCAACTGCTAAAGTCAGGATTTTCTAGGATAATAATAATAGTGCCTTATCACATCTTTGAGACGTCTCAAAGCACTTTGCAGAATATACTGTAAAGTGAATCGACTATGTATTTTGTGGACGAAATGCTGGATGAAGAAGGTTTTACAAAGAGAACTACATCAGACGAGTTGAACAAACCACAACACTCAAGAGCTTTCAGTGGAACTTAGTCAGCAATTTCAAGTAAATGTGCAATACGTAACCCCTGCAGGCACGTAGATCAAATAATCTGCACTCAGAATTCAAGCCTTCATTGTTGAATGCGGGCTGCTGCTCAAATTACTCTAACAATGCATTTCATTCACTGCTTCCAGACATTTTGATGTGATAAGTTGCTATATAAAATGGAGGATTATGATTATTTTATCCAAGGGATTACACCACACTAGCTAGCTTTCACTCTGGAGCTATCACTTTGATCCCTGCGTATTCCTGAAGCTTGTAATATTTTTCTGTCATGGATTTATCCAATTCCCTTTTAAATGCTGTGAAGGACTCAGTTTCAATGTCCATTTATGGTAAAACACTCCATAATTACCCGGTGTAAAAGATTCCTTTTAGTCTTTTGTGTTTTTTTGTTAAGTGATGATACTCAAATTACACATCGTCAACCTGTCCCTCTCCTGTGGCTCTGTTCCCATTCCCTTAAAAACTGCCACCATCACTCCCACCTTGAAAAAACCCTCCCTTGATGCGTCGCAGCTATCAAGCTACCGGCCCATCTCCAACCTCCCCTTCCTGTCCAAGGTCCTTGAAAGAGTTGTCGCCTCCCAGCTGCGCTCTTTCCTCTCCAACCATTCATTACTCGAACCCCTTCAGTCAGGTTTCCGTGCTGCCCATAGCACAGAAGTTGCCCTGGTCAAGGTCACCAATGACATCCTGACCATCTGTGACCAGGGCTCCCTCTGCCTCCTCGACCTATCGGCAGCATTCGATACGGTCGACCACGCTATCCTCCTCCACCGCTTGTCCTCCCACCTCAACCTTCAAGGCCCTGTCCTTGAGTGGTTTAGGTCGTACCTCTCCCACCGTCTTCACTTTGTTTCCACGAACGGCTGTTCCTCCATCCCCCGCACTGTCTCGTGCGGTGTCCCTCAAGGCTCTGTCCTCGGTCCCCTCCTCTTCACCCTCTACATGCTCCCCCTCGGTGACATCATCCGCAGACATGGGGTTAACTTCCACATGTATGCGGATGACACCCAACTCTACCTTTCCTCCTCTACCCTCAACTCCACGACCACCGATGTCCTGACAGCCTGCCTGTCCGACATCGAGTCCTGGACGAGAGACAACTTTCTTCAGCTCAACGTGCGCAAAACTGAGGCCCTCCTGATTGGCTCACGTCAGCGCCTCCGCACCTCAGGCGCTGACAGCATCAGCATCCAAGGCTGCACTCTCCACCTCTCAAAGCCAGTCAGGAACCTCGGGGTTCTGTTCGACCCTGAGCTGTCCTTTCTCCCTCATATCCGCACCACAACTGGCACCGCCTTCCATCACCTCCGGAACATCGCCAGACTACGGCACTACCTCACCCCTCACGCTGCTGAAACTCTGGTCCACGCCTTTATCACCTCAAGGCTGGACTATGGGAACTCTCTCCTCGCCGGCCTTCCCGCCACCTCCCTCCACAAGCTGCAGGTCATTCAGAACTCTGCAGCTCGTGTACTGTCCCGCACCAGGCTTCGGGACCACATCACTCCCACCCTCGCTCGCCTCCACTGGCTCCCCATCCCCCAGAGGATCGAATTCAAGATCCTCATCCTCACCTACAAGGCCATTCACGGCCTCGCTCCCTCCTACCTCTCCGACCTACTATCCCCCTACCTACCTGCCCATACCCTCCGTTCCTCTGGCTCCGGTCTGCTCCACATCCCCCGCCCCAACCGCCCTACCATTGGTGGTCGGGCCTTCAGCCTCTCAGCCCCGAGGCTCTGGAACTCCATCCCCCAGTGCCTTCGCCGCCTCCTCCCTTTCCTCCTTCAAGGCCGGTCTCAAGACCTTTCTCTTTGACCGTGCCTTCAGCTCCCCTCTCGACTCTCTACCCCTTCTTCGCTCCCTCCCTTCCCTCCCCTCACCCTGACCATTTCCCCCTGATGCTCGGGTCCTGACCCAACTGTACAGCGCCTTGGGACGTCCTCCCGACGTGAAAGGCGCTCAATAAATGGAATCTTGATGTTGTTGTTGTTGTACACCCTCTATATTTATGACTCTTAAATCAGTAGAAATAATGTACTGGGGAGAAATTTTACCTGTCAAAACCAAGCACCAACAAATCAGGAGGCCCCTATCGCACACTAAGTTCATAGGTTTTGGAAACCTTCTAAATCCCAGCTTAATCTTGTCTGTGATAATAACAACAATTCTAGCGCTTCAAATATCTCCAAATAACTGTTCCATTCTTGACCGTAATGAGTTTCCACTGAACCTGGTCAGTCTATGTCTGTGATGGCATTTCTATAACGAGGTGCCCAAAACAGGCCAGAATACTCAAATTGTGATCTTACAAATAAAACATCAACTCTTTGTTCATATTCAATGTCACTTTTGTATAAAACCTAGATCCAATTTGTTTTTATGTAGTTTTGTCTACTTGCACTCCCACATTTAAAGGCCTGTGTATCCGTTAGGTCTACATGCAAACACTTCGAATTGATAGTGAATAGTCATGAATATAAAGATTCAAAATATAAAGATTCAAAAAGTGACTTCCTTGCCGAATTTGTTTAAAACACATCAATTAAACACAAAGAGCTCTTTCTCATATGCAAATTATAGCAGTCTACTGTACAATACTTTAAGGTAAAAAAATTATTAAACAGTTTACTGCGTAATAGGCGCACACTATTACAGCACAAATCAGCTCATAAAGATTAACACATTTGTATTTTCCTATTGTCATTACCTTGTTGAGTTTACCCAGCGCTGATATCAGATCTGCCCATTCACTGGAATACTCAAAATTTTTCAGGGCTTTATCCACCGCTGCTACATAGTTTCTGTACTTGGAGTCGCTCAATAACTCCAATTCCTCCGCATTCATCCTCCTTAAACATGCAGGCAAGGTCCAACTCCAAAGTCATCAAAGATCTTTACCTGAAACGAACGAAACAGATTTGTATACCTTCAAATAGGAAACACAAAAACAATTTGGATTAACAGACAAGAATAAAACATACAATTTCTTTAATCCTTGCATTTGAAATACAGCCTTATCACGTCTTCAAGACGTCTCAAAGCACTTCACAGAATATACTGTAAAGTGAATTGACAATTCACTTTGCAGTATATTCTGTGGGCGAAGCACGGCAGTCAATTGCGCACAACAGTGTCCCACAAACAGTCGGGGATTGAGTGACCAATTTATTATTAATATTACTTTTTTGAAAGATTTATTACACCCGGAAAAGCAATCCGCCAATCGACTAACAACCGGGTTCCTACTTATTGCTAGGCAAACAGAGGCGTGCGGAGTAAGGAAACTTGCCCACATTTCACCCCCCACCCCACCCGGACATCAAACCCAGGTCTCTCTCTTGTGAGGTGAGTACTCTAACCACTGAGTTACAACCATTAATAACCATTATTTAACTGCTTGTTTTATGCTTTGCAAACTAGACAGTTCCAAATTGGTGTACAGTGTAAACTGTTATGTCAGTTCAACCTACAGTGGAGTCCTGTAGCTCAGTGGTTAGAGCACGCCGCGTAAGCGAGAGACCTGGGTTCAATTCCCGGCAGGGCAAAACTTTGGGCAGGTTTCCTTACTCCACGTGCCTCTGTTTACCTAGCAATAAGTACACAAATAAAAAAAACCCAGTTGTTAATCTATTGGCGGATTGCTTTTCTGGGGGTAATAATACCTTCCAAAATAAATAATATAAAATTGATCGCTCAATCTACAACTGCTTGTGGGACACTGCTGAGCTCAATTGGCTGCCACGTTTCGCCCACCAAATATAGTCAATTCACTTTACAGCATATTGTGTGAAGCGCTTTGAGATGTCTTGAAGAAGTGATAAGGCACTATATCATATGCAAGGATTATTATTATTATTATATTGACCTACGATTGCTTGCATACTCACTAGATATTCAGACCAATTTTAAAAACTTTACTGTTAAATTAATATGGAAGGACCTTTCAGATAAGAGTTTTAAAACCATAAATCAAACTTAAACCTCTTAGCCACCGTAAAATATAATGCCTTCATCAGACTCTTCAGCACACACTGCTGATCAACTACTAAATCTGCGTCTGGGGCTCATGGAGTATAACGTGGGGAATTCACTCAGAGGGTAGTGAATTTGTGGAATTCTCTATCCCAGAAGGCTGTGGATGCTCAGTCCTTGAACAAATTCAAGACTGAGGCTGATAGATTTCTAAATGAGAGGGATTAAGGGATATGGGGATAGGGCGGGTAAATGGAATTAGGTTAGAAGATCAGCCATGATCTTATTAAATGGCAGGGCAGGCTCGAGGGGCCGAATGGCCTACTCCTGCTCCTACGTCTTATGGTCTTATGAATAGTGCTAATGAACCAGTGATATAACATAACATGTAGGAGCAAGAGTAGGCCATTCGGCCCTTCGAGCCTGCCCCGCCATTCAATCATGGCTAATCTTCTAATCTAACTCCAGCTAATAACCTGACCCTGCCTTATCCCCATATCCCTTAATCCCTTTTGCAATAAGAAATCTATCTATCTCAAGTGTATCAGCAAGTGTACTTAAAAATAGTGGGAATATGAACTAAAGAGACAAAAAGAGTTGTACTTAAACCTCTATGTTTTAATATTGTAGAAGTACACTTTCTGCGCAATACATTTCTTACATAAAAATTATGTGCCCACTACAATAACCAGGACTTTTCCCCAAGACTCTACAGCTCTCTCCAGGTTAAACTGGAAGACCACATTCAATAGTTGTATGGTGGGGTGTTTTTCTGGATGAAGTACATACATTTTACACTCACAAATGCATTTTACTGAAATTCCAGTGACAATTTACCAGTTTCCTGGAGTTTTTCGTCAAATGCAACAAATGACCCTTGGAATGCGCGCTCTCTCTCTGGAGAGACGCATCCTGTTTACCTAATTCCGGAAAGTATTAGGCACACGTTGGCAAGAGCCAAGGCTTGGGGACCCTGAGTGTACATTGGGGTAACTGCTGGAGTCCAAGCAGCTAAAACCATATAGCTTGACAATACGGCTTTGGCTTGAAGGGTTAACGGGAGCTGAGTGGGAAGAGTCCCCTGCCCAAGTGACTGGTCTGCCCTTCCAAGTCAGACCGATGAGCCAGGCTGGCTGTGCTGTCATATAATAATAATCCTTGCATTTGACATAGCGCCTTATCATGGAACTGGACTACCAAGACCACCACGGAGGGTTGGCTCAATTCTGACATGACACTGCCAAACATGTGACCTTGGAGCCTGTTCAGCTTTAAGGAGACCCCACTTTTCAGCAGCTGTCCCCCCCTTCCCCCAGGTATCAGAGTTCCCTCGTCAGCTATCTCACCAACATCTGCCTTCAGCGTGGTAGGAGAACCTTTACAGGACAGCTTGCAATGTGCCAGACACTTTAATGTTCTCTCGCAGCCTTTTACAAGAAACCTGAACTGCTAAACAACTTAACACCTGTTTTTTTAGCATACCCACTAATAATAACACTAATTCAGTGTTTAAATCTAGGTTATAAAAGAAATGTGTGCAGAATGCATATTAGTGTAATGGCAAGTAAATTCCTTGTGTAACTCACTGGGCACTGAGGTATATTAATATGCAAATTACAGGTTTATGCGGTTTTAAAGGTATTTACAACAGGGAACAAAATACCTTGGGACGTCCTCCCGACGTGAAAGGCGCTCTATAAATGGAATCTTGTTGTTGTTGTTGAAATGTTCTCCTAAATGTAAATCCATATTTTGGCACAACCGTGTTACTAATCATTCCTTACCAATCATAGCATTGAATATTTTTATTAAATACAATCTTACATTAAAAATCTCCTACATGCTCTTTCAAAACTACACTCAGACTGCTAGCCTTTAATACAGTATTAACCCACATTTGTTGTTGACAAAGAATGGGACCCGTAGTAAAGGGTTATGAATGCACATTTAAGGCAAGCATCAGGAGGCATCCCTTTACAGAGTATAATCAACAGCTGGCTTACCACAAAGGGTGGCTAATGTAAGGGCATTAAATTCTACTACAGTACAGCTGAGAGAATGATCAGATTTTTTACCTCACTCTTTTCTCATAAGTAAAGAAAAATGATATCCAAGCATAATGTTCATTAAGTCAATTGTTCATTCAAAAACAAATGCACTCTGTCAGATGTGTCCCTTTTGAGTATTGAGTAGTAAAGTCAAATAACACATTATCCTTTCACCTCTGGTCCACTTCAAGCCATTCCCTCTAACTCCATTTATGTCCAGGGTTTAACATATCCTCACTCTTAACAACTTTATGGATCCCACTCAAAACACATTTACCATTTACAATCTAGTTTGTAGCAGGGACAGGCCCATAACACAACAGTCACAAGATAATAATAATGCACTGTGTCATATGTACATTACTTACAGCCATCCAATCTAATTAGAACTAAAGACACGCAAGTCCACAATGCTTTTTTTTAAAAAAGTCATCCATTAGTTACAAATTCATATCCATTACTGTATTTTTCCTGTCAGCAATCTATGCCACAGTAGCAATGCTGCATTAGGATGATGTATCACAGTGAAGTACTGCATCACAACCTTATTAAAATAACTTTGTTCATTACACTTTTGTTTTTGTGTGGGGTTCATTTCAAACAGCTTGTCCTCTGAGACAATAAGACTTCTTTCCCTGGGCACTCTGACTTAGTTTAAGTACAAAGACGTCTTCTCCCCTCCCGCTCTACATAATTACCTTACGGCACAAAGAACTATGCCATCTGGCAAACATGGATTATGAGACTTTGGAGTGGGAGTTCATTTTCTGTGACATTGAAGACAATCAGATTGAAAACATAATGGTAAGTACTGTACAAACGTCCCAAATAACACTGTGGCTGGATTTGCAAACATCTCAGAAACTCACCAGCAACTTGCAGTTGATTAGAGATGTTTGAGGATGATCATGGCACAGTAATGTGGCTCAGGAAGTGAAACATCCTAGTCTGATAACTGTTATACAGCATGACTCATTAGTTATGAAAGCATCTTTAGGTACAAGACATTTCAGAATCTGATCCCCCTCAGGGGGGAAAAAATGTCTAATGCTGTCTGTGTGTCAGCTTTTCTAAGAAAAGCTAATAATCAAAGTTATGATTATTTACAGAAGCTGAAACTGTTTAGTGTACCGCACTTACCTAGCACCATTTGTGCACAATAACATACCAAAGCTGTACAGGGCCAACGTGGATCATCAAGCAAAAGCGGAAAGAGGGGCAGGAAGCTGGTGGAAGAATGAATCAGTGGTCATGCTTCTAAAATTTTGTGGCTTGCTGATATTCAAGAGTGATGTAGTTCATCGACCTAGTTTATTTCCCCTTCTTTATGCAATGTATTGTGATCCCTCTCCCCACACCCCACTTTCCAGTCGTGACAGATAATTTAGGCGTCAGGTTTGATACACAGCTGCCCTTCCTACCACACATCCAGTCCCTGACCAGGACTGCTCTCCTCCACCGCTGGCACATTGCCCACCCAACCTCCCACTCTCACTCAATACCCTCCTCGACAGTCTCCTGAGCTCCACCATTCATAAAATCCAATTCATTCAGATCTCCGCCACCCATATCCTCAACCGCACCAAACTCCAAACCCCATTATCCCAATCCTTGCCAGGCTCCACTGGCTCTCTATTACAGAACAGATCGATTTCAAGATCCTTAAACTCATATACAAATTATTTCATGCCCTGGCACCTCCCTACCTCTCCAACCTGCTTACACCCTAATTATTTACCCACCGCCTTCACTCAGCTGGCTCCAGCATGTCCCTAGTACCTCCACTCCACCACCTGTGCTGTGCTTTCAGCCACTAAAGCTGAGACTCTGGAACTTTCCACCTCAATCATTCTGCCCCCCCCCCCACCCCACGTCAGTCTATATATCATACCTGAAGACCCTCCTCTTTGATCGGGCCTACCGTCACTTCCTCCGGCTCAGCGTCAAACTCCGCCACTGTTAAGTACTCCAAGACCCTACCCCACATGAAGAGCGCTATACAAATACAGGTTTTATTTATCTTCTTCCTTCAATCCCTCCCCATATACGTGAACAAATTGTTTTTATATTATTTCAAAGTAGCATTAAGTTGCTGTAAATTATCATTTACCCTAATTTATTTTAAGATTATGATATTATAATTATCAATTATCAACTTAAATTGAATTCAGTAGGTTGCTGGAAATGCCTGCCTGGAGAATTCTCTCCTTTCTTGCTCCTTAAAATAAAATGTAAGGATGTGTATGTGTTTTGTTTCACAGGAACAGTGCATAAATAGCATGCACCGATAATTAGTAGCCAGGTAAAGAAGCGGACTGTATGATTTCAGATTGACTATATACAGAAATACTATATTTTCCTGGTTCATTTCTTCTATTCCCCGCTGGCTTTGATTTTTTTGGGTGGAGGGAGAGCTTCCCAATATTCTTTGAGGAGTTACTGATCAGCTCCTCTTTACTTTATAGTGCTGATTTTCAATTAAATTGTATTAGTTTCCTAAATTGCAGTGAAGTTGCCAGCATGGTCGCATCATCATAAAGTCTCAAGGTGGAGGCTTTGCAAGATCTCAAGTGATGCGATTGACATCCTGTTCCTGGAAACCAGGGACCAACCATTACGTCACTGGACTAGAGCTTGCAAGTAAAAAGCACTTCCGAGAAGGTTTGAGGGGTGAACCGATCGAGGTCTTTAAAATCATGAGAGGCTTTAATTGAGTCAACAGCGAGAAATTATTTTCAATGGTCAATGAGCCTTGACTAGAGGGCATCAAATTAAGATAGTTAGCAAACAGTAAATGGGGAAGTTAGGAGATTTTTGTGAGGATATGGAATGCCTAGCTAGGAGCGGTGGTGAAGGCAGAATCCATATTAGCTTTCAAAAGGAAACTATATCAATACCTAAAAAAGAATAAAACTATGGAGGGAAAGTCAGGTAAATGGGACTGAGAGGAGATTGCTTTTAAAGAGCCAGAACTGACACAATGGGCCAAATAGCCTTCTTCTGTGCTGTAAATTTACACGGTTCAATGTTCAACAGAATTGTAATCCAAAATTTGATGCATGAAGTAGCTATGTTACATTGTAAGGAAGTTCCTGAAATATCTATAAGTTCTCTCTTCTGGCTGTATTCATTTCCCGGTTTAAGATGTACATAGAATTACTGTTCAGCAACGAAGCAGACTATTCAGCCAAACTAGTGCCTGCAAGTGTTTTATTCCACCTGAGCCACTACCGCTCTATTTCCTTCTCCCTCTTGTACTCGTCGAGTTTCCTGTCAGTTTTAATCCCAGTAATGAATTCCACATTCTCAACAGTCCCTGTGTAAAGTGGTTCCTCCCAAACTCATTTATATCTGAATTATTGTCTTGAAGGTGCTTCATAAATTGGCTTCAATATCATAAAGTAAAATTGTCTGGCTGTCAGTTCTGATGGATATTAAAGATCAGAGTGATCTGAAAAGAAAAAAAAGTTGTTTCCAGTGTCCTGACCAACACTTCTCCAGATAATTAGTCACTCTGTTATGCTGTGTAAATCCACTGCTGTGTGCAATTAGCTGCCATGTTTCGCCCACAAAATATACAGTCACTTTACTTTACAGTATATTCTGTGAAGCGCTTTGAGACGCCTAGAAGATGTGATAAAGCGCTATATCAAATGCAAGGATTATTATTCACTTCATGGCTGTTTGTGGGACATGGCTGTACACAAATTCACTGTTGTATCTGCTTACAGATAGATAATCACTATACTTGACAACAATTCCCTTGTGAAGAAACATGATCTTATGGGTCAAATCTCCTTCAAGAGAGGCAGAGGAGTTATGGGGAAATAATAATAATCTTTGCATTTCCTATATAAGAATATAAACATCATAGTTTAGAATTTTTGTTTTCAATATTATTTTGATTCTGGAACAGTATTTTCTATTCTGTGATGCATTTTTTTTTGGAGGAGGAGGGAAGAGAAAATAAATCAAACTTATCTTGTGTTCATTAAGACAAGAAGTGGTAATAATAGGAATGGTTTCACAAGATCGGTTTGGATGAGGAAGGCACTTCGGCCCATCCGATCACCTCCCTGTGGAACACTGATTCTATAGTCCCTCCACCATCGCAGCATCAAGCTGCTTTTTAAATGAGTCCAGTGTCCTGGCTAATTATGAAAGACAACCCTTGCCCCATACATTCTCTGAAAAACTAAGGACACAGCCAAATTGTTGAAAAATGCCAATGCGTCAGATGAGGCAATCTACCGGAAATAGAGCGGTAGTGGCTCAGGTGGAATAAAACACTTGCAGGCACTAGTTTGGCTGAATAGTCTGCTTCGTTGCTGAACAGTAATTCTATGTACATCTTAAACCGGGAAATGAATACAGCCAGAAGAGAGAACAAGTCAAAACAAAAATCGCCGAGTTACAAAATGAGGAGGTCTTGTTAATAAATCAGGTGAATCACACTCGAGATGTTTTGCTTAACGCTTTGATACCCATTTTTTGATACCACTCACATTGCCAAATAGCTTGCCGACACACAGTGTAATATAAAGTCTTTCCCATGAATAATGGTCACTTGAATGAGTAACTGGAGAATGCTCATTAGAGTGCGCACTAGTAAGAATCAAATAAGAAACAAGGGAAGAGGGTAGATAACTGTTAGAAAATAAAAGTTGGGCATGAGCGAAAAGCTTTTCACATTTATTTCTGAAGCTCTTAAAAACACTCAACAACAAGCACTTGTGTCAACAGTTACCAATTATTACGCTGCTAAAAAACAATGATACTTAAAACATTTTGTGGAGAATAGGTTGAAGAACGGTTTCACTGCCCTAATGCTCTCTCTTACCCTAAACTACTTGTTGAAAAGGCATTATTTCAGAACTATCGGTGCTGCCCTCCTGATCAGGAGGGCCACTTGATAACTGCCTTGTTGGAATGCAACAAACTACACATCTTTCAGACAAAGAGCACGTTCACCCGAGGTGATCGCTTCAAATCTGCACTTATACCCAGACTCAACACAGACAAATGGGAAATTCGGCACCCGTTTAAAATTATGTTGAGGATAAAGTTTAGGATTAGGATTTGAAATTGCATTGATTGTTTAATCTGAGACCAACAATTTCAGAACTCTAGAATGGAGCTTCCCTCACTTATCTTGTGCAGTTACCAGCAACCATGCTTCACTGGGGCCACAGAGACAAAAAGTCACAGATAGAATCATAAAACTACAGAAACTTACAGCACAGAAGAAGGCTATTCAATCCATCTTATCTGTACTGGCTCGTTTAAGACCAACCCCCTCCGAAAATCGACAAGCGCGGGTTTGATCTCTCACTAGGTGGATGGTAGGTACAAGGAACTTCCTGATGGGCAACATAGCTCAGCATAAAATGCGTGAGAGCATTGCCACTGTCTTCCTGTCCGCAGCTCGGGCACAAGTCCCTTCCCACTGAGCAATGGTTCCACCAGTTGGAGGTGCAGAGTTAAGCAGCGACTGCTTGTCCCTCCTCAAGCCAATCAAAGTGGATTCCAGGCCCTGGACGTACAAACTGGGACTCCAGGTATTGCCTTCCAGCAGCTGTAACCCCAAGCCTCAGAGTTTTCTCATCAGCTATCTGGTGGGCCTTCAGCGTGGTGGAAGGACCTTTACAGGACAGCTTGTGACATGCTAAAAGACACTACCCTGTGTGAAAGTGTGCTGTATAAATGCAAGTAGTTGTTTTCATTCATACCTGATTTTCATTTAAAGTGTACTGGAGTGTCAACTGTTTTCTTCCAGTAGGATTCAGACCCAGGGCAGCAGGTGACAATGAAATAGGTCAACAAAATGAGAAACACATGGTTTCAATGTGGATCATGGGGTATAGGGGAGGTTGGAAAGCAACAAAAGCAGTTAGAAATATAATAATAATTCTTGCATTTGATATAGCGCCTTATATCTTTGAAATGTCCCAAAGTGCTTCACAGTATGTAGTGTAAAGTGGATTGACTATATTTTGTGGGCGAAACACTCACAAAATATAATCAAAGGTAAACTCTATAACAAGATAAATTATAGAGATTTCTTCAGGAAAATTGAAAGAGGATCTACTACTAAAATCAGTCATTTTCCTCTAAAAAGTTCTGAACACTTGTTTATTTCTTTCTCTCTCAATTTAAACAGCTAATTAGCAAGTTGCCGAACTGGAACAAAAATGAGTCAGATATTGCGAGCTATTTTAACGAACTTTGGCAAAGAAGTAGTCATCAACCGAAGATACTTAAGCAATAATGTTATTTCAAGGGTATGAGTTAATGCAGCTCGCAGTCACTGCTGGCTCCAGGAAACACACCAACCCATAGAACCATAGAAATGTACAGCGAAGAAGGCGAGAATTCAGCCCGTCATGTCTCTGCCAGCTCTGTCAAGAGCAACCTTTTCAGTCCCACTTACCTGCCCTTGCTCCATACCCCGGTAGATGACCCTTTTTAGGGCATTTATCCAGTTGCCTCAACCATAGCTCCCAGCAGAGCTTTCCTTATGCTAATTATTCTGTGCGTGAATAAAATTCTCCTAACTTCCCCATCTGCTTGCTTACTAAATATCTTAAAGTGATGCCTTCTAATTACTGACTAAACCCATGATAATGTCATCAGCAGTCCTTTCTGAAAGAGATACTTCAAAATATTCAACAAAATCAAAAAACATTTGTTTTAGTTTTTTATGTAAAATTCCTCCTTAAGCAGAAAAACTGTGTTTGTTTCAGTTGATTTTAAAAAAAACTGCATTCAAGCAACAGATTTGCAGAGTGAATCAGCCCAAGCTGCACCTCTCTACCATGAAATACAGACAGTTAATTTCAAATGGAAGAAAATACAACATTTTTGGAGGCATCAGTTTGTTTTTTAAGGCAGTTTGGGCAACAATGGACAGTGTAAGAAAAGCATTTGACAAGTTAGATCCCAGGGCCCGCCATTGCTAAGAGCTACTTAGCCCAATTTGAAGGTCCAGATTAATCCCGGGTAAAATAGAAATGGTTGAAGCAGAGCAGCATGAATCATAAAGGAATAATTGGATAGGGATGAGTTCCACCGCTCCCTGCCGCCCATCCTTAAGCCCTCACAAAACAACATTGTTCAACGTGGATAATTTGCTACACGACCTAAACAGGCACATAATAATAATCCTTGCATTATCCTTCTAGACGTCTCAAACCTCTTCACAGAATATACTGTAAAGCGAATTGACTGTATATTTGTGGGTAAAACGCCACAGCCAATTGCACACAGTAGTGTCCCAAAAACAATTGTGGATTGAGTGACCAAATTATTTTTTTTTAGGGATTATTATCCCCGGAAAAGCAATCTGCCAATTGACTAACAACTGGATTCCTACTTACTGCTAGGTAATCAGAGGTGTATGGAGTAAGGACCTTTCCCAACATTTCTCCCCTACCCGGAATAGAACCCAGGTCTCTCGCTTGCAAAGCAAGTTCTCTAATCACTGAGCTACATGGGGGGAGAGCAATGTTACCAGGATTAGTTTTGTCATTCATTTGGACAAGATATTACTAGATTTACACAGGATTCAGCTCAAAAAACAAAAGCAGGAAGTGAGATCGTGTTACAATGGTTTATAGTTCCTGAATAACTGCTAGTTTGTTCAATAATTGATAGAACACTTTCCAAAAATAGTTTGTGCAACACCACAATACTCCATATCTCACATGATCTTGAAACAGACAATTCTATGTATCGGAGGGGAGGAGTTAATGCAATGCACACTCCAGTTCCAGCATGTACTATAATTACTTGTCCTACTTTTCTTTACACTTTCTTTATGGGTCTTCTTTATCCAAATCGTTCTTATGAGGAAAATGCTGCCCACAGCTGCCAATAGCAGTCCTGATGTAGCAACCGGCCACTGAAAGGAAGCAAGAGTCACTGAGGTCTTTCTAAGCTCGAGCCATTGAGGCCAATCAGTTATCGGAGCCCAACTGCTGCCCTGGCTGCAATGAGCTAACGCTGTACAGAACATGGCTAAAACCCTGAGACTTTGAATGGCTTGCTTGCCAGCACCTTTAGCACCTGAGCTTCTGCAGCATCTCTCAAGTAATTGGTTCTACTGTCATTTTGTAAGTTGTTTTTTTAAAATCTATTCAATGTTCAGGATAGAAACAAATACAAGGTTTAACACAACAAATCAGAGGGGATAGACAATGCCACTTGGGCAATTAATAATCCCAGTACACATCTGAGAATAATCTGATCATCCCTGAATGCACCCAATGGAATTGAAACATGGTACCTAGGATTTAAATGCACCTGTCCACTGCTTGTTCCTCGCTCCCTCCATCACAGATTTAGGTGACAAGCATCCATTCTCTGAAACTTCCCCAGGAAATGCTTTTTTGTTCTTGCACTCTCACTGTCTCCACCATCAATACTCTCAAACGCTTATCTTTTTAACCATGCAATATTTGAGGATGTTGATTTTACTCGACACCCTAAAATTCAAGCTGGTTGAATCCTGAGTTTGATGGCCTCAGATGGGACTGCATGTGGAGGCTAGGTTGGACCTTAGCCATCCCAGGGTTGGGGAGAGGAACATCAGACAGGGTTCATGATCCTGGTCTCGAAGGCAGTCTCTACAGGTTGTATGCAACAGCTGGTGAGGTTGGATCAGGTTCGGCTGTGACACCCTCTGCAGTCAACTGTTAAGGCTGATCCATGAACAATAAATGAGATGTCAGAGGGCGAGCAACGCGGGTAGAACCGCACCCCAAAACCAGGAGGCCAGACCAGGTGCAGAGACCAGACCAGGTGCAGAGACCAGACCAGGTGCAGAGACCAGACCAGGTGCAGAGGCCAGACCAGGTGCAGAGACCAGACCAGGTGCAGAGGCCAATGGGGAGAACCACATTTAGGAAAATAATTGGACACAGTAAATTTTCAAGAAAACCTGTCATTCATTCTCTCCCAAGAATTGTTTTTAAACTTGAAAAAGTAAACCCTGGAATAATAAAGATTACAGGGTACAGGGTGTGTGTGTGTGTGTGTGTGGTGTGGGGGGGGTAATAAACACACAGGGGTCTCTCGTCCCTCTCACTCACTGTAGCTGTTTTCCAGGCTCCTCTCTCCGGGTCTCTCGCCACTGCTGCTCCTCTTCAGATTAACCGCTGCTATTTACATCCTGGGCCTGGGCCTGGGGGCCTCCTCTGCGGAGTCTGTGTGTATGTCTCTGTCTCTCTCTCAGTGTATATTTCTCTGCGGCTCTGTGTGTATATTTCTTTGTGTCTCTCTCTCTCTGTATTTCTGTCTCTCTCTGTGTCCCTCTCTGTATTTCGCTCTATCTGTGTCTCTGTCTCTCTCTGTATTTCTGTCTCTCTCTGTGTCTCTGTATTTCTCTCTGTATTTCTGTCTCTCTGTGTCTGTCTCTCTGTATTTCTGTCTCTCTCTCTGTGTATTTCTGTCTCTGTGTATTTCTGTCTCTCTCTGTGTCTCTCTCTGTATTTCTGTCTCTCTCTGTATTTCTGTCTATCTGTGTCTGTCTCTCTCTGTATTTCTGTCTCTCTCTGTGTCTCTCTTTCTGTGTATTTCTGTCTCTGTGTATTTCTGTCTCTCTCTGTGTCTCTCTCTGTATTTCTGTCTCTCTCTGTATTTCTGTCTCTCTCTGTATTTCTGTCTATCTGTGTCTGTCTCTCTCTGTATTTCTGTCTCTCTCTGTATTTCTGTCTCTCTCTCTGTGTATTTCTGTCTCTGTGTATTTCTGTCTCTCTCTGTATTTCTGTCTCTCTGTATTTCTCTCTATCTGTGTCTGTCTCTCTGTGTATTTCTGTCTCTGTGTATTTCTGTCTCTGTGTATTTCTGTCTCTCTCTCTCTCTGTATATCTGTGTATATGTGTGTGTATATCTCTATCTGTGTGTGTATATCTCTATCTGTGTGTGTATATCTCTATCTGTGTGTGTATGTATGTCTCTGTATGTATGTGTGTATGTGTGCCTCTCTGTGTGTGTGTCTCTATCTCTGTATCTCTGCCTCTGTGTGTGTCTCTGTGTGTGTGTGTGTCGCTGTGTGTGTGTGTGTCGCTGTGTGTGTGTGTGTCGCTGTGTGTGTGTGTGTGGCTGTGTGTGTGTGTCGCTGTGTGTGCCTCTGTGTGTGTGTCTCTGTGTGTGTGTGTCTGTGTGTCTCTGTGTGTGTGTCTCTGTGTGTGTGTCTCTGTGTGTGTGTCTGTGTCTGTGTGTCTGTGTCTGTGTGTCTGTGTCTCTGTGTGTGTGTGTCTCTGTGTGTGTGTCTGTGTGTGTGTCTGTGTGTGTGTGTGTGCGTCTCTGTCGCTGTGTGTGTGTGTCGCTGTGTGTGTCTCTGTGTGTGTGTCTCTGTGTCGCTGGGTGTGCCTCTGTGTGTGTGTCTCTGTGTCGCTGTGTGTGTGTGTCTCTGTGTGTGTGTGTCTCTGTGTCGCTGTGTGTGTGTCTCTGTGTCGCTGTGTGTGTGTGTCGCTGTGTGTGCCTCTGTGTGTGTGTGTCTCTGTGTGTGTGTGTCTCTGTGCCTCTGTGTGTGTGTCTGTGTGTGTGTGTCTCTGTGTGTGTGTGTGTCTGTGCCTCTGTGTGTGTGCGTCTCTGTGTGTGTTTGTGTCTCACTCTCTGTATCTTTCCCTCAGATTTTCGGCCACATCCGGCCGGAGCCCCACTTCCCAGCATGCACCGCCCTGTCCCCGCGGTCCGCCCTGAGGTCGCTTCCCACCAGTCACCGCGGCCATTGGTTCCGGTGGAGCGGAGCAGAGCGGAGCGAGGAGAGGCCCGACTGAGCTGCTGTGGGGCTGAAATGTTCACCTGTCTCAATGCATATTACTCTTTCACATAAACATATATATATATGCAAAGGTGCCTCAGTGCCTTGCAAAGCATCATTAATTTGTAGAGAGACGTGCTTTTAAAATGTGTAAGTTTTCTTCTCTCTGATGTGTGGCTCCAATCGATAAACTCAGCTTTGTTGTTAATATGTAAATATTACATATTAATACATCAACACAAGTAAAACATGACAATCTTTGTTGTCATGTTCTACTTGTATTGATGGGAGTTTCCCCTTCGTCTACCCCCCCCCCCCCCCCCTTGTGTGTGTGCGGGTGGGGTTTCCTTTCTAAGAATCAACAACAACTTGCACTTATACAGCCTCGCTTAACACACGGTTCTATCAGATTGCCGACAATATCGTCGAGCCGAGGAGAAAGAGCAAGTGACCGCAGGCACAGATCAAGAGGCCTGTGTTCTCCCTGGCTCAACGTCAAACTACGTTGTCTTCAGGTGCAATCGGAAGACTGGTAAAGAGGGGACAAGGCAATGGGAATTGGACCAGGAGCTCGAGAGGTTTGGGACTTGGCGGCTAAAAGCATAGCCTCCGACAGTGGAGTGAAGAGGTCGAGGGTGGACCATCCTAGAATGGTTGTAGAATTGTAGAAATCTATACACACCTAATAGTAATCCCTCCAAAAAAAAACAATAATAAATTGGTCATTTTCAATCCACGACTGTTTGTGGGACATTGCTGTGCGCAATTGGCTGCCGCGTTCACCCACAAATATACAGTCAATTCACTTTACACTATATTCTGTGAAACGCTTTGGGACGTCTAGAAGACGTGAAAAGTGCGATATCAAACACAAAGGATTATTATTACAGTGCAGAAGGAGGCTATTCAGCCCATCAAATCTGCACCAACTCTCAATGAGAGTAAGACATTCATTCAATCCCTTTGCCATGCCTTATTACCACAACCCCTTCTGAGCCTCTATCCTTCATATATCAACGAAGGATAATAAGATTTTTAAATTCATGCTTTCACTGTGAAAAGAAAAAAATGCTGCAAAACTTTTCCACCACTAAATATTTACTCTGTAAACACTACAGTGTACAACAAAAGTTGTTCTAATAATAATAATTCTTGCGCTTGATATAGTGGTTTATCACATTACTGAGATGTCCCAAAGTGCTTCACAAGATATACTGTAAAGTGACTGTATTTTGTGGGTGAACGTTCCAGTTAGTATTACTTACATTATATAGTACGAAAGGCGCTATATAAATGCAAGCTGTTTTTTAGTACTACACCCGCTATAAAATTATTAAACAGTGTGAGTAGGGAGCTGATAACCAGGTGACAACCACAAAATTCCCATTAGCTTCTTTATACACTTTATGTATCTTTTAAAAGAGAAAAATGCATTCTTGTCATTTTGATAAAGAATTATGAATGTCAAGGGCAGTTACTGGAGAAGGATGCATAATTCTATGCTATACCTGACCTGACTGGACTACTGATACCTCCTGAAGGGTGACTGGATTCTGACATTCTGTTGCCAACCACATCACCCTGGAACCAGCTTATCTCCAAGGCCCCTGATCAACAGCATCAACACTGTCACTACATTGTGTTAAATTGTCCAGCTCTTTGGGACGTCCTTCTGAAGCGAAAGGCGCTATACATATGTAATTTGTTGGAGTTAAAGGGCTTTTTACTCTCTGGTCTTGATTTTGATATCAATATTAATCAGCAGGAAGGGATAATTACACTAACATTGATTTAAGAACTCACCTTGAGCTGCCGCAATAACCTAATGGATAAAGGTACTGGCCGTTCCACCAAAAGCCAATACAGACAAGAAAGTTGCAAGTAAGTTCAGCAGGGCAACGTTTGGGGGCAGTGCAATTTGGCTTCAGGGAAGGGGAGTAAGACAGAGTAGAGTTCCTGATGGTTTGTGGAAGATGTTCTTGGGTGGACACTGGGTGAAGACAGAATTCGGTTTGTCTGCGTTGACCCCTGCTGGTCAAATAACCTGCTGCCATGTTCCATATGCGAACAATCATCTTGAACTTGGCAGAGGAAGGTTCCTGTACAACTGTAGCCCTGCAGGAGTCATTAGTCGTTGTGGAAGAGGAAGGGAGGAAAAGTGGAAAAGGAAAGTAACCTACACTGGTAGTTCTTGGCCAAAATGCCCTGGGAATCCAGGTCTGCCCTTTGGTTCTGATTGCTGACCCATTGAGATCACAATTGGCCATTGTCCGCTGTTTGCTGTTGGTGTCACAATGCAAGTTGCAACGGGTTTCTTCTCAATGGTATGTGACCCATACTCGGGTAAGGTTAAACAATAATACTTACATTGATATCGAGCCTTTTTAATGTCTAAACCTGTCAAAGACTGTGAAGTGCAGTGACTCCTGCTTTGCAAGCGACTAATCTGTGTAAGAGACATACCATGAACATCAATCAGTAAATTTAAATGAGAGAGAAACAGAATATTTTGGCCTGGAGCTAGGAAAAGCATCCTGCTCTTCTTCAAATTAAGTGCCACCAAATCTTTAACATCCACTTAACGTACCAGGAAAGGTAAAGAGGACCATAGTTTCATCCCATTCAAGGTCCATAATTCATCAATGCCCCACACCATCACTATTGATCTAGAGGTGCCTGCCTAGCTATTTAGTCTGAAGCTGATATCAGTTACATGCAGGTCCAGTTCAATTGGTAGCACTTTTGCCTCCGAGGCAGAAGGTTGTGGACTCAAGTGCCAGGCTGGGACTTTGAACCCACAAAACTGGGCAGACACTTCAATGCAGTCCAATGCAGGTGCTGTCCTTCAGGTGAGATGTTAAATTCAGGTCAGCAACAACTTGCATTTATATAGTACCCTTCAAGTGGGGTAGCATCCTGGAGTGCTTCACAGTGACCAAGTCTAACAACGAACCAAATAATATTGGACATTGATCCCTTGGCTGTTTATAATAATAATAAACCTTGTATTTTATATTTTGCGCCTTATCACATCTTCGAGACGTCTTAAACGGCTTCACAGAATATACTTTAATGTGAAATTGACTTTGTGTTGTGCAAATTGGCTGCCACATTTGCTTGAAAGTAGAGCCATTCTTATTTCACCAAAATAAGACTGGTAAAGAGGGAGCAAGGCAATGGGAATTGAACCAGGGAGTTCCAGAGGTTTGGGACATAGCGCCTAAAAGCATAGCCTCCAATAGTAAAACGGAGAGATTGAGGGTTACATATTAAAGGTGCTCTTATCAAATGCAAGAATTTTTAATTTAACTTCCAAGAATTATCTCATTTTTTGAGCCATACTGAAATTTCACACCTTCTTGCAGTTGTCTGTTTTTCCTTAAATTATTAAAAAACACAATCTAACCCAACAAACTGTCTCATGATTTAGACATTTTTTAAACCACTTTTTAAATGCTGTTTTTAAATGCTCTTTTATCTTACACCAAATCTATAAAGGCTGAAATCAAGGAATTATTTTTATATCAAATAAAATGAGACTGGCAATTAAATTTGCCTTTGTAAAATAACCTATGTAAATTAGGAAAAATGTAATTGTCTCATCAAAAATCTTATACACAAAACAGCACTTAAATAAATTTAAATATAAAATATCAACCCACAAATAAGACATTAAAGAAAAACACAGTGGATCTTGAAGATATTATAGAGGCTACATAAAACGCAAGGATTATTATTATAAACGTTCACCTGTAAAATGGCAAAAATCAGCTGTTGTCCTCCATTACAATCAACATCTTGTTTTTCTGTGAAACCAGATGAGCATTGAGGTCAATGTGACTGTCTGAAGCAGTGTAATTAATATTTGAGCTCATGTTATATATATTTTTGATATCAGTTGCAGAGTAGAATAATCTAGTTTGTCTGATAGTTAGACAGATCAAGGTTTGAAGTGAACACTTACATAGGCCACAAGGCAGAATTATATTTTCAAAACCAGCAGTCCAAATCTCTTCCTAAGTGGGGTCATGCTTCATCACCGTGAAGCGCTCCAGGATATCACCCCATATGAAGGGCGCTATATAAATGCAAGTTGTTGTTGTTGTAACCCTCCCCCAACAATATGTCTCATCCCCTACAGAAAACATCCTCAAGAGAAACCCACTACCCCATCCTTCTGTGACCTCTGCTGGGTGATATGACTTCGTAGATATTTGATTCACTTCATTAAAATCCTTACCCCTCTACTCTCAGACATCATTAACCTCTCCCTGTCCACAGGTACCGTTCACTTTAAAAATGGTGGTCATCACTCCTATCCTTAAAGAACCCTCTCTGGACCCATTACTGTTCTCAAACTACCACCCCATCTCCAAACTCCCTTTCCTCTCCAAAGTCCTTGAACGAGTTGTTGCTTCCCAGCTTCACTCCTTCCTCTCTCGACACTCCCTTCTTGAACCCCTTCAATCGGGTTTCCGTGCCGCCCACAGCACAGAAACAGCCCTGGTCAAAGTGACAAATGACATTCTATCCATCTGCGACCAGGGCTTCCTCTGCCTCCCCCATACTCCTTGACCTCTCTGCTGCTTTTGACACTGTTCACCATTCTATCCTCATCCACCACCTCTCCTCTCACCTCAACCTTCACGGTTCTGTCTTTGAATGGTTCAGATCCTACCTCTCACACCATGTCCACTTCATCTCCACAAACGGTTTCTCCTCTAGCCCCAGCACCGTCATGTGCGGCGATCCTCAGGGCTATGTCCTTGGTCCCCTCCTCTTCAATATCTGTATGCTCCCTCTTGGTGACATCATCCACAGATATGGGGTCAACTTCCACATGTATGCGGATGACACCCAACTCTACCTCTCTGCCTCCACCCTTGATTCCACAACCAATGCTGTGCTGACAGAATGTCTGTCAGACATCAAGTCCTGGGTGAGAGCTAACTTTCTTCAACAAGGCTGAAGCTCTCCTGATTGGCTCCCATCAGCACCTCCTCACCTCAGGCGCTGACAGCATCACTATCCTTGGTTGCACGCTCCACCTTGCTAAGCCAGTCTTGTTTGGCATCTTGTTTGACCCTCAACAATCCCTCCTTCAAGATCCATCTCAAGATCCTCCTCTGTGACCGTGCTTTCAAACACCCTGCTTCCCCCCCTGCCCTTCACCCTCCTCAATCTTGACCCTCAGATCGGATCCGAAATACTGACTGTCCAGCGCCTTGGGACGTCTTCCCGACGTGAAACGTGCTATACAAATGTAATTTTGTTGTTGTTGCTTCCTTTCTTCATGTAAGGCACAGTTCCAAAGTTTTGGAGCATGGTAGCTGAAAGCACAGCCGCCGATGGTGGAGCAGAGGGGACAGAGGATATGTAGAAAGCTACCCTCTGTTTGATTGTAACACACCAAGTAATATGCAGTTTTAAGTTCTCAACTGTATCAAGAATGCATTACCTGGACCAGCAGCATAGCAAAGCTACATATGCGCTTTGGTTTAATTCTCCATTAGGTTGTTCATCTAAATTGCAGCACTGAGAGAAAGTGCCTGGGCACCACTCAGTGTTTTACATTAGAATGCATTAGAATATACAGCACAGAAACAGGCCATTCAGCCCAACTGGTCTATGCCGATGATTATGCTCCACATGAGCCTCCTCCTGCCCTTCCTCAACTAAGCCTTCAAGCATAAGTTTCTATTTTCACACACAAATATATAGTCAATTCACTTTACAGTCTATTCTGTGAAGCGCGTTGAGACATCTAGAAGACGTGAAAAGCGCTATATCAAATCAAGGGTTATTATTATTCCTTTCTCCCTCATGTACCTATCTAGCTTTCCTTTAAATACATCTATGCTATTTGCCTCAACAACTCCTTGTGGTAGCATGTTTCACATTCCCATTACTCTCTGTGTGAAGAAATTTCTTCTACCTTCCCTATTTGATTGATTTGTGACTATTTTATATTGATGGCCCCAGGTTTTGGTCTCCCCGACAAGTGGAAACATCTTCCCTATGTCTACCCTATCAAAACCTTTCATCATTTTAAAGACCTCTATCAGGTCACCCCTTACCCTCCTCTTTTTAAGAGTTCAAGTATGTTCAGCCTTTCCTGATGGGTATAACCTCTCAGTTCTGGGATCATCCTTGTGAATCTCCTTTGCACCCTCTCCAATGCCTCTATAATGTGGGGACCGGAACTGCACACAGTAATTTAAGTGTGGTCTAACCAAGGTTCTATAGAAGTTTTCCATAACTTCCCTGCTTTTCTATTCCTCTAGAAACTATTCTATTCCTGGACGAGAGACAACTTTCTTCAGCTCAACGTGCGCAAAACTGAGGCCCTCCTGATTGGCTCACGTCAGCGCCTCCGCACCTCAGGCACTGACAGCATCAGCATCCAAGGCTGCACTCTCCACCTCTCAAAGCGGTCAGGAACCTCGGGGTTCTGTTCGACCCTGAGCTGTCCTTTCTCCCTCATATCCGCGCCACAACTGGCACTGCCTTCCATCACCTCCGGAACATCGTCAGACTACGGCACTACCTCACCCCTCACGCTGCTGAAACTCTGGTCCACGCCTTTATCACCTCAAGGCTGGACTACGGGAACTCTCTCCTTGTCGGCCTTCGCGGCACCTCCCTCCACAAGCTGCAGGTCATTCAGAACTCTGCAGCTCGTGTACTGTCCCGCACCAGGCTTCGGGACCACATCACTCCCACCCTCGCTCACCTCCACTGGCTCCCCATCCCCCAGAGGATTGAATTCAAGATCCTCACCCTCACCTACAAGGCCATTCACGGCCTCGCTCCCTCCTACCTCTCTGACCTACTATCCCCCTACTTACCTGCCCGTACCCTCATTTCCTCTGGCTCTGGTCTTCTCCACACCCCCCGCCCCAACCGCCCTACCATCGGTGGCTGGGCTTTCAGCTTCTCAGCCCCAAGGCTCTGGAACTCCATCCCCAGTACCTTCACTTTGCTTTCTCCCTTTCCTCCTTCAAGACCTTTCTCTTCAACCGTGCCTTCACCTCCCCTCTTGACTCTCTACCCCCTCCTCGCTCCCTCCCTTCCCTCCCCTCACCCTGACCATTTCCCCCCTGCTCGGGTCCCAACCCAACTGTCCAGCCCCTTGGGACGTTCTCCCAACTTGAAAGGCGTGTGGAGTCCTGTAGCTCAGTGGTTAGAGCACTCGCTTTGCAAGCAAGAGACCTGAGTTCAATTCCAGGCAGAGGGCAAAACCTTGGGCAAGTTTCCTTACTCCACACAGAGCCTAATAATAATCCCTCCAAAACCAAAAACAATAATAAATTGGTCATTTTCAATCTACGACTGTTTGTGGAACATTGCTGTGCGCAATTGGCTGCCGGGTTCGCCCACAAATATACAGTCAATTCACTTTACAGTGTGTTCTGTGAAGCGCTTTGGGACATCCTCCCGATGTGAAAAGCAAGTATTATTATTATTATTATTAGGCGCTCTATAAATGCAATCTTGTTGTTGTAGAAATGAACCCCAATGCCTGGTTTGCTTTTTTTTATTGCCTTATTAACCTGGATTGCTACTTTTAGTGAATTGTGTATGTGTACCCCTTTGCTCCTCTACCCCATTTTAGGTTTTTATTTTCCAGGATGTATGTGACTTCCTTATTCCTTCTACCAAAATGTACATCCTCACACTTTTCTACATTGAAATGCATTTGCCATTTAAATGCCCACTCCGCAAGTCTATTAATGTCTTGCTGTAATTTGTTGGGAGTCCTCCTCTGTATTAACTACTACCCCCAATTTGGCGGCGTCTGCAAATGTTTAACTTGTACTGCTGATTCCCAAATCCAAATCATTAATGTATATTGTGAACAACTGTGGTCCCAATACCGATCCTTGTGGAACACCACTGCTCACCTGTTGCCAGTCTGAGTAACTACCCTTTACCCCTACTATCTGTTTTCCGTTTTATAGCCAGCTTGCTATCCATTCTGCTATTTTTCCCCGACTCCACATGCTCTGACTTTATTCATTAGTCTATTATGTGGTACCTTATCGGACCCCTTTTGGATATCTAAATATTACATCTACCGCATTACCCTTGTCTACTCTTTCTGTTACCCCTTCAAAGAATTCAATGAGGTTGGTCAAGCGTGACCTTTTCGAAATCCGTGCTGACTATTCTTTATTATGTTTTCCGTTTCTAGATGTTTTTCTATTACCTCCTTCAGTAAAGATACCATTATCTTTCCTACCATCGATGTGAAGCTGACAGGCCTATAGTTCCCTGGGCTTGTTCTATCTCCCTTTTTAAATATAGGTATAACATTAGCTATCCTCCAGTCCTCTGGCACTACTCCCTTCTCTAATGAGTTATTCTCACAGGATACAGAAAATCCATCCTGCAACAACATCAACTTGCACTTATATAGCACCCTCATGCAGGGTAGCATCTCACGTGCTTAACAGTGGCAGAACCTGACTCCAAGCCGGGGGTGTGTAGCTGTAAGCATGGTCGAAGAGGAAGACCCCAGCCAGGACTTGAAAAAAGGGAGAGGGGGGGGGGTTAAGGAGGAGGGATTGAGGGAGAGTGTTCCAGAGTTTCAGGGAGTAGTAGCTGGTGCCAGTTGAGCAGAGGCGTCGGGTGGCGGATTGGGGAGTGAGGAGGTCGGCGAGGTAGGGAGGTGCCAGGGAGTGATCACTGTGAGGAAACACAATCAATAGCCTGTCTGACGAAAGGTCATTGGCCTGAAACGTTAACTCATTTTCCTCTCTCCATAGATGCTGCCTGAACTGATGCATTCCCAGAGACACGTCTTTATTTCAGATTTCCAGCATTTGCAGTATTGTGCCTTTTGTTTAATAGCCTGTTATGTTGTTTAGTATTCTTTCCAAAATAATGATCCCAATTTCACCAAAGGGGGGAAGAGAGGGTGCAACTCCTCAGAGCCCAATTTAAACCTCACCAAACACTGACACGTATCTTCAGCAGTTGTATTCTTTCATGTAATATCTTTCCAGAATGATGATCTCAATTTCATTTCCAACTCACAGATCAAAATTTTTTTCCTTTTCCCTTTCTAAAATGCCAAACCACTCACCACACTAGATGGTGAGATCAGATTCCTTGTTTATTTGCTTTATAGTTTGCAGTTGTTGCGTTTCGTAGTGGTGGCAAAAATGCATACTGATTGCTAGAAATAGCAAACTTTTGCTAAGCTTTTATAACAACATTTCGGGGCAGGGCAAAACATTGGGCAAGTTTCCTCACTCCACATGCCTCTGTTTACCTAGCAGTAAGTAGGAACTCGGTTGTTAAGTCGATTGGCGGATTGCTTTCCCGGGGGTAATAATTCCTTCAAAAAAAATAATAATTTGGTCACTCGATCCATGACTGACGGGACAAGGCGCTATATCAAATGCAAGGATTATTATAATGGAACAATGATATAATAAAAAATAATCCTTGCATTTGATATAGCGCCTTATCAATTCTTCACGACGTCTCAAAGTGCTTTACATAATATACTGTAAAGTGAACTGACTGTATATTTTGTGGGCAAAATTATAAATCCAAAGCCATGGTAAAGATCAATGTTGTGGCCTCAGTGTAAAGTCTTCATCAATATCCAAAGGTTACAAATTGCTTGCTCTTTGCATTGCTCCAAGCAGAGCAATTCATTGCTTTGGGCTTCCAAGTTCTCACTTTTAAAGTACAGTATTTGTGGAATGATGGATTTTTAAAGGCACTCCTCCATTTTCTCCTCTCCTGAAGGAGTTTAAAGTCCAGCCTTTTACTGGGGTACCTTTCACAAGAAGTGGGTGGTATTGAGTGTCCAACGGCTATCTGACCATGGTGTTGTGGAGGGAGAAGGGGCAATGCCGCAGAGCCCAATTTAAACGTCACTAGATTTGACACAAATCTCCAGCAGGGGACACTGGTTAGCTTTAGGAGCTTTAACCCTGATACCACCTGAGCTCCCCATCATCCCATTAATTAACTTTCATCATCCAGGCTGTTTTGGGGAAAAAGTTCTGTGCTCCTTATATTGGATAGGAAAGCTGTGTCCAAAAATTAGTTGGTAACAATAGAAATACGTTGGGCTACATTGTCAAATCAGTTGTCTAGAATTCAGGCTCATGTTGTACAATGCTCTAATTTAGCTTCACCTACAGTACTGTGAATCACTCTGGCCAGTAAAACATAAGGATGGCCTCCTCCTAATGTAATTGCAGATGTTAAGGGAGAAAATGACTTCCAAACTAATGTCATGCCCATTTTCCTGAGTAAACTAGATTTGTTTCCAGTTACATCATAGGCAATACACTTTGTAACGCTGATCAAGTTGCTTAATAATCTTCTATATAGCTATTCTAGTTTTCTGTAGTGGACTGAATAACACTTATCGAGCTTTTTCAACATGAAAGGTGTGATAGTGAGATGTCCATGACCCAGGCGATCATGTTTCGTGTCATCAATACTCTCCTCGGCTAATTTTATCTGACCGAGAAAAGGTCAAGTAATGGACCAAGTAACTCATCCAGGGTAACCAAATCAAAATGTCAATTGGAATTTGGATCAAAATGCTTGTTTCATTTCTGTTTTTGAGAATTCAACACTTCTAGTAAAGTAATACCATACTGACAACGTACATATAGATAGCACCTTTCATTCTTATCAATGCATTAATTGTCTCCCACCTTGATTTTTCCAATGCCCCCATGAGCTCCACCATTCATAAAATCCAATTCAAAATTAATTGGCCATGCACCCATAACAAACTCAGCACCATCTTAGCCTGGCTTTGCCAAGCTCCATTAGCTCCCTATTGCAGAATAGATCAATTTCAAGATCCTCACACGCAAGGCACTTCATTACCTGGCTCCTCCCTACCTCTCCAACTTGTTTACACCACACACCTCAACCCCTTAACTTAGCTGGCTCCAACCTTCTGCACATCCCTCAGTTGCTCTGCTCCCCCATTGGCTGCCATGCTTCCAGCCAGATAAATGCAATGTTGTTCAGGTTGGGAGGAAATCTCAAAGTGCTTCACACAACTGAATCTGCACCTGAGCTTGGGAATGGGGAGGAAAGTAAGAAAACAGAGGATGTAGGGTGGGGGTGGGAGTTAGGGAGGGGAACATAACTGAGAGCGCAAGTGAAATTATAGACTTTCAGGCACTCCTTAAAGGCTAGGTGTGTGAGGGCAAGGCAGAGGGGTCTCTGTGATATTGCCAAAGAGCAGGCACAGAATGGTTGAAAGTTCATAACATCATGAACTGGTTTGTATTAAGTTATGAATACTTAAATCTAGGGACTGAATTCATGTAGAAATATCAGGAATTTGAAAATGAATAACAAGTCTCAATATTAAAAATTAATCCTTAAACAGATTCATTTTCAGTGATTTTTATATTAATTTAATTAAAACAAAAGCAACATTATTCAGATTGACATCTAAATTTATACTCTAATATTTTATCTAAATGCCAATTAATGTTAATATTGTACTGCAGTATCCACAATAACAATACTGTATTCAAATGTATAAATGAGATACATACAGCTATAAATACAGACTAGTATACAAAAAAGAAAGGAATGTTTTTCCCACAGTTACAGACTTTGTCGTAATACAAAAGTTTTTTTTCCCAGATACCATGTTCCATTTTTCGAGTAAACCTTTGGCAAGGTGCACTGCACAATCCCACGTCAAGACGGTCTTCCGGCAGGATAAAATTGTTATGTGCGTCACACTCGGCTGGCTTCCAATGAAAACTAGGTCAATCACTTAAACTATGTGAATTCACACAGAACAGGTTAATATCCTGAGACTGCTATCAAAGAATATTCAGACACTTAAAACTGGTATTTTAGTTTTGTGGCAAAACAACCCAAAAATGTACACACTTTCATTAAATGAGCCCCAAAGTAGTAAAACTATGTTGATATACAGTAGAGCTCACAGAAGATCAACTGATGAGATAAATCCCCACTGAAGACCAATGGTTAAAGATCAGAATAACTTATATATAAATTAAACTCCCCTCCTTCCCACCGCAGTAATTGTCATCAAATCACTATTTGAAAAGTGACTGTATGACTGTGACTGCAAACCGTTTTGGGGATTTGATACAAAGGTGGCTGGATTATCTAATGTCACAAATATATTTTAACAGGCGTATTTCTAAGTATAAGACTGCATAAATGAGCAAGCTCTAGTGACAGATGGTATAACTTTATATTTTCATTAATGTGGGGGCCGAAGAGGAAGAGCTCTTAAGAATATCTGTTTGGATCAAATGCAGCTAAAACCAAGATTTCTTTGCCCAATAGGAATTTATCTTAAAAGGGATCCACTGTAGATTGCAACATTTCATGAAAGGTGATCATGCTTCAATTTTCCTTTACTGACCCTTGTCCTACAACATTTAAGAGTCGAGTTGATACATAGTGTGTTTTGCTGGAGTTTGTTTTGAAAACTACTCTGAATTTTACAGAGAGTGTATCCCATACAGTACATACAATGTGTATATAAAAAATAAAATCTACACAGCATTTCCTCTTCCCTCCCCCCAAAATGACTTCAAGTATTGTTTCTAAAATTGTGAACAAAAACCGTGGCAAACCATTGCATAATTTGGTTAATGAAATAAAAAAAACACTGCAATCTTTGAGGAGGCTTTATTACACTGATGTGCAATGTTGTGTAGAATTTATATTTATGGTTTGGTAATAGAAATGGTTTGGAGTAGTAAAAGGGATACAATCTCTTTATATACATGATAAAATTAACAGTTTAGGCTATATTATACAATATCTTCAGCCAGCATGCTTCCATTTTGCTGACAAATAATCACAGACAGACTATACAGATCTGTATATCAATTTATCATAATACATCAGGCCAACTACCTGGTGTACTACTGTCTGTCCTTCAAGACTATCTTATTTGTTTTACGTAAACAGAGCAACCGTTCTGTGCCATTAAATTTTGTCCCATAGGGATACTGTAAAATTCACTGAACATGACTATTGCCATTTTTTTTAAAAAATGTGTATTTATATTACAAAAAGAAAGCTAGACATTTACAAACATGCTTTTGTTAAAATGTACAGGTATCCATTTGGTTCAATTACTAGCAAGGACCAAATGAAGAGCAAATTGCAGTTTCTAATCCCCTTGGTTTACGTGAATATATACAGTGGGAGTTACCACATTATTTACTCTTTAGAGCAATACTTTCCTTCATACGTTTAACTTGAGCCAGCATATTAACGTCCACTTTGATTCTGCTAAGGACGACTGTGGGTTGCATACGTTGAAGTTGCTTTTGAGCAAGTTCAACACAATCTAAGTGTGTCTTGTCCATTATTACTTTTATGTTCTTAAGAATATGGAGAGACAATGGGTTAGAAAAATTAGTAAGGGTTTGAGGTTCTGTGGTTTCCACACATAATCTGTTTACAGCTGATTCTTTACTGTGGTTAAAAGGAACCCCTGATCTCTCATCACCTCTCATTGCACGTGTCGCTGATGAACTGTTGTTTCCTGCCATTACTTTAGATGAGTGCAACCCACCATCCGCCATTTTTCCAGCATTAGCAGTAGAACCACTGTGACATGGACCTTTATAAGCCACAGGTTTTCTCTTTCGCTTTACAGCAGACTCCTCAAGGAACTTTAGGAATGAGACTTCAAACCCCATAGGTTTAAATGTACTCAAATCAAAAGTCTTGTGATGTTGACCCTTGTTCAAACACGGACTGTTGTCTGGAGCAGGTGAAGCCACTTTCTCATGAAGAGTTCTGTTCACATTATCTTCCAATAGTTGTTCAGGTTTTTCCATGACTAAATTCTTTTTCTTTTTACTTTGAACACATTCTTTTTCTATGTCTGAATGAGTCAGGTGAATGTTTGACCTTTTCTTACAGGGTTGATGGTTATTTACATTTGTGAACTTATTGTCAGCGCTCACCTCTACCATTTTTCCAGTCCAGTTTTATTCTCAGCAGAACCATTTGTATCATTAACCAGCTTAGCATTAAACATTTCTGAAAGTTCATCAAAAGAGCTCTTTAAAAGGTCATTTTTCTCCACTCTCTTATTCAAAATTTCAGTTTCACTTAACTTGACCTGCTGTTGAACCACGTCTCCATAGATGGCATTCTCCACAGATCCCTCTTGACCGTTGCTTACGTACTCAGTTGATTCTTTGCCTTGGGCGCTCGAATACGTCCTGCAAGTTACCAGATGATTGTAGTATTGACTAACAAACGTATTGGATATTTTGTGATGAATCCTATAATGTTTTACTAGACTGCTTTCACTGGTGACAACAGATGAACAACTCTCAAACATACATGGAAACTGCTCTCTCAGAGACTTGCAGCTACACATGGCCAAGGCTTGGGCCTTACTTTTAAACGTATATTTACCAATTTTTCTAGAGCTGTAAGACTTACTATCATCAACTTCACCGCCATTCAAATTCTTGCTATCTGAAGTAAAACATTCCCTTGATACGGGTTTAGATTTACCGTGATTTTCGACGTCTTCATTTTCACTGAATTCTTCGGATCCTAAATAATCCTTTCCATCGGATAGATCTTCCTGACTAGCTGTCCTTGCAATGTTTTCTTGGTCTGTTGGTATTATTCTTCTGGGTCTCATTAAATGAGATCGATGGAGCTCTCTGTGCTTTGTAAAAATGTGCCTTAGGAGATTAGATCTAGTAGCATAAGTACGGTCACAGCCTTCACAGTCGCACTTGAAACAGGCCATTTCCTGGTCACTATCTTTACTTTCCACATCTATGCCATGAGCTACCAAAAGGTGTTTGATAAAGCTCCAGAAAACTGTAAATGAAGACATGCACTGAGCCTGGTCACAATGAAACTTTCCTTCACTCATGGAAGACACCAATTTCCCCATTTCGTCCAAAGCAAGATCATGAAGTTCAGCATAGTGTTTAATGAGATCAGTAACTCCTTGGAAAATTCTACAACAGTCATCGAGCTGACAACTGAACTCTTTCCTAATCTGGATGCTCTCATTTTGGGTGCTCTCTTCTTTGATCTCTGAACGAAGCAGCAAGTGTTGATCTGACTGATGCACAGCTCGGTAGTGCAGGATTAAGTTTTGTTGAATAGTGAAAGCTGCAGAGCAACCTTTGTGGACACATTTATAAGGTTTGTGAAACTTATTAGCATCATATTGTGCTTTTATTTTTGTAATTGCTTTCCTACGCTTTTTTNCTCCTAAATTGTGTGCCTGATTTAAAGTACATTCGATATTTTGAGCCTGATTTAAATCTCCTTCAGGATTATTCTGCTGCATTGAGACACCAGGCATATGGGCCAAGATGACCTCTGATCTTGTTGTTTGCACAGTAGCCTCTTGTAGTGATGAGACCACATTGGGTCCTGCTGGGAGTGGCAAGACCACTTGTGGCATTGTTGATAGGGGAGAGGAAATTTCAGACCCCACTGGCAGTGGTAGGACCACCTGTGGACCTGCTGGCATGGGTGATACCTGTGGCAAAACCACCTGAGGACAGGTTGGCAGGGATGAGACCAGAGGCAAAGCCACCTGAAGGTCCATTGGCAGGGGTGAGATTGGAGACAAAAGCACCTCAGAATCTATCGGCAAGGAAGAGACCTGGGGCAAAACCACCTGAGGAACAATCGGCAGGGGCGAGACCTGGGGCAAAACCATCTGTGGCCCCAGGATATCTTGGGGCCCTGCAGACAGCAATGATGAATTTTCAGGTTCTGGAAGTATAAGTGATACACTCTGAAGCCCCGCTGGCAGCAGGGACACACTCTGGGGCCCCGCTGCTGGTGTTGAGGCTACCAGCAAAGTGGCAACATGCGGTTCTACTGCTAGTGCAGAGTTGTGTGGTAGCCCTGCTGCCGCTACTAAGATTTCCTGTGGTCCTGCTGGTAGCACCAAACCATTCTGAAGTCCTGCCAGCAGCACCAGGTCATCTTGTGGCATTCCATCATTACACAATACAGTTTGTGTATTCTGAGTGCTGTGTAAATAAGGGCCAAATTCATTAGGTCCTATAGCTACCGACTCTAATTCAGTGTGACACTTAGAATCTTTCTCCTGTGAGTTAATGATTGCTGGTTGAGAAATAATTTCCTTCACCGGCTGTACAGATTCGGCAGTTTTGTCAGAGCCCTCTGGCTTTCTACAGTATGCTCTTTTAATTCTTAGTTTCACCAGTTCTTCCCGTGCTACGTGGTGGACTGACTGATAGTGTGCTCGGAGGTTAGAGTTTCTTGTAAATGTCTTCTGGCAATTGGGAACATGGCATCTAAATGGAGCAAATCTAGTTTGATACATCTTGATTTCCATAATCCTCTCCCTGGAATATTGATGCACTTTAACATAATGGTTAGTCAGAGCATCTTTAGTCATAGCACTATAGATGCACCCTTCGTCCTGGCAGACAAATGGTTTTACAAGGTTTACTTTAAGCTCTTTGTTATTTTCAGTTTGAGCAATTTCTTGTTGTGTGTTTGTTTGTGGAGTTGTCAAACACGGATTGATTAAGTCGGGATTCTCAGTACAATGATTCGTTGATGCATGTGCCATGATGTTCATGGAAGAACCATGCATTCCATTGCTGCTGAAAAGTTTTGCATCACTTTCCAAATTGAGATTTTGTAAGCCCATCAATAGTTCTGCTATTCTTGTATCAAATGTTTTTGACTCCTCAGATGAAGATGTATTACAAGTAGCATCCGGGACACTACCCTGCGTGAAGGGCGCTATATAATTGCAAGTTGTTGTAGCATTTATGATCTCAGGGAGGGGCTCGTTAGCAACAAACATAGGTGCCTCACAGTTGCTTTCCAAATCTTGTGGGTTGATTTCATTGCCCACATATGGCCCTGAGCAAAAGTTGGACTCAAGTGTCTGTTGCAAAGACTCACAAGGAGAAAAGAGAGCAGTGTCTTTTACAGGATTGAGCATTGGTGATACCTCAGCGTTTATACCTTCAGTAGCCACAAATGGCCCTGGGCTGCACACAGCTTTTAGTGCCTGTGACATAGCCATATTTGATGCCATGGCTGGGTTATCCTCTACTGCATTTGTGTCAAAACTAGTTTGAAAGGTCTGCTGAATTACTTCAGTCTCAAATGTGCTTGCAGTTCCAGCATCTTCTAGTGCTTGCTGAAGAGATTTGCTTGATTCAAATACAGTGGAATTATAGCTGCTTTCATGTGTTGACGAAAAGATCTCATGAGCACCAAATGAAGTTGCACTGTCCCCCATTTCAAAAGACTGAAGAAATGTTTCTCCAGTCAGGAATGTATCTGGGATATAGGGAGGGTCACGTGCCTGTGGAGTAAATGCACTGGTTGAAAGAATCTTTTCAGTCTGATATAAAGCCTGTCCATTCTTCTGCCCCACATGTGACGTACTTTCATTTCCATCATATGGCTTACAAATGGCACGACGTGACAAATGACCTCCAAGGGATTTAGGATTAGTAAACTCTCTGTAACATCTACTACAGATAAATTTATCGCCTTTGATGATAGCAGGCCACTTTGCACGTTTGTTGTGTGTGTGCCTTTTCTTCCTGGGTTGAGATACATTTCCATTTTCAACTTTTAAAACACTGGTTACAAGCTGCTGATTTACTGCATTCTGACTGCTTTCAGATAACATATTTGTGATCTGCTCATCTGGCAAACAAGATGGATTTGCAGGTTTGTCCTGATTTTGACATTTCAATGGATTTCTAATCCGTTGAACTTTTGCTAAATTCTCTTTTTTCTTCAAGGCTTCATAGTATTCAGGATGGACAGCCTTTATATGTTTGCTGACACTGCGTGCTAAGGTATAGCTTCTACTGCAGCCTTCAACCTTACAGTTAAACCTTTGAAGCGATTCCACCACTTCACCTCCTACAGTTTCTACACTGGTTTTAGGTAGCATTGGCGTAAACATACCATCCCCTTTAAACATGGTTTCAGACAAAATATTGTGGTTTAGTTCTTCAGTTTTTACGACTTTGTTAGCATATTCACCATTAGGAAGGGAATTCTGGTCTCCGTTTGTTGATGAGCTGTGTAGTTCTTGTGCCACAGGTTTTGATTTAATTTCATTCGTAGTACAGCCTACAGCAAAACCATTATGGTAAGAATCAGACTGGTTATGTGTCTTATGCTGTCCACAGTCACTTTTGTCACCTGAGGTCTGGAGACGTCTTTCCTGCTGTGGCTTTTCATAAGTCAATGACATATCATAATTGTTAATATCAAATTGTTTGACAGTTTTATTATTTTCTACTATGGTTTCCAACAGTTGGTCTATTTGGTTCCCTACCTGTTCAGTTGCATTGTCAGTAATCTGACTTGATTCAAAAGATGAACTATTTTGATCCTCAGTTTTTATACGCACATTTGCAACATGTCCCGCTTCATGCTTTTGGATTTCACTCTGGGAGAAACAAATTTTTCCACAGTTTGGATATCTGCAAGTATAGGAGGAGCTGTGATAATGCTGTGCTTCATGATCATACAACAAGTAGGATTCAGTAAATATTCTTCCACAGTTCTGAAACATACATTTGGCTTTGAACAGGATATGCTCTTTCCTGTGTCCGACTAATTCGGAATATGTGCCAAAGCTTGCGCTACACTCCAGCTGTATACAAACATATGGTTTCGGGCCACAGTGAATTTGTAAATGTTCATTAAGATGAGAAACACTGACAAAGCGTCGCCGACAATATTGGCAAACAACTTTATTACTCTGCATTTTAAGAAACTGTTTTGCCTCTTCCTCGTTGCTATGACCTTTCACATGTGCAATTAAGTTTTTAAAATACTTGAACGTTTTGGTGCAGATGGTTACAGGACAGTTGTAATCTTCTGTGCAGTCAACTTTTTGTGTAGCTGTAATGTCTGGTTTGTATGACTTATCTTTGCCTTCATCATCAGAACCGTCACTGTCACTAAACACTACAAAATCCTCACCGTAGAGGCTGTTTCTTTTAATAGGACGATGTTCTGCTTATCTATTGCAGTCATCTTTGGACTTGCACTATTGTCAGTAATGTTCTTGGGTGGTCTTCCAACTCTTCTTTTTGGTTTTATAGCAGCCAGTCGTTCTTTACATGACTGTTTAATATGAAATGTGACATGTGGGACAAAAATCTCCTTTTTCTTGAAACTTTTGGCACATATAGGGCAGTAATAATTCCCATCCTTCATGTGCGTTTGAGCATGGCGGATGATTCGGTGTCCAAGAAACTCTCTGTCACATAATACACAATACTGCATGTAGGCTTGCCAGTTCTTAAACCTGGCGGATACCACACCTCTCTCGATTTTCTTCTCTTCTTTTTCTTTTTTGATGATCATAGCCTCAGGTGAGTAATTTTGCACTTTTACCATATCACTATAAAACTTAGGAAGTCCGTTCAGAGAATGTTCTTTAGCTTCAACTTCATTGTGGCTCTCGTTGTTTTCATCAAAGAGGTCACTGTCATTAAGTTCATCGATGGAAGACACAATGGAAGCTTCCTCTCCCATTAATGCTAGGCAATGACGTTTTAGAGTTTTCCAGTCCCAAAATTCAGGGTCAAAAGGCCAATGAGTTTTTAAAACAAGTAGGAGTTCACATCGCAGTGAGTTTGGGATTGGACCATTTTCATCATCATACTTCTGGTCTGGCTGGTTATACAATGTTTCTACTGCATAATAAGCTTCCACAGTCGGCTCCAAAAGGAATTCAGTAAGCTGGCATGCACGTCTGACTTCTAGATCATCAGGCAACAAGCACGATATGGTCTTGCAAATAGATGTCTTTACTGTGGGGTTTTCATTTGATTCCATGCGTAGCGCTCTCACACAAAGCTCAATGCAAGATGAAAGCCCAGCTTCTCCAGCCTATGGAAAACATACAAAAAGTTATCTTACATGTAATATTCTAACTTAAATCTGTTTTCACAAAATATGCGCTAACCAAACTTTGGTGAAATATTATTATTTTGTTTTATTTTAAACAGATATTCAGCTAAGATTTGCTTTTATACATGTCATTTTTAATCTTTGCTCTTCATCAACCTTGTGAAGCTGAGAGTTGGGGAGGCAAGTGTCTTACTCTTAGGTTCCTTACAATAAAACTTCTGACCGACTGCCAGCAAATTAGAAATTGTGCAGAGTGCTCCTCTCAACTATGTATGGCCCTGCTCTGTGTAAATTTAAAATGTATTGTGAAACTTGAAAGGGATAGGTTTATATCTTTCAAGAATACTCTATATTGTTCAGCACACTACATGGATCTTGTCTGCACATTTTATGGAAAAGTATACATCAATGCATTGACAAATTCTTGAAAGTGTTTGAAAGATTTTATCTTAAAAATACACAATTTCACCAATTTTGTATTGCTCACTTTTCCATCGGAAATTATCTGAAACAACTGAGCACACCTATCGCTTGAAGAAAAAAATGAAAAATGCTTTATATTGGATTCCCTCTTTAGTTCTTTACGACAGCAGAGTACACTATTGAAAAGCTTAGTGATTTTTAAAAAATGTTGAGACAATTCTCTCTCCCAATTTAGATTGTGATTGCTTGTTCCATACTTGTGATATTTTCACTCAACAGTACAAAAGATGCATAAAGGAATCACTTTCTTTCAGATCCAGTTTAGAATGGGACAGGAGAGAGTGCTGGTTTGTGGGTAGAGGGAAAACTTGAAACAGTAGGATTATATCTTTCAGGATTAATCTCTTTTTATTCAACAATTATTCTGCAATAACATTACTGTTTCAAAAGATGGGTGGTTCCCACGTAGTAGAATAAACCACATTTAGGACTTAGCATCCAAAAGCCAGACCTCTTCACTTGCAACTATACAAAGCTTGAGTGGTATTCCCTGGATGAAACATTTGCTTTTATTCTCTTTGCTTTCCATCACTTCACCAATTGAATAACCAACTAGTTACAATGTTTAGATGACTGGAATGTAAATCTTCTCATTTATGTACCAGATCCTGGGTGGTCAGTCATTACTATTTCAATTCTTACCTTTTCTTGGTAAAACTGCTGAATATGGATGAAAGTGAAACAAGAGGAATGATACATTTGTGGGAAAGGGATGATCATACTTGTATTCAGGAATTGCACTAGAATGAAGCCCCTGTCTCAGGGATAAAAAGACGTGGATTCACTTACACTCACTTGGGGTGGGGGAAATAAAGTTAGTCCAGCAACACTGTACATTGTATAGGCAGCATAGATGGGAGTGTCTAACAGCTGCACAGGAATTTCAAAAAGTGCCCCTTTGGAAATGCCCAGTCAGCTGGATCCCGGTGGACCTAACCGTATAGAGTGCGGAGGATGTTGAGAATGAAAAAAATCCTTTCATAATGAACTTTTATTGTCTTTATTAATACACTGATTATATTCTCTCAATTTCATAACTTAGAGAAGTGAATAGAGGGTTATAGGAAAGGGAAATAGGAGGTGGTGCTCGGGTGGATTATAAACACCAGCACAGTGAAGTCAGTACTGAATATCAGTTGGGCTTTCTGTGCCATATCATTCTATGTAATTCTATATATTTCAGTTTTTTAAAAAAAAAATCTGCTCTGCCTCTCCTATTCATGTACTTATCCCTCAAGCAAGCAAATCAAAAAATTGTTTAAAATAGTGTCTGTTAAAATTTAAGCTCTTTAGTCATTTTGGGCATTGTGAGTAAATGGAAAAAAAGATGGTTAAAAAAAANTCGATGAAAAGTATTTCATGGTACTTCGCACAACTCAATACATTATCCATACCTCTGATTGAATGACCTTAATGAGAAAAAATATGTGATACACAGTTTTAGACAGCATGGAGAATTGCCGACAGCATTCCAGAAAAGTTTGTGCAGAAGGTTCCATCCGTTGCTGCAATTTACTCCAGAAAAGGGTCAGTTCCCTGAAAATAAGAATAATTTATTTAGTCACGTGCAAAAAAAAGTCTCGTTTTTTTTGTATGTTACCCTCGAATTCTCTACCTTTCCCTATTTTTCTCCAGTTCTAGTGTTCCTGGGCCACATAAGCTTCCTACAACCTAGCTGGCACACTTTTATTCCTTCTGTTCTTGTATCAGCCCAATTACTACCCTTTCCGCGATGAAATGCCAAGTTTCAGGCTTTTCCCCGCCATCAGAATGCTCCACGGATAAAGCCAAGTGTAACCACTGTCAAAGGAAATTCCTGATATTTAGAGGCAAAAAAATAATTTACTTTAAATTGTTTTTCAAATAAAGATAATGAAAAGCTTTGACTCTTGCCAACTTGCGTCTAATACTTTCTTGAAATAGGTAAGCAGAATGTATCCCTTCAGGGAGAGAGTGTGCATTCCATTCCGACAATCTATCTCTGGGATTTCCATGTGTAGGTGGGATGCATGAAAATCTCAACTTGGTTTCCAAATGTGTCAGATATGACCCAAATATTGTTTTATTAATATAAAATCTGAGCTAATTCATCCACCACTGTCCCAGGCATGCACATGGATACCTAGAAGTTGTTGCTTAAGTGCTGCAAGATCTTTAACACATTTGCAGATACTCAAAAAGCCATTGGAATTTGTTTTGTGGTCTCTGTTGCCAAACAACAATAGTGAAATCAAGAAAAATCCCAAAGTCCCAATTTTCAGGTGCACTGTTTGACTTCCATGACTGAGATGGGGAGAGTACCTAAAAAAATTCTAATGCCATTTTTGTGCATGCATAAAAGTCTTCAAATATTCCAAGACTGTGTGAGGCCCATGGTGATGACTCACCACGCACAATACAGGTCACCCTGCTGAAGCTGTCGAGTGAGGAAGGTAGTGCACAAGATGAGGGCTGTTTTTTCCTCCCCATCAGACTCCAGGTTACAAATCATCTCCAATGCATCTTTACAGTCAACTGTTGAGATCTTAAAAACAAGCCCACAGAAATTTGTGAAATTAATTTCGATTTTAAAAAACTCTTTAGAAAAGATAACACAAATTTACAGTGTTAAGTCGAGACGCGTTTCTGTCATCTTTGTGTTTGTATATATTTTTTCTTTTATACACTTAAAGTGCCAAATATTCTGAAGCAAAATGCGCTTAAAATAGATTGCATAAATATTACATAGCATTTTTATGCAAAACAGCAAAAAACGTTAGAATAACATAAGAAATCCTAGAAGAAGACCATGCAACATATTCCCTTCAATTAACATGGTCACCCTACATTATCTGTCTGTCTCCCAACTCCCCTGAATCCCTAATTTCACAGTTCCTATATTCCCTTCCTAACCCCTAGGGAAAGTAAAAGAATTAGTACTACCCCTATATCCCTCGGTGAAATATTAAAAATATTTAAAGTTCACAAAACACAGGCAACTTTTTCAACCAACACCTTTGTTCTGTAAGATCACTCTTCACATAAAGAACACCTCAAGCTAAGCTGAGAGAAATAAACTTTAGACTTCAACCATTTCAAGCTTCCATCTAACTGTTTTATTACCCATTATTATGTTTCTTTTGTGTACTGATACACTAGAATAATCCAGGCTACAGCCCCACAGCTTGGCAAAGGCATCAGTTACGGACTGATCCTGCAATGAGGTGGCCGCGGAAAATGGTCCTTGGGAAACTTGCTGTGTAAAAACCTTATCCAGTTTGTGATGACAGCCTTGTGCGATCATTCTTTGGCCTCCAAGTCCAGCTTATTAGCTGGCCAACAGGTTTCTTGCTCTGGTTCATAGGCAAATGGTCAAGAGAAATACAGGAATAAACTTAATTGTCTGTAACCTATGGGCTTGTCAGTTTGTAAGAGAATCCTGCAGCAATCAAAAAGGATATTTTGGGAAAGACTGAAGGAAACATTACATGTGAAAACACAAATATTTGAAGCAACAAAATCTCAGGCTCAGGAGGCTACTAGAAGCTAAACAATGGGAAAGAGCTGCTGCCTCTTTCCTAAAGTCTGAACTAGAAAGCCCATCTCTTCAGAAGCAGAGCACGATTCATGTATTTGCACTGCCATTGAACACTGACTCTGATAGCATGAACCAGAAGTTTGATGTTCCTTACCAGTTCTTGGATGGAATCATGGACTGCAAAAAAAAGAAAACCCTAATTATGAATTGCTGCCAACTAGGGTTGTAGGGCTCTTGGAGATGGTCACCAACTCCAAGAGTCAGGAAATTAGGGGAAAAAAGATTTGGCTACCAATCAAACAGCTAAGGAAGAGGCAGATAGGAGACACAAAGCTCCACTTCCTCAATGCTTTCAAGATTCCTCTTAGAAAATCTGCTCACCCTTTAGTACAATATAGCAGTGAAAAAACCCAAAGGCTTTAGTGGCATCACATCAGTTTGTCATGCACCTGCTCCTCTATTAAAAGCTGGAAATAGGCTATTTTTTTTAAAAAAAGCAGGAACTAAATTTCACAAGTCAATCTGGACAATGGGCTGTCCTTAATGTCTCATTTTGCATCAGTGATCCACAATTTAATCAATTAATAGTGATGGCATTTCTATGCACACCGAAAAAGTGGAGGGTGCCTATAGCACCTTCCACTAAGGGGGGATATTTCAAAGCGCTTAACACAGTTGGCCTGGGGAACGGAGCTGGATGGGGTGGGGGAGGTGGCCAGTGGTAAGAGGAGAGAAAGAAGGTAGCTGAAAGCACAGTTAAGAAGATAGGTCCTAAGGCAGAAAGAGGGGGCAGAAAAGCTGAAAGCCCTGAAGCTGCTTCGTGGTTGCTGAGTTGAGGGAACAGCTGGGTTGCAGGAGGTCACAGAGGTCAGGTGTACTAAGGTTGTGGTGGGATTTGAAAGGGAGTGCAAGGTTCTTGAATTGATTCATTAAGGGATGGGGAGCAGTAGAGCTGAGCGAGCATGGGTCTCTGTTTCAGGTGAGGACACAGGCTGCAGATTCTGAATGGTCTGCAGCTTGTACAAAGAGGAGCTAACAGAGCGTTGGAAATAATCAAGCCTGGATGTGATGAAGGCGAAGATGGTAGAATACATATTACTAGTAAACACAGTCCCCGCAACCATAAAAACAACATTTTGAAGTGTGTTTTCCTGCAGTGGTGTAGTAGTATTTAACTTTTTGAACGTTTATTACATTTGGTATTTTCTGTATTTGAATGTTGAGCTGTACATCTTCATTCAAAAAAGTTAACTTTCCTGGCATTTGTTTTTAATAAACGCCATAATATTTTTGGGCTGCACACAGACACTCTGATGCTGGGGTCACCATGTAGAACTATTAACTTTTGAAGTGACATTCACATCATATTCATTAACATTGCTTTGGCACGTTGAAACTACAACAGTATCACTGACTTGCCCAGGTTACATGATTAAAGATATGCTCACCTCTTCCATCAAAGTTTCGTTGGGCGATGCAGCACAGAGACAAGTTAGATAGGTCTGTTTAAAAATGCTCTTCGTACCGATTTCTGGATGGTCTGTACAAAGCTTTGCCAACTTCATAGCCTGATCAATTCTTTTCTCTTTCACAAGATGTCTTATACGCATTTCAAGCAGGGCAGGGCCCTCTTGCAGCAGGAATTCACTCACTGCAAAGAAAGAAACTAATCACAAATCATATAATATCCCGGGTAGTTCAGCCAGATAATCACTGCCCACCTGTACAACATAAATACAGTAACACACAAGGTCTAGAAAACCTTTGTATTGGGTGGGGGTGGAGAAAGTGGAATTCTCCCTGGGGTTGAATTGGCTCTCGATCTTATGGCAGGTGGCACAACCAGACTACAGCATGTTCTCCCCCCACCCCTGCCTTATTGGAGTATTGTGGTGGAGATTAAGGGATCAACAGCATTGGATTGCTATTGTACTGAAATGGCATGATATGATACCTGTGCTATAATTCCATGCATGGCAAAGGAAATAAAGTTATTTGAATCTTAACGTAATAAAGAGCATTAGGTTTGACTATCTCTGAATTAATAATAATACTTACATTTGATATAAAAACATCAAGGCTGTTTATGGGACATTGCTGAATGCAAATTGGCTGTTGCTTTCGCCCACACTTAATTTTTTTTNCACTTTACAGTATATTCTGTGTAACGCTTTGGGACGTCCTCCAGAAGCTTGCTTTGTGCATTTTGCCATAATACAATGTTTAATTCTATTATCATGTGAGATGAGATAATAGATAAAAAAAATAATATTTGCTGATAATTTGAAAAATAGATTCATGGTGGAGGCTTCGGTCTTACATTTTGACCCCATCATATATATAAATTGAATTTAATAAGTCAATACAACAATGTCTTGTATTAAAAGTTTTACACATTTTAATATAACATTTATAACAAGAAAACACAAGATGTTAATGTTTCCATCTTGTAACAATTTGTGAAATGACTCCAAGCCTACATTCCTTTCTCAATAAATGCAGCACATATAAAGGACTAATTTTGTAGTCAGTAGCAATTTTTTTTATAAAAAATCAATTTCCAGGCAAAAAAAATTAACTTTCAGAAAATTATTGAAGCGTTTGTTTTATGTACTAGATGGATAATTTTTTACTGCTTGTACTTACATAAATACAAGGATAGATTTAATGGAGGTCAATACTGTGGAGTAGATCAAGAGCACACAGCTTAGGGTTGCAAAGGGTAATTTCAGGACAAATGCCAGTAAGTGCTTCATTACCCAGGGGGTAGGTAATTACTGGAACAGGACACGAGACTCATTTAAAAAATGTCTGGTGCTATGATGAGGAGATGGTAGGGTGGGTATCTGAAAAATGAGATCGCATGGCTCTAAATCTGAACCTCTTTTGTGATTTTAACCTTTTTATTCAGTTATCAGTACATTAACTGGAAACTGGTTTGGACTGTGCTTTCACTGGTTTATGAGAGGTAATTAATGGGGATATAGATCATGAAGAATAGCTTCCATTTATATCCATGGGAAGCCATGGGTTTTCCAACAGTACCCAAAGAACACTCTAGGATACCCAAACCTTACCTCTTACAAATCTGCACCTGCTTTCCAGGATTACATCAACAGGGTGCATCTCTCTAGGAAGAAGTGTCCCACTTGTGAGATTAGCCTATTTCATTCAGTAATCAGCATATTAACTGAAAATTTGTTGGAGCTGTGTAGCTTCTGGTTTATGAAAGGTAAATTGCTGCACACGCCATATCGAACAAAAGGAAGTTTGAATACAACTGTATGTATGTTTGACTTGGATGCTCCTAAACATCTGTATGTCAGATCAAAAAAAACACACACAACCCAAAAAATAAATCCAGTTGTTGCTGCACTTTTAAGAATTATTCAGGCAAGAAACAGGATACTCACTCACTTCATCTCATCAGTGAAATATAAATACAACTGGTTTGAATTCCAGATCCAAGCACTCCATTATACAACCAAGATAACGTTACGTTTTGTTATTTTGCTGTTGTACTCAATTCTTGCCAACAGATGGAGTAAACTCGACTATATTGACGTCATTAATGTAATAATTCACGCTTCTCACTATATGTTGCTGTACAAAAACTAAAGCACATTATTGTTTCCACAAACCAAATGCCTAGTAAAGAATTGGACATTATGGCATCTGTTGTGCATTACATGCAAATCATATGTGAATTGAAATTGCAGGTGACCTTAATTATCTAATTAAACAATCAAAATTGACTGATAATTATAAAAATCCTTCCTTGGTAGTGCTTTATCATGTCACAGACGTTTCAAAATGCTTCACAGGAATTTACTGTAAAATTTATTTTTGTGGGCTAATGTGGCAACCAATTTGCCTACAGCAATCGATTCCCGGCAGGGCGAAATGTTGGGCAAGTCTCCTTACTCTACACGCCTCTGTTTACCTAGCTGTAAGTAGGAACCAGGCTATTAGTCAATTGGCGGATCGCTTTTCCGGGGGATAATAATTCCTTAAAAAAAATTGGTCGCTTCGATCAATGGCCGTTTGTGGAACGCTGCTGTGTGCAATTGGCTGCTACGTTTCGCCCACAAAATATACAGTCAATTCATTTTACAGGATATTCTGTGAAGCGCTTTGAGATGTCTCGAAGACGTGATAAGGTGCTATATCAAATGTAAGGATTATTATTATTTTACAGTACCCAGAACACAAGTCAATATTTTCAGAAAACAGTGAAGAAGCCGATCACCAAAAATTCTTCTGGACCAAAATGTAAAAAAATCATCCAATTAATTAGCACTACATTCCTGATATTGGAGCAGAGAATAAAATGGCACAGCACCAATGTTCAGCTGCTTTCAAGGCTAAACATTAAATGTGTTTTTCAAATCTCATTTCAAAACATATATAATACAATTTTTTTAAAATTGAATGAACAGTTTTTTTNCCTTCTCCCAATAAATATGCAAGGAAAGTCAACAGCATTAAACTCGACCATTCCCTAACACTCTCCCATTATCAACTGGTTTAATAACAATTCTTTCAAACTTTTAATCAAATTGCTATGTTAAAGATAACATACCAGTGTAGTGTTACGATCAGAAGTGATTGTTTAAATTATTGTTTTACAACAACAAAATTACATTTGTATAGTGCCTTTCACGTCGGCAGGATATCCCAAGGCGCTGGACAGAAAGAGTTACGGACCTGATCTGGGGGTGGGTGGAGGGCAGGGGGGTAAGCAGGGAGAATGAAAGCACGGTTGAAGAGGAGGGTCTTGAAGTGGGTCTTGAAGGTGGCGAGGGAGGGGGCGAGACGGAGGGACTGCAGGATGGAGATTCAGAGGGTGGGTGCAGAGAGCTGGAAGGCCCGCCCGCCAATACTGGGGCGAGCGAGGCGGGGGATTTGAAATAGGACGGAACCTGCTGAGCGGAGGGAACGAACAGGGTGGGAGGTTAGGTGGACGGAGAGGAAGGGGTAGCAAGACCGTGGAGGACTTTGAAAGTGTGGACCAGGATCTTGAACTGTATCCTCTGTGTGATGGGAAGCCAGTGGAGTTGGGCAAGGATGGGGGTGATAAGGTCACGGAGCCTAGTGCAGGGGAGGACACAGGCTGCAGAGTTCTGGATGATCTACAGCCTGTGGAGGGAGTTGTGGAGGCCGACAATCAGTGAGTTTGCATGGTCGAGCCTCGATGTAATGAAGGCATGTATGGTTCGGCAGCCTGCAGTGTGAGACAGTGTCGGAGTCGGGGGACGTTGTGGAGGTGGGGTTAAGTTAAGCATGCTTGTTAGCTAGGGTCAAGCTGACCTGTAGAACTATAATTCTAATTAAATTGAGTTGCAGCATCTCGACCCAAGTGAGAGATGTTATGGGTAGCTGGTATGGGTAGCTCCTGATAAAATGTTATAAGAAAATGTCAGTATGTTGTGCCTTGTATTATGAAGAGTTTAATTGGCTAAGAGAGAAGTGATCGTTTTTAGTGTAGCTTGTGTTATTTGCTGATGTTCTGGTCCTTAATCAGAGTCAACCTAGGACCCAAGGCCAGGCTGATTAAACAACCATCAGTTGGGTGAAGATGAACGGACCAGCATGTATTAGCCTAATGTTAAAAANGAGAACCATGATTATAAAAGGAGGATAACTGAGTTGCATGTCGTCAGTCCAAATGTTCAGTTCGAGAGCAAGCGAGTAGGTTTTCTGCTCTTTTAAGAAGGCAGAACTTCCACCCAAGGTTCTCTGACTCAAGCCACTCAATTGCCCAGTAACATCAGAAGAAAAAAAAGAGACTTCAACGATACAAGAACATGACTGCAAAAGACTCAACAGCCATTATAATCAGCAAGATACGTTTGTCCGCTGCCTATGAACTTTGATAGTCACTACAGTGATAAGCTACACATGAGCATAACAGCACAATATTGCCTACTGTAACCCTACCTATTGTAACCATGTTTATTGAATCAATGCAAAACTATATGTCTTTTTGCCTCAATATCTATTAACCGTAAAATACAAGACTCCTCTTATCTCAAGTTCCCGACTTTGTATTTTTTTATATTTGATTATTTCAATCCACGACTCTTTGTAAGTCACTGCTGTGCGCAATTGGCTGCCGCGTTTCGCCCACATATATGCAGTCAATTCACTTTACAGTATATTCTGTGAAGCGCTTTGAGACGTCTAGAAGACGTGAAAAGCACTATATCAAATGCAAGGATTATTATTATTATATTTTGGCTAAACAGAATAAGATGGTCTCTTCTAGCAGCACCTTTTGTCCTGGGCTTCAACAGAGTGGTGAGTTCCACTGCTGGCCACACCTTTGAACCCAACAGTGGTTGCAGCCACAACCAATTTCTGCAGTCATTTGCGCTGTGCTGTGACTTGACAAATCCAACAATGTCTTAGGTCAGTGTTGACTGAAAAAATGTTATTTCAACTGGTCTCAAGACCTTTCTCTTTGACCGTGCCTTCAGCTCACCTCTCAACTCTCTGATCCCTCCTCGCTCCCTCCCCTCACCCTGACCATTTCCCCCCTGCTCGGGTCCTGACCCAACTGTCCAGTGCCTTGGGACGTCCTCCCGACGTGAAAGGCGCTCTATAAATGAAATCTTGTTGTTGTTGTACTGTCTACTAAGCTCATTATTTTGAGTTTTCATTAGATTGAAGGATCAGGCTGAGCTTTTAAAAATAGTGTCATCTTTTATACACTGAGAATCAAAGGTAAAGATATAATTTTAATTTCTAACTGCAAATAGAAATCTGCATTCTGGGCAGAGATGGTATTCTGTGAAGAGGTGTATTCTGTAACTTTCCCCATTTTGCTTAACATTCTCCAGGCTGGGGGGTGGGGGGGCAGGGGCAAGAGAAGAGAGTAAGGCGATAAGTGGAATCTCCTTGGAGCTAAGGGAGCTCCAAAGTGGCATGCTTGGCAACAGAATGCTGGATTCACCTTCATGGCAATCTTAATAGTCCACGTCCTGAGCCATGCAGGTCTGTAGTACTCTGGGACACAGCTGCTGACATACCAGCCTGCCTTGTACATCAGCAGGACTTGGGAGGGGCAGACCAGGCATTAGGTTCAGCAAATCTCCACTCAGCTCCCATTAACCTTGCAATCTAAAACCCTAACAGGTAAGGTGGACAAGCAGCAGTAAGCTTACCAGACAGTGCTTTCAAAGAATTGCAAGCAATGCGGTTTTAGCTGATTAAACTCCAGTAGTACCCCAACAAACACACTGGGGTTCCCAAGCCTTGGGTCTTGCCAACTTGCGCCTAATACTCTGGAATTCAGTAAGCAGGGTGCATCCCTCTGAAGAGAGAAGGGGCATTTTATTCCAAACACTTGAATTTACAAATTTACATATTAGACATAGTATTCAATTTGGTTTGGATATTTGAACATGGTAATCGATTTCCATGTGTCAGACACACAACTAATCAAAAAAATCTGTGTTCCTCTCCCAGCCTCCTCATGCGAGCCACCCTCTGCCCCACTGGCTCCCCATCTCCCAAAGAACAGAGTTCAAAATCATCGTCCTCGCCTTCAAGTCCCCCACGACCTCTGTGACTTGCTAATTCCGTATCCTCCTGTCCATTCCCTCCATTCAGCCCAACCTGCTCCACGTCCCGCCTTGCCCGCCCAACCATCGATGGTTGGGCCCCCAGCCTCTCTGCCCCCACCCTTTGGAACTCCATCCCACATTCCCTTCGCCTCGCTCCCTCCCTTGCCTCCTTCAAGGCACACCTCAAGAGCCTCCTCTTCGACCATGCCTCCAACCCCTACCTTCCCCAACCTTCACCTGGTCTGTAAACTGTAGTTCTATACACACACCACTATCGGGGCTGCCCTTCTAAATGATTAATAATAAACCATGATTAATTCAAGATTTATGTTAATTGTTTTTAATAGATCAAAGTTAATTTTTGCAATTAATGATTTGTTGATTTTTTAAATTTATATGGGACAAATTAGTAAACAAATTCTCTGTATTAAATACAAACAAAATTAGGATAATAAAATGCTCTTTTATAAATGTATTAAAGAGATTGTTCCTTGCTGAAATGATTTTTGGAAGTAGTGAGGGAAAAAGAGGTATCAAGCTGTTGCTTCCAATAACATGCTGTTGCCTTCAGTTTGATATCAACAATATTTAGCTGAGACCTAGCATTTAGTGTTCCTACTTTAGTGAGGCTAATCTCTTCAATGCCATCGAAATAAAAACAGAGGCTGTTTTGGGAAATAATGAAACCTTGACCAATAGCACAAACTAATTTTGACTTGCTGCTCAAATCCTTTGTACAGGAAAAGATTCAGTTAAAAACAATAACCTTGACGTTCAGAAGAAAAATACAGGAAACACTGCATGTAGACCAAACCAAACAAATTAAAATTAATGATTCTGCACATAAAAGGGTCCTCAGCCACTCTTGCCTAATTAATCTTATTCCTCCAATTTTTTTGAAATGGAGGGTCACTCCTGATTTTAACAGGGTTGAATGCTCAACTTGGTAATTTGTTATCTAGTAACAACCACAACTTCTGTCCACAAACAAAAATCAACCAAAATAACTTGCAAAAATTCAACTATTCACCCCCTGCGAAATTGAGTATAGCCTTGAAACATAATCATTTCTGCAATTGCTATTAAAGCCATCATTAGTGCACTATTTCTCCTCATGAAAAAGCTCGTCCTCATGTACTTCTCCACTAGATTGTCATAGCTGCTTGATCCTCTCCTGGTAACTATGGAAATAGAATTCTTATTCACATAATTGTCAGGCACACAAGAGTTACAAAAATAGATTAATAGTTTGAATATATTTTATGTTTAAATGGCACGATGGCTGCATAATCGTTGTTCTGCATCATAACAATGTCCTTGCATTTGATATTGCACTCTATCACGTCCTCAGAACATCTCAAAGCGCATCACAGGATTTACTGTTATGTATAGAAAATGTATATTTGGAGGAAACTAATCTGACAATGCAGAGCTCCTCCAGCATTGGAATGTCTGCCTAGACTATGACTGCATAACAATGTCCCACAAACATAAATAACCAGTTTTATCAGGGGAATTGTTGGAACAAGACACTAGGAGAAACCCTCTTTTCTTTACGAATTGTGCTACGAGATCTTTAACATCCACCTTACAGGCAGACGATAGTCTGGTGTAGCACTACATTGCCAGAGATGCCTTCGGATGATGAGTTTCTCAGGGTCTTCTGCCAAAAATCCCCAGATAAAAACTGATCACTCATTTCATGGTTGTTGTAGGACAGCACTATGTACAACATTCCTGCCACATTCACCTACAAATAAAATTACTACACATTCCAGTAATTTCTTTGAAGGACTGAGACATCTCAACAACATAAAGTGCTATATCAAATGTAAGGTTATTTCATTTCAATTACGGAACTCAGCTTAATGTCTCATCTGAAGCATTGGAGTGTCAGCCTAGACTATGACTTCAAAGTCCTGATGTGCGTTTGAATCTTCTGACTCCGAAGAGAGTGTGCTTCCAACTAAGCCAGGTTAGCACCTGTCCTGACAGCCCATTATTAAAGAGGAAAGGAAGTCTGAGAGCATAGTTTCATTACCAGATTTCAATATTTTTCTCCCCACCTGCTGTATTCCAGTAAAGCACAGAAACAACGAGTATAATACTCTTCCCCGGTCACCATACAGTACACATTTGTATGGCACTTTTTATGTCCGGAGGATGTCCCAGAGGTCATTCACAATGCTGGATGGGCACCCGAGCTGAGGAAGGGAAAGATGGTCAAACATCTACATTTTCCATACTGCAACCTCCTGGGCAAGGATAGCCAGCGTCTGAAGTTCTGGATTAGCATATTCCAACAGTACTTTATGAACTGCTTGTAGAAATCAAGAACAACATCTAACATGGCTTAAATGTACCATGTCTTCCTAGGTTAGGTACCCGGTCAACTGGTCCCAACGAAGCTGGTAAGGTTAAACTAAAGTGAGCTGCTGAGAGACATTTCCCATTTCTGTAGTGCACCACCACAATAGCTATCGTTCCAGGGAAACATTACCATCTTGCCGAAACTCTCTTGGAAAATTAAATTACAAGACACAGAATTTGCTGTGCTAAATTGTTTCATGTTAAATTCCTTTCTGCAAAGTGCACTGATGGGCAACTGAGTTTTTAAGAATTAATTTCAAGATCACTGATAAATTTTATTTTAACTATATCCTACCTTTGTCCTGTTCCATTGACTGCTGGGAGAAAATGTTGTCAAGTATGGAGTTTTTCCAGACTGCACCCTCCTGGGCAAGGGTAGCCAGCATTTGAAGTTCTGGATTCGCATATTCCAACAGTATTTTATGGGCTGCCTGTAGAAATAAAGCACAATATCCAACTTTATTAAACATGTAGCCAAATGGATAGTTTAAATGAGAAAAAAATCAAAATGTTAAATGTACCCACTTCAGTTCTCCAAAATCTTGTGGAAAAATCAGTCTGCTAAATAATATAAATGCAAGTAGAAGTAATAGTACACACTAGAGTTATCACTACACTGACATCCTAAAACATGGCACAGCCTGTCAAGGCACACATTGCTGTATCACAACAGGATAGCTAATGTGTTTTGCAGGAATATTTCAATTGCAGTGTACATCTAGCCAGAGAACTCATGACATATTCCAAGCAACTAAGGTGAATGAACAATTTGACATCAAGCAAGCTTGACTCAAATGTGAGGTGGGCTTTTAGTGCAATATATCATGCCGATAACACTAAGAATTGCAACATACTTCAAAATTCCAATTCAGATGGATCCAGTTTCCTTAAATAATTTCTTAGTGTTGACCAATGACACTAAGCAGTCCTCCAAGTTTTATTTTTTTTTAATACAACAAACTTCTAACATGAGCAATCTTGAGATTTTGATATGAAACTAAAAGTCAATTTTGAGATGTTTACTGTTGAAACATTTCATTATGCTTCAGCTGATGCTGTAATTACCATTCAGGACAAAGGTTTGTAAGTGCTTGTTAACCAGAAATCTGAGATACAAAATTGATAATGTTGCTATCAACACAAAATGTGCCAAATTCTATGATCCTGCAGCCTCAATCTTAATGCTCGATTAAAAAGCTAATCATCTTTGAGCTTGATTTACACCTTAAGTTATTTTTCACAAGCTTTCAGCAGTGTGAAGAACAATGCAAATGTCAGTCATTTTTGTGCCCAAATCACGAGGACAAATACAGGTACAACCAATATTGGTAAGAAACAAAAGGCAAAGTACTGCAGATGCTGGAAATCTAGTATAAACACAGAAGTTGCTGGGAACATGCAGCAGGTCAGGCAGCATCCATGGAGAGAGGAAAATGAGTTAACGTTTCAAGTCCATGACCTTTTGTCATATTGGTAAGAGGCTACTGTCACTTGATTTATGAAATGATGATATGCCATTGGATCTTTCACTATGGACTAGTTTTAATAAGTCTTAGCATTGTGACTGACTCTAGATGTATATATTGAAAAAACTTTTTTTCCTGACTGGTAACTCCATTCAAAACAAACCACTTCCAGAAATTGTGGAAAGAAATTTAGTCACTCCAACTCATTGTCACGTTTGAAATGGATGTGTGGCCCAACTATGTAGCTGGAGAACTCGTTGCATATTCCAAGCAACAACTCAAATGCTTGACTCAAATGCAATATACTTCAATATTCCAATTCAGATGGATCTTTTCAGAGTTGGCAAAAAATTCCTATTGGAAATGCAGAGACACTAGATGAGAATTCAGTAACTAAAAATATCAAGAAGCTGAGGAGGCGTTTTTGATACTTTAATTTTCCCAGGTAGGCTAAAAATTTACACCAAATTAGCATAGTTAACTTGTTGAGGCCATATCAGTTATCTTTTCTATTATAGGCACAAAATACAAACAAAAATAAAACTGTACATTTAAACTTCGATCTATGCTGGCATCAACATTTTTAACCTTAAAATCTAGAAAACTTGACTTGATTAACATGGTCGGTATGAGATGAGAAGTATAAAACAAGGAACAGTGCAGCAAAAGCAATTATTACTTTCTACACTAAATTAATATTAAATCCTTTTAGAAGTACTAAGTTCCTGGGAAAAACATTAGCATTCTATTCTAGATCTTTAATTACTTTTTTTAAAAAAAGGAAACTTAACCTCAGTTGGGGCCAGTTATTGGGGTTCAACCCACAGAAATTTATGACAAAGAAGGCCATTCAGCCCTTCAGCATCCAAGGCTGCACTCTCCACCTCTCAAAGCCATTCAGGAACCTCGGGGTTCTGTTCGACCCTGAGCTGTCCTTTCTCCCTCATATTCGTGCCACAACTGGCACCGCCTTCCATCACCTCCGGAACATCGCCAGACTACGGCACTACCTCACCCCTCACGCTGCTGAAACTCTGGTCCACGCCTTTATCACCTCAAGGCTGGACTATGGGAACTCTCTCCTCGTCGGCCTTCCCGCCACCTCCCTCCACAAGCTGCAGGTCATTCAGAACTCTGCAGCTCGTGTACTGTCCCGCACCAGGCTTCGGGACCACATCACTCCCACCCTCGCTCGCCTCCACTGGCTCCCCATCCCCCAGAGGATCGAATTCAAGATCCTCATCCTCACCTACAAGGCCATTCACGGCCTTGCTCCCTCCTGCCCGTCCGACCTCCTATCCCCCTACCTACCTGCCCGTACCCTCCGTTCCTCCGGCTCCGGTCTGCTGCACATCCCCCGCCCCAACCGCCCTACCATCGGTGGTCGGGCCTTCAGCCTCTCAGCCCCGAGGCTCTGGAACTCCATCCCCCAGTGCCTTCGCCGCCTCCTCCCTTTCCTCCTTCAAGGCCGGTCTCAACACCTTTCTCTTTGACCGAGCCTTCAGCTCCCCTCTCGACTCTCTACCCCCTCCTCGCTCCCTCCCTTCCCTCCCCTCACCCTGACCATTTCCCCCCGATGCTCGGGTCCTGACCCAACTGTACAGTGCCTTGGGACGTCCTCCTGACGTGAAAGGCGCTCAATAAATGGAATCTTGTTGTTGTTGTTCGTGTCTGCACTGGGTACTTAGCTCGTGCTTTTAAATTCACACATACAGAGCACTCTAGGCTTCAGTTATAGGGATCTTGGAAAAGGAAAATATAAATGATGTTTCCCATTCCTAATTGCCTATCCACAAGAAATTTTAAATAGCTTTCAGCAATAAAAATTAAGTTTTTTAACAGCTAATTTTTAAATATTCATTATCCCAACTTTAAAATAATCTGCTCCTGACAGTCATAATTATTGTTTAAACGAACACAATAGAAAGAAAGAAGGGATAGGAAATGAAACACCAGGTTCCAAAGCAGTCTCTAGATTTTATTGATATGCCAGCTATTTATAAAACGATGCTGGGAGAACACTTTAAATTAAAGTACATTCCATATATGGAATACAATCTTTTTTTTGAAAAAAATCTAAATTTCAAAGCAAATTCAATATACACAGGACCATTAAACAAACATAATTGAAATCTTCTAGACTACCCATTACTAAAGGTAATTAAAAAGTCTCACATTCCTGTCATTACATTATCTGGTTTCTAAATACAGCAGTATGTTGTATAAGTTTATGATAAAGGAATTCAAAGATTACATACAGCAAATGCCTGATAATTTGTCACTCCAAGGAAAAGGGCTCAGTAACGAGTTTTCCGGAGTAAGGAGTTAAGCATATATATATATATGTATATATATGTAAACATATAAATAAATGTGGCCGGGATATTGACAGCATGATAACTTAAGTGGTAGTGACAATTTAAGCCAGGGTCAGGTCATCAGCCAGGCTTGAGTATTCAGGAATTTACTGTATATAAATCTTTGAATTCCTTCAATTGGAAATGGGAATTCAAAGAACTAGAGCTAAACTACATACATACAAGAATAAAACGTTTTGAGTCAGTAAACAAACTACAAAAAAATCCTCAGTAAATTTGTATCACTGGAACTAAAGCCTGAACATCTTGATTAGACTATGAAAGTGAAAGACATTTGTTGGACACATCAAACTATGAAGGTTTTGCCTAAGAATTTCCCACCTCAAAAGTTAATGAGTAGAAATGCACAACATTTCATCTTTTTATTGCTCATCATAATCACATTTATACTGATGTGTCACTAACAGGTTGTTATCGGTAAATAACAAACATCCCCTGAAGTAAAGATGCCAAGATGATCTTTCTTTCACCCACCTCCCGACCACTCTCAATGCTTGATCTGTCCTCAATTTATGGGGGAGGGGCAAAAAGAAAAAATAGCCAGCATTCCTGCCTCTAATCGCTATCTTGTCAAATAGTGCTTTCAATAGCAAGTTAAACAATTTTAGCTGGTGAGACTCCAGCACACACTGGGATCCCCAAGCCTTGGCTCCTGCTAGTCTGCACTTAATGCTCAGAGCAGGATGTTCCTTCCAGGAATGCGTGCATTCCATTCCAATACATGGCAATTTCCATGTGTAGGTGGGATGCGTGGTTTGGATATACAAGCATGATGGTGCGTTCCATGTGTGTCAGACACTCAGCTGACCAAACAAATCACTATCCGTTCTTCCCTTCTGAAAAAAAATCAGGTGTATATGTATATGTGCATCATGACTCCTGGCTCACACACAGAATAACCATTTTGTTGCTGTTTCTCATAGTTCAGGAAAAGAGTGAAAATGGAAGAAATCCATTCCATGCTTGATTCAAATCCTGAATGCCAAAAAATGCAGGGGAGTAAAAATATTCCACACGAATGAGAACAAAAGATTCACTTTTAAATGCTCTATAGTAAGCCAAAAATGCTTTTAGCAATTCAGAAAATTATCAGCACAGGAGGAAAGGTCAAGAAAAATTATGATCACTTTCATTTTAGTTTTCAAAAAGTGCAACTGCCTTTGTGGTATTGAAGTGGTTGATGTTCTTAAAATACAATTTCTGAAATAGTTACAAATCAAACAAAGCCTCTTCGAACTTCTTGGTAGCCATATTTTGAGCTATTAGGTCCTTTTGCACACCTGAGCCAAATGCACTTCTCCAACTCCCTGAATTCTGACTATTTTGATCTTCTGATTGATGGTGCTGAATTTAATTTATGGCTCTATAACTATTTTATTAAAAAAATTTACAGAACAAAAATGTCCAACTGACAATTTTGCTTAAGAACAACAGCTTTCAATTCCTCCACTGCACCATAGTCACAAGATTGGTTTTGTTAATATCTGGGCCTAATTGATCATTTGGGAATACAACATCCTATAAGAAAACCAAAGGGGGGGGGGGGAAAAACACAATTTCTTACTCTTTAAATCAGGAGAGAAAATTGTTGCTTTGCAGACCTAAAATGTGTATATTTCCTGTGTATCCGTCAGTAGTTGAAAATAAATCAAAACGGACACTTTTGCTTAATAAAAATAGCTTTCAATTCCTCCACTGGGCCCATAGTCACAAGATTGGTTTTTAGAATCTCAGAAAGGTCATAGCTGAGAAGTCATCAATCCTACAAGTCCTGACAATAGTAAAGCCTTGAGGCAGGCACTATTTATGAAACGATCAATGCTACAACAGTGACTGCAAACCATGGATTAGCTGTACCCATTAGCTTTCACATCACCTCGTGACTGAAGTATACCCAAGACCGTATATTATTTCTTTTGATGGTCTATGAAGCTTTTATGGAGCTCAAAGATAACAAGCTTAAGTCCCATCTGCTATTACCTATACTGCTAATTGACATGTAGTTTGTGGATTTGCCCTTTTTTTAAAAAAAGTTTGCCTTCCCTTAAAATTTGTGAAAGAAAATAAGAATAGGAGTGGGCCATTCAGCTTACTAAACCTGCTCTGCAATTACTTTTATGACAAATAATTTATTTTCTCTATATCTGGCCACAAAATACATAGTTATTCCACTTTTCATTATATTCTATGAAGCGCTTTAAGACATCTCAACATGATTATTATTCTCTTACTTAAAATGTTCCACTCCCCTGAACTCTTCAATAAAATCTATTTCTATCATTTTCTGAAGCACTGCGATTAATATTCTAATGGCAATTGATATAAAGAAAGGTTTCCTACATTCCCCTTTCACTCACTTAGCTCTAATTTTAAAGTTATATTCCCTCGACTTAGACTCCTGTATCCATTCTTGTGTCCAAAGTGTGCCCCACAGTGAACTATATCATCCACTGCCTGTCCGTTCATTCTTTCCATGTTGTTTTGCTTTCTTCTCCACTTATTATACTTCCAAGTTGATTGTCATCTACAAACATGGATTCCCATAACATAGTGGTTAACAGGCTCACCTCGCAAGCAAGAGGACCAGGTTCAATTCCCAGGCAGGCAAAATCTTAGGCAAGTTTTCTTACTCCACATGTTTCCGTTTACCTGGCAGAAAGTAGGAACCTGGTTTTCGTTGATTGGCGGATTGCTTTCTGCCAATCGGGGTAACAACTGGATTCCTACTTATTGCTAGGTAAACAGTAATAATCCCTCCCCCCAAAAAAGGAGTAACTGGCTGCCCCGTTTCACCCCCCAAATACAGTCAATCGCTTGATAATATATTCTGTGAACTGCGTTGAGACACCTCAGTGATAAGGTGCTATATCAAAAGAACTAATTATTATAATTTACTCTGTTCTAATCCTATGTCCAGGTCATTTACATAGTGCAAAAATTGGGGGCCCCAGCACAGATTCTTGTGGATGCAATTTTATCCAAATTATCTGAGTTGGAGATTGCTTCCAATTCCATGCATCTTAATCTTATCGTTTAATATTTTGTGTACTACTTGGTCAAATACCAACTGAAAATATATGCAAATGATATCTTTTAACTTACACCTCAATAATGATGTCAAAGAATTCTATTAGATTGTTTGGACATGACCTGCCCTTAAAACCATGGCTCTTTCTAATCAGGTTATATATACTTGTCCAAGTGGTCACACTCTTTCCCTAATGATAGAGCTCACCGACAAAACTCAATGGCTGCACTTTACAGTATATCCTATGAAGTGCTTTTGAGCTTTCCTCCTGATGGAAAGCACTATACCAGATGTAAGGATTATTATTTTCATTTTCCCATTACTGACAGTAAACTCACTGGCCAATAGTTAGATCTGGATTCTAACCATAATCCATTGATCCAGCAAGTTTTAAATGATAATAAATGCATGTCTAATTTCTTCACACATTTTAATACCAAAGGGTGGAACCTGGAGATATAAGAGATTTTTAAACCTTCACCACTTTAAATTAGCCTTTTCTGTAAATATCAAGATGAGTTTTATCAAAGGGTTGTATATACTTTTGACTAAATTGTGTAATTTAAACTGATATTGTACTATGTGATTCATACTGCAATGCACCACAATTCATTCTGCAACGATATCAGGTTTTATTTCGCAGTAAGTTGCAAGCTGCACACATCCTGCCTACAGTAGTAACACACTTTATCATTCTGGTAAAACTAACCTTTTAGTGAGGCATAGAGTTTCTAATTTCATCTTTAGCATCTTTCACATTTGGAGGCAGTCTCAAAACGCTTGACAGCATTTACTGTAAATTCAAATGACTGCCTATTTTAGCAATGTTCCACAAACAGCCATGAAGTGAACAAGCAATTTTATCTGTGAGATTATTGGCCAGGACTCCGGAAGAAAATAATACCATGGGATCTTTAACGTCCACTTCGTTTTAACATCTCATCTGAAGGACGGCACCTCCAACATTGCAAGAACCCCCCCAAATACTGTATTGGAGTATTAGCCTAGACTGGGAGTTTGAATTCCTGACATGGGGCTTAAACCTACAACCTTCTGACTCAAAAGCCAAAGTACTACCATCTGAGCTAAGGTTGATAACTGCATTTTACTGTATTCTGTATTGATAAACAAATAATTAAAGCTTGACAATGTTTTCAAAGATAGAAATAGAATATGAAAATTATTCATTTTAAACTTCGGCCAGGAAGCAACCAAGCACCCCCTTCCACTGCTGCTAAAATAGACTAGACTGCAGGTAGTTCAGTAATCAACAGTACTCTATGGGAAAACAAGCTTCCAAAGTAGAAAGTATGCTTCTATTCTAAGTATAACACCATCCCTACTAGTAAATATTAAAAGGCACTACTGAAATGTAAACTGTTTTACTAATTGTATTGAATTCTTGCATTCAAAATAATAAAATGTGGGTTAAAACAAGCCATAACAACACAAAATAGGAACTCTAAAGTATTGTAAGTTAGATGATCCTATCCTTAAACATACAAATCTGATCAGATCATATGAAATCAGAACCAGTCACCCTGACAACCATATTACACACTGCAACCCAATCTGATAAGTACAGGATACAGCTGCTGTTTGTGTTAAATCAGAAAAACTGATTCTCTATAAATTGAATTAATTCAGCCTCTTATCTTAATGAACTATAATAGAAAGTATAATTCCTGTACAGTTGTGCTTTTTCTATATTAATTTACTTTTTCAGTTCAACTACAATGAGTTTCTAGCACTACGAGATAAGCATCCATTAGGTAAATTATTTTTGTACGACTAAATAAAATTAACGATAATTTGACATCCGGAAAATGATTTCATACTGCAATCAACAACAACTTGCGCTTATATAGCGCCCTCCACTCAGGGTAGCGTTTCAGAATACTTAACAGTGGCGGAGCCTGGTTCCGAGCCGGGGTGGGTGGCGGGGGGGGGGGGGGGGGAAATCGTAAGCACAGTCAAAAAGGAAGGTTTTAAGGCGGGACGTGAAAAAGGGGAGAGAGGGGGCAAGGTGGAGAAATTGAGGGAGAGTGTTCCATAGTTTCGGGGCGTAGTGGCTGAAAGCGCAACCTCCAATGGTGGAGCAGAAAGTGTGAGGGACAAGCAAGAGGCCGGTGCCAGTCGAGCGGAGACACTGGGTGGTGGATTGGGGAGCGAGGAGGTCAAAGAGATAGAGAAGTGCCAGGGAGTGAAGCGATTAAACTAAAATATAGCAGATTAAATTGTTACTCATAAAAGGCTATATTGGAAAAAAATGCACCATTTCTCAAAGCACCACAAAATAACATTATTCAGTCATAGGCTTTAGCAGTAATACCATGAGTGTTGTTTAGGCTAGGCTTTTCAATATTCAACTGTAGCACCAAAAAATATTTTATAGAACAAAAAACACTAGGAAAATGGGAATAGAATAAGGGCCATTAAAAGCATTGTGTGCTTTTCCAGTGAAGTGGACATTTCTACAAACACTATATTACAGTAAAACTTGCACAAGTCATATATTTATAAATCATATAAACTCCTAACTCATAGATTCACCCAAGTCCCATTCAATTTCCTATCAAAACCACTTTACAGAGTTCTTTAGTCTACATCTCCTAACTCGTATTAGCGCTCCCCTACTCTCCATTACTGCTGCGCTTACCGGAGGCCTTGAATCTCGGGAATTGACGTCCTGGCCCGTCGATGCATGCTGCATTGAATCGTGGGAAATGTAGTCTTCATCCATCGACACATGTAAGGAAGAACTTCATTTCCTGCGACTCAATGTGATTCCAACATTTGCCAATAAGTGTGGGTGCAGTGATTGGTGAAGACGCATTGAATTGTGAGAAATGTAGACTTATCCCGTTATGTGTGTGCATTTATCAGCTGCAATAAATTACTCATGCGCAGTGTAGATTTCTGATTAAATTGGATTTTCTACAATCCCTACAGTTTGCGTATAACTCGGACTTCGCGTAAGTTATATTAAATGTTATGGTCCTGACTGATACTATACAGTGAGTTTTACTATTTACTATCTCGGCGATCATGACCACAAACTCCTAATCAACTCTCCTGATGCTATTATCAGCACTCACCATTTAAGTAAAAATGTTCAAAAATTCAGCAGAACAAAAATGAAAAGAATATAAAAAAAATGTATCTTAGATTTTAAATGCAGTAATGATGTTAATAAACTTCACCGGTAATTTTCTGGTTTAAAAATCAGATAACAACAATAATAACTTGCATTTATATAGTGTCCCTGACACAGGGTAGCGTTCCAGTGCGCTTAATGAGAAAGCCAGGTATAATTAAACATTTTAATACACGCCTATTTTTGGCTAATTATGCAAACCCAAACCACTGATTTGAGTTTTCAAATACAATTTCAAAAAATACTTTTCCACAAAAAAAATCAAAACATCTGGAAGTTCTTGTGCCAGTGACAATATATGCCTCTTTGGTAACTTCAAATTAAATTTGACTTTCAACCTCAAAATTCTATGAAGAGTCGACAGGTCAGAATTACTTGCTTTTTATTTATATTTCTCGCCTTAGTAGAAACCATTAATTTATTTTCCTTCTTCCACTGCTCTTTTGAACCCTTTTGAACTTATTTGCAGTTGGGGTACATTTCAGCCATAATCTAATATAAGGGCAGAACAGGCCCAAGGTGCTGAATGGCCTACTTCTGTTCCTATGTCCTAACCCACATTACAATCTCAACTCATAAAATAAATTGACGTTCCAGAGGTAATGGGGGAGTACTGCATTATTGATAGTGCAGTCCTCAGGATCAGACAACTTTGTACCTATTTTTGTGTTTATGACCTCAAGATTGAGAGCGAAAAAGGAAATGTGCCTCTAAATTATTTTATCTACCAACACCTGTACACTATCAAAGGAGCTCAACTTACCTGCACAGAGGCCTGAAACTGCTCCCAGAGTTTGTCTGGTACTTCATCGGGTAAGCAGAGCAAAAGTTCAGTACAGCTCCTGATAGATTAATCAAAACATTAATAGAAAATAGTTACCACTTTTCACACAATATTACAAGCTTACCCATTACATTTTTAACGTACACTCTGACCAACTATACAAAAGCTTAGCAAGCGTTTTCTTAGTAGTTATTGCAAATACTTTTGTATTACCTGACAAAATGATCAAGTTGAACTGAAAATGTTGCAAAAATAAAGAAGCAACAACCCAATAAAACTGCAAGATCCATTGTTTATGTAACTGAAATGTAAAACCAAAATGTAAAAACAGAAATGTCATGCCTATACATTTATTGCACACATGATTGTTATGATTATAGTATGATGCACAATATCACATCCTTATAATTTATGCAGATTATTTACAGAGATACTTAAAACTTGTAAGAAACAGATCAAAAGATGGAATATTTGGAGCTACATTTTACACCTCAGAAAAAGAATGCAAATCAAGCAATACAATGCTATTGCAGGATGGGCCACTCGCCTATGTACAGGTGATGACCCGTTTCTGTGGCACATTGAAGATTCATATTGGCTTTAAAAAACACACTAGATTTGTGGCAAACTGCATGGAAACAATAAACCATTTAAAAATGTTCTACTTAATTACTCATGAATGTGAATTATTTCAGTGATGCATTATAGCAGTAGACAGAAAAGCAGATTGTCCAGTTCACTAGTGTAATGGAAGCCAACAGCTAAACACACACAATTAAATTTAAAAAACATGGCAGGGAGCGTTAGTCTGTTTTGGAGTTCTGATTGTGAGATAAACTGACTTCCAACATTGATTTTTGTAGTTTATTGGAAATATTGGTGCTGTCAAATTATGTGACAGCTCAAATTTATCAAGCTATTTTTTAAATTTTGGAGCAAGTGAAAACTGATATCACCAAAAGTTTGTCCAAGTAAAATTCTCAGATGAATGAAAGAATCAAAGCATGATGACGATAAACCCTTGACTATTTTAAGAATCCATTCACTTTGTCATGGTTGATCCCTCTGAAAACTTAAAACACTCAACTCCTTTGGTTGAGAGAATTGCATGAGCTCCATTGCTACTTGGGTCTGATCTGAATTTTACCAGGACTTGGTGAGACTGGGAATTCCTGGTATACAAAAAAATGAAGTTACTGAAACATAAAGTTTGTCAGGCCAGACAGGGATTCCCTCAAACACCACAAGCAGCCCTATAACAGATCAATAAGAGTGGAAAAATGCGGCAATATGACATCTATTTTGTTATTTGTTCCATGATTGCCCTTGGAATATGTAATGATACTTAATGGTTTTCCCTTTGAGGGGAACAATTTGTGCATTTTTATCCAATATGAATATTCCCTTATGGATTCCAGAAACTTGCATCAATATCCATTCCTTCGCAGTAATGCTTTACTTGGACTATAGGAGACGTGCCAGTTCTGGTTTTACTGCTGCTTTGGGTGTTTTCCAACAATATAAATGGGGTGAATTCCAAGGCATTTGCAAAAATGCTTCTGAAACAGTTATAAATATAAAGAAAAGATTAAGTTATCTGTGTTTTTTTAATGATTACCAGTTCTAAATTGATTGGGGTGAGGGGGGAGAGAAAGGAAGAAGAAAGAAGGAACATTAACTATGAAGATGAAAATACTGATTTGTTTGAAGCTTAAATATAATTGCATATATGCATTAGCAAACAGCAAATCTTAAAAAAAACATTGAGCAAAGAACATAGCAAAAACATCTGGATTCTGTTGGTTGTTGTGCAAGAAAACGGAACTCAACGATCAACATTTATGTACTACAAACTGCAAAACAGCACAACATTTAATGAAATGCCAAGATACCACACAGACTCTTTGATCAGTTATATTGGTTATGCTTGCAGTCCTGCAACCTCAGATTAAGCATCATTTCTAAGATTAAAAATTGCAAGTCCATTGATGTATCGACTTTACTCTACCCAGATTAGGGATAGAATGCTCTACGGTAGGTCTGAACCTGCAGCCCCACTGACCACATCAACCACAAAATAAAGCATCTATTTCTAACCGCTTAAGCCTTACTTTTTTTTCCCCCCCAACAAGTATCCCACCTGTGGCTTTAAAATTACTGAACCAAAGCCAAGCCAAACATTTTTCCATCAGTTTAAACCACTAATAAGGCCAGAATTAAAGTTGGTGCAGGAGGAATACATAAAAGAATATCCTACATTAACAGTCAATTTCAATTAAGAGACTTATTTCTGCCATGGTGTGCACTGCAGAAGGGACAAGATTTTTCAGCACATACCATCCAGAGTACCAATAATAGAAGCAGTAGATGCACATGTTGCATGTTTAAATGGAAAATTATGCAGTGGCAAACACATCTGACTTTTATCATTTAGTTATTTCAGGAATTCACTTATTGGATTTTGAAAATTTTTGGCTGTTATGTTGACATATGTTTGAGGACAAATCAGATGGACTGAACAAATCAGACTCAGCTGACGAAAACAACCTTCCCCCCCACCTTTCTTCTAAACTTTTGTTAAAAAGAGCTCCAAAGCTAGGTTCACAAGCTTCAAATCACTACCATCTTCACCAACTTCAACTGGCTCACACTACCCCAGTGACTTTTAAGACTAATTCTTATCTTCAAATCCTTTTGCGGTTTTGTCCTGCAGTGTAAGCAATTTCTTTCAGCCCTATTCTACTGAGTATTCCCTCCACTTTTTCCTGAGTCTTGTCCATGCTTGTTCCTCACTCTTTCCGTCTCACAATTGGTGGCTCTGCTTTCTTACCTTTCTCTCTGCTTTCCAAACCTGCTTTCCAAACACATTTCTTTTGGACAATATCCTTAAAACTTCTTTATTTATATATCTGTTAAAGTTTCTAGACAATCACCCAATGTGAAAGGCAATTCAAGATGTCATAATACCACTGAAATCCTGTAATACCATTTCAGGTTGGGCCAAATTTCAAACCCTAAACATTTAATTTAATTTAAAAAACTAAAGAAATGTTGGAATAACATTTTCAGAGTATGACATGTTTGCATAGAAATATAAACTAACATTTTCTGACCTAAAGCCCAACAGATAGTTGAGATATTTGCAGAAATTGTGTGCAGCTTTCCAAAAAGCAAAAATTGCCAAATATGTGGCTTATCCAAACGCAAGGATTATTAACAATGAGTTTAACGTTTTTCCAAAAGTGACAGGGGAATAACCACAAACTTGAATTGGGTGGGGAAGGAAGGTCAAGGAGGAGAAAATACATGAGAAAGGTAGTGTTGACTTCAAACAAGGACTTGAGAGATCCTGGCCGCTTAGGCGACCAGATATCAGTGCTATCAAGAGAGGCACAGGAAAATATTTCAAAGAATTCAACAGCTTGTTTGAATTAAAACACATTTGATAGTCTGAAAATCCTATTGTAACAGTTCTTTCATTTTGAACTTTTTTGATTAAAATAAAAATACAAAAAAGGAAGCTACTAAAAATACTGCAATTTAAAAATTCAATAATGGCCAGGAAAAAAAGCCAATTTGCTACAAGCCAAGACTAAAAGGTCTGCCTTTCAAAATAAGGTTCAGAAAAGCTAGAAGGTAATTTATATGTTTAAATTATTACATAAAACATGCAGGCTATTTTCAAATACTGTTATTTCGCTGTATTTGATCAGCCAAAACTATTCTGTGGAGATTTCCCTTTTGTTGAATCGCACTGTAAACAGCTGTGTTTAATAAGATGGAATTTTATAACTTCTCTACTTAGAGAGATCCAGCCCATGCTGAAACAATTAAGGCAGTCCTGGTAAAAACATATTCTTTTAATAGTTTTTATGATTCTAATTCCAATCTCACATCCAATGGCACACAATTAACAACAAGTAGAGGCTATGTGGAAGATTACTTGGCATTAAACAATTTTCTATTGTAAAAGGAAGTTTTGATTGCTAACAGGAAATAAAATTGGAATGTACAGTGCTGGATGGTACAAACAACTATGGGAATTGAAAGGAGGATAGCAATTACAATAAAAATCAACCTTTTAAACTTTAGGTATAATCTGCAAACATTATGAGATGTATGCAATTAATAGCTCATCAGTAACTTGAAATGGTTCAACAGAAGCAGCAGACAAATTACAGGACTAGGTTCAAATTTATGAACACAAAAATGGCGTGCTTAAGTAACCTTCCTGAGTCATTAGATAATAAACTAATTCATTCACAACTGAATTTATTTGCATTTAGACCATGCAAGAGAAAGAAAACACAATGGGAAAACAGAAAATTTCAGATAAGATTTTGATTTTTTTTAAAATTCCGATGGATCAACGATCGTGCTTCCTTAGCACAGCAGGTAATTAAACCAAGGACAGGATGAACAGGCTGCACATCTCCAGCCACCTGCAGCCTGACCCAATTTCCAAGCCAACACATGGGACAGAGCCAGCAGGAATATTGATCCTTTGAAGTCTGCTATTCCTTTTGACTTGGAAGTAGGCATAGCTAGCGAGATTATAACTAGCATTTGTAATTAATATAAGAAATAGGATAAGGTCGGCCAAATTAATAAAAATATTGATCTATTCATTTTATAGACAGAAAATGAACTGTAGGCCTTAAGCTTTTGTTTGTGGTAGAATGTTCAATAATACATTCCCAATTAGCAATTCAAAAACTAGTTGTAAAAATAACTTGTCCAAATTTGGGCTTTGGCTACCTTTCTAAATTCACCAATGTGACATAACCAGGCAAAGTAGACTGTGATTAAATCTCCTGGTCACCTGCCACTTCACAGGATACTCAGGACCAGTGAAAGACAACAGGAACAACAAATTGTATTTATATAGCACCTTTCACATAGAAAATACATCCCAAGAAGGTGGACAGTAGAGGGATTGCACCCAAGTTGGGATTGGATTCAGGAGAGGTTGGGACCAAGAGTGTCAGGGATGGGGGGGTGGGCTGCGGGGGAAATGCCCGGAGACTTGGTCAAAAGAGAAAGGTCTTGAAATAGACTCTGAAGGAGGCAAGGGATGGGGCAAGGCAAAGGCACTCTGGTATGAAAGGCAGAGAGTGAAAGCCCGACCGTCGATAATGGAGTGGGTGGGGCATCCTCATCTTCACCTTCAAAGCTCTCCATGACCTTGTTCCTTCCGTACCTCTGTGACCTGCTAACTCAATATAGACCAATCCGCTCCCTCCATTCATCGGGCTCCAGCCTGTTCCATGTCCCCCGCCCGGCCTGCCCCACCATCAGCGGTCAGGCTTTCAGCCCCTCTGCCCCCACACATTGGAACTTCATCCCACAGACCCTTGGCCTTGCATCCTCCCTTGCCTCCTTTGGACCCGGCTTTGAGCGTGCCTTCGGTCACCCCCGTACCCCTACCCGCCATGCCCTCCACCCCTCTGGATCCTAACACCCTGCTCGGGTCCAAATCCCTAACTGTTCAGCACCTTGGGACGTCCTCCCGACGTGAAAGGCTCTGTACAAATGTAACTTTTTGTTGTTATACTCTTCTCCTCCTCATCTGAGCTGTATTTTAATGCAAGCACAGACGTAAAGATTTTTTAAAAAAAGCAATGATCTGACCAATTCCATGAAATGGTTATTTTTAATTGGATACTTTGTAACTCTGAAGTCTCATAACCTGATCAAAAATTCTCAGGGGAAAATTATAAACTTGTAATAACTGATTTGATAGAGATACAAAATACAGCTCACAATGTCTACAAGTAACTGGTTCATGCACAAAATCTATCTTTTGCTTATCCAGTTATATAAATATTTGCAAATTAGCTTTTTAAGGAAATAAACAAGTTGACCATTGCCAAAGTGTATAAATACAGGGTGTAAAATTGACCGTTAATGGTTTGTGTCAAGCCACCCACTTAAAAGCCCTCTGGAAAAGAACTGAAAGCTACTGGAAGAAGTAGTACTTACAATGCGAGTCGATCAAGTACAAAGCATACATTCTCACATTCAGAAGTGAGGTATGGCCGTGCTTTAGAGTAACTCTGTATGGCCACTGTATACACCTCCAACAAAGGCAAAGGGTCTTCAGAGATTTTCCATTTCCCAGCATACTGCACTAGTGTCTGTAAGGGATTTAAGAAAAATAATTCAGAAACCTTATGTGCATGAAGCCAGGTCAATACCAGATTACAGTAATTTATGCTGCATTCTATTGAGCATTTGTAAACTGTACTTTGGAGCTAAATAATCCAAGTACTGTATTATTCTTGATGGAAACCCCAAAATAAGTACCACCCCAACAACTTACCATTTAGTTCTGGGATAAAATTTTGGCAAATTCAATCAACTGTAATTCTATTCATCTTGGTGCTAATAACACTTGTCTGCTAATTCAAACTTCATTGTATATCGGAAAAGAGAAGGTGGAAGACAAGTAATAAAAAATAATTAAAAATAAAGAAGTTAATATTCAAAATAGTATTTGGAAGAAGGACTCAAAAGATGTTCAATTTGCATGAAAAAATATTTTCCCAGCAAGAAAACCAAGGGCATTGCAACAATCTATCAAAAAACAAACCCATGAACATAGAATGCTGTAGTGATAACATTTGAACACACACAGTGGGATTTTGCACCATTATTTTCGATCTTCATCAAGCCCCAATCATATTTCTAAGGAGAATGAAACAGCTACTGCAGATTCTTATGAGAAGTAGATGAGCAATTAGTTGAAAATTGCAGTTTATGGGTCTATAAATTTATTTCCCTAAATAACTACTTGCTCATATTGCATTATTCACTGCATACAATTATACCATTGTAACACGGTGATCCGCAAAATAACAGGTTATATTATACTGCAGTCCAATTAGTACTCCTGGTTATTAATAATAATAATTGCATTTGATACATCACATCCTTTAGACATTTCAAATAGTTTCACTATTTGAATGAAGCGCGACAGCATTCAGCCATGTTCCACAAACTGCCATGGAGTGAGTGACCAATTTTATTTGGGGGATTGTTGGCCAGGACACCGAGAGACACTCTCTTTTCGAATAGTACCATGGGATCTTTAATATCCACCTAAACAGGCAGATGGGACCTTGGTTTAAAGTCTTATCCGAAGGACAGCACCTCCGACAATGCAACCCCCCCCCCCATCACTGCACTGGAGTGTCACCTTAGACAATGTGATTTGAAATCCCAATGTGGGGCTTGAATCCACAATTTTCCAACTCAGAGTCGAGAGTACTACCTACCACTGTGCCAGGCTGACACACCTGGTTCATCAGGTGTTGCTGCTGATGTCACCAAGCATCACTGTACATGTATGTAATGTAGAGGAATCCAAACTGGTCAGTTGCAGCTGCTGTTGTAAGCTTTTCCAGTTATTTCTGGGACGCCATTAGTTTCTGGGACTCGGCGGCCTTCTGCAACTGTGCGCCATGCACAGCACGCAGGTCAGCGCCAAATCACACGGCCGTAGGCTTCAAGTCCACCATGCGGAAACCTACAATATACTGAATTAACCACACCGAGTTTATTCAGATCCGAGTCTGTCTCACCCTAACAAAGTGCTTCATCAGAGCGCTATGTGAATGCAAGTTGTTATAGTAAAAGATTCAGGCAAGAATATACTGTTGACCTGAGCCAATAGAAAAGTGCGGAAATATTTGCCAAAAATTGCAGGGCGTTTATCGGCTCTTGCCGAAAATCAGGGGTCCTTATTGAATTTTGCAGAGAACTGCACTGTTAGTGCTTTTGAGAGATGCATTTTGTGAAACAATCTGGATTAAAACTATAGGAATATAGTTCCTGACATGTAGTCATGTTTAAAACACTAAAAATGCTAATTTGAAAAGTACAGCACTTACCAAGAATTGGTTGCAGGAGCTCAGTTTAGGCCATGGGCACCGGACGAAGCCGATTTCCCACTCGCGAGGCTTCCGCAATCTTAAAACTCACTGCTCCACGCATGCACGAGTGGAGCCGCTCCACCCACAGTTGCAGCGTTAAGCAAACAGCACGCATAGGCCCAGGGCCTAGCACACTGTGTGTACACATGTGTAGCGGAGGGGGGTGTTTGTAGCGGATTCCTCTGAAAAAGTGCGGCCCACTTTTCTACTGGCCCAGCTATTGACCCATCTAGTCTACAACTTCCCAAAAGATTCCTTCTGCACATCTATTTCATCATCCTATGACCTTGGATAGTGTTCCAGCCATTAATTATCTTTGTATGTAAAGAAATACTCACTAAAATGGTCTGTCCTAAATTTTCCCTTTATAAGCTTCAGCCTATGAAACTGGTCAAACAAATCATTCTGTTTTTGTGGGCAAAATGCAGCAGCCAGTTGCGCAAACAGCAAAATCCCACGGAGTGAGTCACCAATTTTATTTTGGGGGTTTGTTAGCCAGGACACTAGGAGAAACTCTCTTCTCTTTTCAAATAGGGCCATGGGATCTTTAATGTCCACCTGAACAGGCAGATCTCGGTTTAACTTCTCATCCAAAGGACGGGTTGCTACTCTACTCCTCTTAGGTGTCTATTATCTAGACTAGGGATGGCCAACCTGAGGTCTATGGACTGCAATTTGGCCCATGCGAATATTTTATGCACGCATAATGTGGCCCACAGGCTGCAAGTTGGCCACCCTTGGTCTTTTCTATAGACAGCTTATTTTTCCTGCCAAAGTGAACTGCTTCACATTTTTCTATATGACAACAACAGATTGCATTTATAATGCAACTTTCACATTGGGAGGTGCTTAAACTTCTGTCTGTTTTGCCCATTCTGCTTTATGTCTTCTTGCATTCTTCTGCAATCCCCTTCACTATTTACCACACCAATAGTTTGGTGTTATCTGTAAATCCTGACACCACACGTATACCTGAATCCAAATCATTGTACATGGTGAACAGTAGCAGTCCTAAAGCAGATCCCTGCGGAACACCACCTTTTGACATCCTGAGAAGCTTCTGCAACTCCTATCATTTGGTTTCCTAACCATTCTTTAATCCATTCCAGTTACCTCTCCCAAGATTCCATGTGCTCCTGTTTTAATCATGACTTCATGTGGCACTTTATCAAAGGCCTGCTGAAAATCCAGATACACCATCCCCACTGCTTTTTCCTCGTCTACTTTATTGGTTACATCTTCAAAGAATTCGAGAAGTTTGGTCAAGCATGACCTTCCTTTGGTAAATTCATGCTGGCTGCTCTTAATTATATTCTCCTTCTCCAGGTAACTAGATACTTCATTTTTTAATTATAGTTTTAAAACCTTGTCCAAAACTTTATTTTACCAATTATTACTAATTCCCAGCAAATTGGCTAGTATAAAGATTTTTTAAAATCCTTTATGATTCCTTGTTCCACAACCTGTTCTGGTACTTTGTTCTGCATTCTTTCCATCCTTTTACATTTTCTTTTAAAAAAAACATGTATTTTCCTATTCTCTTTTATTGTCCTTAATTTAAAGCTATAACTATTTGTTCCTCATTCTTCCCACCTAAACCTGTTACTAATCAAGAACTTGAACAAAACAGTGGACCTACATCAAATACCCTTTATATTTGATATTAAATCCAGTATTTCAGTTTTCTGTGCTTAGATTTCCTCATGTATTCCATTAGAAAAGGGTATGTACAGACCAAACTTAAAAAAGTTAATTTAATGCCAATTCAAAGTAAAATAAATTTCTCTCTACTCTTCCCTTACGGCAACAATTATTTTTGGTGTTCAAATCCTGAGGTACTTGCAACCCTCTGGTACCTTCTCCATTTTGCCATTCAATTATGGAAGGCAACACAGCTAAACTTGATCCTGTCCTCCCATTACAGCATTAAGTCAGTCTTAAATGAATCCAGCAACCTCGCCTCTATCACCTTTAACTTGTTCCAGCTGTTAATATCCTCTATGCACAGAAATACTAAAATGATCTATCCTAAAATTGCCTGAACATCTGAAACCTGGTCAAACAAAATTATCTTCTTCCCAATTAATAATAATAAACTCCTGATATACCGTCACTCCAATGGAAAAGAACTCAGTGACGATATCCAGGGTGACCATCCAGACACAAGACGTCCGAGGCCACTAGGGGCACTGTGCCCAGGAGGCCCAAGACCAACACATACTGTTCCTGCGCAGAGCAGGGTGACAGGGCAGCCCCGACCACACAACCTCATTTAAGTTAAATACAGTATAATTTTAGGTATACGGACATATGTCTACAAAACATTTTTTGGTTTGTTTTGCTCATTTTAACAACCTTAATCACTTTAACAATCAAGCAGAACCTCATCACGACAGTTCGCTGAGCAGCTGGCTCTGAGTGGTTCAGGCAACTTTGCTCCGATTATATCTAATACTTTACTTATTGGGATATATAAACGGTGACTTTGTAGGTTATAAGCTGGGCCAATAGAAAAGTGCGGAAATGTTTGTCCAAAATTGCAGGGAGATTGGGACATATCGGGCACATTTTTGGCAAATTTGGGGAAAATTGCAGGGAGTTGATTGATGCTATTGAGGTACATTTTACAGCCAACCTAGATTTTTTCACGTTATTGATAAAAACTAAACATGAGGAAATAGCACATATTAGAATATTAGATTGTTGCAAACAAAATTCTTAATTGCTTTTTTAAACAAAAACTGGGAGGGCCATTTTCTGGGGAGGGCGGGGACACGGGACACCAGTGAGGCTACAGGAGCTCACCACCTCCTACCTCTCCGGGCTCGGCCGCAGAGATGCCGGCCCGCCTGCAGAGACGCCCACCCGCAGACATGCCCACCTGCCCGCAGAGACGCTCATCCGTAGACACGCCCAGATGCCCGCAGAGACGTCCACCCGCCCGCAGACACGCCCACCCGCCCGCAGGCACGCCCACCCGCCCGCAGGCACGCCCACCCGCCCGCAGCCATACCCGCCCACTCGCAGAGATGCCCAGACAACCGCACACCCGCGGAGACGCCCACCCACAGAGAGGTCTGCCTGCCCTCCTGCAGAGACGCCGCTCGCCCCAGAGACGCCCGCCCATTCACAGAGACGCCCGCACGCCCGCCCACTCACAGAGACGCCCGCACACCCGCCCGCTGAGATGCCCGTCCGCCCACAGGCACACGCACAGGCGCACACTGACCGACGCTCACATACAGACACTCGAATGAGCAACACTCACACACGCACTCACACACTTGCGCCTGCTCAGGAGACACTCTCACGCCCAAGAGACACGCTCGTGCTCACAGACACGCTCGTGCCCACAGACAGACACCTGCCCACCCATAGACAGCCACGTGCTCAGAGACAGCCAGCCGCCCACCTGCGCACCGAGAGACAGCCAGCCGCCCACCCGCGCGCCCAGAAAGTCAGCCGCCCACCCGCGCGCCCAGAAAGTCAGCCGCCCACCCGCGCGCCCAGAAAGTCAGCCGCCCACCCGCGCGCCCAGAAAGTCAGCCGCCCACCCGCGCGCCCAGAAAGTCAGCCGCCCACCAGTGCCCAGAAAGTCAGCCGCCCACCCGCGCGCCCAGAAAGTCAGCCGCCCACCCAGACAGTCAGCCGCCCCCCCGCGCGCGCCCACAGACAGTCAGCCGCCCCCGCGCACGCCCAGAGACAGTCAGCCGACCCCCCCGTGCACCCAAAGACAGCCACCCGCCCACACGCACCCAGAGACAGCCAACCGTCCCGCAATAGCCGGCCGGAGACGACCCAACCCCCCCCCCCCCCCACCCCATACTCAGAGACGCCCACGCCCCGCAGAGACACTGCTTGGAGTGTCATCTTAGACTATATGAAATCCAAGTCACGACTTCGAGCTTGAACCCACAACCTCCAACTCAGAGACAAGAGTGCTGCGAACTGAGACAGGTAGACATGATCTTCAACTCAAAAGTGTGCCACTACCAGGATTTTCATTTTATGCATCTACAAAATAACAGGCACCTTGGAATGTTTTTATAAGAATTAAACATGTTAACCGGCTCACAAGGCAAACCATTCTCTTCCAAACTAGATTTTCCTCTTCCTCCCACCAATTAGTGAGCTCTCTGTTCAGGCCAATACAGTTAGCTAGCACTGCCAAATTTGCGCTACTACTACCTGCTGAGTTTTGCCATGCAGCTCTATCAAGCAACAGAAAGAGGGCTCAAATTATGCCAGATCAGACTCTCTTCGCTCAAATCCAAATGCGGAGAACCAAACTTAAAAGCCTGAAAGGTGAGAGAGAACAAACAACTTAGAATTAATTACTCTTCTGATTACACAAGTACAAATCACTTTATGCCCTGGCACCTCCCTAAGTCTCTGACCTGCTTACACCTCACTCCTCCACCATCCCTCATCCCCTCCGCTCCACAATCGATGGCTGTGCTTTGAGCCCCTAAGCCCCAAGAATCTGGGACTCTTTGCCTCAACCACTCTGCCTTACCCCTCCGCCTGCCTTTAGATCATAGACCTACCTGATTGTGCCTACAATCTCCTCCTTCTCACTGGCTTGGCTTCACCACTGTTAAGCATTCCAAAACACTACCACACGTAAAAGGCACTATATAAATGCAAGTTGTTGTGTTTTTGACACACAGTTTCCTCAAGAAGGACTGTGTCGACTTATGTCCTAAAAGGTAGAAGAGCAAATCTCGATTATTTGTTGCATTTGCGAAGGAATGATAAAAGGGAATAGTTGTCCTTACATATAGTCTGTTTTTTCAACAATCAAACTAACCTGTTGCAAAAAGTAATGCTGTGCTATGAGAAAGAACTTGCATTTTTACGTATGTTATCACATTGAAGCAAACATCTCAAAGCACTTCACAAATACTAAGCGGAATGATTGTTTTTGTAAACAAACATGGCAGCTACGTACAGCCAGACAGGTTGGAATAAACAGCCGCAAAATGATTAATGAATTAATCTGAAAATCCATTCTTTTTGAAATAGGGTCATGGAATCTTTAACATCCAACTGAACAAGCCAATGGACTGCAGTTTAATATGCCATGTGAAATATGGCATCTCTGAGAATGCACTACTTCCCCAGTGCTGCACAGGAGACTCGACATAGACTGAGCTCAACTAGTAATGTAGCTTTTGAAGAAAGGAAAAGGAATCTTAACAAAACAGGATCCAACTCACAGCGTATTATGCTGTATCTTAAGTCACCATCACCTAGCGCTACATCACAAGTTTGGCCATTTTACACCCAGGTTTAATTGAATCACGATTTGGAATTCCAAACGATAAAGAAATAAATTTGCAGACCGAAAAACAATCTCGGCTTCAAGATGTAAAAGTTAATTAGAAGAATTATAATAAATAATAATCCTTGCATTTGATATAGCGCTTTTCACATCTTCTCGACATCTCAAAGCGCTTCACAGAATAGACTGTAAAGTGAATTGACCGTATATTTGTGGGTGAATTAGTGAATGATCCCAATAGTGAAACCTGTACTTATTGTAAAATGAATGTGAAAGGACATGCGACTAAAACTTCTACTTACATTCTGTGAACATGACACAGTAGTGGAGTCCTGTAGCTCAGTGGTTAGAGCACTCGCTTTGCAAGCGAGAGATCTGAGTTCAATTCCAGGCAGAGGGCGAATCCTTGGGCAAGTTTCCTTACTCCACACAGAGCCTAATAATAATCCCTCCAAAACAAAACAATAATAAATTGGTCATTTTCAATCTACGACTGTTTGTGGGACATTGCTGTGCGCAATTGGCTGCCGCGTTCGCCCACAAATATACAGTCAATTCACTTTACAGTGTGTTCTGTGAAGCGCTTTGGGACGTCCTCCCGACGTGAAAAGCGCTATATCAAATGCAAGGATTATTATTATTATTATTGTATAATAGGAACATTCAAAAACAGTTATTTGCAGAGACCTAGAACAATACTATGATCCAGGTTTGGAATATCAAATTCATGCAAGTACACTGTATTAAATATTACTTTTGCCATCTGCACATGAATCTGTATATAAAGTTTATATATGCCATTTGTAACCAAACCCAAACCAAATCAGAATCAAATCACATCTGCATTAACTCTGGAGTATACAGAACTATTATAGAGTCCAATATGATTTAACTCCAAGTCTCACAAGGACCACTGAAATATAGCACAACTCCAGCACCAATCAGATCTGACAATCTGACATCAATTTCCAGACCAGACCATATCGCCACCAGACCATTTGCAAAATGATTGTTGTCAAAAAAAAACTTTTCTTGGGTTTTTGTCAACTACATTTTTAAAACGGTTATTGCTACAAAATAGAAAAGCCAAATTAAAAAAAGAAAAATGGGGCTATTGTCAACAGTACAGGACTTCCAATACAGCAGATGCAATTAAAATATTCTCAAGAGAACAGTTATGCAGCCATTTCATTTGATGTAACTATTGCATTCACCTAGTTATTGGCTTTCTATAATTTTTGAACTATTATCCCCACTGACTTTTTATTACTTACATCAAACATGTTGTAAGGGCTTGTCAACATGAGAATCCTAGTGCTATACTCCACCTATTGAGGTTTAGTATCCACTTACCAAAGAACATGAAAATCTTGCACATCTGTACAACGACCATTTTGCTCTTTCGTTAAAAAAATTCAATCAGCAATTAACTGCATAGTAAAATGGCCATGATTCAAAGTAAAGTGCGAACATGCATTCCCTTAACAGTATCCATTTCTACCTCACTTGCAAGTTCCATGCAAACCTCAGCTTTGCCTTTTGGGAAGGTAACAATTTTAAGATGCATCGTCTTACAAAGGGATTAGTGTAGAATGCTGATTCCAAAAAAAATCTAAAAATTTCCAACCATAACAATCAAATGGGACTTATAGCTTTACGTTGCAGCATTGCTCCCAACAACAGCTCTAGTTTTAAAATACTGTATAAGCAAGGAAGAGGAGCTGTCACCTCCAAAGGCAAGTTCCCCTCTTCTGCAGCAGCAAATATTCAAAATACAAGATACGTAGAGCTGCTGGACGTGATGGCTATCATGTCCTACTATGCAGGTGTAGCCATGCCATCAGCCTACCTTGTTAGGCCAGCAAAGCAGCTTTTGGAAATAAGGGGAGGTCTGCAGCCACAAGAGTTGAGCTAGAAATGCACGAGCTTCAACGTCACAGTTGTTCCCATATTGCTGCTAGCATCTTGGATTCCATATTGCAAAGTAAGCATAGAGATTTTGTGCACCAGCAACCTCAGGTTACTCAAGAAATAGTTCTACTTGAATAGGTTCACAATAAATGCAGCATAAATATGGAAACGATTTTGGATGAGGGACATGAGTGAATTAATACAACAATAAAATACATTTGTATAGCGCCCTTCACGTCGGAAAGAGGCACTGGGCAGTCAGGGTTTTTTGGACCCGAGCTGGGAGTTGGAGTCAGGAGGGATGGATGACGTCCCAAAGCGCTGGACAGTGTACAGCGTTTCAGACCCGAGCTGGAGTTGGGGAGGGGGGTGGGAGGGCAAAGGGGGGTGGCCGATGAGATGATTGAAGAGGAGGGTCTTGAGGCGGAACTTGAAGGAGGCTAAGGAGGGGGTGAGGCGGAGTGATTGAGGGATGAAATTCCTGAGAGAGAGAGAGACGGAGAGAGAGAGAGTGGCTAAAGGCTCTCCCGCCAATGGTGGGGAGGGTGGGTCGGGGGAGTGGAGCAGGCCGGAGCCGGCTGAGCGGAGGGAGCGGGCGGGTTGGTAGGGGATTAGGAGGTCGCAGAGGTAGGGTGGGCCGAGGCCATGGAGGGCTTTGCAGGTGAGGACTAGGATCTTGAACTGGATCCTCTGAAGGACAGGGAGCCAATGGAGTCGGGCGAGAATGGGGGAGATGGGGTCACGGAGTTTGATGCGGGAGAGGACACGGGCTGCAGAGTTCTGGATTATCTGCAGCCTGTGGAGGGAGGAGTTGGGAAGGCCGACAAGCAGGGAGTTTGCATAGTCGAGCCTGGAGGTGATGAAGGCATGAACAAGAGTTTCAGTGGCCTGAGGTAGTGGCGGAGTCAGGCGATGTTACGGAGGTGAGGGAAGGCAGAGCGGGACATGGCTTGGATGTGGGGAAGAAAAGACAGTTGAGTGTCAAACAAAACACCTAAGTTCCTGACTGATTTAGTGAGTTGAAGTGTGCAACCATGGAGACGTGACAGTGCGGGGGCTGGAGGAGAAACCGTTAGAGGCAACAAAGTGGAGACAGTGAGAGAGATAGATCGAACCAGGCAAGGGCAGGTCCGCGAAGATTAAGTAAAGAGGAGAGGTGGTATATGAGGTATTATGAAATAGGTTTTAACCATTTATTTTACACTGATTCTGTAAACAGATTCTATACCAATTGGGTTTACTAGATACTGAGCTGCAACATATACACCAATCATGTTCTAGTTCATGCCTGGGAAATTTATCGCAATAGCAAAAAGAATCAAAGTTGATAAATTTTCTCTTATTTCATGAATCCCAATGTATCTATATCCCATATGCGATACCATAAATGCATTCAACTAGCTATAATTTATAGTTTATTCTAAGACTTGTAGACTAAATGTTTTCATATGCAATTGGTTGGACTTTACATTCCTCTTAAAAGGATTATAGCCAGAGCCAGATAAAGTATTTTTCCCTCCAATTTTTTTTAATAATGGCTCTATATTTTAGGCCATGCAAGATTCATCCAAACTGTCAAACTGCCCAAGATTCAAACCTCAAAGTGCAGCTTCTTCCAGATAAAATTAATTACAGCACATTTGGGGTACAAATTCCAACCCTTGATTGAAGACCCAATGGTAATACAGAAAACAGGAGTAAAGGATCATATTCCTTGCATTTGATATAGCGCCTTATCACATCAATGAGACGTCTTAAAGCACTTCACAGGATATACTATAAAATGGATAGACTTTTGAAAGGATTGTGCCACTATACAAGTATAGTATTTGCTTTTAGTCCAACTCCAGCAACAAACCACTAATATATATTGTGAGGTAGTTATGGGTTAATCGAAATAGGGTTAATATTTAGGTTCACGGAGGGAGATCATGGGTATTCCAAGCTAGATAGTCTTAAATTTGTTAGATTGAGGTATCAATCTGTTTATCTCTCAAGGTGTAAAAATGTTGGTTAAGTGCTTTCGGTTTATGGCTTTTTTGTTAGGTTTTGTGAGTTAATGGGTTTTATGGTCCTGTTGGAATCTTTTATTCTGAATGTAGTTGAGTTAATAAGTTTACGTTTTCGAACTGTCAAAGTAGGAAGGATTTATTGAAGGAGGTTATCTTAATCAATTAGAAGTTGAGCTGGTCGAAGTACAACTGGTAAAAAAANGTCACATGGGCACATTTGTGGTATAAAAGAGAGGGAGTGGAGTTATACAGAGTTGTTGAGTTTTGGAGTTTTAACTAACATTTGACTTTAATATTACTAATTATAAAAACTCTGAATTTCAAGAACTTATAAGAGATTTGAATTTGGGGTAAGATTACTCTATTTGTTTACCCCTGGTGGTCCAAGTGTTAAGGTTCAGTGGTTAAATATATTATAAAGTTTAACATATTATTCATTGTTAAATTATATTAATATAGTATTATCAAAGTATTATATTAGAATTGTGTCAAATGCTCCAAATGCAGGAATATATATTGAATTATACGGGCTTGAATAAATAAGAAATATTTTATTAAAAGCCAAGTGTTGGGTGTATTTTATGAGACCGTTCTGACCGGGCACGTATCTCCATCATAAAATGAGAAGAGAAGGATCACTCCTTTCAGAGTGCACCTGGAAGGAGCATGCAATTCTCACTCAGAGATAAGACACTGTAACAATATAATGAGGTGTATTGTTATGTAATCAATACTTTGGTTTGCCCACAAAATACACAGTCACTCCACTTTACAGTACTGTATATCCTGAGAAGTGCTTTTGGACGTCTCAATGGCATGATAAGGGTGAAAGGTTCTATAAATGCAAGGATTATTTTATTTGCTCACTGAAAAAGAGGATTAACTGTCAATATCTCAAAAGGTAACATTGTAAACTCAAATAACATTGCTGGCCTTTTTAACCTCCAGAAATCTGGGAAAGTCTGCAATTGGGGAAGAAAAGTTGGTAGACTTTGCCACATAAAGGATATGCTCAGTTTGAAAGGCACAATAAGATCTGCCCAAGGGCTTTACATTTGGTGGAATGATACAGGCAAAGGCCAAATAATTGTAAAATTCAATTTGAGCTGCAATTGGTAACAGCGAATCAAATGATTTGCCTACACAACAGTCACTACGCTTCAAATAAACCCATTGAGTGAAGTATTTTGATGCATTAATGAGTGTTTAATACCAGTTGATACAGAACACAGTTGGAGTCGGACTACCACTCCTGGGCAGCTTACATAACCTAGGCCCCTGTTACTACGTAATTCCTTGAATCTCTTTGGACACTTTTGAAAGGGTATTCCAAATTATTTTGCTTTACTCTTGCCAAATCTACTGTGTCCTTGTGTTGTCGATTCTAACTAAATTATTTAATTCCCTAAAATATTAAAATTTTAGTTAAATATATAACTGATTCAATTGGCTATTGCCTGTTTCACAAAAGTAATACTGCTTTACTAAAACAGACTGAACTATTAAAGGACAACATTGTTACATTAATTATTAAAAGGGCATGTTATGATGTCTGGTGAAGGATTTGCTAATGTTTGTTGTCATTTGAGAGAGGGTAGAGTTGTAGGTCACAAGAGATTGAGTCTGTTTATAAGAACTATGAGTACATAATTTAAACCGTTAAAACCTTTACAAAATATTGTAACAGACGGCAACAATAAAAGACAAGGATAACCTACATTCTCATACTATTTTTTTAAAAATTGAGATTTTGATTAATAAATTGATTTGCAAACTATGAAAAAATGCAGTTTTACAAATTTAATTTGGAATGCACTAATTTTGAGCGCAGTAATAATCTGTCCTTTCAAACAGTCATGAAGTAAATGACCAATTTTATTACTATAATTCCATTATTCTGTAACACTACATTCCCTGGACAAGGAGAACATTAGAGTAGATAATTTTAAAGATGTCGATAGTGAGATCAAACATTTTATTTGTGCCGTATTTCTTAATGCTGTGAACAAAGTAAAATTGTAACAAGAAACCATTAAATTAAGATGGAAGAGACAGATGGAACTCAAAAGTAGTACTGGATGGGTCGCAAAAGCACCAGCTGGGATGAAATGTCAAGGTGTTTGTCCTCTCATCCTCTCCTCCAATGCCAACTGCAAGGAGATGCCGGACTTCCTCAAAATCAAAGTCGAAGGAATCCGCTCAGCTGCCTCTGCCCTTGCGTCTACTACCCATCCCCTTCTCCCCTTCACACCCCGGCCCCTATCCATTCCTCCCTCCACACCTTCAAACCTGTCTCCCATTTCCCCCCCCCCACACTATAACCCATATGAAACCGAACACCCGCTCTCTCGACCCCAACCCTACCCCTCTCCTTACCTCCCAGCTCCACGTCCTTGTCCCACTACTCATAGACATCATAAACTTCTCCCTGCCCAGCGGCACCATTCCCATCCCTTTAAAAACAGCCACCATCACTCCTATCCTTAAAAAAANCCTTGATCCATCCCTGGTCTCAAATTACCGCCCCATCTCCAACTTCCATTTCCTAGGTCCTGGAACAAGTTGTTGCTTCTCAAGTTCACTCCTTTCTCTCCCATCACTTCCTTCACGAACGCCTCCAATCAGGTTTCCGTGCCGCCCACAGCACAGAAACAGCTTTAGTCAAAGTGACTAATGAGATTTTGTTCATCTGCGATCAGGGCTCCCTCTACCTCCTCATCCTCCTTGGCCTCTCTGCTGCCTTCAATACCATTGACCACTCTATCCACCTGCACTGCCTCTCCTCACCTCGACCTTCATGGTTCTGTCCTTGAATGGTTCAGGCCCTACCTCTCACACCGTCTTCATTTCATCTCCACAAACGGTTTCTCCTCTAGCCCCCGCACAGTCACGTGCGGCATTCCTTAGGGCTCTGTCCTTGGTCCCCTCCTCTTCAATATCTATATGTTCTCTCTTGATGACATCGTCCGCAGACACGGGGTCAACTTCTACATGTACCCAACTCTATCTCTGTCAGACATCAAGTCCTGGATGAGAGGTAACTTTCCACAGCTGAACGTCAACAAGACCGAGGCTCTCCTGATTGGCTCCCGTCAGTGCCTCCACACCTCAGGCAGCATCACCATCCATGGTTGCACACCTTACTAAACCAGTCCGGAAACTTGGCATCCTGTTTGACCCTCAACTACCCCACATTCATGCCACGACCCGCTCTGCCTTCGCCCACATCGCCCGGCTCGGCTACTGTCTCAAACCGCAGCAGGCCGAGACTCTCACACACGCATTCATAACATCCAGATTCGACTATGCAAATTCCCTGCTTGTTGACCTCCCCAACTCCGCACTCCACAGGCTGCAGATCATCCAAACCTCTGCATCCTGTATCCTCTCCCGCATCAGGCTCCGTGACCCCATCACCCCCATCCTCATCTGACTCCACTGGCTTCCCATCAAACAGAGGATACAGTTCAAGATCCTGGTCCACACCTTCAAAGCCCTCCATGGCCTTGCTCCCCCCTATCTCTGTGATCTCCTAACCCCCTACCAACCTGCCCGCTCGGTCCGCTCAGTGGGCTCCGGCCTTCTTCATGTCCCCTGCCTATCCACCCCACAATTGCCAGGCGGGTCTTCAGCCACTCTACCCCCACACTCTGGAACTCCATCCCGCAGTCCCTCCGCCTCACCCCCTCCCTTGCCTCCTTCAAGACCCATCTCAGACCCTCCTCTTCGACCGTGCCTTCGACCACCCTCCTTCGACCCCTGCTGTCTCCAGCACTTTAACAATGATTTTATAAAATGGGTGCAACATCAGGAACATTGCAAAAACAGTACCTTTTTCTTGCAGTGAGAACTTCACAAAGCTGTTAACAATCTCAATATAAGGAAAATTAAGAGTCAGGAAATAGTGTCCTAAGCTCCCAAAATGAGGTTTGTTCTAGATTGTATATATATCAATTTGTTATGCTTCATGTGAAACAAACAATATAGGAAATAAACCCACATTCTTCTAGACTCATTCAAGACAGCAGTGATAAATAATGTAGAAGTTTTTTTAAAAAATCACACACACCTCTCAATATTGCACATACATATTGGGTCCTTTCTTTTCTCACTTTTTTTATGATATTTAAAAAAAATCAAGGTTTGCTTATTTCTGTGTGTGTGTGTGTCATTCAATAACTATAATCAAAACTAGTCACTTGTCCATTAAGTTGACTAATTGTGTAAAGTTGATATTCTATTGTGACCTGACTGATATCTTCTACAGAAGTCAGACATTCAGATTTAAGCACTAAATGGTGAATTGGCTTTAAAAATCTATAGTTAATGTCCAGTTAAATATCAATATTTTATCAATACATTTTAGACCATGATAATGTACAGACCTTAAGTGGAAAGATTTCCTGTTCAACCACAAAATATACAGCCAATTCACTTTACGGTATATTCTGTGAAGCGATTTGATACATCTCAAAGACGTGATAAGATGCTATATCAAATGCAAGAATTATTATTATTATTAAATGGCATCTGCCTTATACCTCAGTTGGTAGCACTCTTGCCTATGAGTGAGAAGCTTGTGGGTTCAAGCCCCATGTTGGGACTTGGAACCCAGTCTATGGTGACATGCCAATGCAATTTGGGGGTGTGCTGTATTGTTGGAGGTGCAGTCCTTTGGAGATGTTAAACCGAGATCCTGTCTGCTCTGCCTCTTTAGGTAAACATTAAAGATCCCATGGCACTATTCAAAAAGAGAACGGAATTTCCCCTGGTAGTCCAAACCAACAACCCCAAAATAAAATTAGCCATTTACTTCATGGCTGTTTGAATGGACAGGATATTGCTGTGCATAATTTGGTTGCTACGCTGGAGCACAAAACGGTCTTGAAGTGCTTAGAATTGTCTTCCTAAAATGGAAGGTGCTATACCAAATGTAAGGATTATTATTAGTGTATTTGCACATGGATCTCTCACTTATAATTGATTCTCAACATGGGAAGAATTTATTTTCTAAAATAGCCAATACGAATAAAATATTCTTCCACTCTATTCCTTACTTTAAAATTCCTGAATGACCATGCTTGTTTGTTTTGATTAGCACTCCATCTATGTCAATTTCTAACAGTGATTTTTTCCTTTGAAAAAGCAACTGTGTTAGAAAAGACAAATGCACTATCTTAGATTGTTTATGCACTTCTTTAACATTGCATTTCATTAACATTGTGTCCATTGGAATAATTGGGTTATTCCTTGCAAAAAATTTCCAAGTGCGGGAATACAAGATGTAAATCCTCTCAGTAGCTAGAAGCAGAATTTAGAAGTCAACCTAACTTCCAAGTAACACATTACACATCTTTAAAATCTATGTAAAAAGAATGCAAGTGTACAATATCTGAAGTTGGTGTTCACACTGCCAAATAGACTTGGCAGCTCTGCTGTAACTCGCTATTACTGCTCTAGTCAGTCATTCGAGTCACAGTGATTCGAGTTTATTTTTAGATACTGTGAACTCTAAACCACTACAAAACGCCCACAAACAACTTTTCAGTGCAACTTCACACAAATTCTGGTTTCTCATGAAAAGATGAAATAGACCCAGTTTGGTATAGCACAACCAGAGTAAATTCACCTTAACCATAGGCTGAAAAAGAGCATTTCCCTCCATCGTATTGTTTTGCACAGATTACTAGCTTGTGTTGAATTGTGAGCTCTAAGCCTGCATCTACTAGGAACTAGGATGAGACAACTCAAAAATAGATTTCCAGCACGATTCTTACAGCAGGCAGGCAGTGTACATTTTCATTACAACAGTACAAGTTGGATTTGAACCCAGATTTCAGAGGCTAAAGTGATGAATCTCAGTTCTGCGAGCTAAATGGTCTTATGTGAAATTAATTTGAACAATCTTAACCCAACTCTGGAAATCTCAGTATCCAGTACAAAGTTAATTCTATGTTTGGCACTGCATACTATCAGCAACTGACCTGCTTCTAGGCCTCTAATGTTTAGTGTGAATTATCTGCCAGGGGCCTTTAAGGACCTAATGACAATGATGTGGTGTATGCACATACATATGTATCCCCTGTGCTTGTACATGCAAGTATACCTCTGTATGTGCATATGATTTTGCACTTATGTACAGATGATTGTGCACTTATGATACAGACGTGCTCTTATACTTGTGTGTACCAGATTGTTTTTCTCTAATGGCAAATGTAAGTTGTTGTTTTCTCTAACAACAAAACGGAAGCTATCCTGCTATGTTCCCACCAGTACCTCCTCAACGTAGGCATGCACACTCCAACTCACAAAGCCTGTATGGAACCTCTGTATTTTGGTGAACCATTAAGGCTTTCTTCCCCTCCAACTCCACATCACCAGCTCCATCGCACCAACACATTCCAAATTTTCATCCACACTCCTTCCAACACCCTGCTCAGCAATGTCCATAGTTTCATCGAGGTCCAGATCATCCACAACTCTACAGCCCTCATGCTACACTCCACTCCCCAATCTCATCACCTCATACTTGCCCGGCTCAACTGCTCTCTATCCCCAGCAGATCAACTTTAAGATACTTCTCTTTCAAATACCTCCATTGCTTTGCCACTATTACTATACTTGATATTTTGCCCACAAAATACAGTCAATTTACTTTGCAGCATATTCCGTGAAACATGTTGATATGTCTCAAAGACATGATAAGGCACTATATCAAATGCAAGGATTTTTTTTTATTATTTGGCACAAACTTAGTTTCCTAATTTAAAAAAATTGAAAATGATGCACGCCTTGCCAAAGTCTCCAGTAAGAGCAATAGTACAATACTTTAGACTAATTGATAAAAAACCCAGTTAAAACAGCACTACATACATACAACCTAACGAACAGTTAGATTAAGGACAATGATCTTTTAGCCCTGACAAAATTCAGTTTGGGCCTGAAATTGTACATCAAGGATGACTAACTTGTGGCGCACAGGCCGAATGTGGGCTGCATTACACTTGCATAAAATAGTAGTAACATAGGCAGGGAGTGGACCGCCAGTTGGCCATTTCTAATGTAGGTAATGGTCTTCAGCAAACACCACAACATGTGAAAAGAATTAATCCTAGATCTCTACATTAAACTGCTCTGAACTACATTCAGCATTTAAAAAGCAGTATCTCTATACTTGCACATATATCTATGCAAACACACACAGATCAAAAGGTGTAGAACATTTACTAGGTCCATACTTGCTAGACTGAGAAAAAAGACTAGGCTTTTCTGAATTGCACATGGGGATCAGACAAGTATATTAGATGGCCAGCAGTGAGTTCCAGACAATAATTCATTCTAAGGTTCTTATGAAATCTTAAAACCACAAGAGCATAGCTCAAATATTGTAGTTTGTGAACAGCAAGATTAAGGTAGTAATTCAAACTCACTCCAAGGTATTTCTTCATAAGATAGGTCATCTTAAGTTTTTTTTAAAAAAATTGTAAAATAACAAGAGCATTTAAGGCTGTGCAATAAAGTCAAGAGCAAAAGAATAATAGTTAGCCAGCTCAGAGACACAGAGCAGAAACCAAATCGACTAGTTCTGGCATAATAAACCACAAGAGCGAAGCTTGATTTTCAATATCCTCACAACCTTGAGATTCAGTTACTGCTTTGTATCTTGCAAAAGGCATTGGAGTATAAATATTAGCTAAGTATTTGGTTTACTTGCCAATTTAACTGTCAATTTTATCCAGTTTGTAGCAGGGTTTCAAGCCCAAAGTCAAGACTTTGAACTTGTACAATCTAGACTGACATGCCAATGCATGAGACGTGTGCATTATTGTCAAGAGATTCCTCGCGCTCAGCTCCTGTTAACCCTGGAAGCCAAAGCCCTAACAGGTAGTGTGGTCCTAGCTTGTTAGATTCTTGCAGTACCCAACTTACACTCTGTGGTCCCCACACCTTTGCTCTTGCAAACCTGCACCTAATGCTTTCCTGAATGAGACAAGCAGGATGCATCTCCCCAGGGAGAGAGGGTGAGCATTCCATCCCAACAAATCTCTCTGGAATTTCCATATATATATATAGGTATATATATATATAAATATGGGATGCACGGAATTTGGTTTGGTTATTCTTAAGCATGGTGATGTGTTTCCACATGTGTCAGACATCTGGCTGATCAAACTAAAGACATTAAACTGAGGACCCAACTATGTCTGTTCAGGCAAGTTGAACGATGGCATTATTTGAAAAGAGAATGGAGTTTCTCGGAGTCCTTGCCAACATTCCCCCAAATAAAATTGGTAAATCACTTCATGGCCTCTTGTGGGACATTACACAGCGCAAAATGGCTCCTGTGTATGCCTACAAATATTCACTATACTAGACAGGAAATTCTGTTAAGCACTTTGAGACATCAACAACGTGATGGGCGCTACATCAAATGTAAAGATTAATATGATTAAATCAGCAACTGGCAAGTAAAGTTCAAACAATTTTATGATGCAAGATAATAATCATAACATTGGATCTGAAAGTACACAAAACCATGCAACTTGTCAGAGTCAATGATCAGTAACTGTGCAAAGTATCAGATTTCTTTGATGGCAGAATTAGAGATAAATCAGTATATAGATTATAGTAATAAAGTGATTGGGACTCATCTAATGTGGTACCACTATTTTGTATACAGCAAATCATTCAATAAAAAAGGGTACATACATGTGTGATATAAACATGCCATTGAGCTTGGTATAACCTTCAGAACATCACACTTTTACCACTCGACTTGCACTTTTAGGCAAAATTATTCAATAAACTGTACTCAAATAGGGGTAAGGAATTACGATGCATAATTCCATCACTTGTCCCTGAATCAGAAAGTTGTGGGATCAAGCCCCACATTGGAACTTTAGAGCTCATAGTTTAAACTGAATTGTTTAACTCAAGTGCAGTACTAGCAGAGTGTTGCATTGTCAGAAGTACTGTCCTTCAGATGAGATAGTAAGCCAAGATCCTGTTCGGCTGTTCATGGTCATTAAAGATCCCAAGTCATCATTTGAAAAGAGAAGGGGATTTCTCCTGGTGTCCTGCACAACAATCCCCCTTAATAAAATTGGACATTCATTTTATGACTGTTAGTGAAACATTACTTTGTGTAAATTAGTCACCACACTTAGTAAATTTTGTTTGTGCTTTGAGACACTGACAATGTGATAATGTACTATATCAAATAAAGGACTATTTTTTATTATTATTACCTGTTTTGACATTTGCCTACAAAATGCACATTCACTATACTTAAAATTTAAAATTCTTTTAAGGGCTTTGAGACTTCCTCCCAACATGAAGGACACTATATAATAATAATCCTTACTTTCTTTTAATAGCGTCTTTCACATCAGGAAGACATTCCAAAGCGTTTCTCAGAATATACTGCCCAGTGCAATGATTATTTTGCATTTACCAATTGCAAGGATTCACAAATATGAGCTTCCTTCACACAGTTCATCATTCCCAAATTAAATTATGGTTTTATAACATCATCCCAGAAAACGCACATATTACACGTGGTAAATAGTTTCCTTTATGCATACTAACGCAGTACAATTTACAATGGCCTAATATTAGGTATTAATTCCCGAAGAACAGTTTTATTGACTTGAAATTGCTAAACAAAAGATTAATATGATGCACACTGGGTAGAGTTCAGTGGATAAAATAGTTAATTAACATTTGATAAAATAAATTGCAAAGTTACATCCAAAATTGCTCTGTAAAATATGATTACAATCTGGAAAGAAAAAATCTGAAGCTCTTACATAATTCTAAACCAAATATTACTAAGAACGATATAATTATTATTAAGCATATGCTTAAGAGTCCAATTATTATTGCTTATTGCCCATCTATTGCCCTGTTCTTCAATATATCTTATATTACATATAGGATTTATGTCAGCATCTAGATATCGCAATTGCAAATATAATGACCTTTCATTTCAAAATTAAATGAATTGTTTTCTTTGTGGCACTGCAACATTAAAGGACCCATGAGTGAAAGTTAAACACAATTAATCTTCCAACAGTACACCTCTGGTCACTGTGAAGGAAGCACATTTCAAACCCCACAGGGAGTCCAAAGTAGAATGAAGTGGTTGATCTCCAGTGTCAGTGAAATAAACTACGAGGACCAATCAGGAAACTAGGACATTTTTACCTCAAAAAGATCCATCTCAAGGGGCCTTATATAATACAAAATGGAATAAAGAAAATATACACAGAACACTCCTTTCAGATGTACCAAGACTGGAAACGTAGTTCACGTTTTTTTCAAAGCATCAGACATACGGAGGGTAATCAAATGTTGAGGCCAACTTACATACTATACATGTATTGTAATGATAAAACAAGATAAAGGTTTTCTGGAGGGATTAAATCAAAAGGGCCAAAGGGCTAATCCTCACCAAAACCCTTCTTGCAATCCTAAAAAGTTTACTCAGCAGCTTGACACGAGCAATGAATGTTATCTCTGACAAATAACTCTTCCTGTGTCTGATGCTTGGTTGCTATGATGCAGGTTTATCACTATTCAGAAAAAGGTAGCTGTTTTGAGAAGAAATGCATTTATTTTTATAAAAAGAAAATATAACGCAAATTGAATCGAGAATGGTAACCAAACTGGAGAATCAGATAACCGGGTTAAAAAAAAAAACAAGTGTGCAAATATATTAATTTAAACGATTTGCATGCTTATTCTTGGGATTTCTGAGTCCCATCAGGAATGCGGCAATAGTTCACCAGGAACACACTGCAATATTAGTGACAATGTCAAAAGCCCACGAGCCAAACACTGAAAGAAAACTAAAAGTTCTTTGAAAGCTTCTGCAACCACGACAGGCCCCAGCATCCAAAACCCTGGACCACGAAAGGAAGCCCCGAGACCTCCACGCAACCGGGAAAAAAAAACCCTCGAAGTATACTCACGGGAGAGTGAGGTGACAGCAAGGAATTGGGTGTCAATCTGATGATCTTTTTTTTACACACACACACACAACACAAGCCCGAGAGAGAGAGAGAGAGAGAGAGAGAGGGGGGAGGAAAAAAAAAAGCCAACCAACCAAAGAAGGGGGACGTCCTGGCTCGGGACTCCAGGAGGGAATCAGCTGTACGGTCTGTGTGTGTGTGAGAGAGGGGCCCCTCCCTCCCCCCTCTCCGTATTTACAGTCCTGCCGCTCGCAGCACCGCTTCCCTCCCTCCCTCCCTCCCGCCTCCCTCCCTCCCGCTTCAATAGCAATTTAAGACATTGCGCAGCGCGCATCACGGAGGGGCCCCGTCGTCGCCGCCACAGCCGCCGCCGCCAAGAAAACAAAAGACGGGAGAAGCGCGGGCGTGTTGTGTGGGGGTGTGGGGGGGTGTGTGTGTGTGGAGGTGGGGGGGGAATAGCGGCGATGGGGGTGTCTTCGTGGGGGGGAGAGAGAGAGAGAGCGGAGACTGGGGCGGGTGGGCTGAGCGGGAGCAGTTGTGAGGGAGGGGGGGGGAGGCTGAGGAGGGGGGGAGGCCGGGGGGGGGCGGGGGGGACGGCTCCACAAAAGCCGTTGTAATTAACAAAGGAGCGAGAGAGAGAGAGAGAGAGAGCGAGCGACGAACAGAGCCGCGAGCTCCACACACACACACACACACACCCCTTAAAAGGAGGAGAGGCTCCGTTATTAAAAGACTCTTCCCCCCCCCCTCCCCTCCCTCCTCATCCTCCTCATCCTCTTCTTCTCCTCCTCCTCACACCGTATCCCTCCGCCCCTCCCTGACCTGACAGAAGCGCTGGCAGTAATCCCCGGACGACTGCACGGACACCCCGAGCTCCAGTAACTCGTCGCCCAGCTCCCGCAGGTTATCCGTCAGGTTTCTAATGTCTGCATCAACCTCCTCGTCCGCCATCTTTCCTGCTCCGCTCGGCGGCGGCGGCGGCGGCGACGAGGGGGGAGGGGGGGCGGGGCGGCCGCGGGCGCGCGCACAATCGCACGTTACGGCTCGCGCGGGGCCTCGAGACGCCGCTGATTGATTGGCCGCGCGCGCGCCACAGGCCCCGCCCCTCACTCACTTTCTGCGCCGCTTGGTGGTCGGGTCACGTGATCTCCCCCCCCCCTCAGCACCGGCCCTGGGCTGTGATCACGTGCCCGGTCCAAAGCCTTGAGCTGCTTGACCCATAGACCAGGTGGCTGGAGCGCATGCTCAGTCAACCTGAGCAGGGCAGGGGGAGCATCCCCTCGCCTGGGTTTGGTCCTGGGTTTAAACCACAGGGCTTTCCAGTACCAACAAGATGCCTATTTGCAAATCGGATCCCCTTTCAGTAACTGCAAGTGTGTCACCCCTAGATTGCAAGTTGGAAACCCAGCTTTGGAATTAGATCACCTTTCCACAGTAATAATAATAATAATAATCCTTGCATTTGATACAGCGCCTTATCCATTCTTCTGGATGTCTCAAAGCGCTTTACAGAATATACTGTAAAGTGAATTGACCATGTTTCGTGGGCGAAACAGTGACCTGGGATTGCATACTTGTACAACAAGAACATGTATTTATATAGCGCCCTTCATGTAGGATAAAGTCTCTTGATAGGGTGACCTTACCATATTTTGTAATTCCAAATTCTTATTTATCGCATAAGTCATGGTCAGGCTAATTTCGAAATATGTGCCTAATATCCATTTTGGAATACTGAAAGGGGCCATAAAATCCATTTAATAAATTTGTCTCAAGTAATTTGAACAAAATTGCACAAGTGTTCAGTATTGCTAAATACCAAGTTTAGAAAACAATTGACTTTCTTTAATGAAATTGTCTTAGTCAATGAGCTGGAATAATCATTTTTGCTGGTAAATCACCTTAATGATTCAGTGGAATAGAAGGGAAGTAAAACGTATGAATACAACAGTAGAGTGTAGAATTTATGAAGGGAGTTGCTAAATCTCAAAATTGCAAGAGATTATTTTATTTTGGGGGGGAGAGAGGATGTTCAAAAGCAGATTTACGAAGCAATAAAACTTTATGATATTTTTAGCAAAACAAGTGCCCCCACCACTAAATAAATTCATACTGTAATAAAATAGTCTGTATAATATTCCCTCTTGAAATGTTGTGAAACTATTCTATTGTTCTTTTGAGAAAAGAGCAGACCTCTCCTCTTATCCACGTTCCAACCCGTCCTGACAATCCCCCCCACTCCAATTCTGCAGATTCTTCTGCAGTCTGTCCTCTCCGCATTGCCCCACAAAATGTCTACTCTCTCTCCAATAAAACCCTCACCTGCTGGAATTCCATCATGGAATCTTTCTGTCTGATACAGAGGGATACAGAAAACAAAATAAAACCTCCCTGGATGACTACGGAAACTGGGATTCAAGTAAAACAGAAAAAGGAGGCTTATGATAAATGTCAGGTCCAAAATACAGAAGATAATCAAATAGAAAATAGAAAGTACAGAGGAGAACTGAAAAGGAAATAAAAGGGGCAAAGAGATTGTATGAGAAAATATTAGCGGGTAACATAAAAGGGAACCCTAAGCTATTCTATAAGCATATAAAATAGAAGGTTAGTCAAAGGTAGGGTGGGGCCAATCAGGGACCAAAGAGGAAATCTTCTTGTGGAGGCAGAGGGCATGACTGACGTACCGAATGAGTACTTTGCATCGATCTTCACAAAAGAAGAGGATGCAGCCAATGCTATAGTATTGGAAGAGAGGGTAGAGAAATTGGATAAGATAAGAATAAACCAACAGGGGGTACTAAAAAGGTTGACGGTGCTCAAGGTTGATAAGTCGCCCGGTCCGGACGGAATACAATCATAGGTTACTGAGGGAAGTCACACAATCGTCCACAAATATACAGTCAATTCATTTTACAGTATATTCTGTGAAGCTCCTTGACACATCTGGAAGACGTGAAAAGAGCTATATAAGATGCAAGGATTATTATTATTAAAGGTATAAATAGCGGAGGCTTTGGCCACACTCTTTCAATCTTCCTTGAATATTGGGGTGGTGCCAGAGGACTGGAGGGTTGCAAATGTTATTCCCCTGTACAAGAAGGGACAGAACGATAAACCCAGGAACTACAGGCCAGTCAGCCTAACGATGGTGATGGGGAAACTTCTTGAGACTGTAATCGGGAGCAAAATAAATTTTCATTTACAAAATAAGGGTTAATAAAAGACAGCTAATACGGATTTGTTAAAGGTAAATCGTATCTAACAAACCTGATAGAGTTTTTTGATGAAGTCACAGAAAGGGTGGATGAAGGTAGTGCAGTCAATGTAGTTTATATGGATTTTCAAAAGGCATTTAATAAAGTGCCACATAAAAGACTTGTAAGCAAAATAGAAGCCCATAGTGGCAAAATGGATACAGAACTGGCTGGGAAACAGAAAGCAGAGAGCAGTGGTGAACGGTTGTTTTTCTGACTGGAGCGAAGTTTGCAGTGGTGTCCCGCAGGGGTTGGTATTGGGACCATTGCTGTTTTTGATCTGTATAAATGACCTAGACTTGGGTATAGGGAGTACAATTTCCAAGGTTGCAGATGATACTAATCTACGAAAAGTAGTAAACAGTGAGGAGGACAGTAGCAGACTGCAAATGGACATAGATAGACTCATAAAATGGGCAGACACGTGGCAGATGAAGTTTAATGTGGAGAAATGTGAAGTGGTGCATTTTGGAAGGAAGATTGAGGAGAGGCAATATAAGCTGATGGTACAATCTTAAAGGGGGTGAAGGAACAGAGAGACCTGGGTTCATATAAGCAAATATTTGAAGGTGGCAGGACCAGTAGATAAGGCTGTTAACAAAAGCATATGGGATACTAGGCTTTATAAATAGGGGCATAGAATACAAAAGTCAGGAAGTTATGATGAACCGTTATAAAACACTGGTTAGGCCTCAGCTACAGTACAACAACAACAACAAGATTCCATTTATAAAGCGCCTTTCACGTCAGGAGGACATCCCAAGGCGCTGCACAGTTGGGTCATGACCCGAGCAGGGGGGAAATGGTCAGGGTGAGGGAAGGGAGGGAGCGAGGAGGGGGAAATGGTCAGGGTGAGGGGAGGGAAGGGAGGGAGCGAGGAGGGGGAAGAGAGTCGAGAGGGGAGCTGAAGGCACGGTCAAAGAGAAAGGTTTTGAGACCGGCCTTGAAGGAGGAAAGGGAGGAAGCAAGGCGAAGGCACTGGGGGATGGAGTTCCAGAGCCTCGGGGCTGAGAGGCTGAAGGCCCGACCACCGATGGTAGGGCGGTTGGGGCGGGGGACGTGGAGCAGACCGGAGCCAGAGGAACGGAGGGTACGGGCAGGTAGGTAGGGGGATAGTAGGTTGGAGAGGTAGGAGGGAGCAAGGCCGTGAATGGCCTTGTAGGTGAGGATGAGGATCTTGAAATCAATCCTCTGGGGGATGGGGAGCCAGTGGAGGCGAGCGAGGGTGGGAGTGATGTGGTCCCGAAGCCTGGTGCGGGACAGTACACGAGCTGCAGAGTTCTGAATGACCTGCAGCTTGTGGAGGGAGGTGGCGGGAAGGCCGGCGAGGAGAGAGTTCCCATAGTCCAGCCTTGAGGTGACAAAGGCATGAACCAGGGTTTCAGCAGCGTGAGGGGTGAGGTAATGCCGTAGTCTGGCGATGTTCCGGAGGTGATGGAAGGCGGTGCCAGTTGTGGTGCGGATGTGAGGGAGAAAGGACAACTCAGGGTCGAACAAAACGCCGAGGTTCCTGACTGGCTTTGAGAGGTGGAGAGTGCAGCCTTGGATGCTGATGGTGTCAGCGCCTGAGGTGCGGAGGCGCTGACGTGAGCCAATCAGGAGGGCCTCGGTTTTTCGCACGTTGAGCTGAAGAAAGTTGTCTCTCGTCCAGGACTCGATGTCGGACAGGCAGCTGTCAGGACATCGGTGGTCGTGGAGTTGAGAGTAGAGGAGGAAAGGTAGAGTTGGGTGTCATCCGCATACATGTGGAAGTTAACTCCATGTCTGCGGATGATGTCACCGAGGGGGAGCATATAGAGGGTGAAGAGGAGGGGACCAAGGACAGAGCCCTGAGGGACACCACATGAGACAGTGCGGGGGGTGGAGGAGAAGCCATTCGTCGAGACGAAGTGAAGACGGTGAGAAAGGTACGACCTAAACCATTCAAGGACAGTGCCTTGAAGGTTGAGGTGGGAGGACAAGCGGTGGAGTAGGATAGCGTGGTCGACCGTATCGAGTACAGTACTGTGTTCAGTTCTGGGCACCACACTTTAGGAAGGATGTCAAGGCATTGGAGAGGGTGCAACGGAGATTTACCAGGATGGTACCAAGAATGAGAGACTTCAGTTATCAGGAGCGTCTAGAGAAGCTGGGATTATTCAGCTGGAGCAGAGAAGGTTAAGAGAAGACTTAACAAACGTTTTCAAAATTATGAGGGGATTCGACAGGGTGAACAAGGAGAAATTATTTCTGCTGGCGGGTGGGTGGGTCGGTAACCCGAGAGCACCAATTTAAAATAGTTGTTAAAAGAAACAGAGGGGAGGTGAAGAGAATTTTTTTCACACAGTGAGTTGTTAGGATCTGGAATGCATTGCCTGAAAGGGTGGTGGAAGCCAATTCGGTAAAAGCTTTTTAAAAGAGAAACAGATCATTATTTGGGTAGGACAAGTTTGCAGGGCTATGGGGAGAACGAAGAGTGGGATTGATTTGGATAGCTTGTTTCAAAGAGCCGGCACAGACACAATGGGCCGAATGGCCTCCTTCTATGATTCCAGGGATGGAGTTCCAGAAGTGAGGGGGTAGTAGCCGATATACCCCCAGCAGTGGAGGGGGAGTGTCAGCTTGGAGTATATGAGTTTAAAGTGAGTCGCAAAGTAAGGTTTGAACCCACAACCTTTTGATTCAGAAGCAAAAGCACTACCAACCGAGCCAGGCTGACACACAGAAAATATATTTAGTATACAGAGTTCAGAGCCTTATTTATATACATTGATTCCTATCTAATTCTCATCATTAAAATGTTAAAAAAAGGAAACAGGAAATAAAGTGTTGAAAAAAGTAGACAACTAAAGCAGTAAACTTGACATATTTCACAATGTAACAATGTGTCAAAACAAGCTCTATTGTTTCAGAATAATTTACATCTCTGCATTAACATGAACTATTACTAATGCTGGTTCTGGTTTTAGATACAATCCAAACTGTTAAAGCAACCACCTCAATCGAGCAACCAGCTGTCAACGCAACCAGTGGCCTCTTTGTGTGCAGACGTCCTTTTCAGTGGCCAGTTCTAAGTGAATTTAAGTGTACTTAATAAATAATAATTATAATTATAATCCATTTGATATAGTGCCTTATCACTGAATCATTTAACATCCACCTGAATAGGCAGATGGGACCTCATTGCACAATCCAGCACTGTTACGGTAAGCAGTACTCTCGGTCTAGACACTTAACTCAAACTTCTGACATGGAGCTTGAACCCACAACCTTCTGACTCAGGGTCAAGAGTGCCACCAACTGAATCAGGCTGACAATGCTAGCGTGGCCATGCTCGGGCTAAACTCATCTGCACTTCCAGTGTTTGTATGGCTATAGATATATATCTTTAACTTATGACATTTCTGACTTGTGTTTTTTTCATTATTATTTATTTTTTTCATTTTATTAGTTTCCTTACTCCACACGCCTCTGTTTACCTACAGTAAGTAAGAACCCGGTTGTTAGTCGATAGGCAGATCGCTTTTCCGAGGGTAATAATTCCTTCAAAAAAATAAACTGGTCACTCAATCCATGACTGTGGGACACTGCTGTGCGCAATTGGCTGTTGCATTTCGCACATAAAATATACAGTCAATTCACTTTACAGTATATCCTGTGAAGCGCTTTGAGACGTCTCGGAGACTTGATAATGTGCTAAATCAACTGGAAGGATTATTATATTATTATTATTGACTCCCTTGTCAATAGTAGCTTCTTAGTTGTGCAATGATGCAGGAGTTCCTTATTAATTATTTAACTAGAATTGAAGGTAAATGTTTTTTGCCTTTCAGAAAAGATTTAATTCTGGTTTCTGAGTCGTAGGAATGCTAGAAGAGAGTTATAAATACAGTAGAACCATCTCGAAGTGCCATCCTCTGACAAATCCTCATTTGTACACACCATAACTGCTGGATATAATTTGTAGTACCTGAAGTTCTTAATGGGAGGCCTTAATAAAAATAATAATAATAATACTGCTGCTGCTGTGGGCAATTGGCTGCCATGTTCCGCTCACAAAATATGTAGTCCATTAACTTTATAGTATATTCTCTGAAGTGTTTTGAGACTCTCAAAGACATGATGAGGTGCTATATCAATTGCAAGAATTATTATTATATTTATTATATTAATAAGGAATCTGAGTCCAGTAAGTACATCTCAAGCCAGTCAAATCAACTTCTGGAGCAGAGTTTATTAGGATTCTTTATAAAAGAATGTAATACTATAAATTGGACTCCTTTGTTAGTAAAATTCTAACTTTAAAAATATATTGATACATCAGAGAGGTCTTTGGGAAAAGCAAAATGAATTATTGACAGGTTTTCAAGCATATAAGGTGGGTAAATGCAGCATATAGGTTATGCCAGCAAGTTATCTTAACTAACATTTATAGACTTAGAGATGCAGTTTCAGAATTAACAAACCTCTAGAGAGGCTAGAGATTAGAACAAACTTTTTCCTATAGAATGGTAGTTTAGACTCCATACTCTTTGTTCCTATATTAATTAACTCCTTTTAAAAAGATTTGAATAAACATCTTGTCTTTATGGGAAAAACGTGAAGTTGATAGTTGGCAAGATAAATATGAAGAAATTAGATCAAAGCTTCTGTGAAACGTAGTGGACCCAATGCTATTAGATCACAAAAGTATCATCCTTGGGATGCAAATGACAAGGGTTAATAATAATAATAATCCTTGCATTTGATATAGCGCTTTTCATGTCTTCTCGATGTCTCAAAACGCTTCACAGAATATGCTGTAAAGTGAATTGACTGTATATGTGGGCGAAATGCGGCAGTCAATTGCGCACAGCAGTGTCCCACAAACAGTCGTGGATTGAAATGACCAATTTATTATTGTTTTTGTTTTTGGACGGATTATTATTAGGCATGTGGAGTAAAGAAACTTGCCCAAGGTTTCGCTCTGCCTGGAATTGAACCCAGGTTAAATAATGTGGTTTGTAATGTTAGATTGCTATCTGGCATTTCACCTATTATCTTTAGTGTAGGGTCACACTTAACTGAATATCATCTCGGAAATTTGTCTGTGGTAACCTTCTCTGGTATTGAAATTTGCATAGAGTTTATAAGGCAAATTGTGCATAATTGCAATGATAGTTGCTAACACAAAGGAGCACTTCCCATTATAATAATTCTTATATTTGATATAGCGTCTAATATTGTTGAAACATCAAAGAATTTTACCGTAAAGTAGCTGTGTATTTGTCGGTGCACATGATAGCCAATTTGTGCACAGTAAAATCCTACAAACAGCCATGAAGTGAGTGATCAATTTTATCTGGGGAATCGTTGCCCAGGACACTGATTAATAATAATAAAACAATTCTTGTATTTGATACAGCTCCTTATCACGTCATCAAGACATCTCAAAGCGCTTCACAGGATATACTGTAAAATGTAATGACTGTATGTTTTGTGGGCGGAACATAGCATAGCAACATCTCACAAACAGTCATAGACTGAGTGAACAAATTAGTATTATTATTTTTTGGAGGGATTATTACCCCCAGAAAAGCGATCCGCCAATCGGCTAACAAGCGGGTTCCTACTTCCTGCTAGGTAAAGAGAGGCATGTGGAATAAGGAAACTTGCTTAAGGTTTTGCCCTGTTTAACTTAACATTTTGGACCTGGGATCTAATTGGTTATAGTGTTCCTGCCCTAGAAGCCTCCCTATTTGAAGAAGTAGCATTTGAAGTTAGCAGGTATACAAATGTCAATACCTGTGGTTATGGTTGCACCAGACCCAGAGATCTCTGGTACCGTGGTCACTGTATTCCTTCGCTAAATATCAATTTTTCCTTTGAATATAGAGACAAAGATTTAACTCATGACAACATCTTGCTTTGGTACATTAATTCTCTATTTTGGCATGTTCACTGTAATTTGATTACCTTGCTATTTTCACAAAAAATACTTTGCACAATGAATGAATGCAAGCATTTCTAAATCAATTCAGCATCTTTGCACGCACCATTTACAAATATAGATTTCCCAAATGTGTAAGTATATGCTGGTGCAAGTGCAGAATATGAGCACTTTGGTTAAGTCCTTCAGTATTGTTTTGGCTTCTCAGAGGGTTCTGTAACTCATTGACATCAAGTTGACATGGGAAGTCACCTACTGCCAAACTTGCATCCTATTTTGCATTGGTGGGAGGAGGGGTGCCATCCAAAACCAAAATGCTATCTTGAGGACACAACAACCCAAAAGCACAAGCAGCAATTCCTCAGAACAATCACTTTACCGACTTTATGCACTTTGAAATTCACAGCTTATTGAGAAGATCATAGCCCGTATCCTCTCCCACATTTCAAAACAAATGACCTTTATCCTCTGTCCCTCAGCAGATCATCTTCAGGATCTTCCTTCTGACTTTTATATCCCTTTACAACCTTTACCACACCCTACCTCTGAGGTCTTCTCCGATCCCATTATTCCCTCCATTCTGCAAACTCAGGTTGAATATTACACTGAATATTCTCAGTCTCCTACACATGACCATTGGCAGCCACTATGCCCCAGACTGCCCCCTCACATAACCTATCCCTTTGAACATACCTTTATTTGAGTTTTGTAGCGTAGTGGTTAGCAGCTTGCCTCACAAACGGGAGGACCCAGGTTTGATTCCCAGGCAGTTGAAACCTTATTCAGGTTTTCTTATTCCACACACTTTTTCCACACTTCCTCCACCTACCTGATTTCCCCCTAAAACTCTCTGAACCCGTACGCAACCTGGACATCAGGTTCGACCCCCAATTATCCTTCCTCCCCCACATCCGGTCCCTCACCGGCACCGCTTTCTTCCACCTCCAACGCATCACCCATCTCTGCCAATACCTCACTCCAAAAGTCGCTGAAACCCTGGTCCATGCCTTTGTCACCTCTCGCATGGACTATTCAAATGCCCTCCTCGCCGGTCTCCCCTCCACTACCATTCATAAAATCCAAGTCACACAAAACTCTGCCGCTTGCATTCTTACCCATACCAAACTCCGCTCCCCGATTACCCCAGTCCTTGCCAGACTGCACTTGCTGCCTGTCCCAGAGAGGATCGACTTCAAGATTCTCACCCTTGTCTTCAAATCCCTCCACTCCTCTGCACCCGCCTACCTCTCTAACCTCCTCTCTCCTCACAACAGTGCCCGTTGCCTTCGCTCCACCGGGACTGGCCTCCTTGTCCCCCAAGTCCTCCGCTCCACCATCGGGAGCCATTCCTTCAGCCACTACACCCCAAGGTTCTGGAACTCTCCCTTCCTCACTCCCTTTGCTTTTCTCCCTCTCTTCCTATTTTCAGGTCTCGGCTGAAGACCTTTCTTTTCCCCCACCTTCCCCTGGCTTGGCCCCGGGATCCGTTACTGTGAAGCGCTCTGAGACGCCATCCGGCATGGAGGGCGCTATATAAATCCAAGTTGTTGTTGTTGAGGAGTTCTGATCCGCAGGAGTGAAGATGTTGACTGGAAGCAAGGAGAATGGCTTCCGTCTTATCCACATTCAGCTGCAAGAAGTTTGCACACATCCAGCCCCTGATGTCTGCCAGACAAGTTGATAGAATATTGGCGGACCTGGACTCGGTACTGGAGGAGGCAAAGTAGATTTGTGTGTCATCTGCATACATGTGGAAGTTTACCCAGTGTCTGGGGATGACATCGCCAGGAGGGAGCATACAGATGAGGAAAAGAAGAGGGCCAAGGATGGAGCTTGACTGGTTCTTGGGTGTGCTGAAGGCAGACTTGCCCAAACCTTGACATCCTTCTTGAACATACAACAAAATATATCTTTTAATCTGACACTAAACTGGTAATTAATCTCTTAATCAGAGAGGCTACAGAATGACTGGAGGTGGGAAAAGGAAGATGTTACATGTATAGTATTGGAAAACTGGGGGCTGAAGTACAGGTGGATTAAAGTGAGCATCATTCTGCATCTTACTGCTACCTAATTTGAGTTTTTAATACTGAAACTATGAATGCAAAATGAGCTAGCATTCCATTTCCCAGCAGTAACATCATTCATCTTCATGAGAACAACATTCACCAAAACATTTTTTGATATAAGTCACCGAAATTTGTTTAGTGCCCTTAAAACCTTTTCCATTGTCTCTTAAAGACAGTAAGTAAGATATCAAATTGCGGTGCGCCTATATCTAACTATGTTATTGCTTCTCGTCCCCACATCAATAACATTCAGGTAAATGTAATACTAAGGTTTCCAGGATATTTTTTCCTCACTCAGAAACCAAGGTTACGAATGAAGGTTACAAATGAAAACAAGCTCTTAATCTCAGGAAGAAAACAGTACGCTGTGTTGAACAGCATGGAAAAAAGCTGGCTTTCCATCTAACTAATTAAGTGGCGTTAGTAGGATAAAGCTTTCATTTCTCCACAGTAGTAAAGAGATGTGCATGAGGAGAAGACAGATTCACTGGACAAAAACAAAGAAGCAGTAAAACATTGATGGAGTTTTAAATCTTTAAATATCCCTGTTTTATAAATCAGTATATAGTTTGATTGCAACAATTGTATGGGTTTAGTCAACAAACATCTTCAAATCTGATAAACTAATCACAATTCTATTTAAAAATCACCCTGTTGGTATAAATCATTCAAACTGAAAGGTAGGCGGCATTGTGAACTGGTTTGGATACTCATAAACATGGTGATGGTTTTCTTCTTGTGCCAAACACTCAGCTGTCAAAAAAAATCCACATACACTTATCCCATACTCGTGCTCATTCCATACACCCTTTAATATTCTTCTTTTCAAGTATCTATCTAATTCCCCTTTTCAGATAAATGACTGACTCTGTTTCAACAACAAATTGTGGCAAGAATTCCACATTCTAACCACCCTCTGTGTTACGTTTGTTTTCTCATCTCCCTTTCATTATTTTTTTATGATAATCTTAAATTTGTGCGCTCTCATTACTGCCTCGCTGACCATTGGAAATAGAAATAATCTATTATTATTTAGCTTTTCAAGTTGAGTGAAAAAAGCCCTAAATTCTCAACTGGTGATTCATAACTGAACCCCTGGGAAAATCCAAGATTATGTATATTGCATTTTTTCCATTGCCTTTATTAAATAGAGTTATTGGCATCAATGTTAAGGCTGAATTCAGTAATTTGCCAAATTCTGGGCACTGTGAAATGTTATACAGAATAAATCCAGACCAAGGAAGAATTTCTCCCCACTCATTCTTCCTACCATGAAGTTCCCAAAACTGCATATAAGAAGATTATAATAATAATAATCATAATAATATTAATCCTTGCATTGATATACTGCCTTTTTAAATTGTTGAGACATCTCAAAGCACTTCAAAGAATATATTGTAAATAAACCAATTATTATAAGGAGGATTTGGACCTTTGACAGCGACCATTGACAGATATCATCCTCCCAAAAGAAGGCTAATATCTTTGATTCTGCAACAAACTCTGAAACTGAAAGATGTTTTCTTTTACTACAATGCATTTGTTTGTATAGGTACAGAATTACCTTTTTGTATTTCTATAACAATGATGGTAATAATATTGCATTTGGTACAGCGCTTTTCATGCCAGAAGGATTTACTGTTAAGTGCAATGACTGCGTGGGCAAACACGGCAGCCAATTTGCGCAGGAAAATGTTCTTCAAACAACCGTGAAGTGAATGATTTTACATTTGGGGGATTGTTGGTCAGGACACCGGGAGAAACTGCCTTCTATTTCCGAATAATACCACAGGATCTTAAAATGTCCACCTGAACAGGCAAATGGGACCTTGGTTTAATGTCTCATCCGAAGATCGGCACCACTGACATTGCAACACCCACCCCCAGCACTGCATTGAAGTATCAACTTAGACTAAGTGATTCCAAGTCCTGAAAAGCAGAAGTCAATCTAACAGGTACTTTGCATAAATACTGCCCTTTGCAAAGCCAACCAATATATAATTTTTTGAATATGCCAACTGTGGCTCAACTAAAACAAGTTCAACATCACCGCCTAGCTTTTTGAGAGGTTGAGATAACCCTGTAAACCATTGAAAGTTCACTGTCAAGCTCTTCACATTGCCTGAACCCCTGAAAAGAACAACTTGTCATTCCTGCTGGGTATCCAGTGTTCTCTCTCTGAATTATATTGGTGTATAATTCTGGATTCACAGTAGAACAACATCTCAGTCTTCAATGAATGTCATTTCTACACTACTCTCTACTGTCACGGCTGGCGCTTTCATTTTATTGAGGCTGTAATTATCTTCCAGAAACCTGTAACTGTTAGAGAGTGAGTGTAAGGCTTTAATTTAATCTTGTCTTATGACATCTGAACCCTTTAATTAAATTACTGCCTTATTACACACTGCCAGCCATGGGAGTTCTATATAATACGGTTTCAACATTTTTTAGAAACAGGAAGAGTAATCAAATACCCTAAAATGAGCATATTTCAATATTTTAATAAATAACTTTGATGTTCATACTTAGTGTGGGTAGGTCTACTAATTATACCACTTGGCTAGTATCTAGTGTTTTTATTCAAAATGATATACTTTAAAGGGGGTTGTATCTTCTTGACTTACAGAGTGACTTTACAGAGAGGTAGGTAAGATGTTCAATGGGTTAGAGAACGTGAACCCAGGTTTGAATGGTTAGGCAATATATTCTCAAGAAGTGGTTTCTTCCTTCCAGATCTGATTGCCATCATTTTTGTTCTCTCATGAACAGAGGTAAGTATTATCATCAATTCTATCCCCAAGAGGGACGCGTTCGCCCACAAATATACAGTCAATTCACTTTGCAGTGTGTTCTGTGAAGCGCTTTGGGACGTCTTCCTGACGTGAAAAGCGCTATATCAAATGCAAGAATTATTATTATTATTAACCTACTGCATTTTGTTTGAATGATGTGTTTTGCAGGGTAGATGCACTGAGAAGGAATGAAACTCTAACTCTAAGCTCTCTCCAGCCCAGGAATTGTTTTCACAAGATCGCAAGATTGGTTTGAATCAAAAAGGCCCTTCAGTCCATTTGATTTCATCCTTCCAGAATACCCATCCTACCATTTCATCACAGCATCAGATTGTTTTTTAAATAGTTTAAATTACCCTTCCTGGCAACCAGTTTTTATTAATTACCCACTGGGTAAAGATATGAGATAGATAGTCCATTTTGTTTTGGGTGTACTTTTTCAATCTCATATAAAATTTTATATTCCTCTATAAGGTCCTCTCCAAAATGTCACCCTTCAAGATTGAAGAACTCTTGTTTGCCTAATTGTTGCTTTTAGTTTATTCCTCTAACATTAGGGATCATCCTTATTGCTCTCCTCTGCACAGCCTCTTATGTTGCAGTGACCAGAATTGTATGTAGTACTTTTGGTGCAACCTTTTGGTGTCCAGATCACTCTTATAGTTGCAGTGTGATATTTGGGGATCTGAACTCAACAACAGCAAAAACAACAGCAATAAGATTACATTTGTGTCACGTCTTTCTACTTGGGAGGATATCCCAAGGCACTGGACAATCAGTGTTTTGGACCCGAGCTGGGGGTTGGGGTTGGGTTGGGAGTGGAGGGAAAGTGGGGGAAGCAGGGACTGGCTTAGTTAGGTGGAGTGTGCATCCTTAGATGTTGCTGCTGTCAGCGCCTGAGGTGTGGAGGCGCTGACGGGAGCCAATCAGGAGAGCCTCGGTCTTGTTGACGTTCAACTGAAGAAAGTTACCTCTCATCCAGGACTTGATGTCTGACAGACAGATCAACACTTCTAGATCTCTATCAGCTAACTGCCTAGGCAAGTTGTATCCTATTCATGGAATACATGTTTCCTATTCTTGCGTTCTGTATATTGTACGCTGCATTTATAAGTGTCAAATTTCAGTTGTCAATTATCAGCCTGTGTGCATTATCCTATCAACCTCTCTTTGCTGAGCTTGCCTGACTCCTTCGATTCCACAGTACTCTCATCCCCCCAACATGCTGCATTCTGCAAATTTAACTGCACTGGGTCTATCTATTAATCATCTCAGACTTTTGAGGAGAGGCAATTGTGTGTCCTCTCCCACACTAAACGTCATGACCCCATCTCCCCCATTCTCACCCGACTCCATTGGTTCCCTATCCTTCAGAGGATCCAGTTAAAGTTCCTGGTGCTCACCTACAAAGCCCTCCATGGCCTCCCCCCACCCTACCTCTGCGACCTCCTAACCCCTACCAACCCGCCCGCTCCATCCGCTCAGCCGGCTCTGGCCTGCTCCACGTCCCCCAACCCACCCGCCCCACCACTGGTGGGAGAGTCTTCAGCTACTCTGCCCCCAACCTCTGGAATTTCATCTCCCAATCACTCCGCCTCGTCCCCTCCTTAGCCGCCTTCAAGTCCCGCCTCAAGACCCTCCTCTTTGACCATGCCATCGGTCACCTCCCCTTCTCCCCCCTCCCTTCTCCCTCCCTGACCCCAGCTCGGGTCTGAAATGCTGCACACTGTCCAGCATCTTGGGACGTCCTCCTGACGTGAAAGGTGCTATACAAATGTAATCTTGTTGTTGTTGTCTGCCATCAAATGGCTGTGGTGGAGCAGGCTCAATGGGCCAAATGTTTTTCTTTGGTTCCTAAATTCCTATCTATTTCCTCTGTATTCCTATAAGAATATTGCGCCCCCTTGATAGTAGAAAGGGATAGCAGGTTTTGCAAAAAGTCTTTTGGAGTGAGGCTCCTCTCTGTGAGGAATTGAGGGCCACCTCAAGCTAATAAAATTACGCATTACTAGGAGTGCTTTTTGGGGTTAAATCTATAGCTTACTTTGAAACACCTCACGTTGAAAATTCAAACATTGCTCCACATGTTCAAACAGGTCTACAATTTATTTCATTATTTTCCACCATAAATCTTACTTCTAATGATTTCCTGAAGCTGACATCTTTGGCACTGCTGGTAATCCGACTTCACTAAAGAATTCTTTCATATCAGATTCATGGTAGCTATCTCTCTCTTCATCTCCTCACTGGTTGTTTTTGAAGTGCTGTTTTCTCACTGCTACACATGCCTCCCAGCTACATTTTTCATTTCAATTTCTTATGCTAACACTACAGACTTACAAATAAACAAAGAACAGATGAAGAGTGAAGAATCAGGTGACCCAGTTCTCTGATATCACCAGATTGGTTTGGATGAAGAAGGTCTTTTGGCCCATTTGATCTTATCCCTCCAGAATACCCATCCTCTTGTCTTTCTAAAACAGGATCCAGCTGTTTTTCAGTGTTCTGGCTTCAACCACCCTTCCTGGTAACCTATTCCATTTGTTAATTACTCTCTGAGTAAAGAAATACTTCCTGGTGCCTGTCTTGAAATTGCTCATCACAATTCTAAACCTATGTCCTCTTGTTCTACTGTGTTGGTGCATCCTAATGTATTGTTCTAGGCTTACTTTTTCAATCCCATTTAAATTGTTACACACCTCGAATAAGGTCCTCTCTGGGATGCCTCCTTTCAAGACTGAAGAAGAGTTTTAATCATTGCTCATTGTTGTAGCAGGAAGAGGCACAGAACAGAGGCCTTAAGTATCCCCAGCAAGAGTGTGGAAGAATCAGAGGTGAATGGCATGGCAGAGGAGCACAGAAATATACATTTAGCTGATTTCAAAATTAAAAAAAGTTACAAAAAATAATCAAATAATCCTACCCTATATTTGTCAAAAAGTTGGTAGCACACTTTCCTCTAGATCAGAAATTGTGGGTTTAAGTCCCACATTGAGACTTAAACTCTCATTCTAGGCTGACACTCCAATGCAGTGCCTGGAAAGGGTTGTATTGTCAGAGGTGCCATCCTTCAGGTTACAGGTTAATTTAAGGTCCCATGGCACAGAAAGGAGTTTCTCCTAGTGTCCTGGCCAATTGATCATTTACTTCATGGCTACTTGTGGGATATTGCTGTGCGCAAATTGAATGCTGAATTTGCGAACAAATACAGTCACTGCACTTTACAGACACTTTGTGAAGCAGCTTGAGACTTATAGATGCTGAACCAAATGCAAGAAGCATTATTATTACTATTGAATAAGTCACTGAACATCTGTCTAATTCCCTCTTAAATTTGTTGATGTAATGTGCCTTCACTATGTCCTTTGGATAGTCCATCGTACATATTCACCACTCTATATAAAGCAATTATATCTGAAGTCTGTTCACCTTTCCTTGTTTGGCTTGAGTTTGTGCTTCTCACACACACTCTAGTGGCCAGGCAAAGACTGGCAATGAGAGATATCTGGATATGGAAGCAGGTGGACCCGCTCGGCTGGGGAAGAGAATAAAACTAAAAACCTGGTGGTGAGAAACACAAGTTTTCATGAGAGAATCAATACAGATAAACACCACATCAAATCTATTCTGAAAAGTTGCATTTTTACACCTAGATCTTTCATGGATTGAATACTATATTAAAAGATGCAGCTGGCATGCAGTGTTCATCAACCACCTACCTGTTATACCTAGGAAAGGTATTACAAAGTTCTGAAACCCAAACACTTGTGTTATGAAACCACTGTGAACTGTGGTTGAACTAATTTACATGTTCAGATTTACATTCAGGAATATTTACATATTCGCAGTCATTTGCAGTAGAATGTTGCATTCTTGTTTATCTGTCATTCTCCAGTTGACTTTATTTTTTCTGCTCTCTTAAGTCATTTTCAGTTAAGGCGCCTTTTCTGGTCTTTTCTGGTCAAGATATGTACAGCCTCCTTCAAAATACTATTTTTGTATGGGAACTCAGCCAAATTGTAAAATGGAAAGATTTCCACAGCACAAGGAGGCTCTGGACACCACAGAACTGCTCTTTGCTTGAAGCGTCTGTGCCAACAAAAAGAGGACATAAACGTCAAACCACTTTTTTTCTCCTAATCTCTTTTAATGCATGTGGAGGATGGAAGGCAGCGTGGGGGGATATCCAGCTGCTGTTTAAGTAGCTTATCTATCATAAGTGTTCTTGAGCAGGATTTGAATTAGAGCTAATTGCGTCAGTGCTCTTGATGTTTATACAGCAGCTGATCCACTGGCTTAGGAATGGCTGGAGAGGGGAGGGAGGGTTTGTAACAAGTCTAAGTGTATATAAAGGCTCTAATATTCAGCACTTCAAGAGCATGTGAAGAGTGACAACAGCAAAGAACAGGTAGACATCCCAGTGGACCACAGACAGCTGTAACGACCAACCCAACAACTGAATGGGATGAAGGTGGGAATTAATGCTACAATACCTTTTGTTTTATAGTATGGATTGTCTGGCAGAATGTGTATTTGTTTCATTGAATGGTACAATCTTAACAATTGTGCCTTTAGTGATGGGCTTGCCATAAAGAGATGCCTAAAAAGTTAAAAGCAAAATATCATCAATGTTAATTTTTGTACTGTTTAATTGTTTTAACTTAAATAAAAACTGCTAATTTTACTGAAATGAAACTGGGAAATGTCGGAAACACAGGTTGATCACTATTGAAAAAAGAAGAGACAATGAGAGGACCTGGGTTCGATTCCTGGGCAGAATGAAATCATAGGCAAGTTTCCTTACTCCACATGCCTCTGTTTACATAGCAGTAAATAGGAACCCAGTTGTTAGTCGATTGATTGATTGTTTTCCAGGGGTAATAATCCCTTAAAAAAAATATAAATTAAATAATAATAATTTTGTGGGACATTGCTGTGCACAACTGGCTGCTGTGTTTTGCCCACAAAATATACAGTCAATTCATTTTACAGTATATTTGATTCTCGGTTTGTTGGTGTGTGAATGCACACAAAGGGGCTGTTCCAGGATGGCTCTTAAAAGGGGGTCGTTGTTGAATCAAGGTGGTTGCTTGAATAGGTTTGACTGTTTTAAGAAAGAAGTCCAGAACCAGACAGAATTTCAAGCACCAGGGAGAAGTTCCACCTAGGTTTAGTCTTACACGATTTCTCAGCATTTCAGAGGATGCAAACTTTAGCAAATTCCTAATGTGAAATCGATTTTCCACTGATTTCATTTCAAGACTTCAGCCCTTTTATTTCTCAAATTCTAGCCACCCTATCCAGAATATTATGAAAATAGTGTAAATCCTAGACCAATGTGGAATTCCTCCTCCTGATCCTGATCGATTGTTAAAAGTGGATTTTTACAGAAAGAAGCGCATTTGGCTTGCTTGAAATACAGTTGATTTTTTTTGCTGAGGTGTTATAGCAGATGCAGCCAGTGAAAGGAGTTGCTGAGGCTTGTTCCCCCTCAGCCACCTCAAGAACCAAATAATGTCTCGGTCGTGTGTTTAAGCTGGTTAAACCACAGCTATACCCCAACACATACTCTTGGCTTGACTCTCATTAGGCTACACACAGGCTACAAACTGCAATAGATTCAGCCTGTTAAAAATTAGATTAGCTGATCCGGAGAGCTCATTAGATAACAAGATTGGTCTGGATGAAGAAGGCCTTTCGGCCCAGGTGATCTCTAGAACACCTATCATCCGTCTGTCTGTCCCCATCACTGCATCAGGCTACTTTTTAAATGAGTCCAGGCTTCCACCACCTTTCCTGGCCACCTGTTCCAGTCATTGATTAACTTCTGTATAAAGAAAAACTTCCTGGTATCTACCCTGAAATTGTCCTTTGCAACTTTAAACTTATGTCCTCTTGTTCTACTTTCTGTTTGAATCCTACAATATTGTTCTGGGTTTACTTTATTGCTGCTCCATATAATATTAATAATAATCCTTGCATTTGATATAGCCCTTTACACGTCTCCTAGATGTCTACTGTAAAATTAATTCACTGTACATTTGTGGGTGAAACGCAGCAGCAGTGTCCCACAAACAGTCATGGATTGAAGTGACCAATTTATTATTGTTTTTGTTGAGGGATTATTATCAAGCGTGTGGAGTAAGGAAACTTGCCCAAGATTTTGCCCTGCCGGAATCAAACCCAGGTCTTTCGCTTGCGAGACGAGTGCTCTAACCACTGAGCTACAGGACTCATATGATCATGTTAAGAGTTAAAGACTTTCTCGTGTTATTACCCAACTGTAGTCAGTGTTGACCCATGTGTAGAAGAGGCACTTGGGTTAGGCTATGAGTTATTGTAGACCCAAGAACAATGTTTCACATTTTATGTATTGTTCAAAATTGAAGTAAAACACTGTTCTTGGGTCTATGAATGTAGGTACCATATATCATTCAATATAAATAGCTTACTTGACTTTGACTTTAAAAGGTTTATTCATTTGTCCTTATTTATTTTCATGAATTGTCTTTCTGCATTAGCCTGAATACAGGATGATTTGGTATGGGAAGTATGCTGGTTTAGCCTTGGTCATCTTCTTTGTGGCAGAACAGGGTGTGCATTCCTTCCCTGACGTGGAGGCTGCAACCCAAGGTGGGTAGTCATTAACAATTAGCAGCACGTCATTCAGAGTCAGGGTTGAATCCCAAAGAATATTTTAATATGAGAAGGCATGATGGTTAGAAAGGTGATGATTTTCATCTTGTAGCTGTAAAAACAAACTCTTCTGACCAAATCTTAACTGCTTAATCTCAGTAACTCATAATCTGGCACCTCCAGGGCACAATAAACTAGTTACATTTGGGTCTGATATATAGAGGAGGGTTGAATGGTTCCTATTGACACCTGTCCAGTAAATTGCTTTGAAACCTCTAGGGTTAATCCTTCCAATCAAAGTATCCCCTGCCCTTAGTTAGACCTTCAATTTTCTGTCCTCCTCTTCTGATAATGCCAACTCCTACTGTAAAGTAGTTTCTCAGGTGTCCACTGGCTCCTCACCCACTATACTAATCGTCATTCGTGAACCTGGACACTGAGTGTTGGGAGTGAACGGTGCTCCAGAGCCTCATCTGATCCTGCCAGTTCTCACCAATTATATTATTACAATGCTCAATGTTATTTTCTCCGAGGCTCAGCATTGTATAATGGGTGGGAAAGTGGACCTGAGTGACAGCTCACTCTAGAGACAGTCCGAGACTCTTCCCCACCCCACCATCATCCCATTCCACAATTGAAGGGGTTTGTAAGAAAGTATAGAAAAGCCCTGGCTGGGGTAATAGAGGGCAGCTGTTGCTCTACAAACAATAATCCAGCAAAGTTTCAACGCCTTCAATAGAGGCGAAGGAAAAAAGTAATTATAATGCTTGTTTTTAATACAGCGCTTATAACATCAAAACTTCGCAAAACAGTTTATGGTACTGCTAAGTGTATGTTTCTGGGCCAACACAGAAGTCAGTTTGCGCACAGCAATTCCTTACAGCCAGCAAAAGCCAGGAGGTGAATGTAAATGTGCTGAGGATGAAATCAAAATGTTAACAAAATCATCTGCAACAAAAAAAGGGTCTCAATTCAGTATTTGGAGGAATGATCCACTCTTTGTCTGCTTTCTCCTGAAGGGTGCCCAGAGTGTAGACTCAAAGAGAACAAGTATTTCTCAAGGGCAGGGGTGCCCATCTTCCAGTGTGTAGGATGCTGTTTCTCTCGTGCCTACCCAACCCCAATGAGATCCAAGAGAACTATGCTGGTCCCGAAGAACATCACTTCAGAAGCAACATGCTGTGTAGCAAAATCATTTTCCAGGGTAAGACTGATGGACCAAAATAGTAAAGTGCATCATCTTATTTTATTTGATAGTGAAAATGCCTTTTTTTGTAGTTTCACACCAAGACGTGTTCAAATTCAAGCATCATGCCAATTCCATCCTGACCGGAGTAAAGGCACACAGGCCTTGCATGTGACTAATAGCCTCACACAATGATGTGCTCATGAAACTACACTGGACTCTATCATGCTAAAAGTAGCAAAAACAATCTATCTTTGTAATAAGACTGAATGTTATAATAATCTTTATATACGATAGCATCTTATCATAGAATATTACAGCGGAGAAGGAGGCCTTTCGTGCCTTGTGCCGGTTTTTTGGAAGAGCTATACAATCAGTCCCACTCCCCCGCTCTTTCCCCATATCCTAGCAAATTTCCCTTTCGAAAGTTGTTATTGTTATCATGTTGAAATGTCCCAAAATGTTTCACAGAATTTTCTGTAAAGTAAGCAAATGCGCACATCAGGGCCCCACAAATAGTTATGAAGTAAATGACCATTTTTTTTTATCTGGGGAACATCGAGAGAAACTCTCTTCTCATTTTGAATAGTGCCATGGGATCTTTAACGAACATCGTAACAAGCAGAAAAATCCTTGGTTTAACATTTCATCAGAAGAAGGGCACCTCCGACAATGCAGCACACCACAAGCACTGTACTTGTGTCAGTAGGTGAGATTAGGAGTTCAAAGTCAAAAACAACAAGATTACATTTGTATAGCACTTTTCACGTCGGGAAGACGTCCCAAGGCACTAGCACTGTACATGTCAGTCAGTGAAATAAGGAGTTTGAAGTCCCGATACAACAACAAGATTCCATTTATTGAGCGCCTTTCACGTCGGGAGGACGTCCCAAGGCGCTGAACAGTTGGGTCAGGACCCGAGCAGGGGGGAAATAGTCAGGGGAGGGAAGGGAGGGAGCGAGGAGGGGGTAGAGAGTCGAGAAGGGAGCTGAAGGCACGGTCAAAGAGAAAGGTCTTGAGACCGGCCTTGAAGGAGGAAAGGGAGGAAGTAAAGCGAAGGCACTGGGGGATGGAGTTCCAGAGCCTCGAGGCTGAAGGCCCGGCCACCGATGGCAGGGCGGTTGGGGCGGGGGATGTGGAGCAGACCGGAGCCAGAGGAACGGAGGGTACGGGCAGGTAGGTAGGGGGATAGTAGGTCAGAGAGGTAGGAGGGAGCGAGGTCGTGAATGGCCTTGTAGGTGAGGATGAGGATCTTGAATTCGATCCTCTGGGGGATGGGAAGCCAGTGGAGGCGAGCGAGGGTGGGAGTGATGTGGTCGTGATACAAGCAGACAGAGCATGAATTTAACACTTCATCTGAAAGAAGGAGCCCCATGAAGGTAACATTTCCCCAGAGCTGCACTGCAATGCTAGTTTGGACTATCGACTTATATTCCAACATGGGAGTTAAATTCACAACCTTCTGATGCAGAGGTGAAAATGCTACCAACTGTGACAAAGTGGTAACTGCTATGAATTGAGAGCATATCATTACTCACTATTCAGTGCTAAATGGCAACTCACAGAGTTGGTATTTGGTGTAGCTGGTTCGGGGAAATGGGAAATCTTATACGAGTTCAGGAGGGTCAACTCTTGTGAGATTTGGCCTGAAGTATATTGTTGAAAACATAGAGGGTGATTTACTCTGCATTCAGTATATGTGAAATGTGGAAAAGTACTCCATTTTCCCAGCACTGGCATCAGTCTTTTTGATCAAAACAAATGTTAGCACATTATTTTTTTACAAAAAAAGTATTCTCTTTTGGGAGGCTCCAGTACTGTGAGGTGCACCGCCCACGATTTTTCTTGCTGTAGCAGACTGCTTGCACAATTTCAGGCTTGACGTGCTTCAGCTAAAAATATAATTGTTAAATACAATTTGTTTCGAGAAGACTGATATGCCTGGGGCTACAAATTTAAAATGGAACCTTGACAGCAAAAGCAAATGGGGGAAAAATTCTGTTGTATTTGTTTCAAAGCAAATATTTTTCCTTACTCTGCACCCTTCTTATGGGAAGAGGGGATTATTTTCTGCCCGTCACTATAAGCTTAATGCCTACATATGCATAATGCTTCACTTGTCAGTCAATTTCACATGAACAAAGGCTGGTAAGATACTAGTAAAAGGAAAATAAACCCTATTATGTTGAAAATGGAACAATCTGAATGAATGATAGCCTGGGCTATAATTATCCGCCCCCTCAAGGCTAACTTAAGAGCGGCATGGGAATTTTTTTTGGTGGGAGGGGGGGTCAGCCAGGTGCGGAAACCCATCACCATGCTTAAGAGCATCTAAACCAAACTGGGAATTCCATGCATCTCACCTACATATGGAAACCTGAGAGATAGATTGTTGGAATGGAATGAATACCCTCTCCCTGGAGGGACACATCCTGCTCACCAAATTCTGGAAAGTATTAGGCGCAGGTTGGTAAGAGCCAAGGCTTGGGGACCCAAGAGTGTGTGTTGGGGTACTGCTGGATCTAACCAGCTAAAACCACATAGCTTGACATTGATATCACTATCTGGCAAGTTTCCCACTGCTTGCCCAGCTAAGAAAACTGCCATTAGGGCTTTGGCTAGCATGGAAATAGTTCTCCTGTTTCCCCTCTGAATTGAGTAATGGATCCCTAAATGAAAAGAATTTCCGCTAATTAAGCAACAATAGTAAAAGCACTAGAACCTGATATGTCCGTTTAATACTGTAGTCCCTCTGATTAAACTGTGACATTCTAATGCCGGTTTAGGTCATGCTAATATTCAGAGTTCTTATTATATGTAGCCAATTTACTCATGAAAGAGTTAGGTATTTCAGCCAATTTCACAGTTATCAGCATAATACTGCATTCTTTGTTCTGTTCAGTTAACATTAGAAAAGTTACAATACATGGTAACTATTATTTTTGTCACTTTAACAATGCAGAATTAAGGGGACAGGAGGCAGAAAAAAGGGACTAAACTAATTTTTCACGTTCCATTTCACCTAATCTTTAAAAATGAGTTCAGGGTACATACAGACACTACACAGTATATTTTTAGTAACACGTTGAAGTCTCTCATGAAAGAATTATACAGGCTACTTTGCAAAAATTTACATCAAAATGAGAAAAGGCCAGAGCTCTTCTGATGGTAAAGCAACGGCCCAGTGTGAAGCTCAGCCAATGAGGACCTAGCAAGTGCCTGCGAGATCGCTTCTCTGTGATGGGTCAGTAAAAAAAAAAGCTGCTGTCAGCCAAGCAGAAACAAGGACACTACAATTGCTATCAGTTTCCTTGGCCTAGATAAGGAAAAATCAGTCACGATTCCTTCTTCCTTTCACTATTCCATTTGAATATCTGGTGCAAGGTACATATGTATGGACTTTGGAGAGAACAGGATCATATGCCTTTGATTCCTCCCAGTGGTTATGTACCTACACGACAGTCGGTGTTCAGACTCACCATATGAAGATTGGTTAGTTGGGTCAGGTACTGGCTTACAAGCCTCACAGCTAGAATTAAATTTTTGTAGTCTGTATTTTCTAGCATGTGTAAGCGAGCACAACACTGGGCTAGCTCTCATTGTTATTTCCATGCATAAGTCAGTAGCTTTGTTTTGCTGAAGAGTAGGGAATCAAAACTCTCTTCTAGTGCATCACAGAGACAAACAAACCCCCAGGAGACTCATCACTTTTATGCTGGAAACTTAAAACAATTATATTTGAAGAGACCCTATAGACCTCACCGAATGAAGCAATGGGAAGCTCTACAATGTTGCTGCAGTATTAATTTCTGCGTACATATCCAGATGAGTAGAGCTTCCACAGTGCAGTTGTTTCAGTGCTGATGCTATGAATTCTGGACCAGCTTTTGTAAAGCATTATAAAATATTAATCATTGCATTTGATATAGTGCCTTATCACGTTGTTGAGATATCCCAAAGCGCTTCACAGAATATACGGTAAAGTTAATTGACTGTATTTTGTGGGCAAAATGCAACAGCCAATTGCGCGCAGTAGTGTCCCACAAACAGTCGTGTTGTAAAACTACGACATATAGAATGTCATAATTTTACAATACGGTATTGTAAAGTACAGTTTGCAAGACCAGCCAAAGGTATGTGCATGTTAAGCAGTGGCTTGTTAGATTCTTCTCCACTGATTTTTGCCCCTTCTATCAATTTTGCTTTGTTAAGAAAAAATACATCTTTTAGTCCATGTAATTTTTATTTAAGAGGTCTTTAAATGATGAGGAGTTTTGATAGAGTTGATAGGGAGAAATAATTTTTAATGGTTGGTGAGTCAGTGACTAGATTACATTATCAATTTAAGATAGTTAGTAATGGAGGAAAGGGGGAGATTAGAAGAAAATTATTTATATCTGTATCGCCTCAGTCCTTGCCAGGCTCTACTAGCTCCCTATCACAGAACAGATTGATTCAAGATCCTCACACTCGGCTACAAATCCGTTCATGTCCTGGCACCTCACTACCTCTCTGACCTGTTTACTCTCCACTCCACCTCCGCTTAGCTGACTCTGGCCTCCTGCTTGTCCCTCAGGCCCTCAGCTTCACCATTGACAGCCTGCTTTCAGCCACTAAACTCCAAAATTTTGGAGCTCAATCCCTCCGTCTGCCTTCTCCTTCCCCATTTTCAGATCCCAACTGGAAATCTTCCTCTTTAGCCAGTCTTATGGTAACCACCCTCGGCTCGGCATCAGGCTCTGCTTGGCTTAAACGCTCCAAGACGGTACCCTGCATGAAGAGCACTATGTAAATGCAAATTGTTGTTAGGTTGTAGAATGCTCTTCCGAATGTGGTGGGTAAGGAGGACCATAGTAGCTTTGAAGGTGGAATTAGATTGATGTCCTAAAATGAATCATTTGCAGGGTTATAGAGAAAAGACATGCAAATGGGACTCAAAGGATTAGTCTTTTAAACGGCCAACGCAAACCCAATGGGCTGAATGGCCTTCTTCTGTGCTGTAAATTTCTATAGTTCAATTCATAAAGTATCCTAGGAAATGAGTGCATGTGTTTGATGAAAGTCACTATGTTAACTGTTTTTAATATTTTTTTAGGTGATAGTGGATAATCTGAAGATAGAAAATCATACAGACTGTCATTGTAGCACCTGCTACTACCATAAATCTTAAGAATGCAAAGAGTCGGCAATAGCACTATGTTGAAGAAAGAGAGATGATAGACGTCATAAATATTCAGCATTGCTTCATAGTTGCAGTTTCCCCATTTAACTGTATGCTTGTAAACAATGTACTTTTAGTGGGATTAGAAAGAGCTGCCGCACATGAATAAATTGATGGAACAGCTTGATGGCATGAATTGCGTACTCCTGTTCCTATGTTCCTAGCTGGAATCTGTAGCAAATAAAGTGATGACTGATCATTAATATTCAATAGTGCAAATTTTTCTGAGATTTTCAGTAACAAGGCATTGTACACATAATTCTCGGTGTGTTGAGCTCAGGGGATTTTCACAGGCGTAACACTGGCCTGATGTGTGTAATCTCTTCTGCTCTTCCTCGTGCCGCAATCAGTGAAACCCATCCTATCGGCTCCTACCCCAGCTCAGGTGTCAAGCCAGGACTGTCAAGCGCCTCCCAGTGTGAAAGGCACTATATAAATGTAAATTTGTAATATATTTTTAAATGTCACTTTAAAATCTTCCTCTTCGACTATACCTATGGCCGTCTCCCCTGCCCGCTTTTCCCTTGCCCTGCCACTATGAAACTCTCCAAGGCATCAACCTACATGAAGGGTTCTATGTAAATGCAAGCTGTTATTATTGTTTCTAAAGTTTAAGCTCTTAGCTTGCTTTTAATTTAACTATGTGATCTCCTTATGGTTTTGCTTATCAAAAAAACAGTAAAGGGCAAACAGCACACAATCCTACGCATAAGTTGAATGAGTAGGAAAGAGGCACAGATCAATCAAGCAGTTGTGAATAAGTCAAGTGAAGCTTGGGTATGAAAAGCTGATTGACTGTGGGAGAAGGGAAAGCTGAAGGAGGTGGGAAGTTCAAGAGTTTTGAGTTCTTGAAAAATAATAAGTTGGAGTAGTTGCCATTACTTATGATTTAAACAAAGTAAGAATGTAGGGAACGCAGGAACATACAATACTGCACGTGGCAGAAGGCCTGCCTGCCAATGGTGGGAGACGTGAAGCAGGCTGGAGCCCCTGAGCGGAGGGAGCGGGCAGGATGGTAGGGGTTAGGTGGTCGCAGAGAGAGGGGGGAGCAAAGCCATTGGGAGCCAGTGGAGTCGGGTGAGGATGGGGGTGATAGGGTCACAGAGTCCTGGTGCGGGAGAGGACACGGGCTGCAGAGTTCTGGATGATCATCAACCTATGGAGGAAGGAGTTGGGAAGGCCAACAAGCAAGGAGTTCGCCTAGTCAAGCCTCAATGTTATGAATGCGTGTATGAGGGTTTCGGCGGCCCGCAGTGTGAGAGTGGCGGAGCCGGGTGATGTTACGGAGGTGGGGGAAGGCAGAGCGGGTCATGGCATGGATGTGGGGTAGAAAGGATAGTTGAGGGTCAAACAAGACCCCAAGGTTCCAGACTGGTTTAGTAAGGTGGAGTGTGCAACCACGGATGGTGATGCTGTCAGCGCCTGAGGTGTGGAGACGCTGACGGGAGCCAATCAGGAGAGCCTCGGTCTTGTTGACATTCAAGTTGGCTCTCATCCAGGACTTGATGTCTGACAGACATTCTGTCAGGACAGCAGTGGTCCTGGAGTCAAGGATGGAGGCGGAGAGATATAGTTGGGTGTCATCCGCATACATGTGGAAGTTGACCCCTTGTCTGCGGATGATATCACTAAGAGGAAGCATATAGCTAGTCTGTGCCAGGGGCCAGAAAAAATGTCACAAATTGGGACCAATTGTCCAAAGTGCATTTGGGCATGACAGATAGTTAATAGTCTTTGAGGGGAAAATAAATCTGTGACACAGGAAAGGATTCCAAGCTTTTTGGAAGAAGCTTCAGTGAAAGAGGAAATGTGGAAGATGAGGCTGGTTTGAAAAACAAAGCATTACTTTATTTAAATCTCAGAAACAAAATTCAGAGGTTAGGATAATTTTATGTTGATCAAATTAATACCCAGTATAAATTGCCAATAATGGATCACTTTTAATTATTTTTCTCTTGTTACAATCCCACTCCTTTCCTCTCTCGTCCCCAGCACTTCCACCTCAAAATTAAAAGTAGTTCCTGGAACACAAACATATTTACATTGGAGGAGTGGCAGGTGATCACATGCTGATATCAGATGCAGTGGGATCTTTCATACAGACCTTAGCATTAGCGACATGCACCCACACTCAGATCAAACGTTTAAGTGTTCTGAGACATTACCCCGCCTGAAGGGCACTATATATAAATGCAAATTGTTGTTAATGTTGTCACACTAAAGTTTACATTCGAGGCACTTTCAGACCTCTGGTATGAAACAATAGGGTTGATTTGTATTTTTTGTCAGTTGCATAACGTAATGTGTGTGCAAACCTTTGAATACAAATTTGTACAAGATGTGAATTTCTGTTTCTTAAAATGTCCTTATTATCTTGCTTTTTTAAAATGCTTTTCTCTGGTATCCTTCCCTCCGATCTTCTCCTGAAGGCATCTGTCTCATTCTGGATTATGGCGCCATTTCGTCCACAAAATATGCAGTTAATTCACTTTACATTATATTCTGTGAAGCGATTTTAGATGTCTCGAAGATGTGATCAAGCGCTATATGAAATGCAAGGATTATTACTATTATTAATAGTGGAACCAGATTCCTTTGGTAACTCTGCCTAAGTGACAATTTAACATGTATGAGCCATGATGGTACATTTTGGTGAGATATTTAACTAGGGGCATGTTACAGCTGAAGGCTATTCTGTTCTCAACCAACAACTGGAAATGCACTTTCTAGCAGGAGAGTGATCAGGCCTGGGAGCCCTAGATGATTATGCTCCCCCTAAGATCAGATGGTGTTGAAGTAAGTTATAGTTCCAGCTGAGATAACGATAAAATGATCATCCTTGCATTTGATATTGTGCATATCACATCAAGAAAACGTCTCAAAGCACATCAGAAGATTTATGACCACAACTATTTTACATTTATGTAGCACGTTTCATGACAGGAAGACATGAAACTACTGTATTTTGCATTACTGTAAAGTGTAGTGACTGTATTTTATGGGAAAAAGTGGCAGCCAATTTGAGCATAGCAATATAATAATAATAATGGAGATGTGATATGTGATGTGATATGCATATCCCATAAACAGCCATGAAATGAATGACCAATTTTATCTGGGAGAAACGATGGGGGAAAACCTCTTTCCGAATAGTGTCATGGTATCTATAATGTCCACCTGAACAGGCAGTTTAACTGGTTGACTAGCTTCCTGCAAACCATCAAAAACAATACTTTAGTTTATTTCTGCCAGTGTGAAAATAAAACCCACATAACCGCAGTCTCTTTAATACATAATATTGGGAAATTGCACAAGTATTTATTTTACCAGATATTTATCAAATATTATCATATTAAAGATTTGCCTCTGATCTGCAAGTAGACAAAGACAAAATAATTTAATGGTACTTTGAGCAACACATTGAGACATTCAGTGGTTGGAGGGCATTTTTAAGGCAGATAACAAATACTTGACTGTTCGGTTGCTAAGAGTGTTTCCTGCACCTTATAAGCTTTTGAAAGGCTAGTTTGAAATCTTCATTGAAACTGGTGTAGAGCAAGGGGTTGATTAATGAGTTGATGTAGCCAAGCCATGTGAGGAGGTCAGCAGCAAGCGGAGACACAGTGCACAAGCGAAGCCCCTCAAAGAGCTCCTTGATGAAGAAGGGCAGCCAGCAGATGATGAAGGCTCCGAGGATGAGGCCGAGGATTCGGGCTGCCTTCCTTTCCCGACAGGTGGAGATCTGTTGTCGGTCGCAAGGGTTCACCATGTCGCTCTCAAATGGAGGCATCCTCAACGTGACGTTGATCTTGTCGAACTCCAAGGCGGGGTCGGAGGTGGAGAAGTCTGAGCCGCAGAAGGTGTGGGTCAGCCTGCAGCTCATGTAGGAGATCTGACTCTGGCCGCTCTGGCTGCTAAAGTGCCGGCTGGAGCCCCGCTTCTGATACAGGTGCTTGGCCGCATTGTAGATGCGGTAATAGAGCAGGAGAATGAGGGCCATGGGGATGTAGAAGGCCCCCAGTGTGGAGTAAATGGTGTAGATGATGTGGTCGTGCGTGATTAGGCACTTCTCGCTGGTGCTGTTGGCATCGTATCTCCTCCAGAAGAGAGGTGGCATGGAGATGAGTGTGGAGATGGCCCAGACGCTCAGTATCATGACACAGGCACGTCGCGCTGTTCTCTTTCGGGCATATTCCACGGCGTCTGTAATGGCCCAGTAGCGGTCCAGGGCGATGACACACAAGTGGAGGATGGAGCAGGTGCAGCAGGTCATATCCAGACTTAGCCAAGCCTCACACACAATGTACCCGAGGAGCCAGACGTCAGTCGCCATGTACATAATACTGACCGGCATGACCAGCACAGCCACCAGCAGGTCAGTCAGGGCCAAGGAACAGATCAGATAGTTGGCCGGTTGGTGGAGTTTCTTGGTCAGACAGATGGCGGAAATCACCGCAGTGTTCAGCAGCGTGGTGAGCAATGTGATGAGTGACAGTGACAAAGACACCGCCAGCCTTTCAGTGAACGTCTTTGTTTGCCCGGCGCAGGAGTCAAACGAACAATTGGTGAAGTTCATTGTTTTTCAGCCCCACGCACCACCCCACCCTTCACCCCAAAATCTGCCCAAAAAACAGTTACAATTTCCAAACCATCTTGTTGATGATTCACAGACGTAGGAGGCCTGAAAGGTGTACCACGCAGGAGGTGGTCACACCTTCAATGTAGAGCCAAAGAATGTAAATTCCAGGTCTTCATCATCAAAGACAATGAGTTGTATGGAGACCAGTCAATGGGCTTTCTTTCCTGCAGGGAAACCAAATTCAATTAGTGGCAAAATCCTTTATTTCCTGAACTCTTCATTATTGTTTCAATGCCTAAAGGCAACAGAGACCTTTTCTTGAGCACAAAGAATTTTCACTCATCCAATCCTAAATGCTTATTTGTTCTGAAAGCTCCTGCCGGTTTTATTTTTAATGAAAAACTGGCTTATTAAAAATAATAATGATCGTTGTGCAATGTCATGATAATAATTATTGCATTGATCTTGTACTTACAATGTCAAAATGTCTCAAAGAGCTTCACAGTAATTACTGTCAAATGTAGCGACTGTATTTTTAGATAAACAGGGCAGGCATTTTGCACAATCTTTAATGTCTACCGGAACAACAGACAAGAATTCCAGGCAGCTATTTGAAAAGAGAAGAGTTTCTCCCGGTGTCCTGGCCAATAATCCCCCAATATTGGTCGTTCACACCATGGCTGTTTGTGGGACACTGCAAATTGGTTGCCACGTTCGTCTATGAAATACACAGTCACTACATTTCACAGTAAATCCTCCTGATGTGATCCTCCTTAGATATCAAATATAAGAATTATTATCATTATTATAAGGATGTCATGTCCAGTAATGCAGTGCTCTCCCAAATGTTTTACACATGGTTGTTAATGGAACCAGAAAATTTCTCCAAACTGTAGGTTTCATTTTATAATGAGAATCCAATACAAATTTACATTTTATAGTGTCTTTCATGTTGGGAGGACTGCCCTATGAGATTGAAAGGACAAGCTGACTGAGTGCTGAGAGGATTCTCATTGATAACAGTTTTGTTTAAGTACCATTTCAACATACATTGGAGTCTCATTGTAACAGGATGTTTGGGATCCATAAAATCCCAAAGCTACTAGAGCTGCTGTCACATCTGTGGAGCCAGCTGGCTTACTCCCAGTTACTCCTGTGAAGTGTTTCGAAACATCTGATTGTTGTGATATGGCGCTATATCAAATGCAAAAATGATTGTTATATTATTATGGAGTCACGTAGCTCAGTGGTTAGAGCACTCACCTCACAAGCGAGAGGACATGGGTTCAATTGCCGAGCAGTGTGAAACGTTAGGCAAATTTCCTTACTTTACACACCTCTGTTCACATCACACAGCTTCAAAGAAGCAGGTAATAATGGGACCAAACTGTATACTGTACTTATGTAATTTCACCACTAGATGTCACAAGTACAACATGAGCAAAACAGGAGAGCTGACTGCAGCACGGTACAGTTTAAGCAGGACCTCTTGTTATTGATAGTAAATGATTTAGCTATATTAAGAACACCATCCATTTATACAGCGTCCTTCACTCGGGGTAATGTCTCGGAGCGCCTTTCACAATTTCACACAATTCATCAGAATAAATAGTTGGTGGTGAGGGGATGTGGTGCACTGTAAATAAATCAGGTTTTTACTGTTCTTTAAAGTGAACAAAGGCTGCTACAGTATGTGATGTTTTCATTGTCTTGCTCTGCATTCAGTAACAGCACCAAACAGTAACTAGACCAGACATAAGCTTGTTTTCGTCTCTCTGTCTCACCCCCATTTCACATTATAGATTCTTAACCACCTCACACGATCTCTCCTCACACAAAAGAGTATTCTTTTATCTCCTTCCCCAAATAAAGGTGCGACTGCATGTACTTCCCCAAGAAAAAACTTCCTCCACACAGCCACATAATGCAATTTCCTATTTTAAACATAAGATCTCTGTGTTTAGCAATTTGTGCATGATAGAACCACCACTGCACATACTCTCAGATTCACAAACACAAATAAAAGAGCAGCTCTAAACCCACATAAACACACTAGTGCCCAGCCCAAACCCAACTCTCAAACCTTGTCTCTTCCCCACCCAATTGGTGATGAAATCCCAATGGGGAAGATACAGTCATTGTATCTGTGGGAGTTGCAGGCTACAACTCTACCCACTACACTTTCCCTGAAGTTATGGGTTCTACATGTATTCTCTGGACTAATGGACGCTCAGAAAGCAAAGAGTGGAGCCAGTGAATGAACAGATAAGAATGTAAACTGTTGGTTTAAATATGAGATTGGACATTGATCAGCAACAAAGCAATCAATATAACTTAGTATTTAATACAAACACTGGAGACCCAACATTCTACCTAGTCTTAGCCTGTGAGTCAAATGGGGAAAATTCAGCCTTTATTTGGAAGTAGCATCTCAGAGCGTTTAACAGTGGCGGAGCCTGACTCCAAGCCGGGGGTGGAGGGGGGAGGTGACCGTAAGCATGGTTGTAAAGGAAGGTTTTCAGGTGGGACTTGCAAAAGGGGAAAAAAGAGGCAAGGCAGAGAGTTTGAGGGAGAGTGTTCCACAGTTTTGGGGTGTAGTGGCTGAAAGCGCAACATCCAATGGTGGAGTGGAGGGTGCGAGGGATAAGCAGGAGACCAATGCCAGTTGAGCCAAGGCGCCGGGTGGTGGATTGGGGAGTGAGGAGGTCGGAGAGGTAGGGAGGTGTCAGGGAGTGAAGGGATTTGAACAACAACAATAAAAAAATTACATTTGTATAGCACCTTTCACGTCAGGAGGACGTCCCAAGGTGCTGGAACACTGGTTCAGTGAGTCTGAGAGAGCGATCAGAGAGGTTGAGGAATTCGGATCCACAGGAGCGAAGATGTTGACGGGAGCCAAGGAGTATGGCTTCCTTTGCCTCTGTAATGTATTCTTTGTAATGTAATGTATTCTTCTGTAATGTAATGTATTCTTCTGTAAAGTAATGTATTCTTTGCCTCCTGCATGTTCCTCGTCCTCTCTGCTCCAACCATCGGCGGCCGTGGCTTTCAGCCACTACACCCTGAACTATGGAACTCTTTCTCAATTTCCCTGCCTTGCCTCCTCCTCCCTGTCTTCTGGTCACACTTGAAGATCTTCCTCTTCAACCGAGCCAACTATCACCTCCCCTCTCACCGGCTCAATGTCGTGTCTCTGCCACTGTTAAGTGCACTGAGGTGCCATCCCATGTGAAGGGATGAGCCAAGAATGTTGGACTCATTTAAGAGATGGTTTGATGCTGTGATGGGTGGTGGGATAATACAGTATGGAGTAAGTGCTGGTTGTCTTTCAGTCCCCTGCCTCCAAGTGGCCATTGCTCATGTGTGAGGTTGGTACTGAGTGTTGGCACTTGAGTGTACAGGGCATTCATAGTGAAGCCTGGTCATTTCCAACCAGCTACCACACATGCCCACAACCACTAGAGGGTGCTCTAGAGGGACTAGGAGCAGGAATTCTCCTCCCTGACTCTGGGAAGGCTGGGGTCCATTTAGCTTTCCCATGCAGCACTGGCTGAGAGCAGCAAACTCAGCATGGATGAGGAATAGAACCAGGAACTCCTGGTCTGTAAGATGTAGTTCTAACCATTGCAACATCGAGGCTGCTACTAAAGTTTGTGCTTTCCTGGACTGAGGAGGGGAAATCCATTGAGTGCAGATGCTCCAGATCAGTATAAAGTGAATCCTAATAGCTGTGATGCCTCCTCAGTCAAAAGCTTGTTGATATTCAGCAAAGAATGATGACTTGAGTCAGATAGCAAAGGGATGCTGTAACTACTGGATCTACCCATCATATGCTATTTCCCTATAAAGAGGAGAGGAGGGGAGAAAATTGGTCCAAAGACATCAAACTTCTCAATGTGCATCATGGATAATTGAAGAGTTGTAGGCAAACAGGACACCCAGGTCAGAATAAGCCAGTCACTGATGTGAATTCTATTTCCCCTATGGTGCGCCTCATAAGAGGTGTTGCAGCACAAAAACCTTATCATCTTTGTTAGGGCTCTGAATCACACTTAGTCACAGGTGATGGGCATATGTTTTATGATCCAGTTTGTAATAAATCTATTCTGCACTGAGTGATTTTAAATCTGAATGTGCTAAAGCTTTTCACTGGCTTCCTGAAAAAGGGAGCCATTTCCTGTACTTGAACTGCCTGAAAAGTACACTCTGTGGGTAAACAGAAACTCCAACATTAATGGCTGCTACTAACAGGCTACTAGATCTCTATGGTTTATGGCTTTTTATTTTTATCAGCTGCTCTCCAGGGACTGAACACAAAGAGTCCAACAATCATACTCTTATTTACCTGCAGTGTTTTGGTTAGAGCACTCGCCTCGCAAGTGGGAGAACTCGAGTTCGCTTCCAAATAATAATTTGGTCACTCAATCCATGACTGTTTGGCTGCTGCGTTTCGCCCACAAAATATACAGTCAATTTACTTTACAGTATATTCTGTGAAGTGCTTTGAGACCTCACAAAGACATGATAAGGTACTATATAAAATGCAAGAATTATTATTATTATTATTTAGGATATCAATGAATATATTTTAAAACCTGACAATTCACCGATGAATTGTAATTTACTGTAAAGTCACTCCACTTTACAGTAAATCCTGTGAGGCACCCTGGGACATCCTCCTGACGTGAAAGGCATTATGACAAATGCAAGTATTGTTATGATTATTAATAGTAATTCAGGCAATATTTTCACAAAACTTTGTGGAGCACAAGTTTCACATGCTGCATTTATGAGAAAATGTTTCTCAGCCCCATTCAATGATAACCATCACACATAATTCAAGGAAAAAAGCTTTTCTTGATTTATCAATACATATACCATCTTTTGCCAGCAATTGCTATTATATTCCCCATTATCAATGCACATAGACAAAGGCCATTGAATACACTGAGCAGCAAAGAACAGCTGCTCACTGCCAAAGGTCAGTGAAGTTACAGAAAATGTGTGAAGCTCTTTCAGTTGTTCTTACATTATCCGGCACCTGGCTCTACAAGCCTATCACCCCCATTTTCTCCCAGCTCCACTGTTTTCCCATCCCCAGAGAATCAAGTTCAAGATTCTCACCTTAAACTTTAAATCCCTCCATGGTCTTGCCCCACCCTACCTCTGTGACTTTCTCAAACTGCACAAACCAGCTGCTCCCTCCACTCAACAGGTACTGGCCTGTGTCACGTCCTAACACTCCACAATCTGCTCCCTAGAATTCCATCCCGGAGTCCCTATGACTCCCTAACCCGGGTGCAAACCCTGAAATATTCAGGAATATTACCTTGGGACATCCTCCTGATATGAAAGGTGCTATATAAATATAAATTTGTTATCATTGTTTGTAAAATATCAACTGCAAGGATTATTATAGCTGATGTAATCTGGTTATACTATTATTAATAATAATATTTATTGTATTTGATATAGCGACATTCAGGATGGGAGTACTAATGAAAACGCTTCACAGGAATTACTCTAAAATGTTATGACTGTATTTTGTAAGCATAAATTATACTATTATCAGGACATCAAATCATGAATATTATGATTAATGTTACAATAATTTGACTATAGGTTTCAAATGCACTGTACACACAAACTATTTATTTGTAAGCATGCTCATTTGTTTGTGTGTTTATTATGAAAATAACATTTAAAAAAATCTTTCAACCCAAAAAATAAATAAGCGCTGCGAGATTTTTAATGTCAATTTGAATTTTGAACATATGAGAGATATAATGAAAAGGCTTCAGTATTTCTCTGTGTCTCTTGACATGAATGAAATAAAGGTTTGCCAGACATGGTACAGTGGTAGGCATATTGGGTTGCTTTAAAGCATTTATTTAATTTGGGATCTACTTCGGCAAAGCTAGGCTGGTCTAAATTGTATGCAGGTGGTCGAGGGGTTTAATGGTCCCGATTCAATGGTTTGTTAGAATAACTCACCGACCAATGAGAATACATTTATGCCTTTTATAAATGGAGAATGGAATAATTGCATGCTCAAGATATCTCCATGAGATCAGCAGGTGCAGTCTGAGGCTGATGATAGCATCTCGTCACACTGCACTGGGATTGGAACTGCGTGGTTGGTTTCAATGGTGGGAAAACAGCTGCTCTGTCAAATGGTCTCCCTGTGCTTCAAGAAAAGGTTCCAGTTTTGAAAGGTAATGATTGTGCTTGAAGGAAGCAAGGACGTTGCTTAAAATAAAATAAAAGCTCAATTTTCTATATTGCCTTTGCTGCTCCCCTCTCACTTTCGCTTAGGATGCTGCTTAGTGTTCATTTCACACTGAGTCTGGTATTCACCAAGAATCTCTTGGTTCAACTCCACATCAGCCAGGGGTTTATTTGTTTGCTTCAATGGGTTGGATTATCAGCTGCTGAACTGAAAATACTAATAATCATTGCATTTGATATAGCTTCAAAACATCTCAAAGGATTTTACTGTAAAGTGTAGTGACTCTGCATTTGTAGGAAAACACAGCAGCCAATTTGCATGCAGCAGCATCCCACAAACATCCATGAAGTGAATGGAGACCATTGGCCATGATACCATAAGAAACTCCCTTCTCTTTTCAAACAGTAGCCTAGGATTGTTAACATACATCTGAACAGGAAAACATCTCATTTCAAGGACATCACCTTCGACAATTTGACTCCTTCAGCACTACACTGGAGTTTCAGCCTAGATTATGTGCTCAAAGTCCCCACGAACTTCTGACTTATAGACAAGAGTGCCACCAACCAAGCGGGGGATGACACCTGCTGTATCTTTGAATGACCAGGTCACAACTAGAGGTTTGTTGGGATGAAAGAGATTAATCTGAAGGGGAAGACAATGGTTGCATTTTAGACCCTAATAAGATGCTACTAAACAATAACTCAATTTCTCCATTAGTATTTGTCTTCATGATTCTGAATTCCAATATCATTTGGAGCATGCATACCTTTATTGATGAGGGTTCAAAGAAGAGTAACAAAGATAGAGGCATGAGTGAAGTCTCTGAGGTATGAGGAGAGATGCATAGAGATGAACTAATCTGTAATTTCACTTTTGTACTTTCACTTGTACACAAAAAAACAGATAATAGACAGCACATGCCCACTAGAAACCTCCTTAAATAATAGTAATTTTATCTTCTAAAGTGCTACAAAGGCTTTTATCATTGTCTCTTTCATCCACTGGAGCATTTGGAAAGGTTAGTCACCTTAAATAATGGAGACAGCTAAATGGATGAATGACTACAGCTAAAATACTGCAGCAGTAATGTTCCTGTAATCGTGAAATAACACCTTTTCCTTACAAACTAGTATATTGACTTCTTGACGTGAATCTCTTAGTTAAACATGACCTCTAAAAGCAGGGAACGCGACTCAATAAAACTGAACAATCCAGAATTTTACCTGCTAATTCTTTTTTGTTGGCTTTCATTTGATTAGTGGAATATCTGAACCATCGGAGTAGCACAACCTGGAGAAATGGAAAAAATATTAGATAAAGGCAAACAGCACTTCGGGGCTAAACAAAACTGAACAGCTCCGACGACAATGGGCACAAGCAATGAATCACTACTCAAAATCTTGATCAGTTGTAACAATAGACGCCATTTCCAATAATGTGTACAGTTCTGCAGGTTATGCACACAGTGCAGACTTCAGCTTCATGTATGTTAATGATTGTTTATTCTCCTTGGAAGAAATCATCGTGCCTCGTTCTAAATTGAAGCACCCCACATTGAGACAGTTTGATGCCAAAGTTACAAACCAGACAGAAAGCACTAAATAATAATAATCCTTGCATTTGATATAGCGCTTTTCACGTCGGGAGGACGTCCCAAAGCGCTTCACAGAACACACTGTAAAGTGAATTGACTGTATATTTGTGGGCGAACGCGGCAGCCAATTGCGCACAGCAATGTCCCACAAACAGTCGTGGATTGAAAATGATCAATTTATTATTGTTTTGGTTTTGGAGGGATTATTATTAGGCGTGTGGAGTAAGGAAACTTGCCCAAGGTTTCGCCCTCTGCCTGGAATTGAACTCAGGTCTCTCGCTTGCAAAGCGAGTGCTCTAACCACTGAGCTACAGGACTTCACTAAACTGATGCTAGATGCAAATTTCCACTCAGTCTTAGCCTGTACAATGTAAGACTGCACAGAATTATACTAAAAACAGAATTATTTCAGCCTGAAGCAGCCTCAAATGCTGCCTCCAATATTTCAAAACAAGGTCAGGAAGCCTTTCCCTATATATTCCCAGCAGGGAGAAATGTTGGGCAAATTTCATTACTCCACACATCTCCGTCTACCTAGCAGTAAGTACAAACCTGGTTGTTAGTCGATTGGTAGATTGCTTTTCTGGAGGTAATAATCCCTTCAAAATTAAATTTTAAAAATAATAATTTAGTCACTCAATCCTCGACTGTTTGTGGGACACCGATGTGCGCAAGTGGTTGCCTCATCTCGCCCACAAAATATATTGTCAATTCTTTGAAGCACTTTGAGACATCTCAAAGACGTGATGAAGAGTTATAGCAAATGCAAGGATTATCATTATTACATTCAGTCCTTTTTTTAAAAATTGTAAATAGTAGCAGACCAATGTGCAGAAGGCAGGGAGTATTTTCTGTTGTTGTAATATAACCTTTGCATTTGAAATTGTGCCTTATGAAGCTGTTGAGACATCTCAAATCACTTCAAATTGTTTTACTGTGAATAGTGACTGTTTATTTGTGGGTAAATGGCAGCAGCTAATTTGTGCACAACAATGTCTCCAAACAGCCATTAAGTGAATGATCAATTTCATCTGGTGATTGTTGGACAGGACACCAGGCGAAACTCTTTTTGAATAGTTCCACAGAATCTTTAATGCTCACCTGAACAATTAGACGGGACCTTGACTTAACATCTCATGTGTTAATGTGATAATGCAGCACTCCCCCAACACTGCATTGGAATGTTATCCTGGAATGTAGTTCCACAGCCACTGATGAAAATAAGCAATGTTTTAATACAAATTCAAGATGATAATTATTGCAATGAATATGTTATGGCTCCCATAAGAATGTTATTCAGCTTCCATGATCTATCAATGTATGTGAAATTGATCATTCACTTCATGGCTGTTTGGGGACATTGTTGTGCACAACTGCACCACGAGTACACAGTCACTATTCACAGTAAAACAATGTGAAGTGATTTGAGATGTTAACAGCTTCGTAAGACACAATTTCACATATGAGGGATGTATAATAATCATATGACTCACACACTGGTGTCTAATTTATACTCTCTATAGAGTTTATTACTTAGAAGTGTTATTATCTTATACTAATAGAAATTCGTGCATTTGTTATAGTGCCTTCCACATCAGGAGGATGTCCTAAAGCTTCACAGGATAATACAATATATTATTTGTAGGTGAATGTGGTGATCAATTGCACACAGCAAAGTCCCCACAAACAGCCATGAATCAAATAACTAATTTTATCTAGGGGATTGTTGGTCAGGATACTGGGAGAAACTCCCTTCTCGAACAGTGCCATTGGATCTTTAAAGTCCACCTTAAGCAGGATTTTGGTTTAACGTCCCATCCAAAGGACGTCATCTCCAACCATACATAAAATAACAGCACTGAATTGGAGTGTCAACAGACAATGTGAGTTCAATACCTGATGTATAACTTGAACACACAAATCTTTGACTCAGAGGTGAGAGTGCTATCAACTGAACCAGGCCGATATACATCTTGATCAGAAGTGGAACAGGAATTCATTGGAAGACCGACAGTTATACGGTATAATTGTACAATTTTATTTCAACTGCAGGAGTGGGAAATGGTTCTGAAACAAATCTCTTTGTTTTTCATAAAACTATGAGATGAGGAACAACTTTATACCCAGTGATTAGAATTCCCATTGAATGCTTATTCGAAACAGAGTACTGCAGATTGACTATCACAGCAACTCTCTCTGCAGGTCTCTTCCCATGCTGAACTTGACTAAACATCACCATAAAGCCAGCACCCAGTTTGTAATTGAAGTAGATACGCCTGGGATCAGTGAGGCTGCATTTCTAATTACACTGATCCTCAGGGTGATATGATGCAAAGCCGACATAAACACTTTCACTCCAGAGAAGTAGCTTGAATTGTCAGTGAGAAAGGAGAGCGACCAAGATGCACGGGTTCTGCAGATATTTCAGGGGCCATCATTAAAGAACATTTCTAAACAATGAAGTGGTTAAAAAATTGTGCCCGAGAAAAAAGATTGGATCTTTTCTCTACGGAGTTTTACAATTTCAGAGGCTAAGATAAACCAGCCACTTACCGCAGATAATTGTAGTTTCGTACAAAAGAGCCGCGATGATTTGTCTATGCAGTAATCCAAAACTGGATTAAAATTATCTCAAGATTTAATGAGAACTTTTATTGCTCACAAACTGTTCTGTTTTAAATTTTGAAACAAATCTTCAGTTAAATCTGATTATTGTACAAATCAATAAATAAATCAATAACTACATCCAGAACTTGCATTTACAGCAACTGTTCATATTGAAATGTTCCAAAGCCCTTATAGGTAACCTTGTCAAGTATAGTAATTGTTCTATAGATTATCTTGGTAGCTATATTATGCCAGCGGCAATCCTACAAGTATCAGTAAAGTGAATGACCAATCTCATATGGAAAATTGTATGGCCAGAATTCTGGTTCCTTCTCTTTTCAAATAATGTCATGGGATCTGTAAGTCCCCCAGAAGAGGCAGATGCCTCAACCATAAACGATAAGGAAATATTTTTGACGTTGTTACTGAGATAGAAGAGTTTATTTGTTATGTAGATACAACAAAATATTTAAGTTCTATTCCTCTTCAAGATTTAAAAATCATGGTGTTACTTTCCCCACTCATTCTACTGTGTTTGTGCTAAGCATAACTCCCTCTCCATTATTCTCTTTGGTTGGAAGAGCAGGTTGATCCAATTCCTGGACATTTACAGGGACTTAACTGTTATTCTTCCTTGACCTTCATTAATGATCGCAATATTTTAGGACCAATAACACTCATAAAAAGAAACCGTATGTTAGGAAACATGACCTGGATGTTTTAGACTAAGAATTTCTCACATAGTGGACAATTACAGGCTCGAGTAGCTAGTGGTTACACAGTAATGGTAAGCTGCTCTGTGCCAGATAATTCAGCAATTTATTTTGATGGGATGTCTTCTAATTTTCTCATGTTGCTCACTGTTCCTTAACAACACTGACAAATGGACCTTTGTTATTATAGTCAATTTCATTCATCACCAACTAGACAAATGCTCCTGACACATCGACAAACGGTTATTTACTGATGACTATCAACAATGACTTCAATTACAGAGCTCATTTAGGTGCAGTAGAGGATGAATGAAAACTTGTCTGTAGAGAAGAGCTATCCTAATTCATCGGCCTTTAACACAATCCATAATTTTTAATATATTGTTTTGAAACCAATTTGTCTCCCAATTTTCTGCTGATCCCACTTTCCTGAAGGTGCTGACTGATTCCTGGGCATAGGTCCACTCTCCCTTACTCATATACCTAGAGTGAAGCTGGATATTACAACAACAACAACTTAAATTCAAATAGCGCCCATCATGCCGGGCAGAGTCTCGGAGTGCTTAACAGTGGTGAAGACTGATGCCAAGTCGGGGGGAGGGAGTTAAGTGTCAGAGGGAGGAGGGAGAGCCAATCTTTCTACTTATCCAACATGTGGACATCTGTACCTCATTGGTTAAAGCACTCATCTCGCAAGCGAGAGACCTGGGTTCGATTCCGACAGGGCAAAATGTTTAGCAAATTTCCTTACTCCACATGCTTCTGTTTACCTAGCAATAAGTAGGAACTCGGTTGTTAGTCAATTGGCGGATCGCTTTTCTGGGAGTAATAATTTCTTCAAAATAATAATAATAATAAATTGGTCATTTCAATCCATGACTGTTTGTGGGACACTGCAACTGGCTGTCACGTTTCGCCCACAAAATATACAGTCAATTCATTTTTTAGTATATTCTGTGAAGCACTTTGAGACATCTGGAAGACGTGGTAAGGCACTATATGAAATGCAAGGATTATTATTATTATTATCCACACAATGCAAACCTCCAGCAGAGGTCAATCAATAACAATCAACATTCCTTGGATGATTTCCCATGCCCTAACTCAGAGGCATCAAGGCCAATTGTAGCAAATCCACTGCCAGCACCCTGGCTGAGAGCAGATGCTTGAGTATCACCTGGGCAATGAACCTGGTAAATTTCCTTATCTGGATGCCTCAGCTTTTCAATATGGTGTTCCACGTAGGAATATCAATAATATATTTCAATAGTGATCCTTAATTTGAGGGGAAAATTGACTGCTTGTAGAGATCAGAAAATGGTTATGTACATTAAAAAAAGCTTTGGGGTTTAAAAAGTAGAAAGAAAAAAACATGAAAGCTGGAAATATTAAAAAAAATACATAAAGTACCAGAAATGCATAGCAAGTCATTTGGTATCTGAAAGAGATTTAGGTTTACATTTTTTCAGGCACGACCTCTCTGCAAACTCTCTGCAATTCTGAAGAATCAAGCAACATAGAAATAACTATTGATTAAGGAGGAAGAGTATGGGTCTTTTTAGAGATCAAGATTTTGGCAGTCTCATAGCAATGGAAATCACCAAGGCCACAGAGGAACATTGAAACACAAAAAAACATGAATATAGGAAGATACAGGTGTAGAAACACAAGATCATGGGTTTATAGCATTATAGGAAACCAGAAACAGGAGGAGGCCGTTCATTCTACTGTTCTACAGTTTATTTGATCGCAGATTTTTTAATCCCTACTTTTTTGCAAGGAGGTCTATCTTACCTCCCCCATCGTAGGATACTCACTGGTTGGTCATTTGATATCCAACAAGCATACGTTTGATCCCTCACTGGGTAGATGGCAGGTACCAGAATCTCCCCGGTGAGCAGCACAGCTCAGTATGCAATGTGTGAAAGTATCGACACCATCCTCCTGCCCACATCTTGGATGCACATCCCTTCCCACTGAATGATAGTTCCACTAATTAGAAGTGTGGAGTTTAAGCAGCAGCCGCCTACTTGCATTCATATCAATCAAGGTGGATCCCAAGCCCTGAACGTGTGTTCAGAAACCAAACTTTACTGAACAACTGTTGTCCCAAGCCTCAGAGTTTTCTCATCAGCTTTTTGATGGTTATCTGCCTTACTGTTTGGTGGGAGGATCTTCACAGCTTATGACGTATCAGCTACTTTGATGTTTTAGAGGTCCAAGTCCAATGCCATGTACCAAGTTTGTTCAACACCAACTGCTTAATCCAAGTCATCATGTGAGGGGCTTAGGCAAACAGATGTGCCCTCCATGAAGCTGACGCTGTGCCCAGGGTGCCAAGCAACAGATTGGTGTAGGGTGGAGCCTTCCTTCTCTGCAGCCATTTCCCCTACATACCATAAAACTACCTCACTGTTTGGTTCTGGACTTTGCGACTGGGCTGAGGGAAACCCCTTTGCTGCACACCCAGGAACACAGAAACATGAAGGATAACTATTTGGACATTAGTCTTATAAGACACAAGCTTAACCTGCATTGGGACTTTGCTTCATTGAAGAGAGATGAGAATGACTAGAGTGCCATTCACCCCTTCTTGTTGCAGTCCTGAAGGACAGAATCCAGACAAATGTTGGTGTCCACCACAATCCCTGGATACTGATATTAATGAAATATTGGGATGAACTTTGCCAACAGTATTTTCTCAAGGTGCGTCAGCTAATAGCACACTATCACCAGGTGTCAGTCTGGCTCAGTTGGTAGCACTCTCAACCCTGGATCAAAAATTTATGGATTCAAGCCCAATGTAGGGACTTTGAGCTCATCATCTAGACTGACACATTAATACAGTGCCGGGGAGTGCTGCGTTGTCAGAGATGCTGTCCTTCAGATGAGAGGTTAAACCAAGGTTCTATCTTCCTGTTCAGGTGGATATTAAAAATCCCATGATATTATTTGAAAAAACCAAGGGAACTTGCCTGGCCAACAATTCTCTAGATAGAATTGGTCATTCAATTCATGGCTGTATGTAGGACGTTGCTGTGCATATATTGTGTGCCGCATTTGCCTACAAAATGTACAGTCACTACTCTGTAGTGAATCTCAAAGCATTTCACAGCAACATGATAAGTTATGATATCAAATTAAAGGATTATTATCATTTTTACCTGTTAACAGAAATGGCTACAACAGATACATTGAGTCTATTCCAAATACCACCCAATATTTTATTGATAAATATTTGGACAGCAGACAATCAAGCCTTACTCCCCTTTTACAATAATAGGATCATTAAGACTCCCATTAACCCTAATGTGGATTTTAGAGCTGAAATCCAAAATGTAGCCATGTATTCCCATATCTTCCACATTTGTGATGAGAGCTTCAAGGGGCATTAGGTTGAAAATCAATGAACACAATCTAGATGGGCACTTGGAATACTGTATGCAGTTCTGGTCGCCATAGTCCAAAGATGCTTTTGCAGCGATTGAGAGAATACAAAAGGCAGCAACCAGAATGGTTGAGGGGATGGAGGCACTGGACTATGAGAAGTGATTAGGTAAACTGGGCATGATCACACTTAAAAACGGGAAAGTTAAGAGGTGATATGTTTGTGTTTTTAAGCTTCTAAAGGGCCTGGATAATATGCATGTGACTGCCAGGATGGTAGAAGGCGAACTGGATGAATCTTGTTCTTCTTTCGTCTAGCAATTCTTATGTTCTTATGGATTTCTTGAGGGCTTTAGGATGTTCCACAATCTCATATAGAGTCATAACCTGCTCCACACACCCCTCATGTAGTATCCAGTTTGTTCCTTCCTGATTACATCTTCAAGGTATCTGATATATGTGCTGTAATTATTCAAACCACTACTTTAAGAGCCACTGAAATAATAAGATGATTTGGTAGTTCTTAGTCTCACTTGGATCTCTCTTCTTGTGGATAGTTATCATAATTACACTCTGGAGTGTTGACTGTGTGTATGCCTCAAGCAGAATCCTACTGACCAGCTTTATAAGGACAGCTCCAAGGTAGTTCCTGTCATTGATCTGTAAGACTCTTACTCTTACCATTCTCTGCCCCCTCCCTCAGAGCAGTTATTCAGAATTTGGAATTAATATTGTCTGCATTTAATGCCTTCCATTAACAAGGCGAGGTAGTGTGGGTCCACTTTCTCTCAGCAGACTTAATCATTAAGACCTTCATCCTTAACACCTTCTCCAGCTATTCTCCTCTCCATGTAGTACAATGCTCAAAACAACAATACAATAACAACAACTTGCATTTATATTGTACCCTTCATTCTGGATAGCGCTGTTACTTTTGCTTTATTGAAACAATTTCTGATCATTTCAAGCTGTGTAAAGTAAAGAACAAGTCCAAATAAACAGATAGTCTGAAACATCTCAAAGTTGTCTGACTTAAAAAAAAACTTGAAGCTCTATAATGTATCCGGAGCAGTCATTCTTTATCTCTACAGCAGGAGACTAGTGGCAGAAATAATTTGTTACACCGGGTTCTCCATTTGGCAACTATTTGAAAAGTATAAGCTTGGAGCCTGCTCGAGCTTCATGTAATAAAGCACACAACATGGCTTTACTGTAGAGAGATTAATCATTTCAGTTTTACTGGAACAGAGCATTGAAACATCTCTCAGCAGCTTCAATTAATATGAGTTATTGAATCCTTTTCATAGGTAATGCAGGTAGATTCATGTTTTTTCTGCTAAACTTCAGAATGGCATCAATAATTTCTTATTGTACTGAACAGGCCTTCGTATGAAAAGGCTCATTACCAATCTAGATGTAATCTTGGTCCCTAAAGGCAGGATTTATATTAATAAGCCTTACATTTAATTTAAAGCATTTCACATTAGTAGGATGTCTCAAAGTGCTTCACAGGATATACTGTATAGTACTGCGACTGTATATACAGTATTTTTTTGCTCAGCCGGGTGTCTGACACATGCGGAAACCCATCACCATGCTTAAGAGTTTCCAAACCAAGAGTTTTACATATGTATGCCATCTGCACATGGAAATTTCCCTATGTCTGACTGGAATGTGCACTCTCCCAAGAAGAATGCGCCTGCCTTATCTAATTCCAGAGAGTTTTAGGCACAGATGGGCAAGAGCTTGGGGACACCAAAGTGCGCTAGAGTGTGCATTGGCGCTCTGTGGGAGTCTAACCAGCTAAAACCACATAGCTTGTCATTGATATTGCTGTCTGGCAAGCTTTCCTGCTGTTTGTCCAAGCTAGGACCACCCTACCCATTAGGGTTTTGGTTTCCAGAGTTAACAGAAGCTGAGTGGAATGATTCCCTGCCCTTTCAAGTCGTGCTGATGAGCCAGACTGGGCTGTGCTGTCATCAGCAGTGCCCTGGAATACTGTGGACCCACCCGGGTCAGGAACAGGCCTAGAGAGCACCACAGAGGGTTGGCTGGATTCCGACATTCCTTGCCGAATATGTCAACTTGGAGCCAGTTCAGCTCCAAGGAGACCCCGCTTACAAATTCATTTCAGCCCGTTCAGTTCACTGAAAACTAAATTTCTCCTCCTGGCACTGATCAATGAGCTGTGCAATTTCCAGCAATGACTGGTGTGAGGACAATTAGATGCTTTTTAAATTATTGAACAGTCTGTCGCCGGGAGCAATGATGATGTTAATAGCTGCCAACGACATGCAAAGTGTGGCAATCATGAGTTTTATGACAGCAAGACAATTATAATATAATGAAGTGCTTCTGTAACTGGCGAAGCGATCCTGTAGGAACTTATTGCACTGTTTATTTGGAAGGAACCGGGAACACTTGAAGCTAAGCTGCAGCAGTGCTCATCAACACCAGCAGATGATGGGCAGATCTGCACATTACATTGAAACACTAACACAAAAATGTTAAAGGGTCTGGAAATAATGACAGATTAGCCAGTTCCACTGCAAATTGGTTTCAACTTCACAAGAGGTTAAGCTGAGGTCTCATCTACTTGTTTGGGTGGATGTGACATGTCTTTACTTGAAAAGAGAAGGATGTTTCTCCCCATGTCCTGACCAACAACCCCCCCAAATACAACCGGTCATTCGCTCTCGGTGGCTGTTTGGTGACTGGGACATTCCTGCACACAAATTGGCCGCTGTGTTGACTTACAAATACACAAAAATAGACTTCGGTAACAGTCGTAGTAGTCCCTGCATTTGATATAGTGTTATATAGTGTTATAGACTTTTGCAGTCAGTGGATCTGATCCATCTCTCTCCCTCTCTCTCTGTGTTTCTGTTATTTGCTATTATTATTATTATATTTGCTATTCTATTATTATTATATTATTTGCTATTCTATTATTATTATATTATTTGCTATTCTATTATTATTATATTATTTGCTATTCTATTATTATTATTATTATATTATTTGCTATTCTATTATTATTATTATATTATTTGCTATTCTATTATTATTATTATTATATTATTTGCTATTCTGTCTCTCCTCTCCTTACCTGTTCCTATTTTTTCCCCCCTGACCTTCTGCCCTCCCTGGTGGCTTCTTCTCTTGTCCCGGGTTAACCCCCTCACCCCCCCCCCCCCCCCCCCACCTGCACACAGACCACCTGCCCAACCCTTGCGGCGAAGGTGTCGGTGTGTAAACGAGAGGGTCGCAATAGACCTCTGAAACGCTGTTGGATGTGGATCCGAAATCACTGCGAACCATTCAGTCCCGACAGAGCCCCTTTGCTCCTCACACAGCCCTTCCCGGGAGGGAGAGAGGGGAGAGAGGGGAGAGAGGGGAGAACACAAACCCGAGGGGCAAAACTATCACAAGCGGTGAGAATGAACAGTAAGAATATATATATATATTAAAAAAAATCCACCTTACTTTGCTTCGCAGGTCACCCACCGGCTCCCAGGACCCTCACCCGACTGGGAAGTCACGGGAAAGAAAGAAAGACAGAAAGAGAGCTGCAAACTGCAGAGAGAAAGCCAGCGGTGGGGCAAGTCCCAGTTACTACACCTCCCCTCGCAAACTGCTCGTGTGGGTGGGGGTGTCAGTGTGTGTGGGTGTGGGTGGGTGTGGGTGTCAGTGTGTGTGTGTGGGTATCAGTGTGGATGTGGGTGGGTGTCAGTGTGTGTGTGTGGGTATCAGTGTGGATGTGGGTGGGTGTCAGTGTGTGTGTGTGGGTGTCAATGTGTGGGTGGGTGTCAGTGTGGGTGGGTGGGTGTGTGTGGGTGGGGGTGGGTGTGGGTGTCAGTGTGTGTGTGTGGGTATCAGTGTGGATGTGGGTGGGTGTCAGTGTGTGTGTGTGGGTGTCAATGTGTGGGTGGGTGTCAGTGTGTGTGGTGGGTGGGGTGGGTGTGGGTGTCAGTGTGTGTGTGTGGGTGTCAGTGTGGATGTGGGTGGGTGTCAGTGTGTGTGTGTGGGTGTCAATGTGTGGGTGGGTGTCAGTGTGTGTGTCAGTGTGTGTGTGTGTGTCAGTGTGTGTGTGTGTGGGTGGGTGTCAGTGTGTGTGTGTGTGGGTGGGTGGGTGTCAGTGTGTGTGTGTGTGGGTGTCAGTGTGGATGTGTGTGTGGGTGTCAGTGTGTGTGTGTGTGGGTGTCAGTGTGTGTGTGAGTGTCAGTGTGGATGTGTCAGTGTGTGTGTGTGGGTGTGTGTGTGTGTGTCAGTGTGTGTGTGTGTGTCAGTGTGTGTGTGTCAGTGTGTGTGTGTTGGTGTCAGTGTGGATGTGTGTGTGGGTGTCAGTGTGTGTGTGTGGGTGTCAGCTCTTCATTGCCAGCCTCCCCCAGGCAGCGCCTCTGACATCCCACTGTGATGTGACTGCCTCAGCCCTTACATGGCATTAACATGCCATTAACATGACATTGCCAGCCGCTGCCCAGCTCCACGTCTGTAAGTGAGAGCTGAATAAATATCAGACGGTTGTTTTCGATTTGGTTCCTGTAAGTCGTCCGACTTGTTGGACTCAGCGCGAAACACCGTTGATTCCCATTGGATTGGACACCAGCGACTCCTGCACTAACCCGGGGAAGCCGAACGTGGAGCCCTGGAGAGTTTGTGCTGAAGTCCAGTCCTGTGTGTAGTAGTCAAGCCATCAAACCAGTGGCGAGCAGGTAAAAGGCTCCACCTCATTCACTGCAACATCTGTACAGTCCCGCAGTCACCACCAGGGGGCACACTCAGCGCCTCTCAAACCAGGGAAGCCTCTCTGAACACATTGGCCTGATTCTGAGCACCTTCATTCTTCAACAGAAGTAAAAACAACAGTGGGATTATTTCTGAAGGAAACGTGCGTGAGAAAAAAAAAATCAAGAGATGGATTTGGTACCTGGTTGAATTCAGTCTTATCTTTGGAAGTGTTTTGGTTTCTGCAGTGCTTAAAAGAAGTTGTGTAAAACCATCTTCGATGTTAAGGTTGTATTTAGGAATTAGCCAAGTTCTGAATTGGCTAAATTGCTATTCAAATAGGGTAAGTCTGGACCCAGGTGGAATTTTTTCTTAGCAATTTTGTGCAATTCTCCAGACCAATCTTGTGTTCTTGTGGTATAGAATAGCCATATGTACATTATGGCAATGTACAACTATAATGTTGAATCTCGTCTCGTGACCAATGTGGCCAAAGGCATTTTTGTTTTTGAATACTTAAGAGTGCCCAAACCAGCCTGAGAGTACTATCTATTCCACTTACATATGACAATGTATTTGTAATGGAATGTTCAATCCCTCCCCATAGGGACACATCCTCCTTCCCTAATTCCAGGTACTAGGTACAGGTTGGCAAAAGCCAAGGCTTGGAGATCCCAGAGGGTGTGTCGGGGCACTTCTGGAGTCTAACCAGCTAAAACTGCATAGCTTGATATTGATAGCACTGTGTGGAAAGTTACTGCCGCTTGTCCAGCTAGGACCACCCGACCAATTGGGGCTTTGGCTTACAGAGTGAATGAGAGCAGAATGGAAAGAAACTCTGGCTTCAGTATCCTCTGGGAGCAGAATCTAGAATCCTCTGCCAAAGACAGTGAAGGTAACACTGAACAAGTATCACCCATACTTGTATATATAGTTTCTCAATTGGTGAGAGGCCACACACCACCCTAATTTATTTCTGAAATTGTCGTGTTGACACAGGGAAAGGGGAGCTTAACTGTCAGTAAATTTGTGTTTTTATGTTTTCGGGATGGCATAGAATCTGCTGGTAAATGGTCAAGAGATTTCCATGATTTTACTGAAAAGACGACTCGTAATAAATTGAAAAGTAAGGAATTTAATACAGAGGACAAAAGTACAGAAGAGAGTTTGCGAAAAAAATACAAAAAGTATGTAAAAACTGACAACGCCTGACAGACCATTTTGGATGAGCACAAAATTATGGAGTCAGAGCAGATATAAATAAACACATGTCACAGCGAGATAGAATGATTCACTTTACTACTTTTTTGCTTTCAGTCAACTATTTCTCTACAGGGTATGAGTCAGAGCCTTCAGTAGTCTTAACTTGGTAAGAATGTGATTAGGTATTAGTTTGGTATTAGATATTCTCACAGTGCATGCACCAACTTGTAACTATTCCATTAATGCATACATACAACATGACCAATAATGTATGGACTGCGTTTTTTACTGATCTCTATAAACAAATGCAAAGTGTTTGTGTTAAAGCTGGCTGTATAGTTATCACTGAGGGACATTGGAAACCTCAATGAATAATAACTCATAATTAATGTAAAGTATGTACTATCCTGACTACACTTCAATTGGTGTCCCAGGAGTATGCAGCACTCTAGTGTCTAGACTCAGGCAAGTCATAAAATATTCTTCGTGACTTTCACTGCTGGCCTCGGTAGTCAGCCTGCATCTCATCATAAATCTTTCATCTTCAACCATCTATCAGGATGCCCTTGATCATTCTTTAGATGGTGTAGTTTCTTATGAAAGGTTATTCACTAACACAATGCATGTAGTATCTTGCTGCCTTACTCCTTACCTTATATTTACTGATGTTTGCATTTGACATGAGTGCTTTCGGCCACTATATCCCGAGACTCTGGAACTCTCTTTCTCAACCCCTTTGCCTTGTCCAACTTCATATCACACCTGAAGACATTCCTCTTCAACCATGCCTATGGTTACCTGCCCCTCTCCTCAGCTCGGCATCAAGCTCTGCCACCTTTTTTAAGTGCTCCAATTCGCTACCCCATGTGAAGGACGCTACATAAATGCAAGTAATTGCTTTTTATTTAAATTGATATAAGGCCTATAAATTTGGAATTATTTCAAAGTGCTGTCAAATGTATTTGTGGGCAAAAATAGCAGCCAATTTATGCATAACAAGGACATCCAAACAGCCATGAGGAGATTTACCAATTTATCTGGAGGATTGTTGGCCAGGATACTGGTAGAAGTCTCGTTGCCAAGCTGACAACTACATTTATGTTAGGTCTGCAGCCTCAATGGTCTTGTACAAATACCTTAACTGAAGACCTTTGGCTCTCAAGGTGGCAGATCTGTCATTTATGTGTTCTTATTGATCTTTGTTTTGGTTTGGTTCAGTCATTCGATCACTTTCCATTACCCACAACTTGCCTTTGTACCTTCATCTCTGCTGTGTTGGTTTAAATTTCTTTAGTGACTCTGATAGATTAATTGCTGAACACTATCAATTAATAGGTTGCTGTGGTGGGATATCAATAAATATACAACTTGAAATTCACTTGTATAAATTCTGAGAATAGATTTATATGCAAATACATATCAATTGTGCTTAGTAAATAGGTATTGATAGGTATTGACTCTAAATAAACAGTTCACTGTTGATAGCAATGATAAATACACTCTAATGTTTTGAATAAATAAATAATCATGTGCTGTGAATAAAAGCAATAATTGAATATTATTGAATAGCTGAATATCCATCTGAATATGCTTCAAAGTTCCCACAGCTTGGCTTCCCCTCTCAATTCAAAGCCATGTAATATAATATTACTTAATTACATCTGTGACAGGAGAATTTAGGCCCACTGTGTGCTGATTGTTGAATTAAAAATACTCAGTCATTACATTTTACAGAAAAACTCCTTTGAAGCGCTTTGATGTTACAGGCACATTATCAAATACAAACTATTATTAATTACTAGGAAAGTAGATAGGCACATGCAGAAGAGAACATGGATAGAGCAGGGAATTGGGATTAGGGCAGATGGCCTAATTGGAAGAGGAAATGCCAAAACTAATACAATGGGTCGAATGGCCTCGTACTGTGTTGTAGATTTCTATAGTCCTATGTTGGAGTCACTTTTTGTAGCCAGCAACATTTGCAAATCTTTTGAGGAAATGATTTGGGCCCTAGAACAACAACAACAACAATAAGATTAGATTTGTATAGTGCCTTTCACGTTGGGAGGAAGTCCCAAGGCGCTGGAAATAAGTTTCAGCACTCAAACACACATTGATTTCAGCACAGAAATACCACATTAGCAAACCAAACACACCAATACACCTTCCCACAATCATTGTGCAATCAAAAAGTGCGATAGCTTCACAAGCTATGTACTTGACTGAAAACTTTTGCAAATCAATAAACACATCCCTGAGTGAACTCCCAGACTATTTGCTTTCTATAGATTTTTTGGGAAGGTCAGCCAGATGTCTGATACACATGGAAACCCATCACCTTGCTTAAGAGCTTCCAAACCAAACAATGAAGAGTTCCACTTAATGTATGTATGGAAATTTCCATTTGTCTGGTGTGGAGTGCGCACTCTCTCCCTGGAGGGACGGACCTTGTTCACCTTTCTATAGATAGCACAGTTAAAGATTTCAACCATGATGCTTTGTTTGCTCAGTTCTCCAAAGTAAGGTCAGTGAGACTACGCCCTGAAACTGTGGAACACTCTCCCTCAATCCCTCCACCTTGTTCCCTCTCTCTCCTTTTTTCAAATACCATCTGAAAACCTTCCTTTTCGACCATGCTTACGGTCACCTCCCCACCCGGCTCGGAGTCAGGCTGTTAAACACTCTGAGATACTGCTCTGTGTTGAGGGCGCTATATAAATGCAAGTTGTTGTTGTTGAGACCACAGATATTATCGTAAAAAGATCCATCAAGTAGGCATGACTAAAGCTCAGAAGAGTTAAGGTGAAGAAGGGAAGTTCAGATTTAATTTACAGGGTGGTGAGAATGTGGAATAGATTACACAGGGAGGGAGTGGAGGAAGATTGCATCATCAAATGCAAGAGGGAATTAGATAGCCATTTAATGTAGAAATCAATTTAGGGGTATAAGAAATAGAGGATTATTTGTTAGGATTTGTCAGAGAGACTGCAGTGATGCTTTCCAGTTCTGTATATTGCTATTTTCCTATCCAATTGAGGGCCTTTCATAGAAAAGAATGACATAAAGTCTGCTCTAAGTGTGGCATGGGCATCATTTGGTAATTTACATTAAATCTCATCTCATGTAGCCCACAGCTCAGAAAAACTGTCAATCTCTGAGAAGGGTCCTAATAATAAAGTTCTCAAGATCACAAGATCAATTCATTGAAGAAGAACCTTCAGCCAATTTAATCTCATACTTGCAGAATACCCACCCTACCACAACAACAACAAGATTCTATTTATAGAGCGCCTTTCACATCGGGAGGACGTCCCAAGGCGCTGAACAGTTGGGACAGGACCCGAGCAGGGGAGAAATGGTCAGGGTGAGGGGAGGGAGCAGAAAGTCGAGAGGGGAGCTGAAGGCTCGGTCAAAGAGAAAGGTCTTGAGACCGGCCTTGAAGGAGGAAAGGGAGAAGGCGGCGAAGGCACTGGGGGATAGAGTTCCAGAGCCTAGGGGCTGAGAGGCTGAAGGCCCGACCACCAATGGTAGGGCGGTTGGGGCAGGGGATGTGGAGCAGACCGGAGCCAGAGGAACGGAGGGTACGGGCAGGTAGGTAGGGGGATAGTAGGTCGGAGAGGTAGGAGGGAGCAAGGCCGTGAATGGCCTTGTAGGTGAGGATGAGGATCTTGAATTCGATCCTCTGGGGGATGGGGAGCCAGTGGAGGTGAGCGAGGGTGGGAGTGATGTGGTCCCGAAGCCTGGTGCGGGACAGTACACGAGCTGCAGAGTTCTGAATGACCTGCAGCTTGTGGAGGGAGGTGCCGGGAAGGCCGGCGAGGAGAGAGTCCCCATAGTCCAGCCTTGAGGTGATAAAGGCGTAGACCAGAGTTTCAGCAGCGTGAGGGGTGAGGTAGTGCCGTAGTCTGGCGATATTCCGGAGGTGATGGAAGGCGGTGCCAGTTGTGGCGCGAATATGAGGGAGAAAGGACAGCTCAGGGTTGAACAGAACCCCGAGGTTCCTGACTGGCTTTGAGAGGTGGAGAGTGCAGCCTTGGATGCTGATGGTGTCAGCGCCTGAGGTGCGGAGGCGCTGACGTGAGCCAATCAGGAGGGCCTCAGTTTTACGCACGTTGAGCTGAAGAAAGTTGTCTCTCGTCCAGGAACTCGATGTCGGACAGGCGGCTGTCAGGACATCGGTGGTCGTGGAGTTGAGGGTAGAGGAGGAAAGGAGGAAAGGTGGATGATGTCACCAAGGGGGAGCATATAGAGGGTGAAGAGAAGGGGACCGAGGACAGAGCCCTGAGGGACACCGCACGAGACAGTGCGGGGGATGGAGGAAAAGCTGTTCGTGGAAACAAAATGAAGACGGTGGGAGAGGTACGACCTAAACCACTCAAAGACAGGGCCTTGAAGGTTGAGGTGGGAGGACAAGCGGTGGAGTAGGATAGCGTGGTCGACTGTATCGAATGCTGCCGATAGGTCGAGGAGGACGAGGAGGCAGAGGGAGCCCTGGTCACAGATGGTCAGGATGTCATTGGTGACCTTGACCAGGGCAGTTTCTGTGCTATGGGCAGCACAGAAACCCGACTGAAGGGGTTCGAATATTGAATGGGTGGAGAGAGCGCAGCTGGGAGGCGACAACTCGTTCAATCCTCCCATCACAGCATCAAGCATTTTTTTTAATCCAGTTCCAACATACTGACCTGAAACACCTTTCCTAGCAACCTGTTCCAGCTGTTAATTACCTTCCGAGTTAATTACCTTCTGTTAATTAAACTTCCTGTTATCAGTTCTGAAATTGTTTTTGCATCCCTAAATCTGTACCCACTTGTTCTACTGTCACTGCAACCAAAAGTATTGTTCTGGGTTTACTTTCTTAATCCCATTTAAAATATTATACATTTCTGTAAGTTCCCTCTGAAACCTCATCTTTCAAGACTGAAGAGCCCTAACTTGTCTTATTGTTACTCAAGACTTATTCCTTTAACACTGGGTTGAGTTCATAATGTAGACCATGATAAACTGTTTTATCTTGTACTGAACAGTAGAATCAGAGGATACAGCCTGCGATGGAAGGGGGGCAAATTCAGAACAAATCTGCGGAAACACTACTTCAGTGAGCAAGTAGTAATCTTATGGAACAGACTCCCCAGGGAGACGGTGGAAGCAGAAAGTGTTGTTTGTTTCAAGAACAAATAATATCTCGAGATGCAGTATATAGTTTGGAACACTATATACTTATGATACTTATGGTGCCATCAAGCGACTGCCAGGATGGTGGAAGGCAAACTAGATATACTTTGGTCTGCTTTCGCATAGCAAATTCTTATGCTCTTCTTAGCTGAAGGCTCTTCATCTCAACTTCTCTTTTGTAATAATAATAATAATCCTTGCATTTGATACAACGCCTTATCACATTTATGAGACATCGCAAAGCGCTTCACAGAATATCCTGCAAAGTGAATTGACTATATTTTGCGGGTGAAACGCGACAGTCAATTATAAACAGCAGTATGTGGAGTGAAGGTAGGGTAATGGGATTAAAAGATCTACCATGATTTAAAATAAAACAGTTTTGATGGGCCAAACATCCCACTCATGTTCCTATGTTCCTAAAAAGGGTGGAAAATTGTGCAATCTTCTGAGGTTAGGGATGCATTAATACTGGTATGTTCACCCCTATCACCCATGTTCTTGCCCCTTCCCTTGCCTCCTTCAAGGCCCATCTCAAGACCTTCCTCTTTGACCATGCCTTCAGTCACCCTCCCTTCCCTCCACCCTCCCTGATCCCAACTGCCAGCTCTGGTACAAATCCCTGACTGTCCAGTGCATTGGGACATCCTCCCGACGTGAAAGGCACTGTACAAATGTAATTTGTTGTTGTTAGCTTAACATCAATGTCAATGTCACCAATTTAGGGACCTGAGAATTTTCCAAATGTCTTCTGAAAGAAATGAAATCAAGTGTCCTTAGTTCTATTGGAGTGACTATTACTGCAGGAGCTGCACTGGTTAGGCTCTGCATTTTGCACCTGTTCATCAATAGCCCTGTGGTTGCCAGAGAAACATATTATGGTTCTGTTTTGTGATAGATCTGCTTGTCTGTGTGCGTGAAAAGAAGGCAGCTGCTGGCTGGAACTTAAACAGTCAGCATATTCTGCTATATTTACATACTGTATGAAAATAATTTTGTGAAATTCATAATTTATCAAACAATTTTACTTTGAACTTTGCTCTCCTGCCTGTGAAGGGTGTAGTTTTGATGCAATAGGAATAGAATTTCTAAAACAATTTCAATTAAAAAAATTTAAGGCATCTTTCAAAAGATTTGACGTGCTGTATTTGCCACTGAAAGATAATGGAAAAAATTTGCCACTTTTTTTTAAGTGGCAACTTCATTGCGCTGAGCTGGCTCCAAGGTGACATGCCTGGCAATGGAATGTCAGAATCAAGTCAACCCTCTGTGGTGGTCTCCGTAGCCTGGTTCCTGAGCCAGACGGATCCATAGTACTCCAGAGCACTGCTGATGAGTGACCAGCCAGCAGGGGTTTTTCCCACTCAACTCCTGTTAACCGTGCAAATCAAAGCCCTAATAATAATAATCCTTGCATTTGATATAGTGTTTTATTGCAGCTTCAAGACATCTCAAAGCGCTTCACAGAATATACTTTAAAGTGAATTAACTGTGTATTTTGTGGGCGAAACACGGCAGCCAATTGCTCACAGCAGTGTCCCCCAAACAGTCGTGGATTGAGTGACTGATTTATTATTAATCGGTACAGTTGTCCAAGCTGAGGAAGCAGTGGGAAGCTTGCCAAGCAGTACTTTCGATGGTAAGTTATGCAAGTGGGCAGAATCTCTGTTCCCAGTGTCTGTCCCTTCAAGTGCTGCCAATGAGCCAGGCTGGCGGATCTGTCATCACCAGTGCCCACCCGGCACAGGAACCGGACTACTGATACCAAGTGCTTTTTAACATTCCATTGTCAAGCACATCACCTCGTAGCCGGCTCAGCTCCAAGGAGCCTCTGCTTACCTCTGACCAAGGAGGATAGTGTCACGGTTACCCCTTTTATTTTCTCTGCCTGTCTGCCTTCCCAACTCCTCCCTCCACAGGCTGCAGAACTCTGCAGCCCATGTCCTCTCCCCGTCTCCCCCATTCTCGCCTGACCCCATTGGCTCCCTATCCTTCAAAGGATCCAGTTCAAGATCCTGGTCCTCACCTACAAAGCCCTCCATGGCCTCGCCCCACCTTACCTCTGCGACCTCCTAACCCCCTACCAACCCGCCTGCTCCCCTCCACTCAGCCCGCTCTGGCCTGCTCCAGACCATGCTCCAGAACAAGCCTCCTCTTCGACCATGCCATCGGTCACCCCCCTTCCCCTCCCCTCCCTTCTCCCCCCCTGACCCCAGCTCGGGTCTGAAATGCTGTACACTGTCCAGAGCCTTGGGATGTCCTCCCAACTTCAAAGGCGCTATACAGATGTAATCTTGTTGTTGTTGTCTGTTCTTTAAATATATTGAGTAGTGCTTTAAATTACATTTTTTATGTATTTGACATTTTTGATACTTATGGCGCCATCAAGTCTGACTCTTGTGATGATTGCAACAATTAGGCAGTTAACTGACTGACTATAATTTTTGCATAAGTGGAGAGGAAGGTGTACTGTTTCCCTATCGGATCACTTAAAGAATGATTTTGAATGGACCATAAGTGGGAAAGTTCTACACTATTTTTTAAAATAATTTGAGATACACAGAATTATGCACTGGGAAAGTAAACAGCTGGATACTGTGGAAGTAATTTCAGGGAGAATAAGCATACATGGAATGAAATGTTATCAACATTTATACAAAGCCCTTCACACCAGTGAGCACCTCGGAGAATTGGATTTGCTCCGTTAAAATATATGATCAAGGCACAATAACAGCAGGAAATCCATCCATGACCCTGATAAGATTTCAGAAGATTCTCACAGCAGACAGAATTGTTAAACTTTTTAAAGTTGATGATGTGTTTGATTCGGGTTCAAGCCTCATGTCGATTCTGGGTTTATAGTTCAGGCTGACACGACTTGTCAAAGGAGTCAGATTTCAGCCTTTAAACGGAGATGTAACTGTTTTTCAGGCAGCTGTTAAGGAACCCACAAGACAACAGATTTAACAAAATAGAAGGGAGTTTTTCTTGGTAGAAAAACACAGTTTATTAGTGTTTTTAGATTTATCTGTATTTTTTAGCTGAAACTGAAATGCCAATGAGGAAAAGCTGCTTCCTTTATTTGGGGAATCACTGACAAGTGGATATAGTATTAGGATTATAATGAGAACAGTTGAGAAAGATAAGTAATAAATAATCCTTGCATTTAAATAGCTCCTTATCAATGTTGTTGTATCGTCTCAAAGTACTTTACAATTTTACTGTGAAGTGTAGTGAATGAGTATTTGTAGGTAAACACAGCAACCAGTTTGTGTACAGCAATTTCCCACAAACAGCTACGAAGTGAATGACCTACCCTTTGATCTCGGAGGTTGTTGGTCAGGACACCGGGAGAAATTCCCTTCTCTTTTGGACTAGTGCTATGGTATCTTTAGCACCCCTGAAAGTTATCTGAGATTTCTTCACTCAGAGGGTTGTTATGTTATAGAATTCATTGTCACAAGTGCTGAATCAATGGAATTACTGAAAAAAGAACAGGATAAGCACCTGAGGGGTGAAAACATTAAGACATATGAGGAGAGATGTAAGTAGCATTATTAATAAGGGCAACTTTAAAAACTAGGTAGTAGTTCAAACAAGATTGTGTGAATGGCGTCCTTCTGTGCTAAAATGTCTTTTTTATTTTTGCTTCATTAACACTCTTCTTTCATAATTTTATACAGTGACACTCTGATAACTAGCCCCTGGTATAAGTATTCAACTCACACAATATCCCGGCTATCCGAGTACTTTGTACTTACAAGATACTGTACTTTTGATAAATAGTCAACTCTGAAAGGTAGTAATTTGAGCTATTTCCCCTGGGTTGATTGTATGTTATGGTTAACTACGATGTTACCCTTTTTGATGTGATGTGAAAGGAGCATAACAATTACTCACTTACACCTTTTTTATTTTCGTCTTCTGGTTCAGTAATTAATACCTGTCAATATCCCACATTGAAAGACAAAAGCCAGTTAAGACATGTGCCACTGAACAAACCAATTTATGTTACAGTGGACGAGGCAACACTTACAAGCCAGTGTTTGACTACCAATAGAGCAGACGTTTGAGAAACGAGGAGACACAGATCAACCCATACAGTGAGTCACCCAATTAAAATGGACAATTTGAAAGGAAGTTTAACCCACATGTCATATGTATTAATTAGATATCCGGCTTTATTTAAGATGAATGGAATTGAAAAATAGCAAAATTGATTCAAAATTCTGTACTTGTTTCTATAAATTCTGTTGCAAAGGTCAAACTCTCTTGCAGACATTCATGTTCCTATAATACAAATAGAGGAGAAGGGAAGTGGCCACAGTAACATTTTAGAAAGCGATTGATAAACCAGATCGAATTTTAGCTTCACCTTTCACTGGTTCGAACCCAATGACCTGTTTCTCTACTTCTATCAGGAAGGGAAGTTTCTTATTTCACCACCAAACAAAAAATTCACATCTATGGTTTCACAAGCTTAGAGCGATCGCTCTACAAAAAGACTAATAATAATAATCAAATAATGCTTGTATTTCACATCGTGCCTTACACGTTGAGATGTCACAAAGTGCTTCACAGGATTTTACTGTGAAGTGCAGTGACTATGTATTTGTGATGAACATGACACCAATTTGCCTACAACAATGTCCCACAAATAGTTATGAAGTCAATGACCAATTTTATTCGGGGGATTTTTGACTATTGGTGGATACTTGAAAATATACTGCATTAATAAACCGCAATTTTTACAACCAATAATTGGAATGGTGCCTCATCGATACAAATCGGCAACTTCCGGTGAACCATTGTCTTTGTAATGAAATGCAAGCAGTAGTAACTATACAATAACCAGATAAAATGAATGCACTGTGCCATATAGCCCTGAAGGTATACTTATACTCACTAAACAAAGAGACATCCTGAGCTGTGGTGCAGGCATCTGTATTTAGACTCACAAAACTCTTTTCACATTAGACTTAAAACAATTAGCGGAGATAAGAGGCTTTCATCACACACTTCACAGGTCAAACAATCTCTAAATAATAATAATAATAATGTAGATGAATAGTAACTAGCAAATCCCAAATATGCTGCAATCGACCTGTTGGAATTCCCTTTGGATGCTGACTTCATGGAAGGCAAATCTGAGATTTGCATCGGAGCTGAGATCTATATAGTCAGCCACAACACATCTAGGATTTGTTCTTTACAAACCTTTTTACAAATGCCGCAAGGTAAACCCCAATGCCATTGTTGCGAGAGGAATATCTTTTTCCTGATGCCTGTCATATCCATTTTAAAGATGTTTTAAGTATCCACGGTATGACTTGAAAAGAGACGGGAGATTCTCCCAATGATTGTGTCCTGACCACAATCACCCAAATAAAATTGGTTATACACTTCGTAGCTGTTTACAGCAACAACTGTCCCCTCCCTCTCCACTTTGAAATCCTGCCTAAAAACCTTTGTTTCTGATTGTGTTTAGGTTCACCTCCCCCTCCCTCTTCCCCCTGACGCGTTGTCAGACTCAGCCACTGTGAAGCGCTCCGGGATGCTACCCTGCGTGAAGGCCGCTGTATAAATGCAAGTTGTTGTTGCTGTTAGCTGTATGTGGGACACTGCTATGTGAAAATTGGCTGCCGTGTTCACCAACAAAATACACAGTCACAACACTTTATAGGGAATCCTGTAAAGTGTTTTGAGACATCTTCCTGACGTGAAAGCAATTATAACAGATGCAAAGGCTATTTATTAATATTAATATTATGATTAACACTAATGATATCTATCACATCACTTTCTGCATATTTCCCCCAGTCTTCGGAATGACTGAAGAATTAAGTCATGAATTCTTAATTGAAGTCAAATTAAGTAAATAAAATGCTTAGGCACCAGTACAAAAAAATACAAATTTACATTTTTACAGCGCCTTTCATATAAGGAGGACGTCCAAAGCACTCGACAGTCTTGTCTAGGTACCTGAGCTGAGGGTGGGAAGCGATGGGGGTGGAGAGTAGGATTATTAAGAACAGAGGTGTGTGTATGTGTGCAGCTTCATTCAGTGTGTCTTAAGACTCATATAATCTCATTCATCAGACAGACCTCCTGACAGCTGATAGCTTAGCAAACTGGTGATGAAGACAACCATACTGTCATCATTCTAAATAATAATTCAGTGCAGTTGTGTATTGTTGCCTATAATCATTTCTCACCTTCTTTCTCAAATTCTTTTACAAGCCTGATCATGCCTGAAAGCAAACACGATCAGGCTTTACCAGAGTGAATGTAACTGGTTCCATCCTCATCATTCCTATTTTTATTCCATGTCAAATAAGTTAGGTGGAGAAATTTAATATTACTCATGGTGTTCCCGACTAAACATTTAAACTTCTTCCAAACCCTGATTTATGAACCAATTGAGATTAACACACTGGGGCAGGAAGAGAATGTAGGCAAGGAGATCAATGTGTCCATATCACAATGATAGGGCATGGGAAAGAAGATTATTTAATTTATAGAGGCCTAGATGTATAATGATTGACATGGATATGTTACAGATGCAACAAGTTTACTTTTCACTCTGAGGTTTATGTGCCTAAGAGGATTTACTGTCACAAGAGTTATCTCATGTTGAAAGCCCAGGTCATGTAGTCAGTCCTAATGGGGGAACTTCCTGCTGACAACTCCAGGTGTTAAACTGCATGTCCCAGAATTGAAGTAACACAATTCAATCACAATAAAAGACAATTTACATGTCTATAACGCTCAAAGAGCTTGACAATGCAAGATAGGTATCCAAGCTGGGGTGGGAGACATTTTATGTCATGTTGTAGAAAGCAGACTAGTGAGGCATTGTACAGGGCAGGCTGGTGCAGTGTTGCACAGACCAAATGAGTTCAGCGATGTATAGACAGGTACAGGGTTGTGCAGTATATTGTTTCAGGAACAGAATAATAATTCTGTAAAAATGTCATTGACCTGAAACTTTAACTCACTTTTCTCTCTCTGAAACAAAAACAGAGAGAGCTGGGAAAACTCAGCAGGTCAGGCAGCATCCATGGAGAAAGGAAAGTGCGTCAACGTTTCGGGTCCACAAACCCTTTATCAGAATGCCAGATGCTGCCTGACCAGCTGAGTTTTCCCAGCTCTCTCTTATTTTTATTTCAGATTTCCAGCATCTGTAGTATTTTGTGTTTTGTTCCTCTCTCTAAACTTCAGCAACTTTTGTTTTTATTTTATAATAATAATATATAATATATTATTAATATAATAATATAATAATAATAATAATAATTTCATTTGATACAGAGCCTTATCAAGCCATCAAGACTTCTCAAAGTGAAGTTACACTGTAAAGTGGTTTGACTGTGTATTTTGTGGTGCTGCATTACCTGAGGTGCCATCCTTCAAATGAGGTGTTAAAAGGAGGTCTGATTTACCTGTTCAAGTGGATGTTAAGGATCCTATTAGCACTATTCAACAACAACAACAACAACTTGCATTTATATAGCGCCCTTCATGCGGGGAAGTGTCCCGGAGCACTCGACAGTGCCAGAGCTGGGGGGAGGGTGGAGGTCACCAAGGCACAGTCGAAGAGGAAGTTCTTCAGGTGTGATCTGAAGATGGCGAAGGAGGAAGCAAGGCAGAGGAATTGAGGAAGAGATTTCCAGAGTTTTGGGGCATAGTGGGTGAAAGCACGGCTGCCGATGGTGGACCGGAGGGACAAGAGACAGCAGGAGCCTGGAGTCAGCTGAGCGAAGGCTGTGGGTAGTGAAGTGGGGTGTAAGGTTGGAGAGGTAGGGAGTCATTTTACTTTCACTCACGGGGGACGTGGAGCAGGCCGGAGCCGGCTGAGCGGAGGGAGCGGGCGGGTTGGTAGGGTCTAGGAGGTCACAGAGGTAGGGTGGAGAGAAGCCATGGAGGGCTTTGTAGGTAAGGACCAGGATCTTGAACTGGATCCTCTGAAGGATAGGGAGTCAATGGAGTCGGGCGAGAATGGGAGAGATGGGGTCACGGGGTTTGGTGCGGGAAAGGACACGGTAATATACATTAAATAAAATATACATTAACAGTAATACACATTAAATAAAAACACAAATAAATAGTATAAATAGTACTGTACTACGATTTAGCCAAATGTGCAGATGTAACACAGAAGACATGGAGCCCATCAAGTCAATCTGTAAATTGCCAGTATGCAGCAGAATCTATGGGAGGCAAACTTCTCATTGAGGTGGAGGGTCTTATTTTAAGTCTAACCTTGTTTACAATACATTGACGTATCTATCCAGCTATCACATGCAGGGATCTTACTGAAATGCAGTATATGAAAAGACAATCATAATAAGAAGACTGCTCAGGTGAATACACTGCATAAGACAGCATAAGACAGCTATAGTTCTTGTAATTAAACACAATGCATAAATATATATCAGATTTCTAGTTTATTTTAGTGTGCATTCTTACATTAAAATGTTCACTTTAAGAACCGCAAAAAATGTCTTCTAAATTAAGACTGTGTGGACTTAAAGCTAAGACCAAGTGAAATCTCTGGTTTCTGTTGGAAACAGTAGAGGAGGTTAACCACACAGCAATCTCACAGATGCTAATAGTTAAAAAGCCTTTATTAAAAGCTGCTGCCACTCTTTTCAAAGACACTGATAAAATATGATGCATCAATGCAATTTCCTCTGCACCATTGTCTGACTGCACAACAATATCAAGTTCTGAAAAGTGGCTGAATAATTTTCCACACAATTACCAATGAAACTGAACTGTGGAATCTGGTAGGCTGTTTGTCAAGTCTAGCTGTTTTCTTAAGGCATTTCTGTGCTATTTAACATTTCATCAAAAATTTGATAGGACTGTTACCTATGCATGAAAAATAGATTGAATTGCTCTCTATGTGTGGAAAAGTGTATTGGTGGAGAATTATTGAAATCTCTATTATTGAAATCAATAATTCAACAATACAGATTTCTTGGGATTACTAGTTAATAATAATAATCCTTGCATTTGATATAGTGTCTTATCACGTCATTGAGACAACAACAAATGACATTTGTATAAGGCCTTTCACATTGGGAGCACAGTCAGGGATTTGGACACAAGCAGAGAGTTAGGATCAGGAGATCTGGAGGACAGGGAGGGTAGAGATAGGTGGGTGGCCAAAGGCACGGTCGAATAGGAGGGTCTTGAGACTTGCCTTGAAGGAGACAAGGGAGGAAGCGAGTCGAAGGAACTGTGGGATGGATTTCCAAAGGGTGGGGGCAGGGAGGCTGAAGGCATGACCGACGATAGTGGAGTGGCCCGGGCGGGAGATATGGAGCAGGCTGGAGCCTGCTGAGCAGAGGGAACGGACAGGTTGATAAGCTGTTAACAGGTCACAGAGGTAGGAAGGAGCAAGGCCACAGAGACGTCTTAAGCGCTTCAAAGAATATACTGAAAGTGAATTGACTGTGTATTTTCTGGGCGAAACATTAGTTATCTATCTTTTAGTCCATGGAGTCCTGTAGCTCAGTGGTTAGAGCACTCGCCTTGCAAGCGAGAGACCTGGATTCCTGGCAGGGCAAAACCTTGAGCAAGTTTCCTTACTCCACGCGCCTACTAATAATCCCTCAAGAAAAAAAAGCAATAAAATTGGTCACTTCAATCCACAACTGTTTGTGGGTCAATGCTGTGCGCTATTGACTGCCGCGTTTCGCCCAGAAATATACAGTCAACTCACTTTACAGTATGTTCTGTGAAGCGCTTTGAGATATCTAGAAGACATGAAAAGCACTATATCAAATGCAAGGATTATTATTATTATCCTTAAAACCTAAAATCTTCAATTGCACATATGGTAGTCTCCCCCTTCCCCTCTGTATTCTGCCCTAACCACTGCTCCCAACAAGGGCATTCCAAATCCAAACTACTGATATGTGCTCAAATGCAAATTGTTGTTATGTTGCTATGAATGAAAGATGTATTGGACGCTGCTACATGTCAGTTTTTTTAAAGAATAATAAACAAGACATGCAAAACATAATTTTAAAAAATAATCCTTACATTTGGTACAGCCCCTTTCACGGCAGAACATTTGAAAGCGTTTCACAGGATTTTCCTGTAAAGTTAGTGACTGTGTTTTGAGGGTGAATGCCATTGTTTCGCATTTTCAAGTGATTGCTATTGCATAGAATCAGATATTAAACACAGAAGGAGGCCATTCAACCTCTCAAGCCTGCAGTGGTACTCACTCACTAAATCTCAATGTGAAAGGTGCAAATTGTTGTTGTTATTGTATTTAAGGGCAGCATGTCCTACCACCTCAACTAAATAGCTGTTCATCCCCGAGGTGAGCATGCCGCAAACTCAACTAAACTGCACATTATTTGAAGGGGATTGGAGTCTACAAGGTGAGAGACATTTCTCATACAATAATACCAACAAATCATTTGGTATAGCACCTTTCATGTACGGAGGACATCGCAAAGCTCTTCGCAAGATATACAGTAAAGTGAAGTGATTGTTTTGTGGGCTAATGTGGCAGCCAATTTGTAGATAGCAATTTTCACAAACAGCCATGGAATGAGTGTCCAATTTTATTTCAAGGATTGTTGACGAAGACACAGGGAGAAAAACACTTTTCATTTTCAATAGTGCCATGGGATCTTTAATGTTCAGCTAACCAGCCTTGGTTTAACATCTCACCCGAAGGACAGCACCTCCAACAATGCAGTGCACTCCCAGCACTCTGTGAGTTCCAAGTCCCACGTAAGGCATGGACAGCCTTCTGGCTCAGAGGCAAGAGTGCTACCAACTGGGCCAGCCTGACACATTGACTTTTTATTCTGTGCAGGAGTGTGAAAGAGCTGCTGGAGGAGCTTTCCCAGACATGGAAACTATATTCAAGTCTTACATGGATGGAATGTTGTGAGAGGAGACTGGTTCAACATAAACCAAAGTTCCTCAATGCTTCAGTCTTTAATATGGTGCTCAATAAGTTGCATATAGTAAATTCTTTAGGAAATTTCAGTTTTAGAGCAACAACAACTTGCATTTATATAGCGCCTTTCATGCCAGACGGAGTCTCGGAACACTTGAGAGCAGCACACTGGAGAGCCAGTGATGGGCTGAATGGCCTCCTTCTGCTCTGTAGATTTCTATGATTTTAAAAGCACAGATGCTTTTGTGCAGGAAAAATGTTGTCAAGCATTTTCAGTTGGTTTTATTTACATAGAATTTCTGCATGAATGATCTAATAAGCTACAGTACAAAGATTTGTCAATATTCTATTTTTACTCATTATTTTGCAGACGTGTTGGTGCATCATTTGAACAAACGTGAACCTCAGTGGCAAACTAGTTACAAGGTTTGACATTTATTAGGATTCGACACTACACAATTTGGGGGTTTCTTATTTGTGGTATTTCATACCTGAATTCCTTCAAAGAAATCTGAGTCAGTCAACAGGTATTCTTTCTGCTAAGAAGCACATCATGCTGAGCTGCAGGAACTCGGTTCCAACACAATCTACTTCCAGAGCAGAGTTTCCATACATCAATAGGATTTCTAACAGGATTTCAGATTAAGGAATCCTTTTTGAAATATTGCAAATAATATTAATTCTATTTTTTAGCAGTAACTTCATATTTCTAACCTTCTAACTTCATCAGTTGTAAGAATAATTTTGTAAGCCAAATGGAGTCAGGAGGAGGTAAATGTTCAGGGGCCCTGAGGCTGAATCCAGGACATGCTGATTGGATAATAATCTATTAATTATAAAGGCCCAATGTGGCATTAATTTGGACCTTCCTATCCTTGTTCCTAGTGGGTTTGAGGCCAGCAATAGACTGTCCTGTCCTAAATTGCTTATGGAAAGTGGAGCTTCCGTTGAGCACCAGAGGGTTTAGATAAACAAATGATATTACTGCCAAATATTTGTTCCCTGTCAAACCAGCTGCCATAAAATCCCACTGTGCAAAAAGTCAAAGTGGAGTGATTACATATATTTCACTGCAAGCCTAGCAACCTGTGAAATACATTGATTTGTCTACTACAGGTAAACCTTCTAGAGGTAAAGGATGACATCCCAAGTTATATCAAATGCAAGGATTACTTATTGCCTGGAGAAAGGGGAGCAAGCCATGATTAAACCGTTTGATGTTAACTTGGCAGTTTCCAATTTGATGCCATTGCCCTCTAATGACGTTGGCTCCAATAACTTGGAACAATAACTAAAGGATGTTTCTGACCCTTTGTGGGTAGAAGCATCTCTCGAGGCAACAACAACAAATTGAAGTCATAACAGTCATTTAGTGCTCAAACAAGTGAAAAGCGCACACTCAAAAATCCTCCCATTGTGTCCAAAAAATGGTTGAAAACAGTAACTACGTAAGAGATCTTCCCCCACCTTCACTGTTTAATGAGGAAATCTCCACACAGTCTTTTCTTACAGAATGTGTGTACTAAAATGATCCTTTGTTTTATCAGGATTCCACTCCATTTCTGTTAAACAGTTTGAGACTTTTTAACTGCACGTACGGTGTTATGTAAACGCAATGTGTTGTTAATTAAGGAAAGTTCTTTGCATTGAGGTACCACAGTTGCATATCTGTGCTACCAACTGAGACGCGTTTGGTTCAGTTGGTGGCTCTCTCATCTCTGAGTCAGAAAGTTGTGGGTTGTGAGTTTATAATCTAGGCCAATATTTCAGTAAAGTGCTGGGGAAGCTCCATATTGTTGGAGACGCTGTCCTTTGAATGAAAAGTTAACGGAGGTCTCATTTACCTGTTCAGATGGAAGATAAAGATCTCATACTCGTACTGGAATGGTTTTATCACCCTTATATGTACACCAACGTTACTGCTCGCTCTCCCTCTCAGAGTGTACTGGGTGGCCTCTGTGTTCAATCCTCACTAATAATGCAAGTCCCTACAACTAGGTATAACTTGACTAATGAGTTCTTCCATGACGACAGGTACTACCAATTGCTTTTGAAAGCAAATTGGGAAGCTTCAGTCAGTCAGAGGTTTATTTTACACTTCTGTGACCTAGGCTGAATCTGTATATGTATTCCCTCATTCTTTGATTTATACAGAAAGCTCGAATTAAGTTAGCTCAACGGAATTTTATTGAAACTTCAATGAAATCCACAACCCTCGGCATTAAATCTTAAAAAGACACGATAAATATCAACAAACACAACTATGAGATTACAACATTAATCACACTTAAACTATACACACTAGCAGCCACTTGTCATAAAGTTAATGTAAAAGTGCATGAAGAACCAACCTGACTACTACTCAGCAACAACAAGATTACATTTGTACAGTGCCTTTCACGAAGGGAGTACGTCCCAAGGCACTGGTCAGTGTACAGCATTTCAGACCTGAGCTGGGGTCAGAGGGGAAGGCGCGTGGCCGATGGCATGGTCGAAGAGGAAGATCTTGAGGCGGGACTTGAAGGAGGCTAAGGAGGGGGTGAGGCGGAGTGATTGGGGGATGAAATTCCAGAGGTTGGGGATAGAGTGGCTGACGGCTATCCTTGCAATGGTGGGCGGGTGGGTCGGGGGACGTGGAGCAGGCCAGAGCCGGCTGGGCGGAGGGAGCGGGCGGGTTGGTAGGGGGTTAGGAGGTCGCAGAGGTAGGGTGGGGCGAGGCCACGGAGAGCTTTGTAGGTGAGGACCAGGATCTTGAACTGGATCCTCTGAAGGATAGGGAGCCAATGTGGTCGGGCGAGAGTGGGGGAGATGGGGTCATGGAGTTTGGTGTGGTGGAGGACATGGGCTGCAGAGTTCTGGATTATCTGCAGCCTGTGGAGGGAGGAGTTGGGAAGGCCGACAAGCAGGGCATTTGCATAGTTGAGCCTGGAGCTGATGAAGGCATGAACAAGAGTTTCAGCGGCCTGAGGGGTTAGGTAGTGGCGGAGTTGGGCGATGTTACGGAGATGAGGGAAGGCAGAGCAGGTTATGGCTTGCATGAGGGGAAGAAAAGACAGTTGAAGGTCGAACAAGACACCTCGGTTCTTGACTGGTTTGGTGAGTTGAAGTTTGCAACCATGGAGGTTGATGCTGTCAGAGCCTGAGGTGCAGAGGCGCTGGCGCGAGCCAATCAGGAGGGTCTCAGTCTTGTTCACATTCAACCGTAGGAAATTTGCCCGCATCCAGGACTTGATGTCCGACAGGCAGTCTGTCAGGACAGCAGTGGTCCTGGAGTTGAGGGTGGAGGCAGAAAGATGGAGTTGGGTGTCATCCGCATACATATGGAAGTTGACCCCATGTCTGTGGATGATGTCACCAAGGGGGAGCATGTAGATATTAAAGAGGAGAGGGCCAAGGACAGAGCCCTGAGGGACGCCAGAAGTGACAGTGCGGGGGCTGGAGGAGAAACCGTTAGAGGCAACAAAGTGGAGATGGTGAGAGAGATAGGAATTGAACCAGGCAAGGACAGGTCTGCAAAGATTAAGTAAAGAGGAGTGGCGTTGTATGAGGATGGAGTGGTTGACAGTGTCGAAGGTAGCAGAGAGGTCGAGGAGGACAAGGAGGCAGAGGGAGCCCTGATCACAGATGTTCAGAATGTCATTAGTGACTTTGACCAGGGCTGTTTCTGTGCTGTGGGCAGCACGGAAGCCGGATTGGAGGGGTTCAAAGAGGGAATGGCGAGAAAGAAAGGAGCGGAGCTGGGACGCGATGACTTGTTCCAGGACCTTGGCGAGGAATGGGAGGGTAGAGATAGCTGGAGAGGAGTAATGGGTCCAGGGAAGGGTTTTTCAAGATGGGATGATGACGGCTGTTTTTAGGGGGGGGTGAATTGAACCAGTGGACAAGGAGAAGTTGATGACGTTGGACAGGAGAGGGGCCAGAAGGTGGAGCTGGGAGATGAGGAGAGAGGTGGGGATGGGATCGAGGGAGCAGATGGTGGGTTTGAGTTTGCGAACAGTCGCGGTGAAGGTGGAGGGAGAGATAGGGTCGAAGGAGTATAGGGGTGGATGAGTGGGGGGTGGGTCTTGAGGGAGAGGTGATGTGGGGGTGGCTGTGGATGGGGCAGTGATGGCTGAATGTATCCCCTCGATTTTGGATTCAAGGAAGTCCAGCATCTCCTCACAGTTGGAGTGTATAATAATAATAATAATAATAATAATAATATTATTAGGAGGAGAGGATGGGCGAGGCATAGGAAGGTGGACGGAGGAGACGGTTTGTGGTGGAAAAGAGAAGCTCTCTGAAGAGATAAAGACAAATAGGCCCGTATCTTCCAGGAAATGGGGTCCATTACGATGCTGAAATTTATGAATGTACATGTTTGGTTCTCAGGGAAATACTGTAGAGAACAGGTGGGGATAATGGATGACCCTGCAAGGATTTGCCATCCATGGTTTGTTCTGTTAGTTGATCTCAGTCAGTGACACTAGAGATGCTACAGTTGGCCTCAGTCCTCTGGGTTAGGGAGGAGAAAATTGTCTGTCCAGTGTGTCCCTTGTTAAGGTTCATCTGGATAACAGGATCAAATTGGATTCAGCCTTGATGTACAAATTCATTATCACTTTCCATGACTGATGGTCTATTTAGCTGAACACTGCTTTTTAAGGAAATCTGCAGTTTTCCTTTAAACGTTTCTTGACCCCCAACTTCTTCACGCAAAGGTTGTAAGAATGTGTAACAAATAATGCCACTTAACATTAAATTGGGATTTGAATAAAAGAGAGAAAATAACTGTCCCTAATTCCTTCAGTTCAGCCTTAGCCTCACCTCATGCAAAGCATCTCTGCTGAAGACCTTCTTTTCGACCGCGCCTTTGGTCACCACCCCCTCCCCCTGGCTCGGTCCCGGGATCCGTTACTGTAAAGCACTCTGAGACGCTGTCCGGCGTGGAGGGCACTATATAAATACAAATTGTTGTTATTGAAATACAATTATTCAACATGAATTCATGCTTCAAGTGGCAACTCTTTATTCATTAGTCTATTTTGAATGAAATGGGATACAAATGGCCACTGAAGCATATTTTGTTCCATCCTTAAAACTACAGAATAGGAAACACAATAATTTAACAACAGCAACAAAATTACATTTGTAGCGCGCCTTTCAAGTCGGGAGGATATCCCAAAGCGCTGATACTGTCATTTAAGTTGACAGTATCCTCTTTCCAAGTACAATTCTTTGATTTTAAAATTAAGAATGGAAGCAATTAGAGCCATTTACTGTGCTTAGATCTTATTTATGAATTGTATCGTGATACTGTGATGAATTTCCAGCCATTTTACAATGTCACACCATTGTGTGTAATTAGGATTTCTGCTCCATAGAATATATGGATTTTTCTGTAGAACGCAGAAGGGGAAAAATTGCACCTGGGTCTAGATATTCTCTATTTATGTAGCATTCAAATTAGAAAGGAACAGAAGTGTATGGGAGCGAGTAGGGAGTTGGTGGAGACTCATGTGGTGTATGCATTTGTTGGGTCAAGTGGCATGTTTCCATGTTGTAACAGTCAATGTAAATCTATGTAAATTTTAGAGCATTAAAAATTTGGCAAAGTGTTTAATTCAGTTTTATCTCCGAGGTCGGTTTAATGCTGTATCTTGAAAGAAATTATAGTAAACCAGCATCAAAATTAATACCGCATTGAAGAATTTGCCAAATCATTGACACTCTAAAATGCTACATAAAAGGACTAAATTTAGAACAAGGTGAAATTTCTCCACAAGAGTGCTGGAAATTTAGTGAAATGGCATCAACTTTTGAGGATGCTTCATCTGGGAGAGATAAAGTATTGAAGCAGTAATTTTACTTAAATATCACCTCTCCTTGTCCTTAATCTGGAAATGTGGAATTTTTTAAATTAAATCTCAAATTGGAAGCCAATTTTACAGATATATTTATGTATATTTTACATATATTTTCACTTTACTCTATATTTTGTGAAGCTCTTTGAGACGTATCAAAGATGTGATAATGTGCTATATCAAATGCAAATATTATTATTGTCTTTCCGAAAAGAATCTAGGGATGTCGTCCTGATGTGAAAGGGGCTACATAAATGTAAATTTATATTTTATTTTTTAAAAAGAACTTGCTTTCAAACTAAGACTGACCTTAAGATTGTTTTTCACAAATGTCGGTGTGATCTTAAATTTTAAAGTAATCAAATGAATAGGCTCACATATTTAGAATTTCAAGTCACTCATGTTCATAAATAGCTGATAACTATCATTAACGTAATGATAGTTACATTAGGCAAGATCATTAACGTAAGGGAGCAAAGGCTTGTGTGAAGGTTGAGGGAAAAAAATGTAAGAACGGTATCAAGTGAAAACAGGGAGTCTGTTTGGTTGCCCATTGTCACCGGAGCATAAGAGGAGTGGGAAAGTGGGAAGCAGAACTGGAAGATGTATGAACAAGATAGAGAATGGACAATTGGTTACTATTACTCTTCACGATGGTTCTTGATGGATAATACAGGCAATAGTTGTATACTTTGGTATTGCAATGGAATGGACCTAGAAACATAGGAAAGCAGGAACAGGCAGAGGCAATACAGCCCTTCAAACCTGTTTCACCAATTTATTTTATCTTGTCTGATCTTTCAATCCCAATTCTCCACTCTTTTACCATGCCTGTCTTTCTCTCTTGTAGACTTTGATTCCACTTTCTGGAGCTTTCTGGAACAGAGCATTAAACACCTTTACCGGCTTCTGTGTGAAGAACTGCTTCCTGACCTCAGTTCCAGTTGTTTCTCATTTTAAGGCTAAGCCCCCTTATGATGGATCTCTTGAAGAGAGGGAAGAGTTATCTGCTATATAACACGTTAATTCTTTTCATTATTTTAAATACTGTTCTTTAATCACATCATCCCTTAATCCATCCCATCCCTTTCAGGTGTCATCTTGCCTCGGTGGTAACACTCTTGTCTCTGAGTTAGAAGGTTGTGGGTTCAAACCCCAAATTAGGGCTTTGAACTCACTAAGTTATAATAATGATCCTTACATTTGAGATAGCGCTTTATCATGTCTTCAAGATGTGTCAAAGTGCTTCACAGAATATACTGTAAAGTAAATTGACTGTATATTTTGTGGTGAAACGTGGCAGCCAATTGTGCACAGCAGTGTCCGACAAACAGTGGTGCAATGAGTGACCAAACTATTTTTTGAAAAAATATTTGAAGGGATCATTAACCCCAGAAAAGCGATCTGCCAATCGAATAACAACCGGGTTCCTACTTCTTGCTAGGTAAACAGAGGCGTGTGGAATAAGGAACTTGCCTAACATTTCGTGCTGGGAATAGAATCCAGGTCTTCTTGCTTGCTCTAACCACTGAGCTACTGAACACCGCTTTCCACTGCAGAGACAGAGGTGTGCTGCATTGTTGGAGATGCTGTCTTTTGGATCATATGTTAAAACGGGTCCTGGCGGCTTGTTCAGATTGACTTTAAAGATTGTCATGGTACTTTTTGGAAAGAGAAGGGAAATTCTCGAGGCATCCTGGCTAATGGATTCAAATTAGTCATTCGTTTCTTGGCTGTTTGTGCGACATTACTGGGTGCAAATGGGTGCTGTGTTCACCTCCAAAAAATACAGTGACTACATTATATAATAAATCCTTTGAAGTGCTTTGAGAAATCCTCCTGACATGAAATATATCAAATGCAAGGATTATTCATTTTTTATATTATTTAATCTCCTATTGCTCCGGCATCCTGCTTCCCTCGTGCCCTCTATTCCACTAGTAGCGCCCCAAACCCTGGAACACTCTCCTTCAATCCCTCCAACTTATACCCTTCCTTCCCCATCTTCAGGTCGTGCCTGAAGACTTCCACTTTGACCATGCTTACTGTCACTTCCCCCTCTCCCTTTGGCTCAGTGGCATTCTCCGTCACTGATCAAGTGCTCTAGGACACTACCCTGCTTGAGGAGTGCTATATATAAATACAAGTTCATAGAATTATACAGCACAGAAGGAGGCCATTCGGCCCATTTTGTCTGTGCCGGCTCTTTGAAAAGAGCTTATCAAATCAATCCCACTGCCCCTCGCTCTCCCCATCGCCCTGCAAACTTGTCCTCCCCAAATAAGTTATTGTTGTTGAATAAATCCCCAGTCTTTGAAGCTAAACTAATCTGAACCCTGCAAGGCCGTATTAAAACTTAATCTGTTTTATCTGAATACATTCAAGAAACCTAATTGTGGCATGGATTCCAAATCATTGAATTAATCAGTTGCTAAATATGCAAACCTATAAAACACCGACATAATTAATGCTTTATACTCATCTTGATCTTTCAATCATTTTATATATAGATTTTTACTGAGCATAAAACATTTAATAATCCCTTCAGATTAGTGTTATTTAGCTATGAAGTGATTTGTCTTTTGAATATTTCCCAGATAAATGTTTTAATGATGGCTTTCTCTGTGCTTTGGAGTTTTGAGTATTTCAGGCAATGCAGCACCTTTATACATACAATTTATACATACAATTTACATTTATACAGCGCCTTTCACATCTCAAAGTGCCTAACACTGCTGGCCAGTCACCTGAGCTGGCGGTGGGAGCCGAAGATGAATGTGGTGGGCAAAAGTAATGACAAAGAGTTATGTCTTGATACAGGCCTTAAATGAGGGGATGGAGGGAGTTAGAGATACTCCAGGATAGAATTTTAGAGAGCAAAGGCAGAATTGCTAAAAGCCCACCTGCCGATGATGGAGTGGGTAGGATGGGAAGCATGAAGCAGGCCGGTGCTCACTGAGTGAAAGGAGCAGCCAGGTTAGTATGGTTAGGAAGCCAATGAGATCCCGTACTTCTGCTCTACTGTGTGTTTCATGTGTTAATTGTTTGGAAGTGAAGAGAGAAACATGTGAGGAGAAATTTTTTCATACAGCGAGTTGTTTGGGTCTGGAATGCATTGCCTGAAAGGATGATGGAAGCCGATTCGATAACAACTTTTAAGAGAGAAGTAGATACTTATTTGGGGAGGACAAGTTTGCAGGGCTGTGGGAAGAGAGCGGGGGAGTAGGATTGATTTGGATAGCAATTTTCAAAGAGCTGGCACAGACATGATGGGCTGAATGACCTCCTTCTGTGCTGTATAATTCTATGATTCTATGATTCTACAAGCTGGAGGCTTTATTTCAAGTGAGCTTTCACTGTCGATCCTCTGTGCATTTCCTGTACGAGGCACAGATACTGTATCAATATAAAAAACAACTTGCACTTATATAGCTCTTTTGATGCAGAATAGCATTGTGAATCTCTATGCAATGGCAAGGTTTGATGCCAAGCAAGGGGGCAGTGACTACAAGTGAAGTTGAAGAGGTAGGTTTTAAAGTGTGATTTAAATATAGATAAAGAGGGGGTGAAATAGAGGGATTGAGGCAGGGAGTCCCAAAATTTTACGGTAAAGTATAGTGACTGTGTGTATTTATAAGGGACCACAAAATTAGCTGAAATATTATTATCCGCATTGGTTAATCAAGCTATTTAGTCCGTTATCACTTCCCGTGCTCTGTTACCAAGACAAACATTAGCAGTGCTTGTCTCACTCCTGAAATCAGCTGTTCATTTGATGGGATTCTCCTGCAGAGTATTTCAACTAAAAGCACAAGCGCTATATAAACATATCAATAAAACTGGACCGACCTACTACAACAGTGCAATTGCTTCTGCAGTGCATGACCCTAGGAAGATCCCAGCTGGTAGCTGTGCTAGGTGTAAATTCTAGCCATAGCACAAGTGTCTGGTCAGTGTGTTGGGACCTTTACTTAAGATGGAAGGTTTAACATTGCATTGGGTTCCTGCTACACCCAATACACACTGTACAGTACATTTATAGTCTCTGTCCATTGTGAAGAGTGAACACGGTGCATAAGATGTAACAGATGCAGATGTAGGATTCTCTGTCCACTGTTCCAAAAGCAACGTAAGAAGAGCGCCCCCTGTTGTATTATTATGGTATGTTTCTACTTCCCACACCAGCCGAGCTGCAGGCTTTCTGTTTAGAAATTAGAAATTAATGTTATTTGTGCTAAATTATGGCAAGTTCTGTGCCACAGATTGTAACCCACTGGGAAGTGGGCCAGTGAGAGCCTAGGTTCATTTTTGGGAGCTTTCACAGCTGCAGGAGAAGAGAGGCTTTCATCTAAGGACTGTATTGTCTGAGATGAAAGGAACAGTATTGGAACCCTGTGTGCAACCCACACTCACCCTCAGCACTTTGGACACTTGGCTTATATTTAAGGCTTTCTACTTCTGTCCATCAGAAACTTCACTCCAGATGTTTCTTCACTTAAACTCCATGAAGTCCACCACCTGCTCCCTGGAACCCATCCCCACCCTTCTCCTTAAATCCCAGCGCCACCTCCTTGCCCCACGACTCACTGACATCATCAACCTCTCCCTGTCATGGCACTGTTCCTACCCCCCTCAATACAGCCACTATTACCCCCACCTTGAAGAAATCTTCCCTTGACCCATCACAGCTATCCAGCTACTGGCCCATCTCAAATCTCCTCTTCCTATGCAAGGTCCTTGAGAGAGCCGTTGCCTCCCAGCTTTGCTCTTTCCTCTCCTCTCACTCCCTCCATGAACCCCTCCAATCGGGTTTCTGGTAGTAGCAGTAGTATGCCATTTGGCCCTTTGAGCCTGCCCTGCTATTCAATCATGGCTGATCTTCTAATCTAACTCCAGCTAATAACCTGACCCTGTTTTATCCCCATATCCCTTAATCCCTTTTGCAATAAGAAATCTATCTCAGTCTTGAATATGTTCAAGGACTGAGTGTCAACAGCCCTTTGGGGTAGTGAGTTCCATTCATTCACCACCCGTTCCTCAACTCAGTGCGAAAGGGCTGGCCTCTGATTTTAAGGTTGTGACCCCTGGTTTCAGTTTCTCCAACCAGGGGAAACAATCTCCACTATCTACTATATCATGCTCTTTGATGATATTATAGGTTTCTATAAGATCCCCTCTAATTCTTCTATATTCTGGAGAATATAGGCCCAAATTGGTCAGTCTATCCTCGTAACTCATCCCCTTCATCCCTGGTACTAACCTAGTAAATCTATGCTGCAACCCTCCAAGGCAAATACATCCTTCCTTAAATAAGGAGACCAAAACTGCACACAGTATTCCAGGTGTGGTCTCATCAGGGCCCTATACAGTTGCAGCAAGACTTCCCTACTCTTATACTCTAATCCTTTCAAAACTGCTCTGGTTAAGGTCACAAACGACATCCTGACCAGCGCTCCCTCTGCCTCCTCGTCCTCCTTGACCTCTCCACCGCCTTTGACACTGTGGACCATTCAATCCTCCTCCACTTGTTGTTGATTGTCCAGCGCTTTGGGATGTCCTCCTGACACGAAAGGTGCTCTATAAATGTGATTTTGTTGTTGTTGTTGTTGTAAATAACTCTTTCTGATACATTTCTTCAATCTACTATTTCCATACCAAGCTCTCAAGGTTATTCTGTCCCCAAGAAAGCTGATAATAACCACTCAAATGTACAATTATATTACATGGTGAAGGACACCTTAGACCAAAAGTGTCATTATAAACGTTCTATCTCAAGTGTTTTACCAAGGACTTCAGTCAATCACCATAGAATAAAAAGTCTAAATATATTCTTGTACCTAATCTGCTCTCAAACACTCAAAATTCCCACTTGCTCCTCAGGGGCCTGCTGAGATGTAGATTTTTTCTTTCGTTCACCTTGACTAAATTGAAATAATTTAGTCAGTTCCTGCATCTTCTAAGTGTAAGAGATAATGCTGAGCCTCTCCATATCACCTACCACTTCTAAGGCCTGAAATTCCTCATGTTAGTTAGCCTTTAGGATTATTATCTTTCTTTCCACTAGCTCAGGTACCCAGTCAGCAATATTAAGCCCTTTGAGATGTCCTCCTGACATTGTATTAAAATATAAGATTGAGATATAACATAAACAACATTTGGAAAATCAGACTGAATTTGAAAAATGGTTTTTCATTATTCATAAAAAGAACCATTAAAAACGATTACATTTGTGTGGTTTACCATAACAATTAACAGTAAATATCTCCAGTGAGGTTGCATCATCAAACTGATAATGGGCCCATTTGGCATCTTTCTATGCCGTAAATGTTCCATGATTTTTTTTTATTTCAAGTTGTAGGCATTTGTTAGAAATTGGGATTGCTTCAGCCTTATGCATCCAACAAGGTACAAGTGAAAGAATCTCAAATCCAGTGCTGAAGTGGAAATGCTCTCAGTGGATGCACACAACCTGAAGGCACTTGATTGAGGTCTCCAGAATCATGAGGGGTTTTGTCAAGGTAAACAGGGAGGAGTTATTTACACTAATAGGGGAATCAGTAACGAGGAGATATAGTTAGAATATAGCCTGAAGAATAGGGAAAGGAGAACTTAACAGGAATTTTTTTCACCAGAGAGTGGTTGGGATGTGGACCCCACTGTCGAATAGGGTACTAGAAGCGGAGACCATTTCTAGCTTTCAAGAGAGCTGTAGACAAGTATATGAAACAGAGGGTCTTGAAGAGATGTGGGGATGTGGCAGAACGGTGGGATTGAAGTAATCTCCTTTCTCCATGAGCCGGTGCAGGTTTGATGAGCTGAACGACCTCCTTCAGCACTTTAGATTTCTATATTTCTTTCTTTCTAACCTGACCCAGTTTAAAAGGGCTGGATTTCCAATAACAAATAACATCTGTCAAGTGCCTTTGCCCCCAAAGAGCTCATATGCCAAGACAACCACTCCACATCAACACCCTGTGTGAAGGGCAGTATATAAATGCAAGTTGTTGTTGTGGTAGTAGTGTTGTCTTAAGTAGTAAAGTTTATGAGATGCAAAATGAACCATGTGATGTGATAAACTACACTCAACCCACGGGTTTAACACTCTCCCTGTATGACATTGACACAATGGTTAGGGCCCAAAGCCATCTTGAAGCCTGAGTTTCTTGGCACGGAGCACAGTGTTTGAGTGGCACATTGCAGGTTACCAATGTAATTTGGAATCCTGCAGCTTAGTGTTTAGAGCATTCGCCTCATAAACAGGAGGACCTAGGTTTGATTCCTGGGTAGGGTGAAATGTTGGACAAGTTTCCTTACTCACCACACCTCTGTTTACCTAGCAGTAGGTAGGAACCTGGTTGTTAGTCGATTGGTGGAATGCTTTCCTGGGGTAATAATAATAATAATAAAAAAATTAAAAATATTATTTGGTCACTCAATCTACAACTGTTTGTGGGACACTGCTGTGCATAATTGGCACCCACAAAATATACAGTCAATTTACTTTACAGTATTTTCTGTGACGCACTTTGAGATGTCTAGGAGACATGATAAGGCGTTAAATCAAATGCAAGGGTTATTATTATCATTATTATTATAATGTAACCCAGTCTTCATCTATGACCGCTTTAATAGCAATTTGATAATCAGCACAAGTGGAAAGCCAGATATTTTGTAACTCCTGATCCCAATTTTTCAGAATTCCAGAAATGGTACAGAGAATGTTGAATACTGAAGTGGGGATATCATGCACAACAGACAATTCCCCAGATAAAATTGGCCCATTAACTTCATGACTTTTGGTGTGCTCAGACAGGAAAAAGGTTCCTGTAATGGAGTGTTTGTCCCATATTTGCTTTACAATGGGGTGGGTTGACAAAAGGCAATTTCCAACCTTTAAGAGTGCTGTGTCTGGGTTCTTTCATTTTGAAAATGTTTTATTGAGGAATTTAAAAAAGAAACAAAATAATTATTGTCCCATCGAAGGGCATGGAGCAATCCAGGCTTTATGTATTCAGCCAATGTAGCACGAGAGGAATGAAGGATGTGTATACTGAGAGCAAAAGGTTTAGCAGAAACTTTATTTATTTTAGAGAATGAAGTCCTAAATCTGTCAAAAGCACAGAACTTCCTTCAGGGCAAATCTCATTACCAACCTGAATTGCACACAGTGAAACAATCGGTCCTTGGATCAAAGTGAAACTCTGTTTGAAAAGATTCAAAGGTTGCAATTTGTTACCTGAAGTAATTAATACGCAGTCATCTCCACCAAGACTAATAAGGTCTTTTCGAATCTATCTTGTGAAGGTTAACAAGCAAAATTTGCATTCCAGACAGCAGAATGGGAAAAATGGCCCAGAACACATATCGAACTTTTCAAACCTCCTGCGCTGTGGAGAGCACTGAATTGTAAATGCTTCTAAACATTTTTCTTAGAAAATATTCTTTCCACTGTATTCTATTAAATCTGGAAGCAAGAAGAGATAGGCTGCTCTTCAGCAAGGAGAAGTCTCCAAGAACCATTCGGACTTTTGATGATTTAACTTTCCGGTTCTGTGGAGTCCTGTAGCTCAGTGATTAGAGCACTCGCCTTGCAAGCGAGACACCTGGGTTCAATTCCAGGCAGGGCAAAACCTTGGGCAAGTTTCCTTACTCCACACCTAATAATAATCCCTCCAAAATAAAACAATAATAAATTGGTCATTTTCAATCCACAACTGTTTGTGGGACACTGCTGTGCGCAATTGGCTGCTGCGTTTCTCCCACAAATATACAGTCAATTCACTTTACAGTCTATTCTGTGAAGCGCTTTGAGATGTCGAGAAGACGTGAAAAGTGCTATACCAAATGCAAGGATTATTTATTATTATTATTATATCAGTGAGCATGCAGGGAAGCGCATGAAACTCTGTACCCCCATCACCCCAGTTCTAGCCAGGCTCCACTGGCTCCCTATCACTGAAAGGATCGATTTCAAGATCCTCACACTCGTTTTTAAATCCCTTCATGCCCTGGCACCTCCCTACCTCTCCGACCTGCTTACCCCCAACCCACAATCCGCTGCCTCCGCTCAACTTTCTCCGGCCTTCTGCATGTACCTCGTGCTCTCCATTCCACTAATAGTAGCCACACTTTCAGCCACTATGCCCCGAAACTTTGGAGCACTCTTCCTCTATCCCTCCGCCTTGCTCCTTCCTTCCTCATCTTACCGCGCGTACAGTGACCTCCCCCTCCCCCCGGCTCAGCGTCGTGCTCCGTCACTGTCAAGCGCTCTGGGATGTGACCCTGCGTGAGGGCCAGTATATAAATGCAAGTTATTGTTGTTGAAATATTTGACTAATTATTTTCATATTTGCCTGAAACTAATGCAGTACATCTCTTGATAGTCTGAACAGTGGAGCCAACTAGTTATGGCAGTGTTCAGGAGGGCATCCTTTCGAAAAGCTACAAACCTTATATAATCGTAAGAATGTTAGAGCCATTCTCCCCACCATGCACATCGGTGCACACACACACACTCACACAACCACAACAACAAATTACACCTGTATAGCGTCCTTCACGTTGGAAAAACATCCCAGGACGCTGGACAATCAGGGGTTTTGGTCCCGAGCTGGGATCAGAAGGGGAGGGGGTGGTGGCCAAAGGCACAATTGAAGAGGAAGGTCTTCACATGGAACTTGAAGGAGGAAAGAGAGGTGGAGGGATTGTGGGATAGCATTCCAGAGGGTGGGGAGAGATGCTGAATGCCTGACTGCCAATGATGGGGTGGGAAGTGCGGAGGATCTGAAGCAGCCTGGTGTTCGCCAAGTGGAGGGAGTGGACAGGCTGATATGGGGTTATGAGGTTGGAGAGGTAGGGGTGAGCAAGACCTTGGAGGGTCTTGAAAGTAAGAACAAGGGGTTTGTACTCGATTATCTGAGGGATTGGGAGCCAGTGAAGCTAGGAAGAATGGGGGTGATAGGTTCCCGGAGCCTGGTGAGGGAGAGGACATGAGCTGCAGAGGTCTGAATAATCTGCAGCTTGTGGAGGCAAGAGTTGGAAAGTCCAGTGAGCAGGCAGTTGACACACGCACACAGACACAGACAATTACACATAAACAGGCAGACCTTCGATGGTGTTTGGCAGATATTGTAGGATGAATATTGTTGCTTTCTCTATTGTGACAAAACTAACAACCTAAAAATGCCATGTTCTCCGTCTTCCACTTGCGGGAGGGAGCTACCAGCATGGCTAAGAAACAAGCCCTCAAAAGATTCTAAAATGCAAAATACTGCAGATACAGGAAATCTGAAACAAAAACAGAAGTCGCTGGGAACACTCAGCAGGTCAGGCAGATCTATGGAGATGGGAAAGTGGGTCAATGTTTTGGGTCCACGACCCTTCGGCAGAACTGGGGGATGTTGGGAGGGAGAGGTTTTAAGGACTTACAGAGAGGTGAGGTGGGACAAGAAAAACAAAGGAGAAAATGTTGGGGAGGAATAATGGGTTAAAGAGGTGATAATGATGCAAAACAAAGGAGGGCAGCAGAGGGAGAAAGAAGGAAGGTGGTCTGGGACCCAGATGACGTGCGAATGGTCACGGAAGAGCGACAAGGGGAAGGTAAGCTGTTATGGGAGATGGGAGCTGTTTTTATGGTCTGAAGTGATTGAACTCAATATTGAGGCCAGAGGCGATAAGGTCCCTAGCAGATAGATGAGGTGCTGTTCCTCAAGCTTGCGCTGTGGTTCATTGGAACAGCGTAGGAGACCTGAATGGAGAGGACAGAGTGCGAGTGGAAGGGAGAGTTGAAGTGGCAAGAAACCGGAAGCTTAGGGTTGTGCTTGTGGACAGAACGGAAGTTATAGGGAAATTGACCAGCCAATCTGTGTTTGGTCTCCCCAGTGTGAAAAGAGACCACATCGTGAGAGTGAATAGAGTAAACTACATTGGTGATAGTACACAAGGAACTGATCTGAACCTCAAAAGGTTCTGATCTGTTACAATAATAATCCTTGCATTTGATATAGCACTTTCCACGTCTTCTAGATGTCTCACAGAATATGCTGTAAAGTGGATTGACTGTACATTTGTGGACAAAATGCGGCAGCCAATTGACCACAGCCATGTCCCACAAACAGTCGTGGATTGAAGTGACCAATTTATTGAGGGATTATAATGAAGTTTATATTCAGACGGAGTTCTGAACTATTCTATCAACTGACAAGGGAGTTGCTGAGATAGAACAATATTGTTTCAATATACAGGACACATTATGTATCTCATTTTCAATTTTCAGAATTCTAAACATGAGCTGCCAAGGGTTTCATTGGGAGTGTGAAGAGCATAGGTTGAGAGTGAGGGTGCAAGCTTGTCCAGTCCGTCATCCTAAGTAGAAATGTCATGGAATATATAGCTGGTTAGAATCATGTCTTTGAGATTGGCACCTGGAGTCTAAATCCAGTGAAGAAACATTGGTCCAAATCTAAGGTAACAGAGAATGTAGTGTAAATGCAACACCTGGGAGGAACTAAAGGCTTTTAGGGACTTACTGAGTTTGCAGTCATTGGAGCATCACTCTTTCTGCACAAATTAGTAAATCTAGAATTTGTTCATTTTATCCCCCACAAAATACAGTCAATCCACTTTACAATATCATCTGTGAAGCGTTTTAAGACTTCTCAATGATTTGATAAGGCATTATATCAAATGCAACGATTATTATCATTGTTATCTGCAGCAAATTATCCTTTTATAAATCTCCTTGAGCCAAGCAGACAACTGAGATCATCTTTCCTTTCAACTGAGGATGCTATAAGAATGATATGGTTGGTGTTGATAAAGGAGACAAGGTTTAGATGGCACTGGACAAGCTGTCCTAAACTTACTTCCTTTTGATGTCTACATTGATTCCAGGGAATGTGAGAAAGGGCTTCATTTAAGAACTGTAGAGAACTATTTGTGAAATCTGCCACTAGGAGGTTTTGAGGAAACTGTGTGAATTGTTGTATCAAAGAATCCAGATAATCTCATATTCTTGTCTGATTTGGGTGAGGGACTTTTAGAAAATGTTCTCAAAGCTTCTGAGTTTTCATCTCAATGTGATTAGTGAAGACTTGATCATTTATTTTCTGAAATGTAATAAGCCTCTTTTGCTACTCTATGTTAATTGAATGAGCTAAATATTTTCCTCCTCTCTGCTAAAATTCAAACTAATTTGCTTTGGTGTTCCGTTGGCAAAACACAATCTATTCTAGTTTGAGACTAGTAATTTCAACCAATGAAGTTTGCACCATGGAAACTCACTAGTTATGGATATAACACAATTTTCATTTTTTAATTAAAGAAAATAATTCTTCAATATATTCCCTAAATTAATTTAATATATAAAGTACAAGTTCAACTGCTTCGGCATACAACAATGTGTGCTTCTTAAAGTAATCTTCGCCTTTAATCTCTAAGGATTAATTTAATTCAAAATACCACATGATTTGATAGCTGATTTAAAATATTTTGCCAATATATTGTTTCGCAATTGAGCAGCATTTCATTTCAAAGCTCCATTTCCTCTCTGTAGCTGTATTATATTTAATGTAATCTCTGCCCACACAAGATTGTGACATATCTATCAATCATATCAATGTCTTCATTATCAACCAGAAATGAAAGACATCAATATTGATCATGATCAATAGGATAAAATCCCTTTTCTCAGTCAAACTGTCTTAACCCTATCCATCAAAACTGGTTTCAGGTTTCACTACAAATACATAAGAACTAGCCTGTCATTTTCATAGCTTCTTTATGATCACCTACCAGAACCCCATTGATTAAGGTTCCTATAAAACACTATGATAAAACACTAGAGCTCTTACAATCTCTCTAGCCCCTTAATGCACTTATTCAGAACAGGTCAATTTTGGCTGCATCTTTTGTCCCACTACGCTTTACAGTAAAATTCTGTGAAGTGTTTCAAGATCTTGTGGCCGACATAAAAGGGGCTGTATAAAATTAAAGTTTTATTATTGTTATTTTGCAAATTCATAATAAGCCAATTCAAACCAATTGTCTGGTCACATACTCCCGAGACAGCATTCCCCTCCTTCTGTGTGCAGCCTTGTTGGTGAAATGGAAAAACAATCTTTATAATTTTCCTGAGCGGGTCTGATCCTCTCATCCCAGTTATCCTAATTCAAGAGATAGGATTGTCTTAGGAAAGTGCTGGCTCAGATCACAGAGTTAACAAAGAGGATAGGTTGGAATCTTGTTTTCTTAGAAATTATCTGGCTGCCAGTGTTAATGTTCAATTTCTCCTCAAACTCCCCGCTGTTCCTCATTTAACAGGGACTTTTCATTCAGAAACTGCATAACTATTCAGTGGGTCTTCTTGCCATTAGTCTCAGTAATCAATCTCAGTACATCTTCATGCTGGGAATGCTGAAATAAGAATTGAATTCACCCCGACTGATCTGCTGGTTCATAGAAATAAATGGGCTTTGTTACAATATAGACTATTCTTTCTGTATGTAGTGAGAAGAATATGTAGCTAACAGGCACATTATTGAGCACAGAAGTGGGCAAGTCATTGATTTACAATATCCAGTTAGACTCTCATAGATCACAAGATTAGTTTGAATGAAGAAGGCCTGTATCCAGAAGGACTGTCAAACAACCTTGAAAGAAGCAATTGAAAAGTATAAAAAGCATAAGAAACAAAATAAAATGCTTCTGTTTTTCCCAGTCCCGTGCAATCCTATGTTCCTAGTTCAGCAATTGATAGATATCTGTTTTATATATTTAAAACGCAGCTTTCATCTGTTTGTGGGACATTGCTGTGTGCAATTAGGCTGCCATGTTCGCCTACAAATACACAGTCACTCCACTTCACTGTAAATCCTGTGAAACACTTTGGGACATCCTTCTGACATGAAAGGCACTATACCAAATGCAAAGACTATTTTATTATTAATAAATTTATTATTATTACAAAGGAGAGAGTTCAGATAACAGCACTGTCTTAGGGAGAATTCCACAGGAAAGAAGAACATTTTGACTCAATCCACATTATCTATACTAAAAGTGAAGGAAGTTTCTCCCTGTGTCCTGGCCAAAATTCCGCAGAGAGAAAAAAAATTGGTCATTCACTTTATGGCTGTTTGTGGGATACTATGCGCAAATTTACCAACAAACATACACAGTGACTACACTTTAAAGAAAGACTGAAATGCTTTGAAAGGGTTCAATGTGAAACGGCAAGGATTATTATTATCAAGGTAATAATATTAATCCATACATTTGATGTAATGCCTTTCATGTCTCAAAGAACATCACAGGATATACCGTAAAGTGAAGTGGCTGTGTGTTTTGAGAACGAAGGCATAATGTAAGATTTTTGTTCATTTAAAATTTGGTGAAAACAGATGTAGAGTTGTAATTTTTTTTCCCGTTCGTCCCAACCGTCGTCTTACAAACAGACCATACTCCGTGGATATATCCAAAGTAAGATTTTATTACAATTGTAAGAGCTGATTCAAGAGCAGTCAACAATCTCCAAGAAGAGCACCTGACAGTCAAAAGAATGAGCTGCCGATGGTCAGTTAAAGCAGCCTTTTTATCCCCAAAAAGTGCTCAAGGTTGTAACACATACAAAGGCAATTAAAAAGGTATTATCAATCATGTGGCTCCAACAACTATTCGAATGGTGACGTCAATCAATCCATATGTCTTAACAAGGTTAAATGTTGTCTACTAATTAGTCTCTATTCATGCTGATTATTATTCTTTTAAGAGTCAAGAAAATATAATTGGCATAGAGTATGTACCTGATTAATACCGTTGTCTAAAGTACACAAGATATATTCTAAAGCTATCTAACAAGAATGTAACCTTTAAATTTATAACACAGTGTAAGAAATAATGAAGGAAGGGGACCCAGGTTAGGGGATGATTCAGGGACGTTTGAGGCATAAGCCTCCAGATGTTGTTTGTGTCAGACAATGTCTTATTCATTTCAAGGTTTGCAGAAGTTACTGCTTCCCTGCTTCTGTGAAATGCCCAGATAAGGATGCAGCTGGCATTGCCGAGTCTGCGTTTCCCAGGACTCGCTTTTTGTTCATCTAATAGTTGGTTAAAAGGTATAAAATTATTCCTAGGTATAAAAGATTTTTTCTACAATCTCACACAGATGGTTGTGACTGTCAAGAAGGTAATGCTGTTAGAGCAAGGATAAAACTATGTTCGACCAAAGTATCAAAAGATCAGGTAGGTGAGAGGCTAATTCCTCAGATAAGCCTTTTAAAAACATAAGTACCTATTTATCAAAGTCAATGGCTTTTTAAAGGTATAGCTTCTCAAGGAGATGTTTAACTTTCTTAGCCACAAATATCAACTGCAGTTTTGCTTGATCCTTTAATGCCAGACTTTCTAATTCTTCCCTCCACAAGCTGCAGACCATTCAGAACTCTGCAGCTCGTGTCCTCTCTCACACTAGGCCAATCACCCTATCCTCACCCGGCTTCACTGGCTCCCATCTCTCAGAGGATTAAATTCAAGATCCTCATCCTCACTTCTAAATCCTTCCATGGTCTTGTCCCACCTGCCTCTACCACCTTCTAAAACCTCTAACATCCCACCCGCTCCCTCTACTTGGCAGGTTGTAAATATAACCTGCTTCACAACTCCTGCCCTCCTCACCCCACGTTCAGCCGTTCTGCCCCCAGTCTCTGGAATTCCATCCCAGAGTCCGTTCACCTCACACCTTCCCTCACCTTATTTAAGATCCACCTCAAGACCTTCCTCTTAGACTGCACCTTGGTAATCTTTCCCCCTTTCCACACCACCCCAAATCCAACCCTAGCTTGCGTGCTACTGCTCAACTGTCCAACGCCTTGGAACATCCTCCTGATATGAAAGGAGCTATATAAATGCAATTTGTTGTTGTAAAGAGAAGTATTGTGTAATGATGAGAGCAAATGAACCATTCTCAGGATCTTGTGGGTTTGTTACCATAAGCATTTAACACCATCTACCAAAAGCAGAGACATCTACCCACATGCTCGATTTCCTGAACTGATGTTAGATTCAGTAAAATAGGAGCTAGTACGCAAATAATAAACTCTAATAGGGCTCCCGACTATTTCATTATTACATAAATGTTGTGCAGTCTTGGAAATACGAGTATGAAATACAGCAATTTTGAGACAGCAATGGAGGGGTGACAAAGCCAAAGTATAGTGACTGTGTATTAGTATGAGAACATGGTAGCCCATTTGCACATAGCAACATCCCTCAAGAAGGCCTATTTCCCTTCCCTCCCCGCTACCCTGCAAGAATACTTTTATGGATCTTGGAAAGGTGAAGATTTGAGTGGATCCATTCAGTCCACAGTGCAGATTCCTGTTTTTTTCTTACATTGACACACTGACATAAAGCAGCCATGGCAACATTGTAGGTTAGGGCAGTATATTCCTATAGTGAGCACAGGTTTCTATGGGCATCCAATTGCCTTTTTGTTTCATTTCCCGATTGGGACAACTAATGTCCTATCTACTCTCTGTGAACAACCATAGGTATGAAACTGACTCACTAGAATGATATACATCCTGACAGTGTTGGTTCCCTTTGTACTTTCCTCTCTATGTTGTTTATCTTTGGAGAGGAGAAAAAGGGGGAGAGAAAATTGCTGAAATACCAACTTTCATATTAAAGACATGCCTTAAAGGATGGATTGTATCATCCTGATAAATATCACTTTACATTGCAGAGAATGATTCTGGTTCACTGAAGCCCTATGCTCCGAGCCATCGTGACAGAACATATTCACTGTTAAAAGACAAAGTTTCTCCCTCGATTAGGGTTCAGCCCTGTCCTTGAAATGGGCTCCTGACGTAAAAGGCGCAATATAAATGTAATTTTGTCGTTGTTGTTGTTGCTCCGTCCGAGCTGTCACCCTGTGTCAAGGGTGCTATATAAATAATATAGCTAATTGTTGTTGTAGACATCATAAGTAAGAATATTATTGGGATTTTTAAGTCTTAACAAGCATGCTTGCACAGTAAAAAAAATTAAGTGAGTTTAATTCATTATTCTGCTCCTTTGTCCTTACTCCTGAATCCAAAACATTTCTGACAACCCCTCATACTTGTATGTTTGTGTTTTTATGATTTTTAACTCCCCGTCACTTCCTCTCCAGGGTATGTTGAACTGGATCCCATCTCTTTCTCTGGGTTTACGTGTGATGGAGAAACAATATCCAACCTTGCTGGAAGCTGTGAATTACCCCTGTTGTGCACAAATAGTAATTGTCTACATCTTAGCAGCCTGTTGACAGCTTGCTGTTTCTCATCATTCATCTGATGTGCCACAAACTTGGGTAAATCCTTCACTAAATTATGAGAGATTCAGATGAAGAAGATCCTTCAGCCAATTTTATCTATTTTAGAATACCTATCCTTCCACTACAGCTTCAAGCTATATTTTGAGTGAGTCCAGTGCCCTTGCTTCAACAATCCTTCCTGGTAATCTGTTCCAGCTGTTTATTATCTTCTGGGTAAATAATAACTTCCCGGTGACGGTTCTAAAGTTGCTCTTCACAGCTCTGAACTTGTGCCTCAGTATATCTGAAAATATTGTGTGGTTTATTTTCTCTTGTCCCATTAAACATCTTATACATCTTTATAAAATCTCATCTGAGACATCTCCTTTTACATTGTTGGCATTTGGAGAATATCATATCAGTATGTGTATCAGCCTGGCTCAGTGGTAGCACTCTCCCTCTGAGTCAGAGGTTGTGGGTTTAAACCCCACGTCAGAAAATGAACTAGTATAGTTTAAGCTGACACTTCAATACAGTGCTGGAGGTTGTTTCTTCGGTTGAGACGTTGAACCAAGGTCCAGTCTACCTGTTCCGGTAGACATTAAAGATCTCAAGACACCATTCGAAAAGAGAATGGAGTTTCTCCCGGTTTTTGGCCAACAATTCCTCAAATAAAATTGGTCATTCCCTCCATACCTGCTTGTCAGAGCTGTGTGCAACTGAGCTGCTGCATTCAACAACAAGCACACAGTCACTTTACAATAAATCCTGTGAAGCACTTTGAGACATCCTCCTAATGTGAAAGGCACTATACTAAATGCAAGCATTATTATTATGGTTGAAAAACAGCGAATCTAGCATAATGATTTTATTTAAAAAGCAATATGCTTATATGTATGAATGGTTTTTACGCACTAATGAAATGCCTGTTTATTTTCCACAATTTAAACAGGTGCGCATTTCCTGAAGTAATTACAGATAATGAGAGAAACAATTTGACAACAAAAGACCATCAAATAAATAATTTAATCAGTATATATCCAATGCCAGATATCTAAAGCAATCTCAGTTATTAAATCAGTAATTTGCAATCTATTAATGCACATTCCTGTACCTCGCAAAACAGTTGTCCAATTTAATATAATGTTAGGGCAAGATACAGTCATTTCAGGATAATGTTTATAAATTAGAATTAACTTTCAGTCAGATGTCAGTGTTTTGAAGTCTTATTGAATGTTCCATTGTAGTGATGATTATTAGAGCTGTTATTGCTGTACGTTTCTAAAAATGGAAAGTGATCCTAAATTGTAGATGGGTTTTGTGAACCGGAAAGTTCGCCCTTAGGTCAGACAATTGTTTGCTCTTCACCAAAACAGTTCTGTTGGGATGCAGCCAGCAATGATTGTATGCATGTATTATTCGCTTGTGAAATTAGTTTTTTAATTTCTGTGATATGCAGACTTCAGTCTGCACTATTTCAACTGCTAGAAATCGGCCAAGATTATAAAAGCTGTACAGGAAGAGGGCCAACTTATCTCACTGAACCAGCAGCAGTTGATGCACAGCTGTTCTTCTACAAAGACCAGATACTGAAAGCAATGTTACAAAGGCACATCCAGTATCTTCCTTACCATTTGTGGAAAGAATTAGCCCATTAAGTAAAGTGAATGGCAAAAAGCCACATAGAGAATGCACTTTTACCATTTTGACAGGATGCAAAAATGCTGCATACAGTGGTGCTGTACTTCATTGGTTAGCTAACAATTACAGTCACTGTACTTTGACAGTAAAATCCTGTGCAATGCTTTCAGACGTTCAAACGATATGATAAGGCACAATATCAAATGGAAGTTTAATTTATTATTATGACGTCTTGATTTAAACAGCACTCTTTGTCCAGCTCATCCTTTTCTGTCTGCAATTTGTTTGCAGCCCGCTCCTTTCTCTGCAGTTCTCCATTTAATTGTTCTAGTTCAGACGTCATGGTCGACTCTTTGTTTCTACATGCTTTGAGGTTCTCCTTGCTTGCTACAAGATGGCTGGACAGCTCTTCTATGCGTATCCTTAGTTCTTTGGTTTGTTTATCAACAATAAGTTGAACATTGAAGTTGGCTGCATGCTGACTTCTTGACCTTCAATGGATAAGATCAGATGGGCAGAAGGGGCTTGATTATTTGAACTTGATTATGGGATCTTGTGAAGTGGTTAGATCAGACCAAGCTTTTGTTTTAATTTTTCAATCTAAATTCTTTAAGGTACTTATAGTATAACATATGCACCCACAGTCTCATTCCCTGCAGCCTCATACCATGATTCTTTGAAAGGGCGACTTGACTAATTTCCCTCCAGACCCGTCATGCTGATCACTTCTGGGCGTTGCAGTGTCTGGCTGTTATCAACAACAACAACAACAACAAGATTACATTTGTGTACCTGTTATATCAGGTAACATTGTAAAAGATTCAAAGGCAAAAAGCAAGTTCTTGAACCCATTATTGTGGAATAACCCTGAGCAGGGAATTGTGAAACTTTGTAGGTCAAAGGAGCTCCATCTATTTATTGGTATTGATTCTACAACTAATAATATAGCAATTCAAAATGAATAAATGAAACAAAAAGAACCTCCAGCTCACTGACTGCTTATTAAGTTCATATTGGTGTTTAGGTGGGACAAGTAGACAGTCTGTGGTACTCCTTGCCTGCCCATTGCTGGAGACTATGTCTCAGGAATTCCACGGTGTGGTGAAGAATAGGTTATGCTTTCTTGGGCATTTCCCACACTGGATAAACAGAATTTGTTATTGAAAGACACAAATTAGTGTTGCTTCAATTTTAATTAATCTAATTTTGTGAAGCACTTTGAGACTGGCCAAAAATCCCCTAGATAAAATTAGTCATTCACTTGATAGCTATTTATGAGACATTGCTCTGTGCAAATTGGCTGTCACATTCAACTACAAATACAAAGTGACAGCATTTCACAGTAAAAAAATCCAGTGTTTTGAGACATTTTGACAGCATGATAGGGCATGAAATCAAATTGAAGGATTATTATTGTTCTTTTATTTTAATATAAAAAGAGCATACAACAGTACACTAAATTTCTAAATATAAAGCTTTATCTGAACACAGACTGCCTAACCTATATTTGTATAACTGAATGCAAATAGACAGCAATGATTATGTCTAGAAACAGCTAATAAAACAAAACAATTGTACAAAAGTTGCATTAAAATGTATGTAGCAATTCCACAGCACATATTTATGGCAGGAAGCACAAAGAAAGAGCTAAACTTGTAATAAAAGTCCATTTGACATAGCATTACATTATCATGACATCAAAGCCCTTCAATATGATTTTAATGTTGAGAGTAATGATTTGTATTTTTAGGCGAACACTGCAGCCAATTTGTGCTCAACAAACAGCCACTTTCTTAGGGCTGGAGGCTAACATTGACTTTTTGTGCACTGACCTCTAAGCTAAGCAGAAATTGTATTGTTGAGATGAAACATTTCATGGAAAACACAACAGCAGTGTAAATGTTCAAGTCATGTCTTGCTCCCTGAAAATAAACATTCTCAGGCCGCTAGAGTAATAAGTGAATGTATGAATGAATGACAATTGCACACACACATTAAAGGATATGGAGAAAGGGGAAGAAAAAAGCATTAGAGCAGGAAGCACAAGTCCAGGAACACCAGCACAGACACAGTGGGACAAGTAACCTCCAATTTTGCAGTGACCTTTCTGTGTTAAGCCTAAGAAAAATATACAGCATTTTGGCCTCAATGCTTTTCCTGCAGCACAACTGAAACATTCACCTTTTCTATTATTAAGTAATCATTTAAGCACGACTGAAGAAAACAGAAGATTTCACAAAGTCCACAGAAAATTGATCAAGTAAGCATGCATCTTATTTAAGTTTGTTGTTTGGTGTTAACATTTGCTGGAGTGCTCCTACATTCTTTATGATTCTAGAGGGGTTAGACAATATAGATCATGACAGGCTGTTTCAACTTGTCCAGAACATTAGAACCAGAGGATATGGCCTGCGATTGAAGGGGGGTAAATTCAGAACGAATCTACCCAAACACTATTTCAGTGAGCGAATAGTGAACCTGTGGAACAGGCTCCCGAGGGAGACAGTTGAAGCAGGAAGCGTTGGTTCTTTTAAACACAGATTAGATAGTTTTCTTCGAGGAAATAACATGATGGGACATAGTACTACCTAGTACCTAGGTAGTTTGGGACATATCTGCATACGACCGCCAGTAAGGTGAAAGGCGAACTAGATGGACTTGGTCTTCTTTCGGTTCAGCATTTCTTATGTTCTTATGTTATTTATTGATCTTAAGCATTAGCATAATAAAAAAAATCCTTTCATTTGATCCAGTGCCTTTCATGTCGGGAAGCCGTCTGTTTATGATACAGTTTGGTGACTGTTGTTGGCCAGGACACTAAGAGAAACTCCCTTCTCTTTTCAAATAGTGCGTGGGATCCATAACCTGAACAGGCCGACAGGACCTCAGTTTAACATTTCATCCAGATGAACATTACCTCCAACAATGCAGTGCGCCCCCCACCAACCCCCAGCACTGCATTGGAGTGTCAGCCTAGACCAGCGGTTTTCAAACTTTTTTGTACTGTGCGCTCCCCTCTGGACATTAATGTTCCATGCGTGCCAGCATCCTTTTAGAACATACCATGTTCATACCTCTTGGCCTCTTGTCTCCGGGCTAGCTAGCGACCAATATTTCTCTTGGAGGGTATAGGACAAACCAGTATTTGGGAGGGGCTGTAGGGTTCTCTCTCACTCTCTTTTCTCTCTCTGTCTTGGGCAAAATGCTGGTAAAATGCCAGTAAGTCTAGAGAAACATCTTACCGAGTAACCTGTTTGCTTCCCTCCCCCTCACACCCTCCCCCACCCACCTCCGGAAACACCCCACCCCCAGTTTGAAAACCACTCATCTACAACATTCGAGTTCAAAATTCCAATGTGGGGCTTGAACCCACAATCTTCTGGCTCAGAACCACAAGAGTTCTACCAACTGAGTCAGGCTGACGCATAATATTTCCATTACCTAGTCAGTTGCCTTGAGGTCATGTGCAAAGGTTTACTTGAAGCATTTAGCAGAGGTATGACAATGAAGAAATTGACTGTGATCTATTTAGCTTTTCTCCCAGGGCATCTGCATCTGTTCATCTTAGTCATCCACCCCAGCCCATAAAGGCACATCGTGGATCTTTGTTTCTTTCAATTTATGATTCATTCCTCACCACCTTTCTACATTTGCTACAGATATTCTCTTTTGCTTGAATTTTTTTAACAATTTGTCAACTTATTAGAAGTACTTCAGGAGTTGTTTTTATGAGACGGGAATATTTCCACTGAGCATCCATCTGCTCCCAAGAATGTGGAGCTTACAAGTTTTTATCAATGTAGGATATAACGTGCACAAGGTAAGTTTAACAAGGGAAGGAGTAGGGAAGAGAAAGAGAATGTGAGACAACATATGTGAAGTTGGGAGTAAGAGTTCAAAGGCATAATGACTAGAGTATAAGGAAAACATAGACAGGAAAAGTTGCATTAGAGTGACAGAGAATGGAAGCAAAATGTGAGAAAAATATCATATAAAAAATCAGGCAAAAAATCATTTGCCTACAACATATAGTCGCTACACTATATAGTAAAAATACAGTGAGACAGCTCAGCGACATGATACAGCGCTATATCAAATGTAAGGATTATTAGTATTATTAGATATCTTTGCTCATATCCTGTTCAGGAGCTAGAGAATATTGCCGTATATAGAGCAATATTAGAGAAGAGAGTTTTTCTTCTGGACACAAACTTCCAATTAATATTGGTCATTCACTTCATGGTTGAAGTCTTCCAGTTGTTGAGACGTCTCTTAAACTCATGTCTCTTCAGGATCAGCAGTCTTGTTTGACTCCAGGGAGTAAAAGATTTGATAGATGTGGTGAGGATAAACTTGATATCAGGCTTAGTGGCAGAATAGATTGGAGCAATAGAAGAAAGTAATTTCTCAAGATCAGTGTCATTTGAGGATGCTTTGCTTCGCCTCATCTCAAAAAAAACCTCCTCTTTTCAATTGTGCTGATCTGAACAATGGGCCTTGGTCTCTCATGTAGGTTTCTTCATTTAAGAAAGTTTTGAATAACCTGTCCATTCTTTCACAAAATAATAACCATTGTTGTATAATAAAATAAGTGTTGCTCATGTGTTTTGCGGTGATTCACTCGGAACAAAATAGATTGATTGTTTGATGGCTGTAATAAATTTTTGAACAATTCAGCAATTGGGACACAATACTGAATGCTTCTATTGATTGAATAAGGATACCTAAGTTACACAAATCATTGATTCTAGGTGCCGAGCAGCATTTAATTTTGTTATGAAAGTTGAAGAAATGTCATTTGAAAAGATGTCTAAAGGGTGACCTTATCCGATCCTATTTGACTCAATGGTTTCTCCTACTACCTTCACATAGTCATCTGCAGAGTACCTCAGGACTCTATCCTTGGCCCCATTCTTTTCCTCATCCACATGCTTACTATTGGGGACATCATTATAGATAGAGGGGCAACTTCCACATGTACGTGGATGATACTAAAATCTACTTTTCCATTTCTGCCCTTGATCCCAGATGTTCTATCCACTTGCCTGTCAGACATCAAGATCTGGATGAGCCTCAATTTCTTGCAACTTAACATGGACAAGATGGATGCCATTTTGCTTCGCTCCTACTAATGTATCCTTACTGCTCACTGAACTAGTGTGTGCAACTTGACATCCGGCTTGAGTCTCAGAACACCTTTTTTCTTCACCCTGGCTTGTTGCCTGTCTTTGCCCCTATCTCACAGCAAGTGCCACCAAAACCCTTGTTACCTCCTGCCTCTCAACTGCATTTGATACCTGGCTCTTTAGTTCCTCTATCTGTAAGGTACAAATAATCCAAAACTTCATCAACTCTATTCTCACATGCACATAACTCCACATGCCCATCATCTCAGTCTCACCAGGCTACACTGGTTCCCAGTTTACTGACAAATCAACTTCAAGATCCTCAACCTCACCTATAAATTCCTTCATGTATTTGTAGACAAATTGTGCGCATACCATAGAAAGTAGTCAGCCTGGCTCAGCCAGTAGCTCTTGCTTTCTGAGTCATAAAGTTGTGGGTTCAAGATTTTGAACACCCAGTCTAGGCTGACAATCTAAATACAGTGCTGGGGACCATTGCCAGAAGTGCTGTCCTTCAGATAAGATATTAAACCAAAGTTGTGTCTGCCTGTTAAGGTGGATGTTAAAGATCTCATGGGATTATTCAAAAAGAGAGTTTCTCCTGGTATCCTTACTAACAATGCCCCAAATAAAATTGGTCATTTGTAGGACAGATTTTGCTGTGTGCAAATTGCCTGTCACATTCACTTACAAAATCGTCACTGAAGCACTTACAGTAGATGTACTGATTTGCAAGGTGCCATATCAAATCAAAAGTAAACTTACTTTTAGACTGCTGCTATCTTGTGCATCACTGTCATGAATACTTTAATATTTGTGCATTAAATGTAAAATAAGTTTAAATTTCAGGACTGTATGTTTATTCTATACTGTATTAACTTCTGTAGCTGGATTGTTCAGTATTAATGAATAATGTAGCGGCATTGACTGCCAATTATGGTCTATTATCTCTGGTGGTAAATGATTACTGTGGTTCATTAAATATCTTGCAATGTACACAGTGCTCATTTTAACAAGCAGAGTGGTAATGGGAACAAACATTTGGATCCAATTGTCTCGTGCAGAATCCGAGTTGAATGAAGCAGGTTGGGATTGTCCATTTTAATTGTCTAGCAATAATGATTTTTTTGTAAGTTAAATTGGAGACAAGCCTTAACTAGCACATCTCTTCCAGTCCACTAGAGGAGGCAATCATTGTTTGTAACGGCCTCTGAAGGTATGCCCTGAGCACCACTGAGACAAACTGTGGTTATGTCCCCCAATTATCCTGTATCTTTTAGGAAGCATAAGAAAACAGGAACAGGAGGAGGGTATTTAGCTTATCAAGCATGTTACTTCACGTGATTAGATCTTGTCAGATCTTTTAATTCCATTGCCCCACCCTTTCACCATAGTCCTTAATGCTCCTACTACCCAAGTATCTATCTCTCTTTTACACATTCCTATTGATTCCACATCTGCAGCTTTCAGGGGCAGAGCATTCCACATCTTCACAACAGCAACAACAACTTGCATTTATATTAGTGCCCTTCACACAGCAGAGTGTCTCGGAGTACTGCACAATGACGGATTTGGACATCGAGCAAGGGGAGAGGGGGACGGGAAGGTTACCATAGGCCCAGTCGAAGAGGTTGGTTTTAAAACAATGCTCTGTATGAAGAAATACTTCCTGAACTCAGTTTCAAGTGTCTTAGTTCATTTTTTTTTAGATTAATCAACATTTTGTTAGATTTAGCTATAATTTGCAGGCAAATATTGTCCACAAAATATACAATCAATTCACTTTACAGTATATTCTGTGAAGCTCTTTGAGACATCTCAAAGACCTGATAAGGTGCTGTATCAAATGCAGGGATTCTTATTATAATTGTGGGTTGGTCCCCTCTAAATCTGGCCAATTTCATTGGCTCTTCCACCCACTTCAGATTGTCAATGGAGAAGGGAGTAGGTGAAGTGACCGTCCCTGAGGTGTAAACCTTCATCTTTATAATCTGCACGTTCTCGTATTCACTGGGCTCCACATCACCCCCACACCACTTGTGACCTTACCACTGATTTCTATAGCAGTTGCCAGTTGCTGCTAATATAGTGCAATCTCTTCATTAGTAATAAATCAGCAAACTCCTGTATGTAATTTTACCTTCTCGTCTGACTCATCCTCACCGAAATGTGGAAAGAGCCAGGAGTGTAGTTCATGCTGCTGGTAAAGTGGTTACAATTCTAGGTAATAGTTTGAAATTATGAGCTTGACCCACTTTCTGAAATCTCCTTGAGCCCTGCAGTTCTGAGCCGGAGAATTTCTCGTTTGCTTGTGTATTCCTTGGACTCGGTTGCTCTTGTCAAAATAATTCTTCCATCAATGGATATGGTTGCACTGTGAACCAGAGAGCAATTGGTGGTGCTAGCACTGATTCCTTTTGTTTATTTCTTGAAGTTGTACAATTGAATCTGAGCAAATCTGTGGCTATGCTGTTCCTCAGTGCATTGCCTTAACTTTTCTTTTGTTTACTTTTTGTTGTGTTTAGGGCCTGTGCCTTGGTACTAAATGCATATTGGAGGTAACGCCAGTTCACATGGAACCATAGTATGCAAAGAATTCCATACAGTGACACCACAACGAAATAGGCCATTCAGCCCACATCCTCCTCGCCATCATTTATCCTCCACACAAGCCCCCATTACTCTATTCCGCTCTCCTATACCCTCTATTCCCTTCTCCCTCATATATGACACATTTTGTCTTAAATCCATTGGTACTATTTGCTTCAACCACAGTTTCCAGAAGGGTGTTCCACATTCTCAATACCCTCTGCGTGAAGAAGTTTCTCCTAAGTTCCTATTAGATCTACTACTAGCTATCATATTTATGCCTTAACTTTCATAAATGGGAGTAAATGAAGTGAAGAGTCAGCAGTTCAAGGACCATCATTGGGGTGTAAATAATGCTTCATCTTTGTCATCTGAGTGTATTAGTGCTGTATTCACTGGACACCACATCATCTCAAGACACATGATCCCAGCAAGGACATTCATAGCAATTGGTACAATGTGGTTTTACTGATTTTTTTATATGAAAAACATTATACAATATTAAAACACAAATTATCCTTTGCATTGGAGAACAATTATACAACAAACAACAACAAATTACATTTACATGGTGCCGTTCAACTCAGGGTGTTTGGTTTAAAGCATTTTTTTCTTAAAAATATTTGATCCAGCCTACCCTGTTTCAGTTCAAAGATTGCAGACGCTTAGGAAATCTGCATTTTGAACGACATCCATCAGTTCTATGCGTTGCACAATCCAGAATTCTTACCCGGGACTTTATTTTTCCTTGCTCCTTTGACTTACTGCAATAGTCTTTTCCTGGGTTTTCAGGTTTAAATATCCTTTATTCAGTTTTATGCATTGTAGTGGGTTCCATCTCTTTGAATCCAGAGTGTTATTCTTACCACAGACTCTTTGATGAAGACTATTTTTCAGAAAATCACATGATGAGTTTTCATCTGGTGAGATTACCGAAGAATAATGACACCTCTGTTATCAGCTGAATAATAATAATCCTTGCATTTGATATAGCACCTTATCACAGCGCCTTGGGATGTCCTTCTGACATGAAAGGCGCTTAACAAATGTAATTTATTGTTCTCTTTGAGACGTCTCAGAGCGCTTCAGAAAATATTGTAAAGTGGGTTGACTGTATTTTGTAGGCGAAACGCAGCAGCCAACTGCGCACAGTAGTGTCTCACAGTCGTGGATTGAGTGACCAAATTATTTTTAAATAGGGATTATTACCCCCAGAAAAGTAATCCGCCAATCGACTAACAACCACTATCACTAAAGTGTGATCACATCTATTATCTGAAGATAATGAAGAGTGATAATATTGGTTGTCCGATGAGGTCACCGAAGAGTGATAATATCTGGTATTCACTGAGCTCACTGAAGAGTGAGGCAGATAATACCTCGCACAGGGTGACACTCATTTTATAAACCTGCATTTGCAGAAATCAGCACCAGAAACAAACATGTGAGGCATTTGTCCTTATCACATTTGGCTCTGGCTGCAAGTGATAGTGACCATGGTAACAGGAACATGAGATCAGATTGCGGATGGGCTCTAAGGGGCAAAGTAACCATTGTCGATCTCTCAGACAATTCTGCCTTCATTTGGAAACAGAGTAGGCTGGCATTTGCATTGTTCCAATATCTTGATGTGATATGATTTTGATATAACATCAATTTGTATTTCTATGAGCCTTTCACGAATTCATCTCAGTGTGCTGCACACAGCTAACTGGAAGGCTGAGTGGTGGGGGTGAGGAAGGAGGATGGGGGATGGGGGGTAGCTGAGAAGGGTAAGGAGGAAAGGAAATTGAAAGCGTGGTCAAAAGGATAAGTCTTAAGGCAGGTGATAGTTTCTTTCAAACACTCCAGAATCAATAGGACAATGGCACTGTTTTTCGTGAAGATGCTTAAGACTATTTTTCAGGAAATTACGAATTTTTATCTGGTGAGATCACTGAAAAGTAACAACAATCTGATTTTTGGGAACAGTGGAAAATAGGAGGCCATTCAGCCCTTGGAGTTTATTTCACCAGTTTATTGGATTGGTACTTTGAGCTCACAGCCCAGGCTGACACGCCAGTCAGTTGTGGGGGCAATCTGCAGTGTCAGTGGTGCCGTTCTTCGGATGAGATGTTAAACTGACATCCCTTCCCTCTGTCCAGGTGGACATTAAAGATACCAGGCACTATACAAAATGTGAAGGGAGTTTCTCCCAGTGTCCTGGTCAACAATCCCTCAAAGAAAACTTACATTCACCTACAATAACACCCATGACTGTTTGTGGGACACTGCTGTGCGCAATTGGCTGCCGCATTTCGCCCACAAATCTACAGTCAATTCACTTTACAGTATATTCTGTGAAGCGCTTTGAGACATCTAGAATACGTGAAAAACGCTATATCAAATGCAAGGATTATTATTATAATAAATCCTGAGAAGTTTTTTGAGATGTTCCGACAACCTGATCAGGTGCTATATAAGATGCAAGAATTAATATTTATCCTTGAAAGATGGTCTTAATACTCCTGAATTAGTGAATAGGTTTGGAGTTGATAGGGATAAGTGAAGAATGGATATGATGTTTTTGGTCCTGCTGAAGCAACTGTTGCTTGTGTGTTGTTAATAGGCTGGGAATGAATAGTGGCTTTGGATGAATCATCTGATTTTATATTGATTTCCCTTTTGGAGATTAGGCAGTATATACCTGGGGACTTTCCTGTGTGCCTCTGCCTGACAATTGCAGTATCTGTTTGAACCAAATGTGATACAGTGGCAGGAAAATTCAATTTTCTCAGCCACTATTCAGCCAGTCCCCAGTGAAGGTTTATTTAACAACAGTGAAACACACAAGTATGCCTCAAAAGAATGGCTAATCCGAAGTAAACGGTAATTAAATGTGAAATTAATTAGACAAAATGCATAAAATACTTCATTATCGCAATGAACACATTTCTGTGATGAGGTCCAGCTGTGTGTTAGTTGAGCATTGCTCTGTGATGCTGCCGCTTAACATCAAATGGGTTGTAAAAAAAATGGAATATACAAGAGCATCTGCTCTCTCCACATACTGGAAGGACAATCTGTCTTCCATTGCATAAAAGGCATGTGTCATTAATATAATAACAGCACCAATTATTGATGCTCCTTAAGTATTTCAAAGCAGTTCTGTTGATGATAATTATCTCCCAAGATTCATTATAGCAAATTAAATCCTTTGTGTGGTAAGAGCGAACATGTCAGATGCAAAGATGTCTGGAAATAGATTGACACTCCAGTACGGAGCTGAGGCTATGCTGCATTGTTGGAGGGGCCTCCTTCTTCGAGTACCAGAGCAAAACGGGAGCTGTGGACATTGGGTCAGAACTTTTAGATTGTTGGTGTTAGCCAACTGGCTCAGTGGTACCACTCTCTCCTCTGAGTCAGAAGGTTGTGGGTGGATTTTTAACTCATTTAACAGTAGTCTCGGCTAACACTCCAATACAGTGCAGGAGGAGAGCTCCATTGTCGGAGGTGCATCCTTTAGATGAAATGTTAAAGCTGAGGTCTTGTCTGACCATTCAGATGGATGCTAAAGTTCCTACATCACTACTCAAACACAAAAGAGTTTCTCTGGCCTTGTGGCCAACAGTCCCCCAAATAGCTTCACTTCATGGCTGTTTGTGGGATATTGCTGTGCACAAATTGCCTGCCACATTCACCTATAAATATGCATTCACACTTTACAGTGAAATCCTGAATAGCACTTTAAGGTGTCCTCCAGACATGAAAGGTGCTTATCAAATGTAAGGATTCTTCTTTAATTTGATTTTAGCATACTTTTAAATTCCAAAGCCACCCTTTCACCATACCATATAATACCTTTACCACCCATAGGAACATACTTCTGGTTTCCTAATACTATTAATCCCAATTCCACATTTGCGATCAAAGTATACTATAACTCGTTGCTTCACTTGGTACTCAACAATCTTTGCAATGGAATTAATTGTGGTGGAGATAGCATAGTATGCTGTTATAAGCACAATGGAGGGAAACATCTAGGTGTTGAACTGAACTAGATTATGTCATGCTGATGCTTTTATCTGTCTGCAATGTGTGTCTTTGTAAACAGATTTGTCTTGTTGCTCTTTACCTGCACTGGCTTCTGACTGATGCGAAAGGAATTGTATTCAGTAAGCCATTGTGCCCACATCCGGTTTAATTTTCTGATTTACTAGCATTGCGTTTCATAACAGTCTGGATCAATTCCAATTGCAGTTGAATTTAAAACGGAAAGTTATGAATAAGCCTATTAGAATATCCCAAACTGCCTATCTTCACATTGACAATAGACCAAAGGGAACATTGAGATGTTAAAGACCTTTTGCCCAAGTTTATTTCTAAGAATCCAGTGCTGAAAGTTGTTTTTGCATAGAAACACTTGGGCAGTAAGCATTTGGGTTCAGTAAAAATGAACCTAAAGATTCAGCCTTAGAAAACAGTTTAGTGTGGATTAGAAATACAATAATGACCCAAGATGATCAACAAATTTGATTGTTCGGTCTTCATGGGACAGAAATGATTTTTACATGTTAATGTATTGTGATTTTTCCCAGTGTATCAGTTCTCAATGTGCTTCAGAGAATCTATATTGTACTGCCTCAATGAGTCCATGAATTCTACATGAGTTTGTTACCATGACTGTGAGCTTCCTGGTGTCATTAAATCAGCCAACAATGATGTGTGATCTGCACTGTTTGTAAAACACATTTGCTGAGTTATTTGTGATTTCCAGTTTGTGAATATCGGATTGAGACACTTGTGAAATTTCCAAGCCAGCAAAGCGAAGTCTGGAAAAAAGCTGACTGTGCTTTCCTGCCTTGGGATTTGGGAATTGCTGGCTGTGAGTTTCAGTCCTTGATGTACAGATATGTAGATGGGAAAGAGCCCAAAAATTCCCAGAGGCCCTTCAAGTTTGTTCCTGGGAGAAACTCCTCACTGCATGTCCCTAACAATATACGTCTACACATCTGTGAATGAGCTTTAGTGCTGGTGAGAATAATAATAATAATCCTTGCATTTGATATAGCTCCTTGTTATGTCCTTGACGTCTCAAAGCACTTCACCGAATATACTGCAAATTGAATTGACTGTATATTTTGTGGGCGAAATGCGGTAGCCAATTGCGCACAGCAGTGTCCCACAAACAGTCGTGTACTGAGTGACCAAATTATTATTATTATTTTTGAAGGAATTATTACTCCCGGAAAAGCAATCCACCAACCAACTAACTGGATTCCTACTTACCGCTAGGTAAACAGAGGCGTGTGGAGTAAGGAAACTTGCCCAACAATTCACTGACAGGAATCGAACCTAGGTCTATGAAATGAAATCTCATTGCTGGTGTACATTCCAATGATCTTCATTACCTTCCTTTAAGATGAGTAACGCAAGTATGCTGCAGTTGCCTTTATCACAACACATCCAGATATCTGTACTACACACACACACACACACATATGCTCGTGCACATATCCATGTATACATGTCTAAGTCTAAGATGGCACTCCAATGCAAGGCTCGGGGTGTGCTGCATTGACAAATGTGCTATCCTTCAGATGAGACATTAAACCGAGGTCCCGTCTGCCTGTTCAGATGGACGTTAAAGATCCCATGGCACTGTGTTTGAAAAGAGAAGGGAGTTTCTCCTGGTGTCCTGGTGAACAATCCCCAAAATAATATCGGTCATTCGTTTCATGCATGTTTGTGGGACCTTGCTGTGCCCAATTGGGCTGCCTCGTTTACCTACAAATATACAGTAACTCTCCATTTCACAGTATATCCTGTGAAGCGCTTTGAGACGTCCTTCTGATGTGATAAGGCGCTGTACCAAGTGCAAGGATTATCATTATTATTATTTATTCCTTGATTTGTTCAGTTTCAGAACAAAGAGCTATGTTCAGTAATTGAATCTGTGAGAATGTGTGTGGGTGTGTGTGGGTGTGTGGGAGTGGGAGGCGGAGGTTCTTTTTCTTCTTACAATGTCTTCAAACCTATCCAAGCAATCTTTTAAGGTTTTGTTTCTCCTGCTCATCCTGGAGATCACACTCTGAGCTTCCTAGCATCAACAAAGAAAGCTGCAAAACCATTTAAATTACAGTTATTTCAACCCCATCATGTCCACATTAGCCTGTGCCCCAGTGTGAGGGACCTTAGAACAGCAAATTACATCTCCGCAAGTGTCGGCATCCCATTTTTCAGGCTGTTAAATGAATCTTAATTTGTTCACCTCATGGAGGTTTAGAAAATTGTGTTTCACAAGTGGCAAAGTCTGTGCCTGATGCTGGGGTCTGGCTGCTTTTTGAAGGCTGTTTTGACTGAGTTGTGGATTATTGTTAAAAAAAGGGACATTGCAGACTGAGTGGGGAGACCAGATGGACTCTGCTCCTGGATTGCTTAGAATCCGCTTGGCCAGCACTGTTTGACTGACTGCTACACTGTACGTTGCAGTACTTTGATGCTTTGTTGGATGCTCCTACGGCAATGCAAAATTCTAACAAATTTTCCTCTAACAAAAATGTTCTTTTGTCTCCTTCCTCCTCCCATCCCATCCCCAAAACAACAACAAAATAACATTGGTACAGCAGCTTTCACGTCGGAAGGACATCCCAAAGCGCTGGACAATCAAGGTTTCAGAACCGAGCTGAGGGTCGGGATCGGGGAGGGTGGAAGGCAGGGGCAAAGCAGGGTGACCGAAGGCACGGTCAAAGAGGTGAGTCTTGAGATGGGTCTTGAAGGAGGCAAGGGAGGGGCCAAGGTGGAGGGACTGTGGGATGGATTTCCAGAGGGCGGGGGCAGAATGCAGAAGGCTCGCCTGCCAATGCTGAGGCAGGCGCAGTGGGGGACGTGAAGCAGGCTGGAACTCGCTAAGTGGAGGGAGCAGGCAGGTTGTTAGGGGGTTAGGAAGTCGCAGAGGTAGTGGGGAGTAAAGCCATGGAGGTGAGGTTCCTTGAAGGTGAGGACCAGGATCTTGAACTGTTCCCTTTGTGTGATGGGAAGCCAGTGGAGTCGGGTGAGGATGGGGATAATAGGGTCACGGATCCTGGTGTGGGAGAGGACACGGGCTGCAGAGTTCGGGATGATCTGCAGCCTATGGAGGAAGGAGTTGGGGAGGCCGACAAGCAGAGAGTTTGCATAGTCAAGACTGGATCTTAGCACCATCCTGATGGTGCTAACTTGTGCTGCTATATTTTTCCATTGGCATCATTCACCCTCTGTTACCACTTCCAAGTGTTTCTGGTCAGCCAGGTGTCTGACACACGCAGAAGGAAACCCATCACCATAACTAAGATTATCCAAACCGGATAGAGCTCCATGCATGTCACATACACATGGAAACTCCTGTCTGGAATGGAACACGCACTCTCTCCCCAGAGAGACACATCCTGTTTACCTGCAGTGCTTGGAGTGTGCTACATCTTTGGAGGTGCTGATCTTCGGATGAGACATTAAACCAAGGTCCCACCTGCCAGTTCAGGTGGACATTAAAGATCGGATGGCTCTACTCAAAAAGAGTAAAAAAAAGCACCATGTGCTGGACAACAATTCCCCCAAATTATAATTGGGTTATTAACTTCATGGCTGTTTGTGGGGCATTGATGTGCACAAATTGGCTGCCGCATTCACCTGCAAAAGGCAGTCATTAGACTTTAAATCTTGTGACGTGCCTTTGAGACATCCTTCCGACATGAAAGGCACCATCCTGGCGTCCCTTCTACTCACTCCCTTCCTCACCTTGTTCAAGGTCCATCTCAAGACCTATCTCTTGATCACACGTTAGGCCAACTTCTCTCTCCCCATCCTCCTCAGCTCCCATCCCTAGCCTAGGTGCCAAGCCAATATTTTTAAGCGCTTTGAGATGTCCTCCTGACAAGAAAGGAGTTTTATAAATATAAATTGTATTGCACTGTATATCAAAACTTACTACATTTTTTTGTAATCTTGGTTTTGTTTTGTGATCTCATCTACAATGTGAATGCTTTCACAGTCTGTCATCAGTATAGTCAGGAGCATTAAACCTTTGTAATAACTCATTCTAAAGTAGTTACTAGCTGTTTAAATAAAATGGAAGATTGCCCAGAATCATGGTTTGTAAATTCAGATCCTAATTTGGAAAATAGCTTATTTTAACAGCTTCCAGCATTCTGGGCAACTTTTTGTTTTAAGACAAAACAGACTTCCAGACTTGGACTGGGTAGAATTTCAAGCATTTGCTGTAGTCCATTGTGCAATAAGGACAGAGGTGCAGCTTCTCTGTCAATTAAGCTGGCGAGATGAGCAGAGAGGTGATGCCATTACATCTGCAAGACAAGAGTTCTGACAAAACATTCTGGAGCGTGGAACATCTGCTGCACTTCATTACTAATTTAGTAAGTCCCCCGTACTATAAAGTAATACTGTACCCAGATTTTAGCCATGACTCATTCTAAATGCTGTGTCTTTTTCTGTGAGGCTTATTCAGCTCTTTAATTAATAAATAACACTGATCACGCTTCCTGATGCAAAATTGCTGGTCTAAAATGGCAAGTATTCCCACAATTATAATTTATAGCCTTAATTAAAACAAATTAAGAGCTAATGAAAGGAGCTCAGATTAATTCTTAGCAATTCAGACTCTCCCTCAGGATGCTATTGTGTGAACCTGTCTGAGCAGGATGTGACCAAATTGGGGTTGGAAGAGAAATAAGTAAGTCATAGGTCAAATTACAATAACGCAGTGTAAAGCCCAGATCAGGGAACAATATGAGGTTGTCATCTGTGTGTGTGAGGGAGAGAGCCTCAGTTTCAATAATTGACATGATTTCTCAGGAAAGTTGAACTTATGGTTACTGTGGAAAAGCACTCAATTACCTGATTGGTCCTAATACATGGCCACTGATTAAACCATGACATTTCCTCTCAATTCTGTGATTTGCATGTGGTACTGGAATTTCTAATAGTGAGTATTATAAATAATAAATAATTCTTGCTTTGAATATGCTTTGAAGCTCACATAAAATGAGATATTCATGAATTGAAACACTCTGGAGTGTGCAAGATAGACAAATATCTGGGTCCCAATGGTTTACATGAAGGAAGCTCAGGATGAAATAGCGGATGCTCTGAATCTTATTTTCCATGATCTGTTGATAGGAACATTGTTTGCTAGCAACAAGTGAAACGTAACAGACTCCTCAAAAGGGAGATTTAGATGAACCAAAGCTTTATAGGCCAGTTAGTCTTACTTCAGTTGTTGGAACACTACATTGGGAGTTCATGATATTATAATAATAATAATCCTTGCATTTGATATAGCGCTTTTCACGTCTTCTAGAGTCCCAAAGCACTTCACAGAATAGACTGAAAAGTGAATTGACTGTATATTTTTGTGGGGCGCACAGCAGCGTCCCATAAACAGTCGTGGATTGAGTGACCATATTATTATTTTTCTTTTTTTGAAGGGATTATTACCCCCAGAAAGCGATCTGCCAATCGACTAACAACTGGGTTCCTACTTACTGCTTACTTACCAGGTTTCTATAAGCTATAAAACAAGATGAATTTACTAAGCATTTCCCCAAAGAGTTGTTACAATCTAGAATGCACTGCCTGAAAGGGTGGTGGAAGCAGATTCACTAGGTTTCAAAAGGGAATTGGGTAGGTAGTCGAAAAGGATTTTTTTTTCAGGGATAAAGGGTAAAAGCAGGGGAGCGGGACTTAGTTGGGTAGCTTGTTGAAAGAGCCAGCACAGGTACAATGGACTGAATGGCTTCCTTCTGTGCTGTAAAATTCTGTGATAGCACTTGGAGAAACCTGAGCTACTGATGGCCAGGCAGCATGGATTTCTAAAGGCAAGCCATCCTTGACCAATCTTATAGAACTCTATAAGAGACTATCTATATTCTGTTATAGAAATAACAGAATATAGATAATGGAAGTAAAATGGATGTGGTTTATTTGTATTTTCCCCCCAAGAATGGATGGAAGAGATCTATAGTTCAAGGAAAAAAGGAAAATGTGACCACAAAGAGAAGAGAGATGGTTGGAAGGCAGAAAGAGAAAAGAGCTTCAACCTGTCCAATCTTTACTGAAAGCTGGATCCACTCATCTTTGGTAACATGCCTGTAAATCTATGCTGTATTCACTGCAATGCTAAAATATCCTTCCTGTAATATGACAAGCAGAATAGTATACACTACTCCAAATGTGGTTTAACCAAGGCTAGACCAACTAACATGCTGTTAGTTAGCATACTATTAGTTAAAGCTGGGTAGGGGGAAAGAAGAAACATTATCTGAGGTGGAGAGCAGGCCAGAGGTGTATAGAAATCCAGTAAAATTCACTTCGAAAAGAGAACTTGTCATTTTGGGGTCAAGCCTAAAGTCAGTCAGGACTTGGAACTAATACAGCAACCACCTGGCTTACTGGACTCTGGGTATCTGGAATCCAAAACTCATATCATGGAGTTCATTGAAAATTCTTGGTTGGTTTAATGGCCAGCCCAGGAACTTTCAAAGTTTCATTTTTGGATTGTTACTCAGCAACCAAATAACATTCAGAATTCAAAGCAGGAACTAAATAGTGAAATCGGCCATTTATTTCCTAAAAGTCCTGATACAAAGTCAGCAGGAGCAAGCAGTATAAATTTGATTTCCTGTACACAGCACATAATAATAATACTTGCATTTGATATAGCGGCTTATCGGGTTATTGAGATGTCTCAAAACGCTTCGCAGCATATACTGTAAAATGAATTGGCTGCGTATTTTGTGGTGAAACATGGCAGCCAATTGCGCACATCAGTGTCCCACAAACAGTCATGGATTGAGTGAACAAATTTTTTTTTTTTTTTTTAAATTGACGGGTTAATATATTACCTCCGGAAACCAATCCACAGTTGACTAACAACCAGGTTCCTACTTACTGCTAGGTAAACAGAGGCGTGTGGAGTAATGAAAAGTAAGGTTTTGCCCAGCCTGGTAATTGAACCCGAGTCTTCTTGCTTGCGAGGCGAGCGTGCTAACCACTACCCTACAGGACTATAAGCATCTTCATTCCCTACAGTATGAACACCACAGAGTGGTCTGTTACGAAATGATTCCCATTGTCATGGCCTTCTGGCAAAGAATTGCCTTCACTCAACCCTCCACTTGAGAGTCTGAGCAGCATTGTGAAATCCCTCTATCAATGCGGACCCATAATTCTCATTGCATTACACACTTCATTATATCATTAAATTGTACCACTGGGGCTCAACCTGAGCCACAACCTGATTTAATGATACTGAATGAAACAGAAGTTAGCAGCAATTATTGTTTTAATGTGACCTTGAAAGGAAAATTGCACTTGATAAAAATGTTGCTGATGTGAGAAGTGAATTGAAACCCCCAAAGCTGCTTAACTGAGTCACATAGTGTATTAACATCGGGGTCCTGTAAAATTCCTGACCCAAGAAAGCTGGGGTTCCTGATGCTCAAACAAAATAACATGAACAATGTGGCATGTGTTACATTGTTGTCACAGCGTGCACATCTACATAATCTTACCTGCCATTCTGAGTGATGCTCAGGAAAACCTAAGGTATTTATGCAAAAATGTTTTATCCCAGCATAGTTCTAAAATTTACAATCTGCATAATCCAAGCATGAATTCACCAGTTATAATTGAGTGCGTTCTGATATCCGCTCCTTAGTCTACCAACAACAACAACTACAACAGGAAAAACAACTACATCAGGAGGACATCCCAACTGTGCTTCGCACAGGGAAAGCAGAGGAGGGAAAGGTGACCAAAAACCTAGTTAAAGAGATAGAACTTGAGGCAGGTTTTGAATGGAGAGAGGGAGGGAAGTGGAGCCACTCCAGGATGCAGCTTTTAGCCAGGTCCAGAGAAGCCACAGGTGGTGAGGCAGAGCTGGTGGGAATCATGAAGCACATCAATGGTTGCTGACCAGACAAAAGGGTCACAGAGCGAGGGTGGACCAATGACAAGGTAGACAATGGTGGCATTTGAAATTGAAGACTGGGATCTTTAATTTGTTGTATTAGGGGAAGGGGTGCCAGAGGAGCTGAGAGTCTCTAGAATTCTGGAGAATCTGCAGCTTGTGTAAGGAATAGTTGAAGAGTCCTTGAGCAGAATAAGGGAATAATCAAACCTACAGACGATGTGGATCTCAGCAACCTAGAGGGAGAGGCGGGCAATGTTGCAGACATGAAGGAAAGCTGAGTGAGTAAGGGTCCCGATGTAGGGTTTAAGGGATTGTTTGGGGTTGAACAAGACACAGAGGTTCTGTACTAGTGGTATGACTACCTGTGCATGTCGGAGTCCTGTAGCTCAGTGGTTAGAGCACTCGCTTTGCAAGCGAGAGACCTGAGTTCAATTCCAGGCAGAGGGCGAAACCTTGGGCAAGTTTCCTTACTCCACACAGAGCCTAATAATAATCCCTCCAAAAAAAAAACAACAATAATAAATTGGTCATTTTCAATCCATGACTGTTTGTGGGACACTGCTGTGCGAAATTGGTTGCCGCGTTCGCCCACAAATATACAGTCAATTCACTTTACAGTGTGTTCTGTGAAGCGCTTTGGGACGTCCTCCCGACGTGAAAAGCGCTATATCAAATGCAAGGACTATTATTATTATTATAATGAGTTCAGTACTGAGGCGAAAAGATGCTGATGGGATATAAGCATGAGCTCCTTGGTCTTGTTGGGACTGAGCTGCAGAAAGTTAAAACACCTCCAGGACTTAACATCTGATAGGTCAGAACAACAGTCTAGATTGTCTTCTGCGCCTCTCACGCATTACCAGCTCCGTAATGAAGGGACTGTGTTCCTGTTTTTTTTGTGTGGCCATAATCACAAAACAGATTTCCATGGAACGTTAGATCAGACCAAATTTATGCCTGCAAAATGCACAGCCACTACAGTTTATAGTATGTTCTGTGAAGCATTTCGAGATGTCCTCCCAACATGAAAGGCACGATATCAAATACAAAGATTATTATTTATTTTTAATCACCCCAGTCTCTTCCTTTTCTAAAATTGCAGAATCTAGATTGATTCTTTTGGCCCAGGCACGTAATTTGATGTTACAGCCCTGATGTGACATAATCATTTCAGGCAATTCAATTGACTCCCTGGAAGATTCACAGTCTGTTGCTGGTGTTTAATGACAACGTCGCTAATGTAGTGTGCCACAGCATACAGAGAGCAGAATAGTTATCTGTTCGTGGGAAGGGCACAATAAGTATTTAAGACAGGACGTAATTGTTCAAATGATAGCTCGCCTCCCACTCCAATACAGATTTTAAGCATTACATTTGTTTGCATGTTTATATTAAGCATTTGCCTACAAAACACACAGTTATTACACTTTGCAGTATATACTGGAAAACGCTTTGAGATATCCTCCTGAATGTAAATCAAATATAAGATTTGTAATTGTTGTTCATTTTATTATACTTACAATGCCAGTTGTGTAAGAGGAGACAGTGGGGGAGACAGCTTCAGTTTCCCTTAGCTGTAATTATTACTGTTCCCACCAGCATGAGCACCAATTGACATCTTAGCACTTACATTTCCTGATTAAAATCAACTTCAGTTGTGAGCCTAACATTGTCTACCTTTCACATATCAGTGCACGGTAATCTGTGGAAGCCTGAATTGACTAAAAAGCAGTAAGAAAATATGTTGCAGAAAATTCTGAGATTAGAGGTTTGTACTGTTTGCTTTTTTAAATCTCTTGTTGAGTTAGTTTCAGGAAATCGTTGGGAATTTCCTCAGAATCAAATGTCCACTATATTTACACTCCTTGCTAAAAGATGCTGCTGATGAACTACACCTATGGAACACCATTGGAAGGTTATGTTCCCTTTTAAAAGTTTGTAGAATTGCTGGGATGTTGACTTATTGACGAGTTGTTGCAAGTCAACAAAGGATGTTTCAAAGTGCCATGCAGAGATGCTGATCAAAGGTAAACCATTGTTTATTTAGTGGAACGGCAGTGTGACACGTAGACCTGTGAATCTGCCTGAGGTGTTGTTACTACTGAGAGCAGGATATATTCTGAACGATGAGCTCTTGCAGTGTAATGTCACTGAGGTAACATGAATCACAGTAGTCCATCAGTCTTCTGGGGAAAAAATCCTCAAAGCAAAGTCTTCTTATGAGTAATTCCTTTAGGGATCATCTTGAGTCCTGTAGCTCAGTGGTTAGAGCACTCGCTTTGCAAGCGAGAGACCTGGGTTCAATTCCAGGCAGAGGGCGAAACCTTGGGCAAGTTTTCTTACTCCACACAGAGCCTAATAATAATCCCTCCAAAACCAAAAACAATAATAAATTGGTCATTTTCAATCAACGACTGTTTGTGGGACATTGCTGTGCGCAATTGGCTGCCGCATTCGCCCACAAATATACAGTCAATTCACTTTATAGCGTGTTCTGTGAAGCGCTTTGGGACGTCCTCCCGACGTGAAAAGCGCTATATCAAATGCAAGGATTATTATTATTATTATTCAAAAGATCACCAACTACTCCATCACCGGTTTTATTCTTCCTGTCCAGGAGCAACAATGTAACACAATCTTGAAGCAACGTTAACTAACTTCAAGCTTTCCAGTCTTTGGTTCTTGAAGTGGGCAGTGTGTTCAGACAGGCAGATAGCACAGTCTGTCTTACTCTTCAGTAAGTGTTACCGAACTAAAGTACAGAGGCTATTTACCTAGCAATGGAGTCCTGAAGCTCAGTGGTTAGAGTACTCGCCCCACAAACGATAGACCTGGGTTTGAATCCTGGCAGGACAAAATGTTGGGCAAGTTTCCTTACTCCACACATCTCTGTTTACATAGCAGGAAGTAGGAAACCGATTGTTAATCCATTGGTGGATCACTTTTCCGGGAGTAAACATTCCTTCAAAATAATAATAAGTTTGTGGCACACTGCTATGCGCAATAGGCTGCTGCATTTCACCCACAAAGTATACAGTCAATTCACTTTACAGTACATTCTGTAAACCGCTTTGAGACGTCCCGAAGATGTGATAATGTGCTATATCAAATGCAAGGATTATTATTAACACCATGAAGAAACACCTGATCTCTGCTTAACATCCTCCCATGGCATGACAGCTACGATTTTCTTTGGGTCAGCCGGGTGTCTGACATGCAGAAACCCATCACCATATTACTGAGTATCCAAACCAAACTGCAAGTTCCATGAATCCTACCAACACATGGAAATTTCCAGGATAGCTCAGTGGTAGAGGGAAAGCAGTTGAAACTGTCACCCACTGCTCTGATGGCATATTGGTTTCTAATTCCATCAGGCCATCAGAATGTTTATATTTCAAGTGGTTCAAAATGGGATGTAAATTTCTATTAGTGTAACAAGTGTTTAGCTCAATTGGCCAAACGGCCTTCTATGATTCAATGAAATCATCCAAAAGCATTTAAGTTAGTTGTTTATTTGGCTAAATTAAAGCAGAGAGACTACAATGAACTAAAACTCACTTTGGTATATTTCATGAGATTTGTCTCCCCATCCCCTTATGTTGCACAAACTCAGATCTTTTGAACAGTCTGATTATTCATCTGTTTGATTTGCTTTCCAATCATGACAGAGGAGAGGAGCTCAGATTGGGAAAAAAAACATTAAATCTCCAGACTTAGAATTTCAGGAAATTTGCTGAATTTATCTCTCAATCACAATGAGGCACTTGTATTAAAGTTCAACCATGCGTTTTTTAATAAGAGTTGAGCTGCCGCAGCATAGTCCTGACGTCGCTTGTCATTTTTTTTTTGCTTTTCGGGATGGTAATGCAATATGAATGCATCCCTTCAATATTTCACCGGCTGACGGTTATGCCCAGTGGTGGCAGCAGCTATAAAACATCTTCGTGGTCTGACAAACAAAAGGGGATTTGCTTGCCTTCCTGTGCCCAAAGAATATCACATCTTCTGGAAGTAATGACAAGATAGAAATTTAATCAAGAGCCTTGGGAGGCATTGAAAGTAAAGTTCGAGTGATTTATATTCATATTCTGCACCCAGAGGTTAGGTTACAGTCTCGAGATCATTCCCTGTTGCTATTAATAATAGAAGGAAGGTTTGTATTTGGTGTGGAAAATGTGTTTAGAGCTTTTGGAGCCATCAGTGACTGCTTCCTCTACTCTGAGGAATATAACTATCTACTCAGCCTCTCATCATAGCGAGGGACAGGGGCATAGGCCCATAATTAGCAAAGGAGCAAAGGGGGCAATTAGGAGAACGTTTACACAGACAGCTGTTAGGATGTGCAATGTTCTGCCGGGAGCGGTGGTTGAGATACAAATTACGTTTATACAGTGCCTTGGATGTCAGGGGGATGTGTCAAAGTGCTTGACACTGCTAGCTGGGCACTCCGTCTGTGGGTGGGAACCAAAGGGCGTGGGGAGAGAAAAGATGACTAAAGTGCAGTCAAAGAGGTACGTCTTGAGGTGGTCCTTGAATGAAGGGAGGAGAGGGAGCTATAGTCAGAGGGATTCCGGGATGGAATCCCAGAGAGTGGGGGCAGAAACAGGAAGTCTGAAATCCATATTAGCTTTCAAGTGAGAACTAGATAGATATTTAAAAATGAATCATTTGTTGGGGTATAGAGGAAAGGCATGTACATCGGAATGAATGGTTGCTCTTTCAAAGAGCCAGCACAGACATGATGAGCCGAATGATTTTCTTTTATGTTATAAAGTTTTGTGGTTAATAGGAAAACCTGCTGTGACGTGAAAGACATTTACTATAACTGCGTCATCGATCTTACAGTTTTTTTTACCGCATTCAATCATCTCCCCTCCTCTGAAGAGTGTTGCTGATCCACCAAGACCTGTTGAATTTCATACAGTATTTTACATTGCCTTCAAAAAAGGTCACCATATTTCAATTGTGAAGTATTTTGAGATGTTACAATGTAATAAGGCACTATAACGAATTCAAGTTTTCTTCCACTCACAGAGCCTGTGTGGAACCTCATTGTTTTCTTCATAATAAGAAAATCAGGACATTGCGAGAAACGTCTGTCTGTTTTCAGATAATACAGCAACAACAACAACTTGGATTTATATAACGCACTCCACGCTGGACGGCGTATCAGAACGCTTCACACTAACGGATCCCGGGACCGAGCCAGGGGGAGGGGGAAGAAGGTGATCAAAGGCACGGTCAAAAAGAAAGGTAAGCCCATAGGATCTTTAATGTCCAACTAAACAGGTAGACAGGACCTCAGTTTAATGTCTCATCTGAAAGTCGGTACCTCACGGGATCAAATTCTTTTAATTTTTCCATAAAGTAAGCAGTAATGCTATTTTTATAATAATGATAATCCTTGCATTTGATATAGTGCCTTATTACGTCTTCAAGACATCTCAAAGCGCTTCACAGAATATACCGTAAAACGTATTGATTGTGTATTTTGTGGGCGAAACGCGGCAGACAGTTGCGCACAGCAGTGTTCACAGACAGTTGTGGATTCAAGAGACCAATTTATTATTTTTTTTAATGAAGTTATTACCCCCAGAAAAGCTATCTGCCAATGGACTAACAACTGGGTTCCCATTTACTGCTAGGAAAACAGATGTGTAGAGTAAGGAAACTTGCCCAACATTTCATCCTGTGAATCCTCTAACCACTGAGCTACAGGATTCCACGGTTATCCTCTGTTGGTCTAGGAAAAATGTCTTGGTTAAAATCCCTTAGCTGAAAATTATAACATTTCGCAATTGATTCTACAATTAGTGAATCTGTTATTTAAATGTCACTTTTTTTTCATCCCATGGTTTGGAATTCTTAAAATTTCTCTAAACAAGTACATTCTGCTCTAAATAAAGCACATGTTGAGAATGGTATTAAGAGGAGTGCATAATAATAGTTTGTCATCATCAATATTGTTCACAGGCTGTAAATATTACTGAAACACCTTTGTAAATGTTCACAAGATCACAAGAAAGGTTAAGATGAAGAACTCATTTTGCCCATTTGATCTCATCCTTTCAGAATACTTACTCTACCATTCCTCCCAGCACAGCATCAAGCTACTTTTTAAATGATTCCAGCATCCTGGGCTCTACCACCTTTGCAGTCATTGGACTACCCTCTGGGTAAAGAACTGTTGGCTATCCTGAAATTGCACTGTATAATCCTGAAACTTTACCATCTTGTTCTGTTGCCCCGGTGTTTGTTATTGCTGTCATCGGAAACTGTCGTTCTAGGTTTACTTTCTCAGACCCATTCTGAATCTTGTATACCTCCATAGGGCTTCTCTGAGATATTTGTTGCATTGTCTGTGTAATCGTGTGATGTGCCAACCTGTTTTGGTTTGAATCATCCTCCAATTTGCAGTTATTCTAGACATGGGAATTGTACCCATTGTGGACTGCTTCGTGGAGGCTGGTGGGAGATGATCATTAAAAATAGGCAGTGCAACATCCAACACCCAGTTCACAGGGTACCCAGCAATAGAGGAGCAGTGTCTCAGGAAGCCCAGCTTCCAGTGACTGAATTATGCTACTGAATGCAGGAAGTTGAACTCTAACCTGTGGCTGCAATGATCACTAGAGTCCTGACATTTTATCGGTCTGACAGCTTCCAGGGCCCTACAGGAGAAATTGCAAGTGTGTGCCAAGTTTCTGTCTCAAACAAAAGACACTCCTGTATAATTGTTAGCATCAACAGAGCATCACATCATTGGCTGGGCAGTAACCACAAAAATATCCAAGAACAACAGAAACAGCAATGGCCTTTAATTCAAAACATTTCATATTCTATTAACAATAATGAATCTGAAGCCAATATCATGGAGCAATAATGTAACTCATTAAAAGAGGCTTCTCATTATTCTTGTTTATTTCTGCCTCTATGGAGATATTTTATCATTCTCACTATGATGTAATGATATTCAAGACTATTTAAAGACTCCATTTATTTGCATTTACTGGGCCTCAAGATAGTAGCATAAGCTTACATGTTAATGCTTCCACCATGGTTTATGCTTCCACCGGTGGAACATAATTTAACCAAAGAAGTGATGTTTAACCTATATAAATCGTTAGTTAAACCGCAGTTAGAGATTGATCTATTATTGCATATAGATCTACTTTCTTCCAAGAATATGATTTGGTATTCACAGTTGATAGCATCAGTTTACATTTTCTTCATGTAACTGTGTAATAGGTGCTGCTAAGAGGACTGTTTTTCTCGTTAGAGTGTGCGTCCAGTTTTGGTTACCCCACTTTAGAAAGGATGTCAGGACATAGTGAAGGTTCAGACGAAATATATTAGGATAATACCAGGAATGAGTGATTTGATCTACGATCAAAGCCAAGATGAGCTGAGACTATTTTCATTAGAACAGAGAAGGTTAAGCAAAAATCTAATAGAGATCTTTAAAATTATGATGGTTTTTGAGAATGTGAATAGGAAGAAATTATAGTAAAGGTCAGTGTTTCAGGACATCAATTAAGATACTTAGCAAAGGAGCTAAGTGGGAGATATGGAGGATTTATTTTTACATAGAGAGTTGTTAGGATGTGAAATGTTCTGCTGAGTGCAGCAGTTTAGGCGAGAACTATAGATAAACATATCAAGAGGAATAACCAGCATGGATTTGGGGAAAACAGGTTAAAGGATTGTTCTTTCAAACAACCACAACAAGATGGGATGAATAGTCCTTCTCTGTGAATTTATATGGTTCTGTAATTCTTCTTCCTTCCCACTTCTTCCCTCGGTGACCATTAGCAATTGGAATCTAAAGTAGAGAAATTCCTCTTGCCACTTTGTCACCTGTCACCACTTTGTTTTTACTGTATTTTCTCAGCATCATTTATTCTTTGCTGCCAGAGATTGCTTTCATTTTGTGAAAATCAAAAGCAAATGATTTGCCACAGTCAATACATAAACCAATACATATCCCTCACATTCTGACTGAGTACAAGAACATTCAAGGTCTGGATGCTCGACATAACTACTGAAATACATAGGTCAGATTGGCTAACTGTGAACTATCACATCTTGGCACTGATGAAATTACTTTGCAATTTACAAGATGTATTTCAAGCCCTTGAAGAGTTTCTAAACATTTTTTTGATGCACAGGTCACATTTTCACATCAATTTGAACGCATATTTCTTACTGTAAATATTCAGTACGCACATAGGATACATAGAAATGGATAGGACAACAATAACTTGCATTTATATAATGCCCTTCATGCGGATAGCTTCTCAGAGTGCTTAACATCAGTGTGATTTGATTTCAAGCTGGACAGGGAATGGATGTGACCAAACCACAGTCGAAGAGAAAACCTTACTTGAGATGTTTCAGATAAAAATGTTCAGTTGAGCTGCACACTGCGGAGGTGAAAGCACCAGAGAGTTACGAATAGAGATTCCTGCAGTTACCAGACGTGTATCATGCATATCCAATTACTGACTGGAGAGGCTATTTGTGCCTTTATATAACAATAATCCTTGCATTTGATGTAGCATCTTTCACATTGATAGGTCGTTTCAAAGCATTTCACAGGACACACTGTAAAGTATACTGACTATTTTTGTAGGTCAATGCAACAGCCAATTAGTGGCACAGCAATGCTCATCAACAACCATTATAAACAACCAACTTTATGAAGACGAGAACACGATTACTTCCAAAATAGACAGATATCCAGGATAATAATAATAATGATAATAATCCTTGCATTTGATATAGCGCTTTTCACGTCTTCTAGTCTCAAAGCGCTTCACAAAATATGCTATAAAGTGAATTGACCGTATATTTGTGGGTGAAACGCGCCAGCCAATTGCACACAGCAGTGTCCCACAAAGAGTCGTGGATTGAAAATGACCAAGTTATTATTGGTTTTTAGTTTTGGAGGGATTATTATTAGGCGTGTGCAGTGTGGGAAAGCCGTCAAGCAGGGAGTGAGGGAGTGGCTATGTCGGGCAATGTTGCGGAGGTGGGGGAAGGCAGAGCAGATCATGGCATGGATGTGGGCAAGAAAGGACAGTTGAGGGTCAAACAAGATGCATAGGTTTTTGACTGGCTTGGTGAGGTGGAGTTGGGTCCATGGATGGTGATGCTGTCAGTGCCTGAAGTGTGAAGGTGCTGACAGCAGCCAATCAGGAGGTCTCAGTCCTGCTGACGTTCAACTGTAGAAAGTTCGCTCTCATCCAGTTCTTGACATCTGACAGATATTCTGTCAGGACAGCAGTGGTCCTGGAGTCGAGGGTGGAGGCAGAGAGATAGAGTTGGGTGTCAGCCACGTACATGTGGAAGTTGACCCCATGTCTGTGGAGGATGTCACCAAAGGGGAGCATGTACAGGTTGAAGAGGAGGGGACCAAGGATAGAGCCCTGAGGAACACCACACGAGACGGTGCGGGAGCTGGAGGAGAAGCTGTTTGGGGACACAAAATCGAGTCAGTGTGAGATAGGATCTGAACCATTCAAAGACAGAAACTTGAAGGTTGAGGTGAGAGGAGAGGCGGTGGAGGAGGATAGAGTGGTCCACAGTGGCAAAGGCAGCAGAGAGGTCGAGGAGAACGAGGAGCCAGAGGGAGCCCTCATCACAGATGGACATGTATTAGGAATATGGAGAAAAAGTCGTGGAAATGGGATTAGAAAGTCTACAGTGATCTAATAAATATCCCTTGGTACTATTTAAAACCTTTCGGTACTATTTAAAACCCAACATATAAAATCAATCATTCGCTTCATGAATTTGTGAAACATTGCTCTACACAAATTGGCTGCTGTGTTCACCTACGAATACACAGTCACTTCATTTGACATTGCATCTTGTGAAGTGCTTTGAGACGTCCTACTGACTGAAAGGCACTATATCAAATGCAAGAATTAAATCTGAATATACCATTAACTTGTTCCGAATTATCTATATAATTTTGGAAAACAAAGGGTATGTTTCCCAGACATTTGGCGTCATAGATTAGAGTGAACGAAGCAGAAGTGATGCACGAAGAAGGAGCTGAAATGTTTTGTCCTGGTGTTACTTTGAGACACAACACAGAAATGTCGCCACAGTTATCAATTAAATGTCTCGTAGACACTCATCTAAATCTCAGTGCTCGGAAAATATGTTACATCGGAAAATAAATTACTTTCCTTCTGTATTTTATCTTATGACAAACACGATGACTTTAATTATTGAAAACGTGATGTCCCCTTAGGCAACTGCACGAAACAGAACATTTATAAATAACTTGTTTAAATATCAGGGAGGATGTCTGGCTAGGGGCTGGAGATGGGGAGGACAATATCATCTGCAAAGCTACAGAGTGCTGCTGCTGCTGGTTAGAGTACTGAAACAAAACACACCATATTATGTGGTATATGACTGCCTAAAATATAATCAATTTAACCTACTTTATTATGAGAATCCAAACCAAACTATTGATAGCTTCAGATTTGAATGGTACCTGTTTGTCTTGAACGAGGTGCGCAATCACCCCTCCCAACCCAAGACGACGGATCCATTTCACCTAATCCTTGAGAATTTAGGTGCAGGCTAGCAAGAGCAAGGACTTGGGCATCCCAGAGTATGTGGTGAGGGTACTGCTGGAGTCTAACCAGCTAAAACAATGTAGGCTGTCATTGCCAACAATCCTCTTTACACTATAGCCTGTGAAGTGCTTTGAGGCATCCTCCCTACATGAAAGGCGCTATATCAAATGTACGTATTTTTATTATTATCATTGTAAAGCCATGTTGTTTTAAATTCAGAATACTTCTAGTAATTCTAACCTCAGCTCAAGTTATATCATAATAATAATAATAATCCTTGCATTTGATATAGCGCCTTATCATGTCTTCAAGCCGTCTCAAAGTGCTTTCACAGAATATACTGTAAAGTAAATTGACTGTATATTTTGTGGGCAAAATGTGGCAGCCAATTGCACACAGCAGTTGTATAGATTTACCAAGCTGCAATTGCAATGTACAGAAGTTGAAATGTTCAAATGGTCAAACTGAGAGAGCCAGGGTAGAGGATAAGTTTTATTGCCATCCCAGTTTATCTTTAATGAAATCTCAGTCAAGCATTGCTCTCCTCTCACAGGTGGTCGATAATGTTATTAAGGTTTATCTGGCGCTGGCTCTTTAAGATTTGAAGGCAACATTTGCCCCATCCTGGCATTCAATTAGGTCGTTTGAAAATAGTGCTTCCGGCGCAGGAGTCTGATTGACATAATCACACCAGATCTCTAGCCTTTGGGGAATTGTGACAATCAGGACAAGTGTGCAGGGAATCGGTGTGTGTAAAATTATTAGTGTCAGTAGATTCTCATGGAGTCAAATTTCCTCATTTAAACTGAGAGGCATTTAGTTGAGGCAAGTGGTGTTTCTTTCTCTCTGTAACATTCTCTGTAAAGTCACCAAATACTTTGTCAATACACTTCACAGTAAATCCTGCAAGGTTCTTTGAGATGTCAAAATTACGTGATAAGGTGCTTAGTCAAATGCAAGTGTTATATTTCAAATACTGAAGCAAGTGACACTATGGATTTACAACTTGCCTGAAACTGACCAGTGCAACGTGTAGTCTATAATGGAATAGGTTTTGCATGGTTTGTGAAAGTAGGGAATCAAATGGCCTTCTCGTTTTACCATGCTTTATGTTCTTTATGAAGCATAAAACCTGCTATAAATTCATTCTGTTAATCCAAATAATGTGTGGATTTCATTACAAATAGATTCACCTCTTTCATTTTGAAACTAACACAAAGGGCACTTATCACCCATCATTGACAGAAAATACATAGAGAAAAACAGCATCTTAAATTTCTACAACACCTATCAAGTACAATATCTCAAAGCACATTAGAAAAACACAGGGCGCATTGGACAAGGCAGGAACAACTTGCATTTATATAGTGTCCTTCATGCTTGCAGCATCTCAGAAGGAGGGGAAGTGTGAAGACGATGATCAAAGGCAAAGTCAAAGCAATAGAAGTCTAGATTTGATGTATTTCTGTAACATTTTAGAGTATCTAGAATTTGGCAAATTATTAAGTTCAGTTTTAACATTGAAATATTAAGGCTGCATGTAAGAATTTGCCAAACATTGCATGCCCTAAAATGTTACCTAAATAGAGTAAATCTAGACACAAGTGGAATTTCTCCATAGGTTTTAGGAGTATTTTGAAGAAAGGGAGAGAAAGTGCAAGACAAAGGGATTTGGGGAGAGAGTAGAAGTAGAATGATTTTCATGCAAAGGGTAGTGGAAATCTGGAATTCTCCCTCAAAAGGCTGTGAATGTTGGATCCATTCAAATTTTCAAGACTGAGGTGGATAGATTTCCGTTAGGTCAGGGTATCGAGGGACATGGGGCAAAGGCAGCGTGATTGGGGTTGAGGTACAGATCAGCCAATATCTAATAGAATGGCAGAAAAAGGCTCGAGGGGCTGAATGGCCTACTCCTGATCCTGTGTTTCTATGATTGAAAGCTCGGCCACGAATGATGAATGGAGGGGTTAAACAATGAGCAGGGGACTAGATTAATAGTTTATTCTACTACTCAGGTGCAGCCAGAGCTGTAAGGTTGCAAGAGGTCACAGAGTTAGGGTGGGGCGTTTCCACGAAGGGATTTCACTGCGAGGGCAAAGAACTTGAATTCGATGCACTGGGGGCTGGGGAGACAGCAGAGTTCAACATATAGGTAATTGTATCAATTTGTAATAGCATTATGGAATAAGTCATCAGGGAAGATGATCGAAATGAGTAGTAATGATAATAATAATAATCCTTGCATTTGATATAGAGCTTTTCACGTCTTCTAGGCGTCTCAAAACGCTTCACAGAATAGACTGTAAAGTGAATTAACTGTATATTTGTGGGCGGAATGCGGCAGCCAAATTGCGCACAGAGTGTCCCACAAACAGTTGTGGATTGAAGTGACCAATTAGTACAAGTAAGTTAAAGAAACAACATGACGTGGTTCTTAAGAGAGAGAAAAGAATGAGGGGCGTGATTAGAAAGTGATTAGATAAAATGGCATCTGTCCTCTTATTCCAGCTAATAGCTGTATCCTATGCAAAACCGTTCTTTTGGAATATGTTTCTATTTGGAGTTGAGTTAAATTTGGAAAGTTGAGTCCAAGTTGTTTATTTGCAATTTCACACATTATTTCTAAGCAAACGAAATTTGACAGAAAATTCAAACTGAGCCAAGTGCTTCTAGTACCCCCGAGAGGACAGTGAGACAACACAAGAGAGGGAATGAACACTTGCAGAGTTGGGCAAACAGTAATTTCCCTTCACACAGATCCTAATTGTTCATTTGCTGCAGGTGGAAATGATATTTTTATCGAGCTGCAACATAACAAAAGGCTAAAAACTTTTGTCCCATATAATAAACTGGGAGAATCGTAGGCACCGTGGCAGAATCACGTATTTTCTCATTGACCAAGAGCTGTTTTCCTCTAGTTTCTCAAATTACCATTGGTATAAATTAATTTAATTCTCCTGACGGCTGGAATATAAATGCAGGCAGTCACGTAAACCTGGTGCTTCTGTTCAACAATGCTTATGAGTTCCTGTCTCTGAAATAGTGAACTACCTGCAGAGAGCTGAAAAGCACTAAAAGGGATAACATATCGGTGCATCATCAGGGTAATTATTTACACAATGTGGATGGATGCAGGCTTCATTATTTCTTAAGCAATTGCATACTAATGTGCATTAGTGCAACTAATTGTCCATGGATTCAATTCCAATTTGTTCTCCATGTGCTGTTCAATGCATTGCCTCATGCTGGGCTGCTGTTCTGTTCCCTTTATTTGTTTTTAATATGTCTCTGTACAAGATCTAAGTAATAAAGTGTGGCAGGGTTCCCAAATAAACATGTTACAAACTGTTACATTGGAGTCTAATGGAGGTATTATTCCCATCTTCACTAGTGATTCCCCACCTTGTGTCTTCCAACTATTCCCCACCTTGTGTCTTCCAACTGATGTATCTCATTCAACACTGAAGAAATTAACCTCACAGCTGGCCACAAAGAAGGTTAGAGACTGAAAAAGAAGAGGAACTGAATCCTTGCTGCCCAAACTGTAAAAACTCATGCAAAACACAATGAATGAGAAACTGTTTCAACATCTGACCAACCGATGACTTCTGGGGTGTTTGGCCGAATACAGTACTGCAGTATAGCAGCTGGCCTAATTGCTTTATTTTTTTAAATGCATTAAGACACAAAATGGATGATGATCAAAAAGAAAATAATCTAACATCAAAGAATGGAAGGGAGCTTGATATCAAAGGAGCTGCAAGTCAGAGCGATTGAAGCTGAGAGCTACACTTTTGAAGCATTTGATTAATTTAGCATGTTTTGAAGCAATATTAGATTTTGAGCTGCACTTCTCTTAAACTAGAAATATCAGCGGAAAGTTATAATTCGTATCTCCTCTATTTTACATCTGTGTATGGGGGTGTAACTTTAGCAAACTTTTTATTATATAAGACAGGGAACAAGTTGTCCTCTGATAGCAAATGGCACATGGCGGACTTCACAGAAAATAGCAAGATCATTGCCGATGGGTTTCTGCATGTGTCGGACATCTCGATGACTAAAGAAATAATACCTGGTGTATTTCCTTTCACATAATGTTTGGCAAGTCAATTTTATTTAGATGTAGTATGGGAGAGGGGCTTAGGAGGGGTGGAATATAGGCATTGGCATGGACTAGTTGGGCCAAATGGCCTTTTTCTGGGCTGCAATGTTCCATGCAATTCAGTGTTTCAACACCATTAATTGATAAGACGTACCTTTTTAACTGTCTTCTCCAACAGCCCAGCTTTCTCCCATGCCGGGTTCCCACCCAGACTCTGTAAAGACACCCAGACCTGAGAGGTCCTCCCAAAGTGAAAAGAGCTATATGAGTGTAAACTGTTACTCTTGTTGTTATCATTTTACTTTTTTGTCTGATTATCCCAATGAAAATTAGCACTGAAATCACTTTTTACAAACCCTTTCCACTGCATCCCAGAAATCCCATTCAAGTAGTTATTCATAGTTAATTAGAATTATTATGGAAGAAAATATCTTTACTATTCACTCTGGGTTTTTATATCATTCGTGAACTCTTTAATCTATATTAGTTCCCAGTGTTGAGTGCTGTTCAGTTCATAGAGCTCCTTCTGTAATAATAATAATAATAATAATCCTTGCATTTGATATAGCGCTTTTCACGTCTTTTAGACATCTCAAAGCGCTTCACAGAATATGCTGTATAGTGAATTGACTGTATATTTGTGGGCGAAACGCGGCAGACAATTGCGCACAGAGGTGTCCCACAAACAGTCGTGGATTGAAAATGATCAATTTATTATTGTTTTTATTTTGATATAGTGCCTTATTATGTTGTTGAAATGTCAATTTCTTTGTATTTTGTATTATAATGTATTATAATATATTATAATTATATAATTTATGATAATTATATTATAATATAATAATATAATACGTATTCTGTAGTATAATGCTTGGACCATATTTCCTTTGAACCACTTCAATAAATAATCCTTTGTGTTTAGTATTATAAGCTTCCAAATCATTGTGTCACTCCTGGCCAGTCAATGTGAGGAGACATCAAATATCGTCAAATGGATCTGATTTACCATAATAACAAATAGATTCTTGTATTTGTATTTCTACAGTGTAGAGTTGTAGACATTCCCCCTCCCCTTCTCCTGAGGCCATCTGGATATGGAACAAACAGATGTGAAATGTTTAATTGAAGCAAACCTAGAAAAGAACTCAAATGAACTCTCAGCACTCTCACTTCTGGGATCCCGGTTACTGTAATGTAACAGTGAGACAGTGAGGTCTGAAAGGGGCACTGTTCACTTCCACAGCAGGGACTAGGTGTGACAGACAAGGATATTTGAATTGTGAGAGATGTGTGTGGGGGGGGGGTGGGGGGGGGGTGTGGGGGGCTGGGGTGGGGGGGGGGAACAAGTGGGATTAAAAGAAACTTAAGTATTCTAACCCATTAAGTGCTACAGATGAATTGTCCCATCTGCTGGTGTTTGAGCTATTTCTGGCTCTAAATCATGTCCTAGTCAGATTGTTCACTCCATTAAACCACTCTAGTCTAGCCACAATATTAAACCCGCCAATAGGCTGAAAAACGATTTGTAACAGATTTTATAATCAAATCGAGGATAAAATTTTACTTGTGTGGATCTGAGTTCAGTCACGGATGAGAGCATGATGGAGGCAGAGATATTGGTATCTAAAATGGCATTTATATTTAGAAATTCCCAAAGTATCATGAGGTGTTATAATAATGTAATAATCCTTGCATTTGATATAGCGCTTTTCAGGTCTTCTTGACATCTCAAAGCGCTGCACAGAATATACTGTAAAGTGAATTGACTGTATATTTGTGGGCAAAACGCCTTTACAATCCCCCAGATAAAAAAATTCGTCATGTTTGTTGGCTGTTTGTGGGACAAATTGGTTGTTGTGTTTGCCCACAAAAATACATTACACTTAACAGTACATCCTACTTTGAGACATCTCAATAATTTCCAATGAGAAGAGAGAGCAAATTGAACTGAACCAACTCCAGTTCATCTTCCTATCTCTCCGCAGATTTTAAAACATTAAGTTTAAGTTAAACTTAAATTAAGTTTTTGACATTCATCTGGTCTCCTTTAAAAATGTAGGTCCACTTTTCTTATTTCTATGTTTTCTGGCGTAAAGGATCTAAGAATTAGGATTATTAAGGATTTTGATGAATATCAGGAAAGCAAAGTTCAGAACTAAAGTCATGACCTCACCTCAGTCCTAGCCTTGGTCCAATTTGGGACTTAGTGTGTGCCTCCTGGCAAATTCCTGCCTGCCCTTTATGCTGTGTGATTCATGGTGAACTGCTCACAGATTTCCAGACAACCTGTTACATATAAAAATCATGTGTTCTACTTCTTTTGAACACAATCCAGCAGTAGTAAATCTTGTGTGCAGAAGTAGTCCATAACCCAAAGAAACCAAACAAGGGGAGGCATACGCTGCAGAGATATTCCTAAAACAGTTTTGGCAAATCAATAAAATTAATGATGAGGACGACTGATCTCCTATAAACGATGACAGAACAGAATACAGGGCATGATTAAGTTCTACCATGACACATTAATTGCCTTAAAGTTCACAAGCCTGCCTTTATTACCACTTAGTGACTGCACATTTTCTGATCGTAGAAATCTGCTCAGATCTGATGGAGAGAACCATACTTTTTGCAAAAGTACAAATATAAACAATAAGAAAATGTGTTTTATCACAATGCTGTTCAAAACCTATCTGCGTGAATACATTTTATGGGTTCCTTTTTCTGCAATAAATTTAATTGCAAGGCACGATTCACTGACATAAATAGAAACTTTGAATTCAGTTTATTCTGCACCTCGTGTACTGTCCCGCACCAGGCTTCAGGACCACATCACTCCCACCCTCACTCGCCTCCACTGGCTCCCCATCCCCCAGAGGATTGATTTCAAGATCCTCATCCTCACCTACAAGGCCATTCACGGCCTTGCTCCCTCCTACCTCCCCTACCTACTATCCCCCTACTTACCTGCCCGTAGCCTCCGTTCCTCCGGCTCCGGTCTCCTCCACGTCCCCCGCCCCAATCGCCCTACCATCGGTGGCCGGGCCTTCAGCCTCTCAGCCCCGAGGCTCTGGAACTCTATCCCCCAGTGCCTTCGCCGCCTCCTCCCTTTCCTCCTTCAAGGCCGGTCTCAAAACCTTTCTCTTTGATCGAGCCTTCAGCTCTCCTCTCGACTCTCTTTCCCCTTCTCGCTCCCTCCCATCCTTCCCCTCTCCCTGACCATTTCCCCCCTCCTTGCTCCCTCTCCTCCCCTCACCCTGACCATTTCCCCCCTGCTCGGGTCATGACCCAACTGTGCAGCGCCTTGGGAAGTCCTCCTGACGTGAAAGGCGCTTTATAAATGGAATCTTGTTGTTGTTGTTGTTTATAAATGTTTTTATGTTTGCCTATCTTGGGCGAATCACTTAGACTTCCAGTATCATTCTGAAAAACTGTCCACTGCAAATTGTCTATAGTCAATAATAAGCCTTCTTGTATGAATATTCAAAGGCTATACTGTTTTAAATTCAACTTTTCATGGATTTTCAAAAGCTTGTAACATTTGCTTGAACAATTCTATGTAGCTGCACTGCCAGAGTTTCACTCAACCTAATTTATAAATTCAACCAAATCTAGTGCAAATATAGTGTAGAGTTAGAGAAAAACACAGAGGTAGAGACAGTTAGCGAGAGATAGAGAAAGTTAAAGTGAGAGACAGAGTGATAAAAAGTTAGAATCAGAGAGAAGAGCCTTGGGGGAAAGAGAGCGAAAGAGAGAGAAAGGCAAAGAAAAACAAGGTAAAGGCAGAGAGAAAACGAGAAGGCCTGTTATAGAATGGCACAATAGTGTCAGTATTACTCCTGATAGAAATGTATTTTGTCTGTAGCCAATTTGTATTTTGTGCTCTGCCAATTCACATTAACTGCAGTTTCTATACCCATACCAGGGCTCGTCCTGATTACTGCAGATAACAGACCCGGTACTACATTTGCTTTCAGAGAATTATCCGCACAACTTTATGACATAAATTCATTATAGTCATTGTACTGTCAGTACTTCGGTAGATTCTCTACAGAATATCAGGTGCAGCAGTGTTAGTGTTAGGCAGTAACATGTCATGTTCCAAGTGTCATTGACAAATTGCTTGAAATTAGATCCTACATGCTAAGCTAAGTATAGTATAATATAATTGAACTGCCAGCAGAAGCAGTGTGAGCTGAAATGGGCATTGAGCGACATAATTAGAGTTCATGGACATAAATTATCACTGGATAATGGTACCTTTTATAAGTTGTCGTGTTGCCTTATTTGACCATCAACTCTTAAAATGTACTTAATTTATTTTCCACCATCAAAGAATATAAACTCAATCAATGCAAAGTGAAACTCTTGCTTATGGATCCATTGTATACAGAATCCAGGAGCACTTTTCTCTGGAATGGACTAAGGATATCCAGAAATGTCCAGATGTTGCTTTATTCCCATTTAATTAATGAAGTCATCGGATATAACTAGCAGTGGGTACTGTATTAATCTGGATTCATAAGCTTTACACTTTGCTTCTGAGGAACGGTTAAAACATTAACATTTGAGCAGCTCCAAAAACAATACGAGCACATTATTTATATCACAAGTGCAGGAAACTCACTTTCAAAATGTATTATTTCTTTCTTAAAGACTCTTGATGTATGTTCAAAAGGTAGAGTCAACCAAACAAATGCTGATGACTCCCACAATATTTATGTTTCAGGATAAAGAGAAGATTATTTTACCATGAGTGCCTTAGCTTTCCCACAGAGGCAACTAATGATTCTAACTAATAATAATAATAATCCTTGCATTTGATATAGCGCTTTTCGCGTCGGGAGGATGTCCCAAAGCGCTTCACAGAACACACTGTAAAGTGAATTGACTGTATATTTGTGGGCGAACGCAGCAGCCAATTGCGCACAGCAATGTCCCACAAACAGTCATAGATTGAAAATGACCAAGTTCTATTGTTTTTGGTTTTATGGAGGGATTATTATTAGGCGCTGTGTGGAGTAAGGAAACTTGCCCAAGGTTTCGCCCTCTGCCTGGAATGGAACTCAGGTCTCTCATTTGCAAAGCAAGTGCTCTAACCACTGAGCTACAGGACTCCACAATGGCCCATTTTCAGTAGAGTGAACTCTAGGGCTGAAGGTGCTATAATCAAATGGTGTAGCCTTGCTCCTTTAGTGTGGGTAAACAAGTCACTGGGGACATGGACTCTTCCCACTAAGCTCCTGTTGACCCTGCAAACCAAAGCCCTAAGAGGTAGGTAGTAAGCTTAACATGTCGTGTCCCAAACTATACACTGTATCCCAAGAGGTAGGCAGGGTGGTCCTAGTTGGACAAGCAGTGGGAAAGCTTGCCGGACAGCAATATCAATGGCAAGCTATGCGGTTTTACAACAACAAAATTACATTTATAGCGCGCCTTCCACGTCAGAAGGATGTCCCAAGCCACTGGACAGTCAGGGGGCAGGACCCAAGCATGGGGTGTGGGGTAGGGGTGAGGGAAGGCAGAGAGGTGGGACGGAGACTGAAGACACGATCAAAGAGAAGAGTCTTGAGACCGGCCTTGAAGGAGGCAAGGGATAAAGCGAGGCAAAGCGACTGTGGGATGGAGTTCCAGAGTGTGGAGACAGAGAGGCTGAAAACTCGGCCACCGATGCTAGGATGGGTCGGGTGGGAGACATGGAGTAGGCCGGAGCCCACTGAATGGAGAGAGCAGGCAGGTTGGTAGGGAGTCAGCAGGTCAGAGAGGTAGGAGGGGGTAAGGCCATGGATGGCCTCGAAAGTGCGGACAAAGATCTTGAATTTGATCCTCTGGGGGATGGGGAACCAGTGAAGTCGGGCGAGGGTGGGAGTGATGGGGTCACGGAGCCTGGTGCGTGAGTGTACACGAGCTGCAGAGTTTTGGATGATTTGCAGCTTGTGAAGGGAAGAGTTGAGAAGGCCGGTGAGGAGGAGTTTCCATAATTGAGTCTTGATGTGACGAATATGTGGGTGAGGGTTTCGGCAGCCTGAGGGGTAAGGCAGTGGCGGAGTCAGGCAATGTAGCAGAGGTGGTGGCAAGCAGTGCCGGTCATGGTGCGGATGTGTTTAGCTAGTTAGACTCCAGTAGTACCTCAACGCACACTCTGGGGTCCACAAGACTTCGTTCTGACCAACTTGCGCCTAATACTGTCTGGAATTAGGAAAGCAGGATGTATCCTTCCAGGGAAAGAGTTTGCATTCATGCAAACAATCTATCTCTGGGATTTCCATATGTAGGTGGGATGCATAGAAATCTCAGCTTGGTTTCGATGCTCTTAAGCATGGTGATAGGTTTCCACACCTGTCAGACCCCCGGCTGAGCAAAAAAAACATAGGAATGCTGAAAAAGCAATTTGAGACTGTAAAGGTTACATTTCGTTTCTCGCTAAGTGTAATAGTATTGTCAACAATCGCTTATAATAAGAACCTGAAATTCCCTCTGTACACATAGGTTTACACTTGGTAAGCACAATAAGCAAATTAGACTCAATTTCCCTTTCTACTCAGACAGCAGTATTCATGAGAATGGATGAAGTGGGGTTGTAATAAGAGCATAAGAATTTGCTAGGTGAAAGAAGACCAAGGTCCATCTAGTTCACCTTCCACTATCTTGGCAGCCGCTTAACATGTTGTGTCCAAAATTATACACTGTATCCCAAAATATTATTTTCTAGCAGAAATCTATCTAATTTGTTCTTGAAACAAATGACATTTTCTGCTTACACCATCTCCCTCGGAAGCCTAATAGCAATAATAATAATTCCTGTATTTGATATAGTGCCTTATCACTTCGCTGAGATGTCTCAAAAACGCTTTGTTAAAGCATAGCAAAGCATTATAGCATAACCAGAAATTGGTAATAACTCAGATATACATTTTACAACTTCCACTGGCCAGCACAGAATCATTGAAAAATGGAAATTTACAGGACAGACAAAAGCCATTCGGCCCATTCTGTGAAAGCAACTTACAGAAACAACAAGAAAGCTCTGCAGGTGATTTATAACTGATTACAACTGGTGGAAGCATAAAGCTGTGCTGAGAAAGAACTATGTTAAGCGCTCTGAGACGCCGTCCGGCGTGGAGGGCGCTATATAAATCCAAGTTGTTGTTGAAGTTGTTGTTGTATGTACTCTGAAAGTGATTAACCTTCAGCATTTACTCAATAAATAAATGAAATCTTATTATAATTTTTTTTTCTGTGCTGAACAAAATACCACCTTTCTTTTTGCAATCAGGTTTTGTTGCTTTATTATCACCTCAGGCAGTAACTGCACGGAATTACTATGTCAATTGTTCTGCTGTACCAGATCTTCACCCTCATTGTTCCAGACAGCAGAAATCTTCTCTGACACCTTCTCAAACTCACGGGAGAGAAAAAAAAAGATTGTATTCTTATATCCAGGAGAAGATTATAAATATTAAGTGATATTAATCATGCTATATCATTTCAAGGTTGATATGTGAAAAAAATTAGCTATTCATAACCTATATTTTCAGTCTTATGCTTCGTCTTTCACAGCCAGGCATGTCTTGGTGTCTAACCCCATTCCTAATTTTCCCTTTGAAGAGCAAGTAAATTCTCCTAATGTCCTGACCAACAGAGATCACACCCAAAAAAACATTCTATAGGAGCAATACTTATGCCAAGACTTCCTCTCAGTCCTTTATAAATTGGTCATTCGCCTCATGACTGTTTCACTCTGCCTCTCCTCTTTACTTAATCTTCGCAAACCTGCTCTTGCCTGGATCGGTTCCTATTTCTCCCACTGTCTCCACTTTGTTGCCTCTAACGGTTTCTCCTCCAGCCCCCACACTGTCACGTCTGGTGTCCCCCAGGGCTCTGTCCTTGGCCCTCTCCTCTTCAATATCTACAGTCTCCCCCTTGGTGACATCATCCACAGACATGGGGTCAACTTCCATATGTATGCAGATGACACCCAACTCTATCTTTCTGCCTCCACCCTCAACTCCAGGACCACTGCTGTCCTGACAGACTGCCTGTCGGACATCAAGTCCTGGATGAGGGGAAATTTCCTACAGTTGAATGTGAACAAGACTGAGGCCCTCCTGATTGGCTCACGCCAGCGCCTCAGCACCGCAGGCTCTGGCAGCATCAACCTCCATGGTTGCACACTACAACTCACCAAGTCAGTCAGGAACCGAGGTGTCTTGTTCGACCCTCAACTGTCTTTTCTTCTCCACATCCAAGCCATGACCCGCTCTGCCTTCCCTCACCTCCGTAACATCACCCGACTCCGCCACTACCTCACCCCTCAGGCCACTGAAACTCTTGTTCATGCCTTAATCAGCTCCAGGCTCAACTATGCAAATGCCCTGTTTGTCGGCCTTCCCAACTCCTCCCTCCATAGGCTGCAGATAATCCAGAACTCTGCAGCCCGTGTCCTCTCCCGCACCAAATTCCGTGATCCCATCTCCCCCATTCTCGCCCCACTCAATTGGTTCCCTATCCTTCAGAGGATCCAGTTCAAGATCCTGGTCATCACCTACAAAGCCCTCCATGGCCTCGCCCCACCCTACCTCTGCGACCTCCTAACCCCCTACCAACCCGCCCGCTCCCTCCACTCAGCTGGCTCTGCTCCACGTCCCCCGACCCACCTGCCCCACCATTTGCGGGAGAGCCTTCAGCAACTCTGCCCCCAACCACTGGAATTCCATCCCCCAATCCCTCCGCCTTGCCCACTTCTTAGCCTCCTTCAAATCCCGCCTCAAGACCCTCCTCTTCGACCATGCCATCGGTCACCCGCCTTCCCCTCCCCTCCCTTCTCCCCCCTGACCTAGCTCGGGTCTGAAATGCTGTGCACTGTCCAGCGCCTTGGACATCCTCCCGACGTGAAAGGCGCTATGCAAATGTAATTTTGTTGTTGTTGTTTGTGGGACCTTCCTGTGCTACATTAAGATGGATGGCTTCTTGGAGGAACACACACTGACATCCAAAAAATGACTGTATGGTTCTGTTGAGCGGGGTGGAGGTCTTAGATTTTATTAAATTTTCTTGCTCCCAGTGTTAAATTGCAGATCAGCCTTGATCTAATGTATGTTTTAGTTCACAAAAGTCAATCCACTTTACAGTATATCCTGTGAAGTACTTGGAATCATCTCAATGATGTGATAAGGGACTATATCAAATATAAAGATTATTTTATCAAGGCTTGACTCTTCTAACTCCCTGCCTGCCAGACTTCCCAACTCTTCCCTCCACAAATTGCAGATTATTCAGATTAACTCTGCAGCTCATGTCCTGTCCCACATCAAGCACTGTGAGCCGATTACCCCCATCCTTGCCCGGCTTCACTGGTTCCCTATCCCCCAGAGGATTGAGTCCTTGTCCTCACTTTTAAAGCCCTCTATGGTCTTGCCCCTCCCTACCTCTGCAACTTGCTAAAACCTTACCTATCTGCCCTCTCCCTCGGCTCAGCGGGCAGTAACCTGCTCCATGACCCTTGCCCTGCCCGCCCCATCATTGGCGGTCAGGTCTTCAATCTTTCTGTCCCTAACGTCTGGAACTCCATACCCTTGCCTTCCCCCTCCCTTGCCTCCTTCACGGCCCATCTCAAGACTTGCCTCTTTGACTGTGCATTTGGTCATCCTTCCACCCCACTCAATTTGCCCTCCACCCCTCTTAATTTCAACTCCTTAACTCGGGTGTAAACCCTTGTCTGTCCAGTGCCTTGGGATGTCCTCCCAACATGAAAAGCGCTATGCAAATTCAACATGTTGTTGTTGTTTGTTGTTGTGGAGCCCATTTAATGGTTTACTCCTGTTCCTTACTTCTTACGTTCTTAAGGTTGCAATGTAGAGTGGCTCTGAATGAGAACTCCTGTAGCCATATGATATGTCACAGCCTTGAATGCTCATGTAGATTGGCAGCTTCTTCCCCAAAGCCTAAGCACAGGAATAATTGGATCTGCACTTGCATATTTTCAAAAGTTGCAAACAAATTAATTGATGGATATGAGGTATAGCTGAGCATTCAGGTAAAAGCTGTTCACAACTGTAATTTCTCTCCAAGCTAACGTGTCTAGCCCTTGTACATAAGCTTGTATCCATGTTTACGGCTAAGCTAAAGCCCATACATAAACACTGGTATTAAAGCTGTTCAAAGCTGCGGAAATCACTAAGTAAACTAATAGACAGACAGCCATTACCAAGCAGTTAATATATTCTAATTCATGGTTTGATGAGGTTATTGTTTTTTTCTTAAAAAAAGAGCTTTGGAATTTTATATAAGACTGGTCTTAAGCAAAGATTTATTTATTTTACTCCTCAAATAATGCCACTTATTTTATTTAAAAATAATGTACTGCACAGAAATTCAACCCCCCAAGTGATTTTTTTTCTGCTTCTTCTTCCTTGAGCCATTGTGAACTGACTGTTCAATTAGAGACTAATATCTGCAGAGAATTGTTTATTTGCTTCTGCCCACTGGGAATTGGTTGTAAATGCCAGAATTCATTTAGTTTGTAAACTTTGCCAGCTGTCATTGAGAGTAGACAACATCGAACCAGTGTCTGCAGAACTGAGTAATGGCTGACATCAGCTTTTGGTTCAAGAATGAAGAATACGGGAGCTTTTTCCTCATCCATCCTTAAGAACAATGTAAATCAATTTAGTTGGCTTAACAGATTTTGCAAAAATGATGGATGGCTTTTATTTTACATAAGACAAACAAAAAGATGTGAGAAGGCATAAAGTGGTGTCAATTAGTTCTATCTATGTGTGTTATGTGTGTGTGTGCACGTGCACTCCACTCAAGCAGCTGCCAGAATGTGTTGAAATCACAGAGTCTAATCATTTTCTGCAGATTAACAAAGATCTCATTCTGCAATGTTGTTCAAAACATCTTGAAATTCGGCCCACAATCCCCCAGATATTCACTTCATGACTGTTTGTGGGACACTGCTGTAAACAAATTGGTTATGGTGTTCGCCTATAAAAAATACAATCACTACACTTTATAGTAAAATCCTATGAAGTGCTATGAGATATCTCAATGCAAGATTTCAAAGGTTTTCTATATTATCGAGGGGATGCGTAAAACTAATATTAGATACACTTGCTGTAGGCCTTCATAACCACAACTTGTAGAATTCCCCAACATGTCTGTTGTTTTCCAATCTTGAATTCCCAAGACCCAAAACCTGGGATGCCTTTTTTCATATCCCGTTTCTATGTCCACAAGCCTGACAGAGGTTATTTGGAGTAATGAAGTGAATTGATAAACTAGACAGAGGGCAACTCAACCCTCCAGTACGGGGATCCAAAACGAGGGCATCTCCTCTTAAGATTGGAGGTAAACCCGTTGAAGAAGTGAAATCAGAAAACATTTCTCTGTGAAAACATAATAAATATAGTGAAATACACTGCCCCACAAAGCTGAAGATACAGAATTGTTTTGAATGTTGATAAGAGATAGTTGCGTGTCAGTTTGTAGCATTGGAAGCACTCTCACCTCTGAGTCAGAAGGTTATGGGGGGTTCAAGTCCCTCATCGGGAATTGAAATCATATAGTCTAAGCTAACACTTTAATGCAGTGCTGGGGGGACTGTTGCATTGTCAGAGATGCCATCCTTTGGATTAGATGTTAAACTGAGGTCCCATCTGCCTGTTCCAGTGGATGTTAAAAATCTCATGGAACTGTTCGAAAAGAGAAGGGAGTTTCTCCCGATACCCTGGCCAACTAAGGCCCCAAATAAAATTGATCATTCACTTCACAGTTGTTTGTGGGTCATTGCTTAGCGCAAATTGGCTTCCCTTGCACACATAACACACAGGCACAAAACACTTGACACCTGTATCTTATGAAGCACTTTGAGACATTTTGTCAATGTGATAAAACACTACATCAAATGCAAGGATTATTATTAATTACTTTAGATGTATGAGTAGTAAAAGATATTGAGAAGGAGGGCAGATATAAAATTATATAAAGATCTGCCATTACGTAAATCCCAGCTGGCTCCCTTCACACTAGGGCAGGGCAGGGTTTGAAATTTTCCAAATCCACAAAAAGAATTATAAAAATCACATGCTACAGGTACCCAACTACATCTCAGGACAACCTGCTAACAATCTGCTCAGATGCTGATCTTCAGCCTGGAGCCACATTTGACCTCAGTCCATCTGTGTGGAAGTCGAAAATCAGATCAGCTTCCGAGTGAAATTCACACAGATGGATGATCACAGGGGTGTGTTGGAACAAGAGGATGTAATTATACCTTTTGTAAGGATTACAAAGGATTACAGAGATGCCATAAGGATGATTGGTTTGTCAAACAGAAGCATTTACACCAGTGCAGTAGTTGAGATTGGGGTCAATTCACTTTGTTTAGTAAATACAACTTTACTTTGCATTTAACTCACACTTAGCCTAAGATTCCACCCAGCTCTTACTCTGTAAACCTATTTTGCCTTAAAATGTAAAACCTCCATAAATTTAGAATATTCTTGACCCAAATGCATGTAATGAAAATTTTATTTTCCATAGAGTTTGACAACCAGTTCAATTTATGATTTGAAATGGGTGGCACGAACAATAGAGGAGAACAGAGAGTCCCAAATTCAATGGCTAGTCTTTGATGACTTAGTTGATCTTGGGTGGACAGCAAGTGCGGTGTTGCAACTGAGCTCCAGTAATCTGATCTCCTGTGTACAGATTGTGTGCTTTGCAACCTGAGTAGAAATTTAACAGAATCTGCTGGGTCTGGCTGTGTAGAGTACTCACTCTCATGTTTGTGATTTTTCTGGAGACTCGGACAATGGTCAAATAAACTATAGTTCCATTGAACTAAGCTCGTTCGTGAAGGATGGCCAAATAGGGTAGATACCACAGGACTATCAGTGCCCATTGAATACGTCTTGTATAGTAGTTTACTGCCCTAGGAACAAGGGACAAAAAATGCAAATCTATGCAGGAAACCATTTAGTAAGTTTCCCAATCTTGTCATTTCTGTTGTCAATTCAATAACATTTTCCCTTGAGTCACTATAACCAAACATGATTTCTTCAACACATTTCCTCTGACACAAAAGGTCAAAACTTGTCCTGTATGTCTAATGCTAGGCAGTTAGACACAGTTAGCAAAGCAGAACTAATCTATTCAAAAATAGATTTTTTAAAACACTGATGCCAAAACATGCCTATTTCCTGGATATTGCCATGAAGAACTCTCATACGCCTTCACATCTCAATCCAGTGTCCAGCATCCAATTCTCAGTGACTACTGTATTCCTCGATTAAGAGTACTGTCCTTTATAAAACACTTCCTGTACAGGGTCCTGCCAAAGTCTGTCAGTCAGTAGTTTGAAATACAAAAGCAGAATTGTCACAAATTGGGTGTCTCGTGTTAAAATAACACCTATTTATGCAGCAATATTTGCTTTAATATTGTACATGTGTTGCAATTCTGAACAGAATTACTGTGGATTTTCAGACATTGCGTTAAGATAGTTGACCTTTTAAAGCATTGTACATTTGTAGATGCAATCTTAGCTTGCAGTGAAATGAACTGACAGTACATTGATTTTACAATGCAAATTAGATTTTCCCGTATACTTTTTCCAGCTGTTGAATGAAGCCCAACATTCTTCACCTGACTCCTCCACTGCCTGTCTTTTGCACTCAATGCCATTGTTTCCTGGTTTCTCTGTGAACATTTTCTGAGAGATTCACATCTGGTACTTTTTACTCAGGAGACCATTCAAGAAGATTTTCAGCATTGCCGCATGTGCTGTATCACTCCACACCATTCTTTTTGAGTTTCTGTGACTGTACACCATTTTGAGATAGTTCAATGTGATAAGGCACTATAAAAATATTAGTTCTTTCTATCTATGGGGAATAGAGGCAGTTGTAACCAGGAAACTATTTCTTCCTCATCAATGCTATAGTTCCATCAATTCAGAGACATTATCCAACGTGAAGAACGTTAATAAATACAATGTTTTTATTGTTGTTACTTTGTGCAAGTAAGGAAGGTTTATTGCACATTAGTACTTTCTGTCTATTGGTATAAATTACTCATTACATTGTTGGAAACATCTGTTTGTAAATTCTATTGTGGGTTTAATACTAGAAAATACACCTTATCAGCTAGATTGCTATTTACCTTCCCCCCATTACTACCATGTAGGTGCTAAAAATATTAAAAGCACTTCAAAAGTAAGTGAATCCATTTGTCAGAGGGTTCCGAAAATATTCAGCACCTGTGAATATAAATCAAAATCTCATGAGTCAATTAAGCCTGTCCGCTCTCTCTGTTCAGCAGGCTCCAGCCTGTTTCACATACCATTGGCGGGCGGGCCTTCAGCCTCTCTGCCTCCACCCTCTGGAACTCCATCCCAGCCCCTCCACCTCGCCCCCTCCCTTGCCTCCTTCAAGACTCGTCTCAAGACCCTCCTCTTCAATGGTGCCTTCGGTCACCATCTTACCCCTAATTTCTCCACCCTCCACCCCTCCTGATCCCAACCACCCTGGCTGTCCAGCACTTTGGGACATCCTCCTGACATGAAAGGCACTATACAAATGTAATTTGTTGTTGTTGTTGTTCAAGTGGACAATAAAGATCCCATGTCACTATTCAAAAAGGGAAGGAGATTTTCTGGTCAATAATCCTCCAGATAAAAGTTGGTAATTCATTTCCTAGCTGTTTGTGGGACACTGCTGTGCTCAAATTGGCTGCCACATTCTCCTACGAGAATACACAGTCACTACTCAGTAAAAATCCTGTGTAGCGCTTTGAAAAGTTTTGACACTATATCAAATGCAAGGATTAATTTAAGTCACAGACCTGCCCTTAATCACATTCACATTTAGTCAATCAATTGATGGTAAGTCTGCCTTCAATTCATTCATTTATCTTCAACCACAGTGTGTTATACTCTTAAACAATAGATGTATATCTGATATATATTTTAAATAGACTGACAGACCAGAACTTAGATTTATAAGGCAATATGCTTTCACTGCCAATGGCACAATTTAATCAATTTTCTGTTCCAGTTAGCTTTCCCCAAATAGCTTTTAAAATGAAATCAATTCAAATGTATGATAATAATAATTAGAAAGTAAAACAAGCAACATTTTGTAAATGTCACGGTAATATTATTGCTAGTAATTATCATCTTGATCCTAATTTTAATGCTTACTTTAGAAAACACAGTAATTTGCATTAAAGATTAGTAACAGAAGAATGCTGTCTACAGTTCTCGAACCCCAGTAAATTTGTTTGGACGGATTTAATTTAAGTAGGCTACATTTAAATAAATTCTTCTTGATCAGATTAACTTGTCTGAATTACACGATTCATCCATTGGCCAGTTGTTTCTTCACTTAGGATTTTGTATTCACAGTCTAAGCTGACACTCCAGTACAGTGCTGGGGGTAGCGCTGTATTGCTGGATGTGCCATCTTTGATTCCAGCTATCAAACCAAGGCTCTGTCTGCCTGTTCACTTGGATGTTAAAGAGCCCATGGCACTATTCAAAAAGAGAGGGAAGTTTCTCCCAGTGTCATTAACCAATAATCATCAATAATGTGGAGATGGATCATGGCTGAAGAGGAGATGTGGGAAATTTGTGTTTGATTATATTTGGAGAACTGGAAGTATATAATAATAATCCTTGCATTTAATATAGCGCCGTATCACGTTGTTGAAACGTCTCAAAGCGCTTCACAGAATATACTATAAAGTGTATTTTGTGGGAGAAACGCGGCAGCCAATTGCACAGCAGTGTCCCACAAACAGTCATGGATGAAATAAGCACATTATTATTAATTTTGAAAGCGATCCGCCAGTTGGCTAACAAGCGGGTTCCTACTTACTGCTAGGTAACCAGAGGTATGTGGAGTAAGAAAACTTGCCTAAGATACATAATTGTACCAAATCTGACCACTGTTTAACAACAGAACACAAAATCAGGTTGATACCAAACCTACAATATATACGATACTCTACCCCAGGGAATCATGAGAGTATTAAATGAAGAAAGTCTTTTGGCCCATTTCATCTCATCCTTCCAGAACACCAACATAATGGTCTTCCCATTACAATATCAAGTTGTTTCTTAAATGAGCTCAGCATCCAGGCCTCGACCACCCTTCCTGGAAATCCGATCCACATCTTGCACTGTTGCCTTAGTCTCAAAGACCCCCAAACATTGCTTCTCTTAGACAGGCAAGAAATCAGAGACAAGCATATCCTCTCTCAGATGTAAAGCCTAACCTTGATTATTCATTTTACCCTACACCCCTGCTCCTTTCCTGACATAAAATAGGCACATGTCATCCACATTTAATGCTCCAAATGATTTTTTTTACCACAGTTTAAAGCATTTTTGTCACATTTCTGCCAATAACCTTTTCTCCCGCCTCCGCCTCCAGGAGAGGTGATTTCTTTCAGACTTTTGTATTACGTTCTACTGGGGTTCTTATAACAAAATCTTTATATCCACAACTAGTTATCCCAAGTGTGGTTTGGTTGGAAACCTCAATAGCAATAATCTAGCTGGCTGCCAATGCACCTACATCAATGTATCTAAAAGCAACTTGAGATTTTCAGTCTTATTGCCTTGGAATAGAGCAATTTTCTTGATACCCAGCAGAAAGTTAGACCAGCATCCTCTTGATTTCCTTGGCCATTTTCAACCCTTTCCTCTCCACCTCCTTACCTGATAGTGCATGTAAATACTGTTAATATCCTTATCTCTCAACTGCATAATAGTGTTCAGCTTGTTAATAAGCATTCTGTAAGGGTGATTGATTGTACAGATAGCCCTATAACTGAATTACATTTGGTAATCCTTGGCTTCCTACTCTTGTGTTGAGTTGAAATATATTTTCATTAAGTTGGTAGCAGACTGTACAATATTGCATTTTGCTAAAGCTCACGGCATATCATTGGAACAGTGAGAATACAGTATTAAATAAATCAATCAAAAATCCCACAGGCAGGATTATTATTTTATCATGCTTCCAAAATTGTATAATCATCTAGACATAACAACATTTATAATTATGCTTTATTAAACATTAATAGTTATACCTTAGGCAGCTAAGACAATTATGTATTGTTAAAACTGACTTAACTGCCCATTTTTTGTTAACACATTGCCAACATATGACAGTGTGGATTTTTATTTCAGACAGAATGAAAGAATAAAAAAGATAGATCACAATAAAGGTTCATATGAAGAGGAACCTTCAGCCGATTTGATATGATACCCACAATACACAATATACATGATACACACTATACCATTTTAAACAACAATATTTGCATTTAGAGTCATAATAATCCTTGCATTTGATATTGCGCTTTATCATGTTGTTGAGATGTATCAAATATATTTATATGGCACCTTTCACAAGGGATGGTTCTAACAAAGCTCTTCACAATGATGGGCAAGGAGGGAAGGAGGAGGAGTTTGCAGATATTGGTCAAATGTTTGGTCAACAAAATAAATCTTCAATAGGAGTTTTGAAGGCAAGGAAAGTATTCTAGAAAATGAGTGAGTAGTGATGAACAGTTTGGCACTGTTGATCGGACGGGATGGAGTGAGGATTGAGTAATAGTCCAGCGATTAAGATTCTGAGGATAAATGCTGGAGAATAGGACTGGAGAATAAGGCATCAACTCCCCAACCCACATCCATGATCTCTATCTTGACCTGATCACTCCATCCTGCCTCATCATCCTAGACGACTTCAACCTCCACTTCACCCCCTTTTGCCCCACATCCTCAGACTTCTTTCTCCTCTCCTCTCTCAACCTCTCCCTCCACATCCACTCTGCTACCAAAAAGTTCACGGCCACCCACTCGACCTGGTGATTGCCTCCCTCAAAATGCCCCCCTCCCTGCAACTCCCCCAGGCTAACGGTCCACCACCACATCTGGCTGGACCACATCAAAACCTACCGCTCCGCGCTGAGCTGCCACTGCCCTCCCAACTTCTACCCACTCCCTACCCTTTCCACCACACTCCAATGACTACCCATCCCTCCTTCCACACCTTTGAACCTGTCACTCTCTCCTCTATCATCACCACCATATCCTCCATGAAGCTCACCACCTGCTCCCTGGACCACATCCCCACCCCTCTCCTTAAATTCCAGCTCCACCTCCTTGCCTCACTTCTTGCCGACATCATCAACCTCTCCTTGTCATCTGGCACTGTTCCTTCCCCCCTCAAAACAGCCAGTATCAACCCACCTTGAAGAAACCTTCCCTTGACCCTTCACAGCTATGCAGCTACTAGCCCATCTCCAACCTACCTTTTCTGTTCAAGGTCCTTGAAAGAGCCGTTGCCTCCCAGTTTCGCTCTTTCCTCTCCTCCCACTCCCTCCATGAGCCTCTCCAATCGGGTTTCTGTGCTGCCCACAGCACAGAAACTGCTCTGGTCAAAGTCACAAATGACATCCTGACCATGTGTGACCAGGGCTCCCTCTGCCTCTTCATCTTCCTCGATCACTCCGCCGCTTTTGACTCTGTGGACCATTCAATCCTCCTCCACCGCCTCTCCTCCCACCTTAACCTCCAAGGTTCTGTCCTTGACCTGTTCAGGTCCTACTTTAACACCGCCTCCACTTCGTCTCTGCAAACGGCTTCTCCTCCAGCCCCTGTACCATCTCGTGCTCTGATCCTCGGTCCCCTGCTGTTCACCCTCTACATGCTCCCCCTTCGTGACATCATCCGCAGACATAGGGTAAATTTCCACATGTATGTGGATGACCCCCAACTCTATCTCTCTGCCTCCACCCTCAACTCCAGGACTACTGGGGTCCTTACTGACTGCCTGTCTGACATCAAGTACTGGACGAGGGACAACTTTCTCCAACTGAACATCAGCAAGACCGAGGCCCTCCTGATTGGCTCGCGCCAGCATTAGCCTGCATGGCTGTACACTCAACCTCACTAAGCCAGTCAGGCACCTAGGTTATCTTGTTTGACCCTGAACTGTCCTTTCTCCCCCACATCCGGCGCCATGACCAGCACTACCTACCACCACCTCCACAACATTGCCAGACTCCACCACTGCCTCACCCCTCAGGCTGCCGAAACCCTCAACCACGCATTCGTCACATCAAGGCTCGATTATGGAAACTCCCTCCTCATCGGCCTTCCCAACTCTTCCCTTCACAACCTGCAGATCATCCAAAACTCTGCAGCTCGTGTACTCTTGCGCATCAGGCTTCGTGACCCCATCACTCCCACCCTCGCCCGACTTCACTGGCTCTCCATCCCTCAGAGGATCAAATTGCCCCCTCCTACCTCTCTGACCTGCTGCCTCCCTACTAACCTGCCTGTTCCGTCTGTTCAGCGGGCTTGGCGCTGCTCCATGTCTCCCACCCGACCTGCCCTACCATCGGTGGCTGGGCTTTCAACCTCTTTGCTCCCATACTCTGGAACTCCATCCCACTGTCCATTTGCCTCACTTCTTCCCTTGCCTCCTTCAAGGACTGTCTCAAGACCCTCCTCTTCGATCGTGCCTTCAGTCGCCCTCCCACCTCTCTGCTTTCCCTCACTCCTACCCCAGCACCCATGCTCGGGTCCTGATCCATGAAGTCCAGCGTCTTGGGACGTCCTCCTGACATGAAAGGTTCCCTATAAATGTAATTTTGTTGTTATTGTTGTTGTTGACCAAGTATATCAGACCATTTCCTCATTTAACATATCTCCTACATCGCCTTAAAAAAGAAACTTGAAATTTAGATTTGAAATGAAAGAGGATCTAAACAAGTTAATATGAATTCAGGATGTTACATAATGTTTATCTACAACAAAATACAGTCACTACACTTTATAGCAGGGGTGGGTAATTACTTTGCTGGCGGACCACTTCACGAGTTTTGGTAAGCTTCGCGGGCCACACATTTAATATAGATGCAAATGCTTAATAATAGCTCAAAATCAAGACTTACACTTGTACATGCATGAAATAAAGTCTATATAATTGACATTCATTAAAGTTAGGTTAAATAAAAACAACTCATTGAGCAGACATTTATTCGATATTTATTAATTCATTCACATATTGATGAGAATGTGAGAAGCTCACTCCATGGGAAGAAGGAAAGCGCTGAGGTGCGTTAATCAGACAATTGAAGTCAGGCATCATCTCCGTTGTTGAATCCGGAGTACTGCTGCAAGGTGGTCATCAGTCATCACAGATCTATGTTTTGATTTATTGAATTTCATCACAGAAATGACTCCCCATATATGTATGTTGATCCAAACAGCACAAACATCCTCCGGGAATGAGTCTTTATTTTTGGAAAGGTATATTCATTAAGAGAGGCGTAAAAACTAGGAATCAATCTCTGTTCTCAGTTCCCACACTCTTTTCAAGACCTTTCCTAAACTAAGCCATTTTACATTTGTGTGATACAGAACATCCATGTGCTCGGATTCCAATTCCTCAACCAGAGTTACAAATTGCCTGTGGTTTAAACCTCTTGCTCGAATGTAGTTGACCACTTTCGTAACTGTGTCCACGACATTGCTTAGTTTTAGAACACTCTTACAGAGGACCTCTTGGTGGATAATGCAATGCAGAAAACCAATATTCTGTTCTGGATTTGTTTCTTTGACTTGATCTTGAATTCTTTTCAGTAACCCAACATTTTAATAATAATCCCTTCAAAACCAAAAACAATAATAAATTGGTCATTTTCAATCTACGACTGTTTGTGGGACATTGCTGTGCGCAATTGGCTGCCGCGTTCGCCCACAAATATACAGTCAATTCACTTTACAGTGTGTTCTGTGAAGCGCTTTGGGACGTCCTCTCAACGTGAAAAGCGCTATATCAAATGCAAGGATTATTATTATTATTATTATTATTTTTGCCTGTCAGATTTGGGCTTCCATCGGTGGTCACATTCACCAAGTTTTTCCACTCCACTCCTAATTTTAAGATACACTTATTTACTGCCTCCAAAAAGTCTTCTTCAGTTGTTGTATCTTTTATTGACTACATTGATGGCAATTCTTCTGTGAGCTCAAAATGTTTGGTGACACCTCGAATAAAAATTATCAACTGGGCTGTGTCTTTGACATCACAACTGTCATCGAGTGCCAGTGAAAAACATGCAAAATTGCTTACTTTATTTTGTAGCTGCAGATACAGGTTCTCAGAGATACCGTCGACACGTCTCACAATAGTTTGCCTTGAGCTAATGTTCTCGAACTGTTTTTTCTTGTCTGGGCATAAAATCGAGGATGAGTCAACCTTTATAAATTCTTCTTCAGAGAATGGATGACTGATGACCAATGCTGCTCTTGGTGATTTTGTGTGCAATCACGTAACTCACTCTTGTAATCTCATCCCGGGATGCAAATTATTTTGAATTTGAAAATGCTTTGTTTGTTTTGCATTCGAACAACCATCTCAACAGCTTTCTTTCCTTTTTGTTCGGCAGAAACGTTCTTATATTTGCAAGCACGTTTGCTGTCAAAATGGTGATTCAAGTTGTAGCCTTTGAGCACTACCACTTTCTTTGCGAATCAAGCACACAGATTTTCCACTCACACTGTTAAAAAAATTTAGAAGTCTATTCTTTGTTGAATATTTGGCCTTCAGCGTCCACTTTCCACTTCTTTGATAAACACATTTTGAATTAACGTCCTCTTCAGTGAAAAGTATTGCCGCGGTTGCCGCGCGCATGTTTGAAAATTTGCCGATCCGTATATTTCTGACGTCAGCCTGATTCAACACTTAAGGGAGTGTGCGCACAACTAAGCAGTGTGATTGGCTGATGTTCCCGGTCTGATTCAAATGCAAAATTTGTGCGACTTTCTGGGACTGAACAAACTATAATTTGTTCTATTGCTAGGCACAATGACGGGCCGGATACAATCATTTGGCGAGCCGGATATGGCCCGCGAGCTGTATTTTGCCCACCCCTGCTTTACAGTATATCCAGTGATGCACTTTGAGACCTCCTTAGTAAGTGAAAAGCCTATAGCAAATGTAAGGATTATTATTACTCCAGTAAACCCCTAGCTTACCGGATTCTGGGCTTCTGCAATTTAGACCTAGCCGGACCAAGCTGGAAAAAAAAATTGTTAAAAAATTTTCACAGTGCGCACTCGTGTAGACTTCCACCAGCTGAAATCTTGTAGCACATCCAATGTTGCACTATGCAGCCTCCCCATCTTTGCTGGCCTTTACAGTGGCCAGGAATATCAACTTTGACTCAGATTGTTTGAATACAGTGAACAAAAATTAGCTTATTTCCTATCTTTTGTTCACGGGATTCAAACAGTGCCAGTATTGGCATTTACCAGCCTTTTTCAAAATACTAGCCCTGTATTTAGAAATAGCCAGAAATTCTAGCTCGCAGGACCAGATCTTCCCCATTAGTCCAGCTAGCCAGGGTTTTAGAGTATTATTGTTAGAAACTCTGAGTTACAATAATTATGTTTTATGGACTCATCAAGACCCAGTTAATTGAATCAATGGTAAGAATAATACCTAGCATGGAGAAAAATGGAAAGGACATCATTTGAAATTGATGTTTGAAGCCATTCTTCAGTACACCTTGGGGATTCTGCTTTAAAAGATGCTATTCGTTGGTTGGTGGCTGGAATTTGGTACTGAGCTTGCTTGTTCCCACTTTTGATCATTGTCTAGTAACCTCTGCTGGAAAATGCACATTGGGCACATGATATAACAGAATTGGGCTCAGCTGTGATCCCCACCAACACACACTGTGTCTGAACCTTATCCTTTCAGAAAATATATATATGTCCCTTCAAAATAAAAATGTAGTCACTCAATCCACAACTGTTTGTGGGACACTACTGTGTGCAATTAGCTGCCACATTCCCCCCCCCCCCCCAAAATATACAGTCAATTCACTTTACAGTATATTCTGCGAAGCACTTTGAGATTTCTTAAACATGTGATAAGGCGCTATATCAAATGCAAGGATTATTATTAATATTATTATTATTATATAAAGACCAGACTACTGGGCAAGCTATCAGAGTGCACCCATCTGTAGCATTGGAAGAAATGTAAACATTTAAGGGAGAAAAGGAGAATACTTTATTCGCACCAAATCAGAAGGAATTATTTCTTAGAAAATTAAGACATGCTTTTCTTTATTTGCTGAATTGTTGTATAACTGGCATCCTATGAAAAACATGGTGTTGCTACACTCTAGTGGCAATTCTGTGGCATAGAAGATGAGGAGCACGGTATCAAGTACTCTGAATTGTCTGTTATAAATATTTGAAGGTGTCATATTGTCATAAAAATACTCTTTTAATTTGAAAACTTGTTTATGACATTATATTATAACCATATGCACATTTTGAACTTGTATCGTACAATGTCAACAAAGTTTTGACATTAATAGGAAATTAAGTTATTGTAACGAATACAACAGCATCATACTGTGAAGTGCTTTGAGACATCTGGAAAACGTGAACAAAACTATATCAAATGCAAGGATTACACTAGCTATGTAATTAGTTCAAGAAACACAAGGTAAATTGTTACTTGACTGGATGTTTTTGAATTTCAGCTACCAAGAAGTCCCTGGGAGGCCATACAAAATGATAGTGTAACTGCGATTTAATAATAATAATCCTTGCATTTGATATAGCGCTTTTTTCACATCTTCTCGACTTCTCAAAGCGCTTCACAGAATATACTGTAAAGTGAATTGACTGTATATTTGTGGGTGAAATGCGGCAGCCAATTGCGCACAGCAATGTCCCACAAACAGTCTTAGATTGAAAATGACCAATTTATTATTGTTTTGGGTTTTTGGAGGGATTATTATTAAGCTCTGTGTGGAGTAAGGAAACTTGCCCAAGGTTTCGCCCTCTGCCTGGAATTGAACTCAGGTCTCTCGCTTGCAAGGCAAGTGCTCTAACCACTGAGCTACAGGACTCCACAAGCATGGTTGTTGCATCATCCATGTGATTTTCAGAGAGGAAATAGAAGGTACTTAGACTTACAATATTTTCTACATTAATGTAATGTACATTTCTGAGACACCTTTGACCTGACTTGTATGTTTAAGTGCTCTGGGGTGCTACCCCATGTGAGGGACACTACCATGCGTAAGAGGTGCTATATACATGCAAGTTGTCATTGTTGTATGGCTGTGACGCTAGAAATGAACGTGTACATTTGATTTCTCCCAGCGTCTTGGCCAACAATCTTCCTAATATAGTGATCGTTCACTGTGTGGGTGTTTGTGGGACCTTGTTATGCGCAAAATGACTGCTGTGTTTATCTATATATACAGATGCTACTGTTGACAATAATCACCTGTCAAGCATTTTAAGACTCTGTGTGGAAAAAGTTTTTTTTATTTTAATTAAGACCGGTCAGCGTGGGGTGCCAGTCGTTGAGCGTTATTACGAGTTTCAGAGGGAAAATCGTGGTACTGGGCGTTAAATAGTGCAGCAAATAGCAATGAGCAACGAGGACTTGAGCCTCCACAACAACAACTTGGATTTACGTAGCGCCCTCCACGCCGGACGGCGTCTCAGAGCGCTTCACAGTTTCGGATCCCGGGAGCGCGCCGGGGGCGGGGGGGCGGGGGGCGGGGGGCGGGGGAGGAAGGTGACCAAAGGCGCGGTGGAAAAGAAAGGTCTTCAGCAGAGAAGGCACCTCGTAGACAAGGCACCTCAGCCACTAGCCCGCAAGTAGCCCAGTGTTATGGGTCGCCTCCTGTGGGTAACAGAGTGGCCGATTTACGTTAGTGCTTTTGAAACTGTGTAAGTGTCAAGAAAACATCTTTTTTTTAAACCCCCCCCGGATCATATATACACATCATCATGCACAGCACAAGCCCCGCCCCGCCCCGCCACGTGACCGAGGAGCCCCGCCCAGTGTGGCCACGTGACTGAACAGCCGCCGCACTCGCACTCGCACACGTGACCGCAGTTATTTCCTGACCTGCGATTGGGCGCCAAGACAGCGACCCCCCCCCCCCCCCCCCCCCCCCACGAGGAGGGGGGAGGGGTCAACTCACACAGTGCTGCGCGGAGCTGACCCCCTGCTATATAAGGCGTGCGGCCCCGCCCGCCCTCCTTTTTGGAAGCGACTCTCAGGGTGTGAGGTGCGATTGGGCTCCGCTCCTGGTACCCCCCCCACCCGCTCGGGCCTCCCCCCCCCCGGCCTCCCCCCCCCCTCGGGCCTCCCACCCTCCCGCTCGGGCCTCCCCCCCCCGCTCGGGCCCCCCCCCCCCCCCCCCCCCCCCCCCCCCCCCCCCCCCCCCCCCCCCCCCCCCCCCCCCCCCCCCCCCCCCCCCCCCCCCCCCCCCCCCCCCCCCCCCCCCCCCCCCCCCCCCCCCCCCCCCCCCCCCCGCTCGAGCCTCCCCCCCCCCCGCTCGGCCTCCCCCCCCGCTCGGGCCTGTCTGACCTCTGTGCCGAGGAGCGGTCTGTCGGCAGTTGCCGAGGGTTTGGATGGTTTGCGAGCGCGCAGTGCCTGCGGGCGGGGGGCCACGTGGCGAGTGTCCGCCTCACCCACCGCTCCCGGGGGTCACTTTGCTGAGCGCTGACGTGCAGTTTGTGATTCGGTATTGATGCCTCTCCACCGCATCTTATCCTCCCTGGTCTCGGATTCGCTGCAGACATCGTTTGCAGCCATTTCTGCTGGTTTTACTGCCAGTTGCGAAGGGTTTTGACACTTTCCCGGTTTGGTCTCTGCTTAACTTTGATTTTGTCGATTTAAAGGATCTGTGGTAGGAGGTATAATCCTGACCATTTGTTTTTATTTGTTCTGCAGATGTATTCAGACTCGATCATGCTGGAAAGTGGTGCCCTCAGCGTCTCAATCAGCCAATGCTTGAAGGTAAATATGATCTGTGTTGGAAGGCTATTTAATTGGAGTATAGTTCATATAATTTGAACTGTTGGGTTTTAAATTGTTGTTTTTAATTAAATTACTAGAATTGGATAGACTAGGAAATGGGAGGTGGAGCAAAATGTTTTTGGAAGATAGTTCCAGAAGATGAGCACAATATCTCAAGGTTTGTGAAAGAGTCGGGAATAAGTGGCAGTGTTGTGTTGAAGCCCAGAGTTGGATTGCATTGGTCGGCGAGGGGGGGACTTTGAGATATTTGGAAGGTCAGAACGAGGATGTTAAACTTGGTCCTGTTGGGATCTTTGAACCTAGCGATAATGGGTGTGAAGAGTGAGGGTACAGCCCTGGAGTTTCCTGGAGATGGGGTGTTGGCATGCGATGAGTCCATTAGAGGCAACTCACTGAAAGGAAAAGGTGGATATGTATTCTGCAAGAGTAGTTCTTTTTAAAACGGTAGTTCTAATGGCTATATGTGAGCGTAGGTAATAACTAATAGGGAAACAGCTTAAGTGTGTCGCACTTGGTTCTTAGTCTAATCAGTGACGGAATAAATTCTGAACCTGATTCTCTGATGAAAAAGAAACGGATCTGACTGCTGAGATTTGCCGAACCAGTGTCTGACTTAATGCATCTTACTCACAATACTTGTATTTGATGCTTGTTTTTGAAGTGTATTTTGTATTTGTGTATTCTTCCAGGTACAACTGAAAATGATTTTGCAGACGTGAAAATTACCTCTTTAAGATGTTCCATTTAATTAACAGGTATGTTGAAACCGCAACAACTTGCAAGTGGTTATTTGTATGTGAGCAGAGGCGATTAACTGAAGTTTTCATACTTTTAAGAAAACACACAAGCTCTAATTAAATACATGATATTTGGTTCTTGGTCTAATCAGTGATGAAAACAATCCAAAACCTGAATTTCTGATGAAAATCTAACGGATCTGACTGCTGAGAATGGACGAATCAGTATTTGACTTGTGTAGTGTTGATACTTCTTGTAATGTAACCTACTGATAACAGTTGTGTTTTCTTTTAGGTGCATTTTAACCTTAAGGTTTCTGTCCTGGCTCAATTCTTAATTTCACCCAGAGATGTTTGACGGTAGGCAGTTCAGTATTTGAACATTCTAAACTCTTTTTTAATTTGTTTGAATCTCATTATTCGTGTTTTTTTCAAAAACTGTTTAGTGAGGTGGCTTTCCTTGCTTTACTTTCAGTGGAAGGAGTGATGTTTTAGCTGGATGTGTGTTCTGATCCTTTTGGCCAAGAGGACTTGAATATAAGGTGCTTTTTTATTTTTTAAAATGAGCTTGAATGTTGTATTTGGTCTGGTCAATGATGACTTATATCCAAATCTGATGTTCTGATGAACCATACGGATCTGACTGCTGAGATTAGACCTTGTTTCTGAGTTTTTTTTAAATAAACCTGACCTGTGATTTAATTTAAGTTTCTAAATGCATTCCTGCAGGTTCATTGTATGTACATTGGGAAGATGTTGAATCAAGATCTTGATGGCAGCTGGCAACCAGGATTCTTCTTGTATCTATAACTACAAATGGAGCTTGGTTTATTCAATTCCTTCATCGGCAATATATGAAACTAATAAAAACTTTATTTAACTTGCTGTTTCCTTCATTTTCATGAGCTGACTGGGTGTAGACTCTTTTGCTCTTAAGAACTGAATAAGAATCCTTGCATTTGATATCATGTCTTTACCAAATCACTGCCGTGAGCCACTTCACAGGATTTACCCCAGTGTGACTAATTTGTAGGCAAACATGAGTAGCCAACTTGCATGCAGCAGTGTCCCACAAACCTAGCTGGAAAATGTTAGCCAGCAGATATTCCCTTTGAATAGTATGGGATTTTTTTAATGTCTTATTTCAAAGGAAACCTCTTAACAATGCTGCACAACATTGGAGTGTCAACTATATAACCTCCCTCAGATGACAGTCGCAACTGAGCAGGCTAACGTGGTAACTAGCTGAATGCACCCAAATGGATTGGTTGGGTGAGTGTAGAGATGTAGTTCACTAGTCATAAGTATTGCATAAAGGCACTGGCTTCTAATTGTGATACACTTCTAACTGTGGAGTCCTGTAGCTCAGTGGTTAGAGCACTCGCTTTGCAAGTGAGAGACCTGAGTTCAATTCCAGGCAGAGGGCGAAACCTTGGGCAAGTTTCCTTACTCCACACAGAGCCTAATAATAATCCTTCCAAAACCAAAAACAATAATAAATTGGTCATTTTCAATCTACGACTGTTTGTGGGACATTGCTGTGCGCAATCGGCTGCCGCGTTCGCCCACAAATAGACAGTCAATTCACTTTACAGTGTTCTGTGAAGCGCTTTGGGACGTCCTCCCGACGTGAAAAGCGCTATATCAAATGCAAGGATTATTATTATAACTGCTGCTGAGATATTTAGTATGGTGCCTTTCATGTTATGAGGATATCTTGAAAGTGCTTCACATAATACGCTAAATAGTCTTGGAGTGGTGAAGCGTGACACTTGAGATTGAGAAGAGGTCAAAGATACAGGTCCTCTGATATGATGGGGAAGTGGGGGAATTGAAGTGAGTTCCATAGTTATGGGTTGCAGTGGCTGAAGGCTCAGCTGCTGCTGGTGGAGACGAGTGAACCGCTGCTGCTGGGAGAGCCAGCTGAGTAGATAGTGGAATGGGATGTGAGCAGCGTGGGGGGTGGTGCTGGGGCATGAAATGATTTGTAATTCAGTGTGAGTATGAAAGGGAGCCAGTGGACCTTGGTTAGGACTGGGGTGATGGAACGTAAATTTGTACAGGTGAAAATACAGGCAGCAGAGTTGGAATTTGTTATTTTGTGAATGGTGGAGCTGGGGAAATTGTCGAGGGCATTTGAATAATTCAGGCAGGAGGTGGCTTATGGATATGGGTTTTGGCTGTGTTAGGTGTGAGATACGATCAGGTGGAGGAAAGAGGTCCTGGTAGGATAGAGACCTGGGGATCAAACCTGACGCCTAGGTTAAGAACAACAACAAGATTCCATTTATAGAGCGCCTTTCACGTCGGGAGGATGTCCCAAGGCGCTGAAACAGGTTAGATAACTCTTGAGGGATAGGCTGAGGCAGTTGAGGTTAGCCACAGGTGACAAGTCAGTTGTTGACTGGAGCCAAGGAGTTTGGCTTTCATCTTGTGAAGTCCTGTAGCTCAGTGGTTAGAAAACACACCTTGCAGCCAAGAAGACTTGGGTTCGATTGATTCCCAGCAGGGCAAAATCTTGGGACGAGTTTATTTATTCCACACGCCTCTGTTTACCTATCAGTAAGTAGGAACCCAGTTGTTAGTCAATTGGCGGATCGCTTTTTCGAGGGTAATCCCTTAAAAAATAATAGTTTGGTCACTCAATCCATAACTGTCTTTTAGGAGAACTCTGGCAGCTGGATAATTGAGATCTCATGGCAAGAATTATACTTAATTAAATAGGCTTTAGTTGTTCAATATTCTTAAGTCATATCATCAACAAGAAGTTCTGTAGCTCGGTGGTTAGATTACTTGCCTCACAAGCAAGAGACCTGGGTTCGATTCCTGGCAGGGCGAAATGTTGGGCAAGTTTCCTTTCTCCACCTGCCTCTGTTTACCTAATAGTAAGTAAGTTGTTAGTTAATTGGCGGATTGTTTTTCTGAGAGTAATAATTCCTTGAAAGATAAATAATAATAAATTGGTCAATTCAATCCACGACTCTTTGTGGGGCACTGCTGTGCACAATTGGCTGCTGTGTTTTGCCTGCAAAATATTCAGTCAATTTACTTTGCAGTATATTCTCTGAAGTGTTTTGAGAAGTCTCGAAGATGTGATGAGGTGCTATATCAAATGCAGGGATTATTATTAACATTCAGCTGCAGAAAGTTGGTTCTCATCCAGGACTTGATGTCTGATAAACAAGTTCATTTTTTTTGAACAAGCTGACAGAACATCAGTGAGCCTGGAAGAGAAGTAATTTTCGGTATCATCTCTGAGGCTTTTACCCCCATCTTCGCCCAGCTCCACAGGCTCCCCATCCCCCAGCGGATCAAGTTCAAGATCCTCCGTGTTCTTGACCAACCCTGTGACCCCATCAAACCCTACCAGCCTATAGCTGCTTCCTCCGCTCAGCAAGCACTGGCCTACTTTATGTCCTCCACCCCACCATCAGCAGTCAGATGTTCAGCATATCTGCTCCCACTTTGGTATTCCCCCTGTAGTCCCTTTGACTTGACCCTTCCGTTAAATGCTCTATGAGACGCTATCCTGTGTGGAGGCCACTATATAAGTGCAAGTTGTTGTAGCCTTAAATGTTTTCCTCGAGACCTTCCTCTGACTGAACTTTAAGCCATCTTTCCCCCCTCTTCCCTCAACCCCCACCCAGCTGAGGTGCAAAATATGGACTAATCAGTGCCTTGGGACATCCTGACATGAAAGACACTATATAAATGTAAAATTGTACTTGTTTTTCTTGTAATGAGTATCAAACTGCTAACTTGCATCTTTCCACAGATTTCTGCATTTCACAGAACTCTGTTCCAGCCATCGAATCAGTCACAAACAAGGCATATAAAAGTAATAGTGGCATGAAATGAAGCAATCAGGAATAGAAACTGCATGATTTCTCCAGCTGTGCCACAGTTATTAGTGGATCTGTGGAAAGGTGCAAGTTGTTCTAATAATAATAATACTTGCATTTGATATAGTGCCTTTCACGTTGGGAGAACGTCCCAAGACGCTGACAATTAGTGTTTCGGGACTTGAGCTGGGGATCGGTCAGGGTGGAAGGAGGGTGACCAAAGGCACGGTCGAAGAGGAAGATCTTGAGACTAGTCTTGAAGGAGGCAAGGGAGGGATGGAGTTCCAGAGAGTGGGTGCTGAGTGCCAGAAGGCCCACCCACTTAGTTGGGCCCGGCGAGGCGGGGGACGGAAGCAAGCGGAGGGAGCTGATAGGTTGGTAGGGGGTTAGAAGATTGCAGAGGGAGGGGGGAGCAAGGCCATGGGGGACTTTGAAGGTGAGGACCAGGATCTTGAACTGTATCCTCTTGTGTGAAGGGAGTTTCCATAGTTGAGACTAGATGTAATGAAAGCATGAATGAGGGTCTCAGCAGCCTGCAATATAAGACAGTGGCGGAGCCCTGTGATGTTGCGGAGGTGGGGGAAGGCAGAGCAGATCATGGCGCAGATGTGGGGTAGAAAGGACAGTTGAGGATCAAACAAGACCTCAAGGTTCCGGACTGGCTTAGCAAGGTGGAGTGTGCAACCGTGGATGGTGATGCTGTCAGTGCCTGAGATGAGGAGGCGCTGACGGGAGTCAATCAGGAGGGCCTCGGTCTTGTTGGCATTCATCTATGGAAAGTTAGCTCTCATCCAGGACTTGATGACTGACAAATATTCTGTCATGACAGCAGTGGTCCTGGAGTCAGGGTAGAGATAGAGTGGCTGTCATGCGCATACATGTGGAAGTTGACCCCATGTCTGCAGATGATGTCACCAAGAGGGAGCATATAGATATTGAGGAGGAGGGGAACATGGACAGAGCCCTGAGGAATGTCGTACGGGACAGTGCTTGGGCTGGAGGAGAAGCCATTTGTGGAGATGAAATGGAGATGGCGTGAGAGATAGGATCTGAACAATTCAAGGATAGAACCATTAAGGTTGAGGTGAGAGGAGAGGCAGTGGAGGAGGATAGATAACAACAACAAAGTTACCTTTATAGAGCGCCTTTCAAGTCGGAAGGACGTCCCAAGCTGCAGGACATTCAGGGGTCAGAACCCGAGTATAGAGGAGGGGTGGGGTAGGGGTGAGGGAAGGCAGAGAGGTGGGAAGGCGACCGGAGGCTCGATCGAAGAGGAGGCTTTTGAGACCAGCCTTGAAGGAGGCAAGAGAGGAAGCGAGGCAAAGGGACTGTGGGTTGGAGTTCCAGAGTGAAGAGTCAGAAAGGCTGAAGCCTCAGCGATCAATGGTATGGTGGGTTGGGCGGGTGACATGGAGCAGGCCGGAACCCACTGAATGGAGGGAGCGGGCAGGTCAGAGAGGTAGGAGGGGGCAAGGCCGTGGATAGCCTTGAAAGTAAGGATGAGGATCTTGAATTCAATTCTCCTAGGGATGGTGAGCCAATGGAGTCGGGCGAGGGTGAGAGTGATGGGGTCACGGAGCCTGGTGCATGAGAGTACACGAGCTGCAGAGTTTTGGATGATCTGCAGCTTGTGAAGGGAAGAGTTGGGAAGGCCAATGAGGGTATTTCCATAATCGAGCCTTGATGTGATGAATGTATGGGTAAGAGTTTCGGCAACCTGAGGGGTGAGGCAGTGGCGGAGTCTGGCAATGTTGTGGAGATGGTGGTAGGCAGTGCCAGTCATGGCATGGATGTGGGTGAGAAAGGACAGTTTGGGGTCAAACAAGACATCCAGGTTCCTGACTGGCTTAGTGAGGCTGACTGGCTTAGAGTGGTCAAACCCCGGAAAAGTGATGCGCCAATCAACTAACAACTGGGTTCCCACTTACTGCTTGGTAAACAGAGGTGTGTGGAGTAAGGAAACTTTCCCAACATTTCGCCCTTTCCGGGAATCAAACCCAGATCCTCCCGCTTGCAAGGCGAATGCTCTAATGACTAAGCAAAAGGAGTCCAGTTGTATTAAAGCCATTGGTAATGGCCTTTCTGCTGCTCCAGCTTAGATCAGTGAACTCAGCAATAAGTTACTCGCGTGTGAGATTGTCTTTATTGAAAAAAATGCATCAGCCTGGTTCAGTTGGTAGCAATCTCACATCTAGGTCAGAAGGTTATGATTTAAGCTGTGACTTCATTGTCAAGGCTAGACGCTCTGATGCGATATTGTCAAAGGTACTGTGCTACACATGAGATGTTAAACTGAAATAAAATAAGCCGGCCTCCATATCAATTCTGTAATTATGTTTTTAATCATCTGGCACAAAGTAAATGCAACCCATTTGACTTGAAGCAGAAATACATTTAGTACACATCCTTCTCTTTCCAAATTACGAATAATACACCTGTACACATTTTTTTCATGTCAAAATTAATGTTGGCTTTTGATGTTCACCAGCCCCCCCTTTATAGCAAACTGTTACAAATCATATGCATCAGAACAATCAAGAATTGAAAGATCAGTGTCACTGCTGCAGGTCAGAAACCCAGTTGTTTTCACAGAAGGGTTTACACATGCGAAGCAGACTTGCTGTGGTTGCAGATTTGTTTCTTGTGTGAGGATTTATTAATTCAGTCAAATCAACAACAGGACATAGTCCAATTGAGGTTTTGAAAAAAAAACTGGTGACTGGTGCCATCCAGTCTCACAGATATTTTCTTTCTATATACATAATAATCCTTACATTTGATATAGTGCACTTCCCACCGGGAGAGCATCTCAAAGAGCTTCACAGGATATACTATATATTTTGTGGGCGAACCCAGCAGCCAATTTTTGCACAAAGCAATATCCCACAAATAGCCATGGAGTGAGTGAGCGAGCAATTCTATTTGAAGGATTCTTAGTCTCAACATCAGGAGAAAATACTCCATTTGGTTTATTAGCATGGACATTATGAGTTCCAAATCATGATGTGGGGCTTGAATCCACAACTTTCTGACCCAGAGACAAGAGTACTCCAACTGAGCCAGATTGACACATGATTCCATACCTATTCACACTTTTCATACAATTTCTATCATGATGTTTTACCAAATGTATTATTTTAATTGTGCTAGATTAATTACAAGGGAGGCAATAGTTATTGACAATTAGTGGTGTGGCACCGTGAGCCCAAACTCTTCCAGTCTTGTTTTGGGGTTCATAATACTTGCAGCAACAGCAGATCAGGCAGTGCTGGATGATTATATAACAAAACAAGTTCTGTCAAGGGTAGTAGAAAGACCAGGGACGTCAGGTGACTAAGAGTCTCATTCTTTTTGATAACTTAAATTTCTGCTTTAGAGCAGAACAAAGCTAGTTTACAAAAGCATGTTGAGTCCAGGTACTTCTTTCTAGACTGAACAACCACAACATGCATTTATATAGCGCCCTTCAGACCGGATAGTGTTTTGGAGGCTTAAAAGTGGCAAAGCTTGACTCCAAGCTGGGGAGAGGTGACCTTACGTACAGCCAAAGAGAAACGTTTTCAGGTGTGGTTGAGACAACAATGACGAAATAAAGCTGTTCTTGTAGAAACAAGTAAGTATCAAATATAAATGTTCCAGTAGACACTTAAAAAACACACCATTTCCCTGAAGCCATCAAAATGGTCCCTGTACAAACAAAAGCCAGCCAAACTACTAAAGTCCCTCACCAACCTCACTATGAAGATCCTTGTCCTCACTTTCAATGCCTCATGGCCTCGCCTCACTCTACCGCTAAAACAGGGGTGTACAAAATACGGCCTGCGGGCCATATCCGGCCTGTCATTGTGCCTAGCAATAGAAAAAAATTATAGTTTGTTCAGTCTCAGAATGTTGCACAAATTTGACTTCTAAATATTTTAACAATGTGAGTGGAAAAGCTGTGTGTTTAATTTGCAAAAAAATTGTGGCAGTGCTCAAAGACTACAACTTGAATCGCCATTTTGAAACATGCTTGCAAATATAAGAACGTTTCTGCTGAAGAAAAAGGAAAGAAAGCCGATGAGATGGTTGTTCGAATGCAAAAAGAGCAAAGCATTTTCACAAAACAATTTGCGTCCCAGGATGAGATTACAAGAATGAGTTACGTGATTGCACACAAAATCGCCAAGAGCAGCAAACCATTCTCTGAAGGAGAATTTATAAAGGAATGTATGGTTGACTCTGCCTCGATTTTATGTCCAGACAGGAAAAACCAGTTCAAGAACATTAGCTTGTCAAGGCAAACTATTGTGAGACGTGTCGAGGATATCTCTGAGAACCTGTATCTGCAGTTACAAAATAAAGTAAGCAATTTTGCATAGCACTTGATGAAAGTTGTGATGCCAAAGACACAGCCCAGTTGATAATTTTTATTCGAGATGTCACCAAATATTTTGAGCTCACAGAAGAATTGCCATCAATGTAGTCAATGAAAAATACGACAACTGGAGAAGACTTTTTGGAGGCAGTAAATAAGTGTATCTCAAAATTAGGAGTGGAGTGGAAAAAATTGGTGAATGTGACCACCGATGGAAGCCCAAATCTGACAGGCAAAAAAATTCAAGATCAAGTCAAAGAAACAAATCCAGAACAGAATATTGTTTTTCTACATTATCCACCAAGAGGTCCTCTGTAAGAGTGTTCTAAAACTAAGCAATGTCATGAACACAGTTACGAAAGTGGTCAACTACATTCGAGCAAGAGGTTTAAACCACAGGCAATTTGTAACTCTGCTTGAGGAATTGGAATCCGAGCACATGGATGTTCTGTATCGCACAAATGTAAAATGGCTTAGTTTAGGAAAGGTCTTGAAAAGAGTGTGGGAACTGAGAAACGAGATTGATTTATTTTTGGACATGAAACAAAACAATTCAGATGTCCCACAGCTGAATGATGTGAATTGGCTCTGATTTCGCATTTGCCATTGATATCATGGGCCACATGAATGAACTGAATTCAAAACTGCAATGGAAGGGGCCTGTGTGCATGATTTGTATTGCAGTGTCAAGTCATTTATGACAAAATTATTTATTTTATCTCGTCAGATAGGAAACAGGCTGTTCTCCCACTTTCCAACTTTGCAGCAGATTACTGTTTGCGATCAAAGCCTTAAAAAGTATACTTCGTCACTACTTGACTTACATGCCGAATTTTCTCGCTGATTCCAGGATTTCTATTTGATTGGAAACGACCTGTCTTTGGTCTCTTCACCTTTCTCATTTAATGTTGACAAAGCCCCATTTGACCTCCAACTCGAGCTTATTGACCTGCAATGTGATCCATTGCTTGCGGAGCAATTCAAAGCAGTGCCGCTTCCCAGTTTTTACGCCTCTCTTAATGAATATACCTTCCCAAAAATAAAGGTTCATGGCCGCAGGATGCTTGTGCTGTTTGGATCAACTTACGTATGAGAGGACACAGTTTCTGTGATGAAATTCAATAAATCAAAACATAGATCTGTGATGACTGATGACCAGCATTGCAACAACGGAGATGATGCCTGACTTCAATTATCTGGTTAACGCACATCAGCGCTTTTCTTCTTCCCATGGAGTGAGCTTCTCACATACTCATCAATATATGAATAAATGAATAAATATCGAATAAATGTCTGCTCAATGAGTTGTTTTTATTTAACCTAATTTTAATGAATGTCAATTATATAGACTTTATTTTATGCATGTACAAGTGTAAGACTTGAGTTTGGGCTATTATTGAGCATTTGCATCTATATTAAGTGGGTGGCCTGCAAAACTTACCAAAACTTGTGAAGTGGCCCACCAGCCAAAATAATTGCTCACCCCGGCCCTAAAATCTCTTGAGATCCTATTACTTTCCAGCCCCAAAGTTCCATCAACTCTGCCACCTCCTTTCCTCCACCATTCATAGGAACATAGGAACAGGAGTAGGCCATTCAGCCCGTCGAGCCTGTTCCACCATTTAATTAGATCATGGCTGACCTATATCTTTACTGGAATTTCAAATCCAATTTCCCGCTTTCTCCCCATATCCTATAATACCCCGACCTACCAAAAATCTGTCAATCTCTTTCTTGAAGGTGTGGATGGATCCAGCATCCATGACTTTTTGGGAGAGAGAGTTCCAGATTTTTACCACCCTTTTGAGTGAAAAAATGCATCCTGATTTCACTCTTAATTGGCCTGGTTCTAATTGTAAGACTATGCCCCCTTGTTTTGCATTCCCCCAACGTAGGAATTAGCTTTTCTGCATCTACCCTATAAATTTCCTTTATCATCCTAAAAACCTCTATCAAATCACCCCTCAATCTTCTAAACTCGAAGGAATACAATCCAAGTTTACGCAGCCTTTTCTCATAACTTAACCCTTTTTGGCCTGATAACATTCTGGTGAATCTGCACTGCACCCCCTCCAAGGCCACTATACTTTTCCTGTGGTGTGGTGCCCAAAACTGAATGTGGTCTCCAGGTGGGGTCCATATAGCTGAAGCACCATTTCTTCCCCTTTGTATTCCAGGCCTCTCGAGATAAAGGCCAACATACCATTTGCCTTTTTGATTATGTTTTGCACCTGGGAACTAGTTTTTAGTGACTTGTGGATATAGACACCCAAATCTTTTTGCTCTTCCACAGCTCTTAATTTCTCCCCGTTAGGAAAGTATTCTGCCTTATCTTTTTTCGGTCCATAGTGGATGACCTTGCACTTCCCTACATTGAATTCCATCTGTCACAGCTTTGCCCACTCACTTAATCTGTCTAATTCCCTCTGTAACTTCCTACTCCCATCTTCACTACTTGCTGAGCCTCCTATCTTAGTGTCATCCACAAACTTGAATATAAAACTGTCTTATTTCTTCATCCAAGTCATTTATGTATATGGCAAAAAGCTGAGGTCCCAGTACAGACCCCTGGGGGACACCACTTGTCACGTCCCCCCAATCAGAGAACGTTCCCTTAATCTCTACCCTCTGTTTTCTGCCTCCCAACCAATTGCGAAGCCACGTCACAAGGTTACCTCCGATAAATCTATCGCGGGCTTCTATTTTTGCAAATAATCTTTTGTGTGGAACCTTATCAAATGCCTTCTGAAAGTCCATGTAAAGTCCATTCGCAGGCCGTCTTTAAGCCACTTCGCCTCACTCTGTGAAACTCTCTTCCAAAATTACCTCCACTTTGTCCCCTCTTTCTGTGCTTTCAAAACTCACCTAAATACCTCGCTCACCAAATCTGCTTTTATCTTTTTCCCTTCTAACTGCCTATCAACTGGAGTTCCCAATCAGACTCGGTAAAGTGCTTTGACACTGAATTCAAGTTGTTAACGTTTCTTTGCACACTCTCTCCCTGGAGGGAAGCATCTTGCTCCCCTATTTCATAGAATTATACAGCAGAGAAGGAGGCCATTCAGCCCATTGTGTCTATGCTGACTCTTGGAAAAGAGCTATCCAAATCAATCCCACTCCTCTCCCCGCTCTCCATAGCTCTGCAAACCTGTCCTCCGCAAATAATTATCCAGGAGCATTATTCTGGATTCTGGAGACTTGCCTGGCATGAGCCAAGGCAAGAGCTTTCTTCCCTATAAGCGCTTTGGGACGTCTTCCCGACGTGAAAGGGGCTATACAAATGTAATCTTGTTGTTGTGTAAGGAGCCGCTCTGGTACAGCGGCCACATTCCTGAAGGTGCATTGATATGCACTATCTGTGGTGACGGACCTCTTTCCTGCGTTAAACAGTAAAGATATACAGTAGCAGTGAGTGTGTGGGGGGGGGGGGGTGAAGGGGGGGACATAGGTTAAGCTTCACAACCTGGCTGTGCACTGACGGAATGTCTTATTTCAGTCACCCAAACGGGTTAGATATTTAATGTTATTTTAAACCTCGCGCCCCGGTCATTGCAGACCGAGAGGGTGTGACTTTGCTTTTTCATTTGAATCCGCCACATCCTTTGCTGAAGCTCCAGCTGACCCTCAGAACCCCCCCACCCACCCTCTCGCTTACCCCCCGCGCATGCGCGTATGGGGCAGTTGTAAGGGGAGGAGGTGGGACTGCGCCGCCTGTCGATCAGCGGCCCGGCCCGTGAGGGGGGGGAGGGGGGAGGAGGCGGGGCCCGCAGCCCCTGCCGGCCAATGGGAGGGCCGGGCTGGGTCCGCGAGCTTTTGCCTGTCATCGCTGGAGCTCCTTGCGCGGCAGTCGGGGAGACCCCGGGGGCCCGAGTTTGCAAGCGCGTGAGTGGAGCCCGGGAGGGGGCGAGAGAGCGCGGCCACCATTTTGTAGAGCTCAGAGCGAGAGAGCGACGTGTCGGCGCCCGGAGCCAGGTAAGCAGCGGCCGGCTCTGCCGCCGCCCGCCACCCCGCCGCGGGGACCCTGGTGTGCGCGGCAAATCAGCGCGACGGGTGGCCGTCCCTTCCACGCGCGTCTCGAGCGCGTCGGTGCCCGCCGACGAGCGACCGAGCGAGGCCGGGGCAGGGGCAGGAGCAGGGCCCTCGCTTCGGCCATGTTTGAAAATCGAGGCGTGTCGACGACGCGCCGCCGCCGCCGCCGCATGGCCCGAGCCGTGAAACGCGCGACCAGGCCCGAGCCGCGACACCGACCGGCTCAAGCCTCGCCCTTCGTTCCACGCTTTCTCCGCCGGCACCGCCAACCCGCCCGCCCGCTCGCTCGCTACACGTGTAGTGGTGGAGAGTTGGTGCGTGTGCGGGTGAGGCCTCGGGAGACGGCCCGGGTTTCAGTCTGAACCCCAGGGAGGGAGCGAGGAGCCGGCACCTCAGCTCTATTGTTTCAGGTGGCGGTGGATGAGCGCGGAGGGAGGGAGGGAGGGACGGTGTTCCCGGGATTCGGGAGATTGTTCCCGCGCGGGGCCAGGAGACCGGTGGGGGTTTTAACGGGAACGAATGCAATATGTCGGGGGAGCAGCGTGGGCCTGTGACTCGGGTTTATCCGCCTCCCCGAGCAACTCGCTCACGCCCGAGTGATTCGGGTCCCCGAGGACCTGGGGTGGCGAGCACGGGGGGGGGGTGGGGGGTGGTTTTGGACGCGTTGATTGACGGCCGGAGCGGAGGCCCGGGCGCTGCTGCTCTTTCTGATCGACACGTGTTGGTCCGCACGACCCCTTTGGCAAGTTACCAAGTACTCGGTCAGTCTCGGGGATGAGTCATAAAAGTTTGTGAAAATGGCGGGAAGGCTTTGTTTTAATACCAGCAACTTTACCCCAGTCCCCCCCCTGGGGGGGGGGGAAAACTTTCTTGCTAACACCCAAGGCTGACCCTGCAAAATAAACTCAAGGTAAAGCGAAAACAAAATTTTGAGATAATTACGGTTATGAATAAGATTACGTTTGAAGGAAAGTGGTTAAATGTCTGATGTAACTTTCTCTCTCTTCTCCCCCCCCCAAGAAAAAGTAGTTTGTGTAATTCCAGAGGAGTAAAAATAATTTCCTGCATTTGTATTGTACCTACAGATGCCTACTGAAAAAATGGCCACAGAGCATATGAATGGAAATGGTACTGAAGAACCAATGGATACTTCCACCGCAGTTGTCCGATCTGAACACTACCAGACTTTATTAGATGCTGGTTTACCACAGAAAGTTGCAGAGAAGCTAGATGAAGTTTATATAGCAGGTACCATTTATTAATTTTTAAAAAAACTTCACTTGTCATATTCCAATGTATTGTTTCCCCTCCAGTCGTTCCTCATCCCACATACGAATATTGTGACACAGTTCAAAAGATGGAATGTGAGGAGAAAATTAGCCAGGGTTCATTTGTGTGTATGCATTTCTGGACATTGTCTATGTTCAGAATTTGGTTCTGTTGCACTCCTTCCTCTCTTTCATGGGATAGCCCGTCAGTACTCACTCCTGAAGCTATGCATAAATAATGCGATATTGAAAGGCACGTGTGAAAGGTTCCTCAATAGAAGAAGGTCAAAATGTCTTCAGAACGGGAGAAAATTGGTGAAGGGGAAAATGGTAGAAATGGTAAATTGTAGTAGTCAAATTTTTCATTGGAGAACACCAGTATAAAGCAGGTTCATTTGAGCTGTGGATTCCAAGTAACCCCAAAAGTTCGAAATTTGTGTACTGGCTCAATCAATGCACAGAATGTGATATCAAGAACCACCTAATGCAGTGGAAGTGGGCCATTTTAACAACTGCACCAAGAATGGCTGCCTCCCAAGTCATCCAGTCACTCGAGACATCTCTTCCTGCATGCATTGCAGTGAATATAGCGGTGCTGACTGACAGTCACACCATAACATAGCACAGGTTGGGATTTTATAGGCCCCAATTTAAGGAGTTATACGAGTCCTCCACTATATAGGTTATACAATATGTTCCAGTGTGTGATGAGTAGACATTTTTTATAAGATTTTGGATTGGGAGATTACAATGCACCTGAGCTAATAGTTTTAAGGGTTGAGTTTTTGCTTCTGAATGTGTGTTTCTTATGCTTTCTATATTCAGTGTCTTTAAGCATATACGCTACTTAAATGGGTATAGACTTGGTTTGATCCATTGATGTCTTGGGAGAATATTACATCACAGTTCTTTTTATCAGACAGGCGTATTTCTTTACGTGCTTCACCTTCCCTCCACTACCTAGAGATAGGACTGTCATGTTCAAAGCATCCTCTTTATAATATAGAAAGTATATGCTTATATTGTGCAGCAATACTGATATTCTGTAATTTGACCATATTTATAGTAGTAATAATTCTTGCGTTTGATATAGGTCCTTTCTCGTCCGGAGGACATCTGAAATCACTTCGCAGAAGTTATTGTAATGTGTAGTGCCTGTATTTTGCAGGCAAACACAATATCCTCAGTGTACCATAAAAGGCCGTGCATGAAGGGAATGAATGACCGATTATATTTAGGGGATTGTTGGCTAGGACACTGCGAGCAACCTTTTTTTGAATAGTGTTGTGGGATCTTTAACATCCACCAGAACAGGCCTTGGTTTAATATTTCATCCGCTGGACAAATATTTATTCTGTCACTGAAAAGTACTTTGTATATTTTTTCTGGGTGTGGTATCTTTTCTGAGGATCTAGGAGAAAATAATTGTTTCTCTTGATGTAAAAATGTGCCACTCCCAAATATGTAAAACGAGAGGGCAAAAATCGCAACCACTCACCATCTGAACAAAATACTATATTGGGCATATATTTTGAAAGGGCTATCCTCTTCCCTCCACATGAAGCATTTCTATATTAAAACTTTCCAATTCTATTTGACACAAAATTAATTTTATTCTGAAATATTGCATTACAATAATTGGTCAATTCACTTTACAGTATATTCTGTGAAGCGCTTTCGAGACTTCGAAGTCTTGAAAAGTGCTATATCAAATGCAAGGATTATTATTACAATAGGTACATTGTTGCAAAGATTAATGGACACCCATTCTAGCAGCTGGTTATAGAATAACTGACATGTTTAGTAGCAAGTTTTTTCTGGGAATTATTGGCATGCCATGGGAAAAATGAGTCCTTAAATTGATCCTAGAAATAATTGAGTGTAGCAGATTATTTTTCAATTAGTATCCTCTCCTGAATCTGGTAAATCATACTGGGTACTGTTTTCCAAGTACTGGCACCCCTCCAATACCTCACTTGAGTGGCCATTCTTTGTGTTTGAGCCTAGACAATACTAGTAAGTTTTTATTTTTTGGAGCACTGAAGCTGAGACACAAAGCTATCTACATCAGGGTGGTCCAATGTTTTGGCTTCTGAGGGCCGGATGCCGGATTTGAGAAGTGTCCGTCCACATAAGCAATATTTCCCTTCCAGAAACAATGTAATATTTACATATTGGCGTTTTCACATCAGAGGGACATTTCAAGACTCGACACTTCTGACTCGTCGAATGTTTCTACATACACCACATTGGAAATGGCTCCTGCTCTAAAATAGTTGAGTTAAATATTCAGGTCACTGCTGAGGTTGCTTCGTGCTCAGAGGCAACAGCAGTTGGCAAGTTCTATGTACATGCATTAGATGAGGTCCACAACTCATTCGCATAATAACCAAACCTGTGTTATGTTAGAACTGGGTTCTACTCTAGTATTTCAGAGTGGGAGGCCTTGTTGATTTGTTCCCTAGTTAATAGACGAATTGCAGGATTTGTATCAGTGACTGAATGAGTAACTCAGCAAAGACTGGATTTAATCTTTGATCATAAATCTATGTGGCTCAGTTTCTCACTAAGAAAATAGACTACCCACTATTCCATTCGGGGAAAGCATTGGGACACCACCATGTTAATGAGTATTCCACTCTTGCAAAATATATATTATTTGAACCATAAGTGTCAAACTTTGGCAGAAGGCAGCTGGAGAGCAGTAGCCAAAGCCTGCTAATGAAAAATGGAACACCACTTACTATATGCCTCTTCAAGGAACCAGCTATGATTTTCTGTGCGTTGTGGAGTTGATTACCAAAATGCAGCGTAACTGCTTTTTGATTTGCAATTTAAAGACAATTTGTACCATATGGTAGTTATCATGAGCAGATGTTGGAATTGGGGTGCAAAAGGTTTCATAATTTTTGTAGCCAGTGTCTTACACTATCAGAGGTCAGGTGATCTTTTGAGTTTTCTTACTCTTGCGTGTGATTGAGATTCGCTAAATTGTGTCCTATGGATTGAGGCCCAATATAAAGTGGATTTAAATTCCATAACATGTCTTCGTGTAGATTTGTTACAGCAGGTGGGTACAGAAAGTGTTGAACTAGGCTTGAGTACTGCTAATATTTACATATTTATCTGGTTTCTTTGTTTGGGATCTGACTTTGTGTCTCAACATTTCACAAAAGGGGTTCAAGTAAAGATCCTTCAGCTCACTTGATCTCATTCAGGACACCAACCCTATTTTTAGTCATAGCAACTGTAACTATATTTATGCTCTATAGTGATCAGTAAAAATTGGGATTAGAGTTATAAAATATGGTATCCACAGTTCAGCTAAATAAACAAAATAAATGGAACTACCAATTTAAATACCTGCATAAAGATCTGCAAGGAATTTGATTTCCCGATCGTAATAACATTTTGTGTGAGAATGAAAGATCGTAAGTGAAGTCTGTAGATTAAAAATGTCTGCTGTTCCGGTTGTCAGGTTGATGCTGACATCACTTTCAGCTTCCACACTAAAACTAAAGAGCTGCAGATTTTCTCGTAGTAGCTCATAGCTCAATCCTTTAATGCTGTTCTCTGGACAGCTCTTTTATGACAATGTAATTCAACAATCTGTCATGTTTGTTTCACTGTTTCAACTTTCCCCCTTACCAAGTTGTATCACTTAACGATCTCTGTAAGATTTTGGCTGTCTGGTCTAATTCCACAATCCATCGTTGTTTCCACCTTAGACCAGTGTCATCTGCAAGCTTAACCATCATGAACATGTCTATGAATCGGGTTCATTAATGTATACATGAAACAGGAGGAACCCCAGCACAACAATCACTCAATACCTCATTTCTGCTGGGCATCATTTTCAATGAAGTTTGGCTTCCATCCCTTTATCCAGTTATTAGTTAATGCCATGTGACATCAGTTTTTTGGTACTTTGCCAGATGAATTGGAATCCTAACACAAGAACATGGCTTCCCAGGCACCAGGATAAACTCCTTTTTTTCAAATAGTGGCATGTTACCATTAAAATCTATCTGAACAGGTAGATTGGACTTCTTACTGGTTCAATTTAGTCAGTATTACTGGTTCATATTGTCTTGTTCAATTGGTATTCAATAAATATATCCCTTGGATTTTCTTTAGGTTTGGTTGCTCACAGTGATTTAGATGAGAGAGCAATTGATGCCTTGCGAGAGTTCAATGAAGATGGTGCACTATCAGTACTACAGCAGTTTAAGGAAAGTGATCTCTCTCATGTTCAGGTAAGGATCTTTCAGCGTGTTTGTTTTCCATCAGGCAAATATTGTATATTTGTGAGAATTGAGTATGGGGAATGAAAAGAACTGTAGCATTGTTGATTACAATATGATTACAATTGTACTCATGATTATAATGAGCTTTCAGCCCCTCCACAACTTCAAAACACTGTGCTACCTCAATTTCCTATATCACACATCGAACTATTGAGTGAGATTACTTGTTAATACTGAGTTGTGGTATTTATGCATTGTTTGTATCTCCATATTGTTATCCGAATTCGATGAAATAAAACTTCTCATTATTTGAATCTTTCAACTTATCAGTCACATTTGAAAACCAAAGTTAAGATGAGCTCAAACCCAATTATAGTTTTAACAGTGTTTAGAATGCGTTTAGGAGAGAGCAGAAAATGGACCAATTTAGTTACATAATGTAATCCTTTTTTGATGCAGAATAAAAGTGCCTTTCTATGTGGAGTAATGAAGACATACAGACAAAGAGAAAAGCAAGGGTCTAAAGTGTCAGATTCTAATAAAGGCCCAGATGAGACAAAAATTAAGGTACAGTATCCTTGATTTTTGCTTCACCGAGTGTAAGTAAGATGGTGGACAAACAATGCCCGAAACGTAATTCAGTGAGAAAACTCACTGGGTGTTTTTTATAATAGAACTGCTGAATAGTACTTTATGTTCATGTTAATGTAGATAAACTTTCAATTTCATTGCTGTTCTCGGCATCTTAATAAACGTACCACTATGCTACCTGAGGTTTGGTGGCTTTTTATAAATTGGAATACTGCATCATAAAAATGTACAGCAAAGAGGAGTTCCATTTGGCCCATCGTGCCTCTACTAGTTCAGATCATTCAGATCCCTGCAGCCGTGTCCTCCCACATCAGGCTCCGTGACCCAATCGCCCCCATCTTCGCCCAACTCCACTGGCTTCCCATCACACAGAGGATACAGTTCAAGATCCTGGTCTTCAACTTCAAAGCTCTCCATGGTCTTGTTTTCCCCCTACCTTTGCGACCTCCTAAGCGCCTACCATCCTGCTCACTCCCAAATTATGCTCCAGCCTGCTTCGCTTCCTCTGCCTCGCTCGCCCCACTATTGGTGGGCGGGCCTTCTGCCATTCTGCCCCCACCCTCTGGAACTCCATCCCGCAGTTCCTCCGCCTCACCCCCTTCCTTGCTTCCTTCAAGAGCCATCTCAAGACCCTTCTCTTAGGCTATGCTTTCGATCTCCCTGCTTTTTCCCATAACAGTTTTCCTCCTCCCAAAGGTGTATTTTGCCGTATTGTTGGCCTTCCTACACCAACCTGGCTGAGATCAGCTAGCACATCGTAGTGAATCTGGAACTTTCCTGATCCATTCCAGATTCAGTGTCAGTGTTATGATTGTACCTTTTTATAGTGCATTTTTGATAAATGGCAAAATCTGTTCGTATTATAGGCTCTTCTGGAAAGAACAGGTTATACGCTTGATGTTACAACTGGACAGAGGAAATATGGTGGTCCCCCACCAGAAGCTATACATTCAGGTCCTCAGCCAACTGTTGGTACTGAGGTGAGCAATGGGGATTGATGTGTTTTGCCTGTGGGTACCTGAAGTTTAAGTGTACTGTAATGAAAGGAGAAAAAAATCCATGGGTTATTTACTTTTCAAAATATAGTGGAATCCACTTTTGCTGGAAGTTGGGTGAATTGAACAAAATGCCCAGCCCCAATTCATTTGTATTCTTACCTGTTTTAAATATGCCTGCTAATTCAGACAAAAATCTGGACAAAATACCGCACTGGTCGCTGCTGAATGTACTCAATCGGGCCTTCTGTGTGTCAGCGTTCAGCCAGGAGGGACTCCGGGATGTAGATGGGAGGAGTCAAATTGCGATCGACTCCATCTATTCACAAAGCGGTTAAGTTGTGCTGTTAAGCAGTGAGGGGCGGAGGAACGGGGAAGAACGAGAGAGGGAAACTGTGATTGATTTGACAGCTGGAGCCACTTGTGAATGGGTGCAGTCCATCCATTCACAAGCAGCTATAGGGGGCAATCGTCTCAGCTGCCACTAATTGGTCCCCTTCCCGTCCAATTAGAATGTTTGCCTAGAAATAGCCAATACAGTAAATCTTGTGAAGACTTCGGGATGTCCTCCCTGTTTGAAAGGTACTCTACCAAATGTAAGGATTATTTTAACGTTTTCCTTATTGAAGGTTATTTAAAGCTAATGTAATTTTGTTACAGATTTTTGTAGGTAAAATACCAAGGGATTTGTTTGAGGATGAACTTATTCCACTGTTCGAAAAAGCTGGACCAATTTGGGATTTGCGTTTGATGATGGATCCTCTGACTGGTCTGAATAGAGGATATGCATTTGTCACCTTTTGCTGCAAAGAGGCTGCACAGGAAGCAGTCAAATTGGTGAGGTTCTATATTTTCCACACACAGTGCAATGTATTTCTTGAATGGGAATTTGTATAGCTAAATCTGTCTTATCAATTTTGTCAGTGTGACAACCACGAGATTCGGCCTGGTAAACACATTGGTGTTTGTATTTCCGTGGCAAACAACAGACTTTTTGTTGGATCCATTCCAAAAAGCAAGACAAAGGAACAGATTCTTGAAGAATTTGCTAAAGTCACAGGTGAGGTTGCATAAATTCCCTATAAATTCCCACAGCCTAGTTAATATACATTACAGCACCTTCAATCTGGTTTATCTTCTATTCGCAATAGTCAATGTCAAAGGTGTTTTGTAGTTGCCACAAATGTAATGGATTATTTTTAAATGGAAGAGATGCAACTTCACGTCAACTGGATTAATCTGGTTGGCTATTCCAAGTCAGTTTAGCCATTGCGTTTTAAGCTATTCAGTATTTGATAGTTTGAGATCACTTCTACAACCCTTCCTAATTTACTCAATCACGTATTGTTGAGGACTTCAGTGTACTACATATACTAGACTACAGTCTAGTAGTCTGCACAGTCTACAGATTGAGGGATCCACTCAGGTGCCTCTGCCCTTCCAACCACTACCTCCTTCCCCATCTCCCCCTCACACCCTGGCCCCCACTCATTCCCTCCCTCCACCTTCAAACCTGTCTCCCCCTCCTCTCTCATCACAACCATAACCTACATGAAACCAACCTCCTGCTCCCTCAAACCCATTCCTACCCCTCTCGTTACCTCCCAGCTCCAGCTCCTTGCCCCCCTACACAGACATTGTGAACCTACCTCTTCCTGTCCACTGGCACCATTCCCGCCTCTCTAAGAATGGCTGTCATCACTCCTATCCTTAAAAAAAACCCTCCCAGGACCCATTACTGCTCTTCCTTTCCAAGATGCTGGTACAAGTCGTTGCTTTGTTCTTTTCCCGCCACTACCTTCACAAACCTTTCCAATCGGGTTCCGGTGCCACCCACAGCACAGAAACAGCTTTGGTCAAAGTGACCGCACCAGGCTCCGTGACCTTCACCCTCATCCTCACCAGACTGCACTGGCTTCCCATCACACAGAGAATACAGTTCAAGGTTCTGGTCCTCAACTTCAAAGCCCTCCATGGACTTGCTCCCTCCTACCTCTTGCGACCTCCTAAACCCCTAACATCCTGCTCGCTCCCTCCACTTAGCGGGCTCCGACCTGCTTTACGTCCCCCGCCTCACCTTCTGGAACTCCACCCCACAGTCCTCCGCCTTGCCTCCTCCAAGACCTGTCTCAAGACTCTCTCTTCAATCATGTCTTCGGTCACCCTCCTTCCTCCCCTGTCCTTCACCCTACCCAATGCCAACCCCCAGCTCCGAAACACTGATTGTCCAGCGCCTTGGACATCCTCCCAACGTGAAAGGCGTTATACAAATGTAATTTTACTGTTGTACAGTGGATTACAATTATTCTGTATCAATTCTAGGGATTCCCAGTTAAACGGTAACAAATCTACTTTCATTGATTCTACAGAACTGCTTCTGCTTTTTGCCTGGTTTGGTTTTGCTTTTTTTGTTTCCTTAACCAGTTCACACACTCTTCACATTCTTCTCCCTTTCACTTATTTGTTACCAACACTTTGAGGCACTATGATGCAATTAAACTTCAGACTAGGATTGATGTAAAGTATTCATTGGATGATCTTATCTGATTATCTTATCTGCTTAAAAGCCTGTACATTACTTGTAGCTCTCACAAAGTTGAAAGCCATAATTTCCCTGCTGAAACTACTTTTTTTTAAAAAATCTTTTGGAATTACATGAAGTTTTTTTTGATGAATGTTCCAGTTTAATTTTAGTTATGAAAAACTGGAGGTCAGTGAACATGTAAATATGGACTTTTTAAATTAAAAATAATTACATTTTGACAGTTAAAAATATCCTAATCCAGAAACTCTTGAATTATATACAAGAATTTACTTGTATATAGGTACAAGAATTTACTTGTACCTACCAATTCACAAAATTATTAGTGAAGTGTTTTTTAGAATCTAGAAATTTCACAGGAATAATTCTGGCAGGTGTAGGCTGGGAAGGAGTGTGTGCTCCCTGTCAATCACTGGCAAGTAGTGCATTATTATTATATAGGTTTGGAAGAAATAGCTTTTATCCAGACATCACCACTTCTTATAGTGACCTCCCAATGTCATTTTGTAAAATTGGCTTGATTTCTCATGTTTTCTGTGCATTTTATCATGTAATTATTGCCTTTGTGATCCCAAATTATATTCATATATATAATATATATAACATATATAATGTACTTTGCAAACAGTATCTTGGTTAGTAGTCCAAATTTCATGCTACCCTTCCCTTAGGCCAGGATTACTGAAGTCAGTGTTTCCATCACCGCTATTTGAAAATAGCTAACTCAGCACAGACCATGGATTGAATTTGGCGTATCTGGCCTGTGACTCCATACGGTACCTTGTGGCTGGTGCATTTAGCCATAATTGAAACAATATATGCTTGCATTTAAAATATATTTAAGGTGTTTCTCCTGAAAAATGTTTCAATGCAGAAATTCAAAGCAGAACTTTGAAGTATTGCTGTGATTGCTTTTTCTTCTTATTTACCTCATGACCCATTGATCATTATTCACCCTTTTACTTATTTCTATTTCCCACAGTTTGTTTCTTTGCACTTAAGCCAGTGGCTTCATTGCTTCCTCTTCTCTACCCCTCTCAAACACACATGCATTGGCAGGGCTTGTGTATTTCTTCATTCTTGTTGTCTGAGTTGTAAAAGTATTGTGTTCTTTAACTGGAAAAGCTTTCTACAGTATCGTAGCAGAAAGTTTTAAAGAAAACACAGAAGGCACTTAATCATAAACTGCATAGAATTTGAAGAGAACAAATTCCAGGTACAGAGAAGCAAATGAGAAGAACATTTGAACTGGATTTTTAGAATATTTGTGTGACTCTATTTTGGCAGAGGGACTCACAGATGTGATACTGTATCATCAACCCGATGACAAGAAGAAGAATAGGGGATTCTGTTTCCTGGAATTTGAGGATCATAAATCTGCTGCCCAGGCCAGGCGCAGGCTTATGAGTGGGAAAGTGAAGGTCTGGGGCAATGTTGTAACCGTGGAATGGGCAGACCCCATAGAGGATCCAGATCCAGAGGTCATGTCAAAGGTAAATAGCCATATATGCGTTACTTTTGCAGATTCTAACCTGACATGTTGCAATATTGCTGTTGTATTGCAATTGTTTAACTAAATGCTTATGTGAACTATTGTAACATAAATTTTCCAGGGCATACATGCTTTGTGACAAGAATTTACTTCAGTTCTGTAATCTATAAATCACGGTAAAAAGCTTTGGCTACTTATTAGACTTAAATCTTCAAAGGGTTATTTATAGTGGAATCTTTTAAGAAGTTAACACTTGATGTATTAAATGTAATGTTTTTCACTTTTGACTCAAACACTATTGCTGACTTGCAGGTAAAGGTGCTGTTTGTTCGTAACCTGGGGAATTCTGTCACGGAAGAAATACTAGAAAAGACCTTTAGTCAGTTTGGCAAACTAGAGCGAGTGAAAAAGCTGAAGGACTATGCTTTCATTCACTTTGATGAAAGAGATGGTGCAGTAAAGGTAAAGACAACAAACCGTTTAAGATTTTATTTTTCAAAGCTGAGAAAAGCATAGAATTAAACACACAACATGAATTGAATAAAGACTTGACGTACTAGATTTGTCACTGCTGTGATCTGTGATGTAAATTCATCACCATCTTTCGGCTGATATGAAATGATGGACTATTTATTTTCTGAGGTCACTGCCTGTTAATTTGTTTAATGCCAGATGAATTCATTGATGATTTTAACACATTTTTCCTAATTATCTACATAAACTCCCATGACCAAAAGCAGTTGTTTCCTTAGGTAAATTGGGAGAATGAAATTTTTTAAAAACATTTTCACAGTCACCTAATTTAACTCTGTTCAGCGCCTTGGGACATCCTCCCGATGTGAAAGGCGCTTTACAAATGTAATGTTGTTCAATGGATGTTGACTTATTTCACACAATCAAATAGGACATTTGTTGATTCAACATGGAATTGTGGGATAGAGTTTAATATTAAGACAAGAAGGAGATGAAAAGTTCTTTGCAGATTTTAAGGTGGGCTGAGGGGATTTGCTTTTATGTTTAAATTATGAAATCACTGGACTATATACTTCATTTCTGGGTTCAGAATCCAGGCATGCAAATTCTTTAGTGGAAAGTTTCTTGTTTCCCTGTACTGATTGCTTTACTCCAATGGGATCATCTCTTAGTGAAATGCTGTCTTTCCAACCCCCATGTGGCCTAATGGGTAATTGCACCAGCGCGTGTAGCTTCTGGCCAAAGAAAACAGAAGTCTGCAAGTTTGATTTCCCATCTCTGCTGAGCAAGCTCATCTTATTTTGGACATCAGTTTTTGGCCTCACTGTCCCAGGGATTGGGAGGAGGGAAATGAATCAGGGGTCCCACTTGCAATTTCAATGTAATGAGTACTGCAGATTTTGTAGTTTTGGTATTTGCTGAGACGAGGATTGGGGTTGGTTAGGGTGCACTATACCGTTAAATAGCCTGTGATTGCTCTATCTGTGTCAAAAGCTTTTTAAAAAAAGCATCTTAGACAAGTTGTGGTGTCTCCCCTGTCTCCACCCCCCACCATTGAGATCTATATCTTACATAACCTGAACACATTTGACAGAGGTTCACTTGGGTTCACTAAGCTAGGAAGAGCAACAGGTTGTGGGCCATCAAAGTCCCAACTAAATATAGATGGCGGGTAGAATTTAACTATCTTAACTGGTAAAAAATATTGCTGTACTGGTGGGATTTCACAGGCAGTGTTAATTAATTCAGAGTGACTTTGTGTGCACAAAATTCTTGTGAATTATGAAAATCAGCAGTATTTGTTGAATCCACTGCATCTACTTCTAAAATACTGATTGTTTCAGACCTAACTGTCACGCACTTGTAGTAAACGTGAAACTTGCTTACTGAAACGTAGGGTTCAGAATCACTTGGTTTAATTCATGCACAAATTCAATCAAGTGTGTGTGATAATGGTGAATTTAGTTATTTTGTTTAAAACCTTTTTTTAGAGTTTCTAACCCTCCAAAATACAACTGCTTTACAATATTTTTAGCTACAGGGTTCAAAATTACCCGTTAAAATGGTAAGTAGGCAACTCATGGCAATTCTGTATCTTTGTGTGTGGCAGGCCATGAGTGAAATGAATGGGAAACCTCTCGAAGGAGAATGTATTGAAATTGTTCTCGCTAAGCCACCGGACAAGAAGAAGAAGGAGCGCCAGGCTCAGAGACAAGCTGCGAGATCTCAGCTGTGAGTATTGTGGAAATTGATTAATTTAAATTGTGTAAAAGTGTTCCGGTTGAAATCTGCCAATTTACTGACACTCTGTTGGAAAACGATGCTCTCAGTGAGATTGAGAATTCTTCCTATTTAAATCTAACTCGATTTCAGACAATTGCCCTATTTTTTCAACTATTGACCATCTCCCTTCACCCATTGGAATGATAGTACTCATTTTGTCTGCAGTGTATCCTTTGGCTTCAGTAAAAATGTGAGCACTATGACCCTCTTCTTGCTCTCTCTCCTCCCTAACACCCCCCCGCCCGCAAATTGGCAGCATGAACTATGTTTAAGGCATCTCTGCTTATTGAGGATCTTTTGACCACATTTTTTTTACAATCTGCAATATATATTGGGACAATAGTGGGCATTAAGGATTGAATCTAGGTTTGGCATTTTAATAGTATTTTCTTAAGAATTGACGAGAATTGATGTTCATTTTATTATGCAGGTAGGCATTTCAACAGTCAAAAGACTATTGTGTTGTCAAGCCCAAACTTTATGTCTTTACTGTTTTAAATTCCATAGGTACGAGGAGTATTATTACTACCCTCCTCCCCGCATGCCAGCCCCAGTACGAGGCAGAAGTCGTGGAGCCAGAGGAGGTTACAGTTATCCTCCAGATTATTATGGATATGAAGATTATTATGATTATTATGGCTATGATTACCATGATTACCGTGGAGGTTATGAAGATCCATACTATGGCTATGATGACTATCAGGCACCTGTTAGAGGAAGAAGTGGCAGAGGTTCAAGAGGTGCCCCTCTTGCCAGAGGTCGCGGAGCTCCTCCATCCCGTGGCAGATCTGGATTCGTACAGCGTGGTCAAATGGCAGGGAGAGGATCTCGTGGTGCAAGAGGGGGACCCCAGGTGCAGCAAAGAGGCCGCGGGGTACGTGGTGTCAGGGGTGGCCGCGGTGGAAATGTAGGAGGCAAACGAAAAGCTGACGGGTACAACCAGCCAGATTCGAAACGCCGCCAGACAAATAATCAGAACTGGGGCTCCCAACCTATTGCTCAGCAACCGCTCCAAGGTGGTGATTATTCTGGTAACTATGGTTACAACTCTGAAAACAACCAGGAGTTTTATCAGGATACTTATGGGCAACAGTGGAAGTAGACCATTAGGGGTTCAGTAAGATATGACTCTTGATAGGTTGTCTGAACAGACTTCAAAATACAGATTGGCCTTAAATCTGATTGGCTGCCGCTCGCTAATTGGTGACACCTGGCAAGAATCCCCTATTCGTACATGTATATATTTTTTACCAAAAAAAATTCACTTGGACTTCACTGCGTAGCCTGGAATGATTCCCATTTGCTTGTGGGGAAGGCTTTTTTTATTTTTTGTTTTTGAAATTCGGCTGTTTGAATAAAGGCATTCCATGTAGTTTAGCAGAAGTTGGACACAATTATTCATCATGATTTTGCCAAAAAAAAGATTGTTTTTGGAAATCTGGCTCACTACTAAACATTATAGTCTCATATTTGGCTTCAGTGTATGTATACTACTGGTAGTTTTGTTTCCGTGGCTTTTAAAATTAAATGCATAACTTACAAAATATGAGCTTGTTGCTTTTTCCTGAATTTATTGTATTTGAAGTAATTAAAGAAAACTGTATGTTACAAACTTGCATTCCCAGGAGCAGGCAAGTTTACCTAAATACGTTTGTTTGTTGTTGACTGATATTTCAAATTACTACCAGTTCCTTTGGTTTGGCTTTTCCAGAAGTGACACTTTGTCAAGAGTTCATTCTTGTATTCTCTATCTACTGTTAATGTCTATTTCAATAAAATTTCAAAAGTCTGTCAAACCACATGAATTTAACCAAATTCCATTTTGTTGCGTAAATTTTCCTTTTGACAGATTATTTTCAAAACTTACAAAAAGCAGATCTAAATTCTCCTGCAAAGAATTTGTAATAGGAAAATCTTGGTACAATGGATGAATTATGGAGGGTAAAACTAGGAATGCATTAATGTACAATTTAGCTAATTTTCCATTATAGAGTGCTTACATGTTTATATACAGCATTAAATATTGAGAATTTTAAGTTTAAGAAACCCAAGTGATGTATTGAAAAGCAATGTCAGCAATACAGCATTTCAGGTCTTTATAGTAATAGTGTAAGATAATTGTCAATGGTGCACAAATATGAATGAAGAGTTCAGATGTAACTTTTGTTTAACTCTTTTGCTGCACTGATGGTGCATCATATAACCTGAATCCTGCTGCAGTTCATAATCGATCTTGTGTCTAGGTGGTGCGGTGGAGATGGCACCAAATAGTGCCTTGAACGATGAATTATGTTGCAAAAGATTAAAATTAACTACATTTGGCAAGTTCTTCATTGCAATGGTATCTTCATGCCCCAGTGTATTTAATGTTTCTTCGTAAGAATGAATTCATTCATGTTTGTGAAGAAACTACTGAAAAATGCATTTTTAAATATTCAGAAGAACATACTATTTGCTCATCCTTGGATTATTTATACTTGATATTTTAAAATGCTTCCAAGAATTGCACAGTCAATTTGCTCGATACGTTTTAAACCCAGTCAGTTACATAATGTGAACAACATGTATGCTAGAATACAAGTAGGCTGTTTGTGGAACTTTGAATTTACGTTTAAAATAGGAGTGTACCATTTCTTTCAATATTTGAATTATTCTTAAATCATGACAGAATGAAGTTCTGAAACTCAAATGGATTTCCGATGAAACAATGTGGTAAGATTTTGAAATTAGACAAACCAAACCTTAACATTTTCAATAAAACTTCATGTGACTAGCTGAAACTTACTTTGAACCATTAAAATGATGGAATCAAACCTCTGCTTGATGTGTACTTGTACATATCATTTCTTCATATTATTTGAATGGTAATGTATCTTGGTTCAAGAGATGGTTATGAAACGTAGCACATGTACTGTGTTGTACTGTAGTTGGAATCTACTGTAATTGCAAGATTAAAATGGTACACTCCTAACCATTCTGAACAATGCAATTGATTACATTTTCCTTCAATCTTTGAGCTATAAAAATGTTGAAGCATTAATCTTTAAGAAGACATAAGAAGCTGCATTTTCAAAGTGGCATTTTAAAAACATTACTTAATTGTTTTTCTTTCTAAAACTAAACTAGTTTTAGATCCCATTTTAATGGCTTCCTTTTGTTGCCTGGCTAGCAGGAAAACGAGGTCGAGGCCGGTCCTGACCTGTTTTGATGACGACTGACTTGCTATGTGGAGGTTACACTGGAAACTGCTAATGGAGATGATGGTAAGATTCCAGACCATGACGCCAAATGGAGACCAGGAACAGCCAAGGGAATGAGGATTGCTTCAGATTTCAACATACAGACTTCAGTTTTTAAATTTTGTATAGCCAATGTACCAGTTTTTAAATGTACTGAGGTAGTGGTGGGTGATCTTTTAATTTTGTTAGGATTTCATAATGGCCAGGAGACTTGTACAATGCAGACTTACTTTTATTAATGTGGCATTGTAAGCCACTATATTAATTTTAAACATGGCCAAACTGATTGTACTACAAAATCTCTTCATCACCAATCACTACCTCACACAGCAGTTCTGCACCTGCAGAAAAGAAGTGCTTGCAGGTTTGAGTGTAATCGCCAAAATTTCAGGTAGTCGAGCATTCCAGAAAAAAATGGTTCTTTTCGGAACCTGACTTTCAAAAAGGGTTGGTTAACTACCTCAGTCGCCGAGGATTAAACTACCCTGTGTGTACTGTAAATAAAATATTGTAGACAAAAGCAAGACTTACACAGAGAGAACATGTTGTATTTTATTGTTCATCTGGATTTTTTTCCCATTCATTATTACTTACATCAGCTCTGGCTAAACTAGGGTATGTAAATTTATATTCTAACCCTAATTTTTATTTTTCCAGAAGTGACCAGGAACAAGTCTTGCCTTTGTCTCCAAAACTGAAATTGCCGTCATGCTTTTTCAGATAATATAGTTAGCCTTAGGTTGTATGATAGTTGAAGGAGATGTTACTTTTGTAAGTACTGAGATGTTGGAAATTGCAATTTGACAGCAAATCATCTATTCTGAAATAAAATACAGTATCCCTTTTGATGGTTTCATATAGTTTATAGTCTATACAGATTGCACATATCTTTGTGTTCTAATGAAGTTAATATAAATTGCGTTCTCTGATCCAGTTCATTTGAACTGGATGTAAACTGTAACAAGCACACTTGGGTTTACTTTGTTCTTAAAAAGTTTCCCTGCTGACTTGGTGCCAGTTCCTTTTGTAAATGAGTGATCAGAAATGTTCAACATGCTTTTACCTAGAGATTATCTGGTTCCCAAAATGGTACTGTAGCCCCACAAAACTACCAAATGCAAGCAAATAAAACCGTCTTGAATTTTAGTAACATGTTACAAAACTACAATTGTTTGGGGTTGAAAACTGCTGTGTAAGTTCAACATTTTTTAATGATAGAAAGTTTTGGGCTAACATCAGGAGATTTGCTTTTAGCTATTATATAGTGAAGCGTTTAAACTTATGTGAGATTGAAATTGCTGCAGTATGCTTCAGTATTCTTTAACTCCAAACTTTTAACAGTGAAATCCCCCCCCCTGGCGTTTGTATTTACAATAATCTAACCCAAAAATAATGGACAGTGGAATGGGATTTAATTAGATGGCTAAGTAAACACCAGATGGATTGGATTGAGTGCACCATGACTGAAGTCAGAGGATTAGCTTGTTGAATAAAGCGCCTTAGAAATGTGGGGAAGGGGGCAAGTTCATGGGGTTTGTTCTGAACTGGTGACTACATCAGCTTCAGAAAAATAAAATGTTTCTTGTTTCATGAATTGCGCAATGTTTGTTTTTTTGCATTTGATACTATTAACATTTGTCATGCAAAATTACCTAAATTTCTGTCTAGGTATTGAGAGTGCGGATTTGAAAGATAAAGAGGTGTTCAAATATTTGGAAGGGTTGATGAAAGTAGCTTGCATTTGATATCAGCCTAACTTGTCCGTGCAAGGTCAGGCATTCTATCTTATTTTATCCAGAACCATACATTGCAGCTATTCTGCTATTTTGGGATTGCTTTAAACCTCCAGGGTATTTACAAAAACCAAATTAGGGAGTTGCTACAATCATGTTACACTCTTATCCCAGTATGAGTGGACAGCATGGATATTGTAGGTTTATTGCAATTGTATATTTGAAGTCTGCCTGTAAAGGCTGTGAGGGTATATAAGAACTTGCCTAGCAGAATAATTAAGCTTGCCTACCTTGAATATCTGATTCTAGGGGTTTCTGGAGAGTTTTTTTTTAATGGATTAGGACCAAGTAAGATGGAGTTGGGACCAAATCAATTCAACAGAAATCTAGGTAAAAGTTATGGAACAGAAGGCTAAGATATGTGAAAATGCAGTTTAACTCTTTAATCTCTATAGCCCATTGAAAGGGATATTGTAGCTTAAGTATGCCCCATGCCTCACAGACAGATGAAAGGGTAAAAATCTGGATGTAAACCAATATAACTAGGAAAAGGTTGCTTGGTTTCTGTATAATCTGATTTCAGTTTAAAACTACCTGATCAATCATTGCTTACATCCACCCATGGAAACTGGAGATGTTACTTGTCCTTTAAGGACGTTATTGCTAAATGTAGCAAGATTTCATTGGCATTGACCATCATTGTTTCATTCCTGCAGATAAACCTTGTTTTATACTGTAAGCTGGAGGTGAGTGTAACTTATTTTTGTAATAAAGATTTTGATTTTTAACCTTGTCTTTCCAAATTGAGATGTCTTTTTAGTTGCTCAAGAAGGCACAATTCTGATACATGAAGATTTGTAATCTGTTGAAACCAGTTTGGTGTTCACATTTCTGTTTTAAAAGTAATTCAGCAAAGCAGAGATACTTTTGAGATGACAGCAGAAAAAATGCATTGAACAGTTTGATTTTTTTTTTACCCCCCCCCCCCCAGGTTTAAATGGATCAGTTTATCAATTTATATTTGCAAGCTGGCTTGATATTTTTAACTGTTTTAACACAACTATTTTAAACTGGTGATTGAAGAAAACTGATCACAGTACAAAGATGACAAAATTACATTTATAGAGAGCCTTTCATGTCGGGAGGACGTCCCAAGGCGCTAAAAATGGAAACCCACAATTACAACTGTGAACTGAAGCATCAATTTAGTTTTGACCAAATAATATTTATGTAAAATTTGTGGACTCACAATTAACAGTTTTGGTATACCAACTTCATTTCTATTCCTTGTTTCTGTTGACTTCAATTTGGTGCAAATAGAAAATTGACCAATTATCCATGTATTATCCCATTTCCTTAACCTGTTTTCATATTGTAATATGGTTCCATTTGATGACATTGCCCTTTCAATACCCCACCCAGGTATCTTCCTGTGTAGGCTCCTGCCAAGTGAGTGAGCCATGTTTTAGAGGGTGGGCCCATCACAATAAGGCATCCTCTACCCCCACCCCCTTACAACTAATTGTAATACTGTTTCATTAACTGAACATAGGGCAAGTTTCCTTACTCCACACGCCTAATAATAATCCCTCCAAAAAATAAAACAATAATAAATTGGTCATTTTTCAATCCATGACTGTTTGTGGGACACTGCTGTGCACAATTGGCTGCTGCGTTTCGCCCACAAATATACAGTCAATTCACTTTACAGTACATTCTGTGAAGTGCTTTGAGACATCTAGAAGACATGAAAAGCGCAATATCAAATGCAAGGATTATTATAGGTGAGCTTTTTTCCCCCATTTTAAATGTTCTGGGACTACCCTGCGTGAGGGGTGCTATATAAATGTACGTCATTGTTTTAGTCCACATGCCAAATAATTTCAGCTGGCTGCATGTATTAACCTTTAGTGTAGCATAATTGTTTTACTCATCTAGATGTGGTATCAAAATATCAAAATGCTAATTTTTAAGCTAAAAATATGCCCTCTACCTTTTTTTTAAAAGACTAATTCAATTTGAACCAATCTGGATCGTGCGAGCTAGGAGAAAAAAGGAATGGTAAGAAAAAAATGTTTTAAACAAAAGTAAGAATAGTTGTATGTAGCTTCACCTGAAAATTAAAACTAGGAAGGAATAGGATCAGCAGAAATTAAAAATGTCAATTTTCTCCTCTTTCTAAAGGTACAGAATCTTTCTGTGGTACACTTCCATGTATGTTGGGCAAACTTCAGTACCCTAGAAGGTAGATCTGGCTATATTTAAAAAAAAGGAAAATGGGTATATCCAGTGAGAGTGTAAAGGTGAGGAGTAATGTTGAATTTGTACAAAACCTTGGTTAGACAAGAATAAGAATACAGTAATGTAATTCTGATCTCAACAACTTGAATTTATATAGTGCCCTTTACGCGGGGTAGTGTCCCGGAGTTCTTTACAGTGGTGGAGTCTGACAACGAGCCAGGGGAAGAGGGAGGGGGCAAGATGACTAAGCATGATCAAAGAGGAAGGTCTTCAGGCAGGATTGTAAGGTGCGGAGGGAGGGGGAAGGTGGAGGGATTGAGGGAACAGGTTTGGGGTGCAGTGGCTGAAGGCATGGCCGCCAATGGTGGAATGGAGAGCACGGGGGACAAACGGGAAGGCACGGGGGACAAACGGGAAGGCACGGGGGACAAACGGGAAGGCACGGGGGACAAACAGGAAGGCACGGGGGACAAACGGGAAGGCACGGGGGACAAACAGGAGGCCAGAGCCAGCCAGGTGGCGGCAGCGGGTGGTGGAGTAGGGTAAGTAGGTCAGAGTTAGGGAGCTGCGGGGGAATGAAGTGATTTGAAAATGAGTGAGGAACTTGAAATCGATCCGTTTGGTGATTAGGAGTCAGTGGATCCTTGGAAGGACTGGTATGATGGGGTTACAGAGTTTCGGAATCTCCTCACTGCAAGACAGATACAGCAGTTATGGAAAGAGTACTGCATAGGTTTACTCTTGTTAGGATCTGGGGTGGTAGGTTATTGCCATCGGAATAGACTGGATAGGTTAGGCTTTGCTGGAGAAGAAATGTTTTAAGAGGGGATCTAATCTAGGTATTTAAAATTATAAAAAACTTCAATAAAGTTAGCATAAATAGTCTGTTCCCACATGTTGGGGAATCTGTAACCAGACCAACCATTAAGGGATCCAAGAGTATTTTGGAAGAACTTCATGAGGGTACTCATGAGGGGAGTAAAGAGTGGGTGGAGACTGAAGTCGGCATGGTCTGGTTGAGCTGAATGAATACAGCTATGCTTTCCAATTCTGTGTAAAACCTTGCCCGTACAGCCATGTGTAAGCACAGATAGTGTCAGTGGGCTATTAGACAGTTGGGGGTTGGTGTCACATCACAGCTGATCATGTCTTCAACAGATAGACTTGATTATCCATGCTTTCTTACCTATGCTGTACGGTCTTGATCATATTGTTCAACATTATAAATCACCCCTTTTTGGCCTATTTCCCATCCATTTCTCTCCCATTCCCTCTGAACAGCTTCCTGTGAAAGCTATCTTGGATCAGCTAACTAAGTTCTCGTGACTAAAAATATTACCGCACCATATACATCTGCTGGCTCATCAAACTAAACAATTAGGGACATTTCAATGTTCTGGTAAATAGAATCTAATTTCTCTACCACTACTAGAATCATTCTTGGTGACTTCAATCTCACCATTGCTTCTCATTTTCTACCAATCGCAAAGTTGCTAATGCTCCTCTTCCACTTTGTACCGGCTTCATTATCACTTCCTCCGACCATATTTCATTTATTTTCATTGTTGCTTTGCATGCTCTGAGCACGAACCATCTTCAAGCAATGGCTAAGCGCTGATGGAGGGCTAAGTCTCCATCATTAAGGCAACCTCCAAGAAGATTGGTTTTCTCTTAGTTTTTCCTTCTCAATTTTAATTCTCAAGTTTGTCAAATTGAATGTTGCTTTCATATCTAAATAGACCCTTCAATCATCTCTGCACTCCTGGGTACGATACAAGCAAAAGGGATAACTGATCTTTCTCTTCTATTCGAGATATCTATTGGAATCTTTCCTCTCTTAATATTAAAAAAATGAATATCATGTAGGACACCCTTATGTCAAAGCATTTGTTCTTCTCTAAAGTGTAATAACTGTTGTAATAATCCTTGCATTTGATATAGTGCTCTCATGTTATCGAGATATCTCAAAGCTCTTCACATGATATACTATAAAGTGGATTAACTATATTTTGTAGGCCAGTTTGCAAACAGCAATGTCCCACAAACACCCATAACCAATTTTATTTAGATTGTTGGCCAGGACATCAGGAGAAACTCCTGTTTTCTTTTGAACATTGCCACAGGATCTTTAATATCCACCTAAACAGGAAGATGGAGACTAGGTTTAATGTCTCACCTGAAGGATAGTACCTTCAACAATGCAACACACACCCAGCACTGGATTGGAGCGGCATCTTACACTGTGATTCCAAGTCCTGACATGGAGCTTGAACCCCAACCTTCTGACTCACAGGTAAGTGTGCTACCATTGAGTGAAGCTGACATGGTAGATGACAAGACAGGAGAGATCAGTCCTATAGTTTAGTGGCTAGAGTATCTCATGAGTAAGACGACCTGGGTTCGATTCCTGGCAGGGCGAAATGTAAGGCAAGTTTCCTTATTCAATACGCTTCTGTTTACCTATCCGTAAGTAGGAACCCGGTTGTTGTCACTCAATCCACAACTATTCGTGGGACATTGCTGTGCGCAATTGGCTGCCGTGTTTCACCCACAAAATATACTGTCAATTCACTTTACAGTATATTCTGTGAAGTTCTTTGAGACATCACAAAGACATGCTAAGGTGCTATATCAAATGCAAGGTTTATTTATGATGGAGATTGAAACCTCCGGCAAGATTTCCTGCTACTTATCCAGTCAGGACCACCCTACCCGTTAGGGCTTTGACTTACAGGGTTAACAGGAGCTGAGTGGAAAGACTCTCTGCCCCCAGTGACTGATCTGCCCTTCCAGGACCTGCCGATGAGCCGGACTGGCTGTGCTGTCCTCAGCTGTGGCCTGGAATACCGTGGACCCACCCGGCTCAGGGACAGGACTGGAGACCGCCGCAGAGGGTTGGCTGGACTCCCACATCCCATTGCCAGGCATGTCAACCCGGGACCAGTTCAGCTCCAAGGAGAACCCTCTTATCTACCCCAAGAAGGATAGTCACTTGGATTGAAACTTAAGACGTTTGGGTGTATACTGCCCAGAAGGGACAATGCAAGGAGGGAGGCACGTGATGCCATGGAGCTAAGATGTCGTCAGGCGCGGGCGCCATCTTGGTAAAGGAGGAGCGGAGTGGCGAGGAAGCGGAAATGACGATTTGGAAGCGAAGGGGTGGGTGGGGCTGACGAGCCTGAGGAAACGGGAAACGCGCGTGAGAGAGCGACGGTTGGGCGTTGAGAGCGGGCGCGGCCCGGCACCGAGCCATGGCGGCGGCGACCGCCTTGTGAACCCAGACACAGCAGAGAGCGGCCGAAGATGATGCGGCATCTGCGGAGGGGCCTCCGGGAGCTCGGGCTGAGGCTCAGGTTTCACCTCGTCCGTGATATCGGCCGCCAGTATCCGGTCTTCTGCTTCATCCTCCTTCTGCTGAGCTCATCCACCCTGCTGTTAAACAGGTAAACACACCGTGTGGGGGGCTGTTAAACAGGTAAACACACCGTGTGGGGGAGGGGGGCTGTTAAACAGGTAAACACACCGTGTGGGGGGGGGGCTGTTAAACAGGTAAACACACCGTGTGGGGGGGGGCTGTTAAACAGGTAAACACACCGTGTGGGGGGCTGTTAAACAGGTAAACACACCGTGTGGGGGGGGGGGCTGTTAAACAGGTAAACACACCGTGTGGGGGGCTGTTAAACAGGTAAACACACCGTGTGGGGGGCTGTTAAACAGGTAAACACACCGTGTGGGGGGCTGTTAAACAGGTAAACACACCGTGTGGGGGGGGGCTGTTAAACAGGTAAACACACCGTGTGGGGGGCTGTTAAACAGGTAAACACACCGTGTGGGGGGGGGCTGTTAAACAGGTAAACACACCGTGTGGGGGGGGGGGGCTGTTAAACAGGTAAACACACCGTGTGGGGGGGGGGGGGCTGTTAAACAGGTAAACACACCGTGTGGGGGGGGGGGGGGCTGTTAAACAGGTAAACACACCGTGTGGGGGAGGGGGGATGCTCTTAAGTAGGTAAACACACCGTGTGGGGGGGGGGGGGAAGGGCTGCTCTTAAATAGGTAAACACACTATGTATGTGCTGCTGCTCTGAATAGGTAAACACACCATGATTACATTTGTATGGTGTGTTCACATCGTGAGGACGTCCCACTGTACACTGGACAATGTACAGCATTTCAGATCCGAGCTGGCGGGAGAAGGGTGGGGGAGGGGGGTGACTGAGGGGAAGGGGGGATGAAGGCATGGTTGAAGAGGAGGGTCTTAAGGTGGGACTTGAGGAAGGCTAAGGAGGGTGTGAGGCGGAGTGATTGGGGATGGAATTCCAGAGGTTGGGGGCAGAGTGGCTGAAGGCTCTCCCGCCAATAGTGGGGCGGGTGGGTCGGGGGAGTGGAGCAGGCCGGAGCCGGCTGAGCGGAGGGAGCGGGCGGGTTGGTAGGGGGTTAGGAGGTCGCAGAGGTAGGGTGGGGCGAGGCCATGGAGGGCTTTGTAGGTGAGGACCATGATCTTGAACTGGATCCTTTGAAGGATAGGGAGCCAATGGAGTTGGGGGAGATGGGGTCACAAAGTTTGGTGCGGGAGAGGACACGGGCTGCAGAGTTAGTTCTGGATTATCTGCAGCCTGTGGAGGGAGGAGTTGGGAAGGCCGACAAGCAGGGAGTTTGCATAGTTGAGCCTGGAGGTGATGAAGGCATGAACAAGAGTTTCAGTGGCCTGAGGGGTGAGGACTCAGGCGATATTACAGAGATGAGGTAAGGCAGAGTGGGTCATGGCTTGAATGTGGGGAAGAAAAGACAGTTGAGGGTCGAACAAGACACCTCGGTTCCTGACTGGCTTGGTGAGTTGAAGTGTGCAACCATGGAGGTTGAGCGCTTTGGGATGTCCTCCCGACGTGAAAAGCGCTATATCAAATGCAAGGATTATTATTATTATTGATGCTGGCAGAGCCTGCTGTGCAGAAGCACTGGCGTGAGCCAATCAGGAGGGCCTCAGTCTTGTTCACATTCAACTGTAGGAAATTTCCCCTCATCCAGGACTTGATGTCCGACAGGCATTCTGTCAGGACAGCAGTGGTCCTGGAGTTGAGGCTGGAGGCAGAAAGATAGAGTTGTGTGTCATCCACATACATATGGAAGTTGACCCCATGTCTGTGGATGATGTCACCAAGGAGGAGCATGTAGATATTGAAGGGGAGAGGGCCAGGGACAGAGTCGTGGGGGACACCAGACGTGACAGTGCAGGTGCTGGAGGAGAAACCATTAGAGGCAACAAAGTGGAGTCGGTGAGAGAGATAGGAATTGAACCAGGCAAGAGCAGGTCTGCGAAGATTAAGTAAGGAGGAGAGGCGGTGTATGAGGATGGAGTGGTCGACAGTGTCGAAGGCGGCAGAGAGGTCGAGGAGACAAGGAGGCAGAGGGAGCCCTGATCACAGATGTTCAGAATGTCATTAGTGACTTTGACCGGGGCTGTTCCTGGCTGTGGGCAGCACGGAAGTCGGATTGGAGGGGTTCAAAGAAGGAAGGGCGAGAAAGAAAGGAAGAAAGAGAGAAAGAAAGGAGACAACTTGTTCCAGGACCTTGGAGAGGAATGGGAGGTTAGAGATGGGGCGGTAGCAGAGAGGCACCAAGTCCCAGCCTGGCATCTAGGGCCCCAATCCCGGGTAGGTCTCCTCTGACTCCACTCCAGGCTCCCCGGCTGCGGGAGACCTTGACCTCGAGCCCCAGGACTCCCGACGCTCCAGCTTGAGTCTGGACGCCTCAAGATCCGCAAGAGCCTCATGAACCCAGCCTCCTGACCATCGCCATCTTGGACTAGAACTCCAATGCAGTTCTGGAGTGTGCAGCAATGTTGGAGTTGCTGTCTTTTGAATGAGAGATTAAACCGAAGTCCTGTCTGTTGAAGTGGAGGTTAAAAATTCTATGGTGCCACTTGAAAAGAGAAGGGTATTACTCTGAATGTCCTGGACAACAATCCCCTCCTCATTAAAAAAAATCATTTCATGACTGTTTTTGAGCAAATAGTGTGTATAAACTGGCTGCCAGTTTTGCTTATAAAACAGTTGATCTACAGTATATTCTGTGAAGCGATTTGAGGTGTCTTGCAAACAGGAAAGACACAAATGTAAGGATTATTATATAAATGAAGATTATAGCTGTGTTAAAGGCAATAAGTATTTTATGTCTTGAGATACATGTTATAACCTGTTGGGGCTTTGCCCACACAATTTATGTTTCCATCCAAATTTTGAGCCTGGTAACTCCTTTGAGGATATTAATAATACTGATCATCCTTGCATTTGATATCTTCGAGGAATCTCAAAGCGCTTCACAGAATATATTGTAAAGTGATTTGACTGTATATTTTGTGGGCGAAACGTGGCAGCCAATTGTGCACAGCAGTATCTCACAAACAGTCGTGGATTGAAGTGACCAATTTACTATTTTTTTTTTGAAGCAAGTATTACCCTCGGAAAAACGATCGCCAATCGACTGACAACCGGGTTTCTACTTGTTGCTTGGTAAACAGAGATGTGTGGAGCAAGGAAACTTGCCCAACATCTCACCCTGCTGGGAATTGAACCCAAGTCTCTCGCTTGCGAGGCGAGTGCTCTAACCCTGAGTTACAGGACTCCACATATTCCATGGCTATTGTATTTTATTTTTACACAAACGTTCTGTTGTGCATCAAATTGAGTCATCTTACTATTGAAGGTAATCTTCAATCTCATTATGACTGCCTAGGAACAGCTGAGACAACATCAGTTATAGTGATATATATTAACTCAGTGCAGTTAATAATAATTAGCTGAAAGGGTCCTGTGGTACGTGTGTAGAAGTTTGAGCCAATTATGGGTGCAAATTGAAGATTGGCTCCAATTTGACACATTGAAAGAAAATGCTCTGTACTTGAATTAGCCCAACTCAAAATCAGGGAAAACACTGTGAAATGCCTACCAGCAAAACTAATAACTGTTTCAGAAATTATTGATGGGGGAAGGGGGCTGGATTTAATAACTTTGCCAAAAGAGAACAATGGCAAGACACTGTATCTGGTGATGGGAGGTGGTATGATTAGTCTGGCTGATATTGTTATGCAGTGTGGGAATAAAGCCTGGGTAGGTACCAAAAGGGGCATAACTACATTAATCGAGTAAGACTTTCAATTTGCTAATTGTTCTGAGAAAAAGTGAACAATGTCTTCTTAATTTTTGATTTGCTTAAAGGTATCTGAACATTCTCATGATATTCTGGTCATTCCTGGCTGGAGTTGTCACTTTCTATTGGTCACTTGGACCGGATTCTCTTTTGCCCAATATTCTCTTCACTATCGAACGAAAACCAAAGGTAAATTTGAATCTTTTTTACTGTTAATAAAACACACAGTGTAATTACCATATCATTTCTTACTAGTAATTGGGTCACCTTACAGTATTGACATGACACTTGTAATCCCCAGTGTTATCATAGGGATTACAAGTAGTGTAATGCATAGCAACATGGAGCACACTAGAAACTGGACTGGCAATTGATATTACTGCTTGCTTACTGGGCACCGATCTGTCCTTTGATTGGGCTGTCTGGATCAGCTCTCTGGCTGGGCCTGAAGTGCCGGGCTCCACTCTTAGGCTTGCCAAGCTCCTCCTGCAGTGACATCCGTTGAGTTGCCTCGGTGAGGACAAGTGTATTTGGAGATCCGTGCAAGGGCAGCAGCGAAACAAAAAGTTCTATTAAAACTAGGGAAATTATTTAATATTAAACACTTAAGCAATTCTGGAGTGAGAAATGTTAGCTTCAATCATATATTTATTATTGGCTGTTTCACCCACAAATATTTAGTCAATTCACTTTACAGTCTATTCTGTGAAGCGCTTTGAGACATCTAGAAGACGTGATAAGCGCTATATCAAATGCAAGGATTATTAACATTTAAGGAATGTCTGCAAAGTCATGAATTGTGAACATAGTGTAATACACCAAAAAAGTATGTTTTTCAATGAGCTTCAATGTTGATTTTTGTTTTCCAGCTCAAACAGCAGGAACTATTTCCCCAAGGTCACAGCTGTGCTGTCTGTGGGAAAGTTAAATGTCAACGACATAAGTAAGTTCAGTTTACCAAAATACTTAAGTTGAGAAGGTAATTTAGAGCATGACTATTGAAACACAGAATCCATAGCTTCTGAACATGACCTTGAAACAAATCTAATGTTTGCATATGCTTTGGTAAGGTATACAACACATACAATTTTACAGCTTTTGTGGGTTTGGACTAAATTTTTGCAATGTGGTTGCAATTAATGGAGGGAGGCCTGGGGAGTGGCGTCTGAGGATTAGTTACATTAGTCTAATCTCTAAATGTTATCTTTTGTCAGACCTACACTACTTCTGGAAAATTACCAGCCTTGGCTGGGTTTGAAAATTAGTTCAAAGGTGGATGCATCTCTGTCTGAAGTAAGTGAACTCAAGGTTTCTGAGTTTATAGTTGGGTTTCATTTGATTCTTGCTTCTGATTGTCCAGTTTTTGCAGTGATGCTGTGTGGAGACACTGGGCAGAGGAAGGCAAGAATTGGTGATTGCTGAATGTGCTGCTTTCTTAAAGTAGCTTTCATAACAACATCAACAACAAAAACAACATTTGATAATTGATGAACAAAGAGTGTAATCAATTAGGCATACAGTTTTAGGTTTTTGCTAACAGTCAAACTTTGATGTCTGCAGATGTTGGAACTGGTGATTGAAAACTTTGTTCATCCTTGGTACAGGTAAGACATGGTCAATATCATTTATTTCAAATGATAACTTGCAATATAAATGGAATGCTCTATATTTTAAAAATACTGATTCACAAATTGATTTGGACTTAAATTGCATTAGAATTCTCTATCTTATTAAAGTATTAGTAGTACATGTTGACCATTGTGGAGTCCTGTAGCTCAGTGGTTAGAGCACTCGCTTTGCAAGCCAGACACCTGGGTTCAATTCCAGGCAGAGGGCGAAACCTTGGGCAAGTTTCCTTACTCCACAGAGCCTAATAATAATCCCTCCAAAACCAAAAACAATAATAAATTGGTCATTTTCAATCTACGACTGTTTGTGGGACATTGCTGTGCGCAATTGGCTGCCGCATTCGCCCACAAATATACAGTCAATTCACTTTACAGTGTGTTCTGTGAAGCGCTTTGGGACGTCCTCCCGACGTGAAAAGCGCTATATCAAATGCAAGGATTATTATTATTATTATTATCCCTATCATGGTTTTCTTCCTTTGCCTTACCATGGTGATGGGACATCTGGCTGACCAAAAAAAAGTGTTTTGCTTTTGACATTTGGGTTTGTTAACATCCAGCAATCATTTAACATCCACATGAATAAGCAGATGGGACCTTGGTTTAATGTCTCATCTGATGGACAGCACCTTCGACAATGCAACACACCTCAGCATTGCAATGGAGTGTCACCTTAGACGATGTGATTCCAAGTCCTGATGTGGAACCTGAATCCAGGGTCCGCCACTGTTAAGCATTCCAAGATGCTACCCTGAGAGAAGGGTGCTATATAAATGCAAGTTGTTGTTCTTCTAATTCAGAGGAGAGGGTGCTACCACTGAGCCAACTGACTCTTATTGTATTCACAAATGTCTGAGATTGGATAATTCCAAGCATCTCATGCAAACCAGTTTATTTATGCACCTATTTTTCCTGATTTTACAGGGAAGTGACTGATGATGAAACATTTATTGATGAACTTAGGGCAACATTGCGCTTTTTTGCAGCTATTTTAGTCCGTAGAGCTCAGAAGGTAAGAACAAAAAGAGGTGGGATTTTATTTCTTAATTTGGTAATGAAACCTAGTAATCTGGGATTACAAATCTATTCTTAATCTTGTAATTTTAGGGACGTCCTCCTGACGTGAAAGGCGCTCTATAAATGCAATCTTGTTGTTGTTGTTTAGGCATAATATCAGTGACACATTTGTCTCCAATCAGAATGCCTTACATTTCAGTAAACATGCAGAACTCATCCAAATTGACTGGGGTAGTTGATACCCATATTAAGTTTCACTCAGAGTACAAAGTATAAAGATGGCAGAGCAAACTAAATGAATAACTGTACCTGAATCCTTGCTTGTTTGTAAATTATCTACAAGTAATGTCATCTTTGCACTAAAATAACAAATAATTGCACTTGCATGATATTATATTTACAAAAGTTTATTTTGCTTTATTTTATCACAGGACAATAAATAATTCCACTTATCTACTGCCTCTACCTTAATTTCCAGAACTCCCTGTCTCAGTCGCTCAGCCTCACTCCCGCTTTATCATCTTTAAGGTAGATAAAGCAGGGTGAGGCCCAATTTAAGACCTACCTCTTCAATTGCATCTACGGTCACCTCTCCCTCCCCATTCCTCTTGCTTGGCATCCAACTCCAGCTCTGCGCAGATTTCCAAGATGCTATCCTGCGTGAAGGATACTGTATAAATGCAAGTTGTTTTACTTAATGAATCTGTGCCTGTTTAACAAAAGTGAAAAAGATTTCACTGATCAGATATCCAGTTTGAAGCTTGAAATAGTGAAGGAAAAGTGGGAGCAAAGGAAGCGTTTTACTAGTTTTTCAGTACAACACAACATCAACTTGCATTTATATAGTACCCTTCACTTAGGGTTGCATCTCAAGAGCGCTACAGTGAAGCTGCTCAACAGTGTTAATAGTGCTGCTTCACTCAAATGAGCAGTACCAAATTTGAAAGCTTAATTCCTGATTGGATTTTAGCAGCTCTGAAATACGGTGTTAATGTAGCATTTTAAATAGCTTTGAAATTTGATATGATACCAGATAAAATATTCCAGTATGATTAGCCTTATTCACTGGTCCAGTATTCTATAGAAATCGAGATGCCTTCTATTATCAAAGCATTGAACTGTATTTATGTCTTTAATTCTTTTTTTTTGATATAATGATTTTTTTAAAAAAAGTCTGCTGATTATGTGTAAATTGAACCTTTTTCAGGATGAGAAAATCATGTTGACAACTTAATATGTATTTTCACAAAATATATAATTCACTTTTTGTTCAAGCTCTGATTGGGAGAAGCTTGGAATCTAATACCTAAGCCATGTAATATGTTTGTTTTGGTGTTTTTTAAGGTTGATATTCCAATCCTGGTAAACCAGAAGTTGTTAAAAGCTGCTATGAAGCATATTGAAATAATATCAAAAGCAAGGCAAAAAGGTAGTAACATATCTTAAATTCTTATTTTGTATGAAAACTATATAGGTGGTTGTATATATCTGTAATAACTTTGTGATTATCACTATCACTGTATGCAGTCTGACAAAACGAGGTAGATCCACAATAATACGGTTAATTCACTTTACAGTCTTCTGTGAAGTGCTTTGAGACGTCGAGAAGATTGTATTATAATAAATCCAAAGAATTATTGGTTATATTTTTGGTCAGCTGGGTGTCTGAAATGCTGAAATCCATCACTACTTAAGAATATCCAAACCAGACTGAGTTACACCCATGTATGCCAACTACACATGGAAATTGTCTGTCTGGAATGGAATATGTGCTCTCTCCCTGGATTAATGCACCCTGCTTACCTAATTGTCAAGAGTATTTGGCATAAGTTGACAAAAGCGTTGAGGACCACAACATATGTGTTGGTGTAATGCTAGAGTTTAAACAACTAATACCACATAGCTTACTATTAAGAACACTGTTTGATAGTTTAGAGCTGCTTGACCAACTAAGACCACTCTACCCATAAGAGCTTTGGCTTTCAGGTTAATAGGAGCCAAGTTTGAAGAACCCTTTCCCCAGTGACCAACAATCTGCCCCCAAGTTCTAATGAGCTACTCTTGATTGTTTGTCACGAATAGCGCCTAAGGGGTACTGCAAACCCGCCTGACTTCTGAACTAAAACCTCCACGGAAGATTAACTTGATTCTGACATACCGTTGCCAAGCACATCACCTTGGAGCCATCTTCCCCGCAGGAAGATAGTCATTAGTTAGTCATTTGACATCAATTTAGTACTGGTTGAGCTTTTACTAAGTGGATAGCAGATACCAAGAGTTCCCTGTGGGCTTCCCAGTGAGCAACACAGCTCTCATGAAATGAGTGAGGGCATTGCCAACATCCTCCTGGCCACAGTTGGCACACATGTTCCTATCCAATGAGCAATGGTTCCACCAGTAAAGAGGTTGAGCAGCAACTATTTGCCTTTCTCTAATCATAGTGAATACCAAGCCCAAATATTCTTGATGGGGTTGACCGATTCTGCTGTTTATTAATGATACTTCAAAGTGTAGACACAAGAACCCTGCAATCTAAAGCTTTGATGAGTAGTGAGAGATTCCTAGTAGTAAAAGTATTGTGTTGCATATACTGAATATACAGATTTTTGACTATCCTCCGTTATACCGTTCTCGGTCATCTCATAACTAGAAGTTTGGATTGTATATGTGTATGATTAATACTGTGCATTTATTCCTGTTTCAGTAAAAAATAAGGAATACCTGCAGCAAACTGCACTTGAAGAGTATGGGCCAGATCTGCATCTGGCTCTGAGGAGTCGCAGGGATGAGCTACAATACCTGAGGAAATTAACTGAGCTGCTGTTTCCATACATTCTTCCACCAAAAGCCACAGAATGCAGGTAAATATAACATGTTATATGCCAGAAGAACTGCTTTTCATCACCTCTTATAAAAAGTGTTGTCTCTTACTGGTACAGTTCCCCAGGTGGCAGGTTATGTGTAGATTTTGGTACACTACAGAAATGTTGAATGTAAGATTATTTATACATTTTGATTGAATGATAATACAGACCTGTTCGTTTGTGTTGCATATTCATTTTATGGGGAATATCCTGTAGGTGATCACTTTCCTCTGTTTGTTACCTAGTTCTCTAGCCCTGCTGATTCAAGAAATTCTGGCTGGATCGGTTTTTCTTCCATCCTTAGACTTTTTGGCTGATCCTGTAAGTGCTTTGTTCTCATGTATATAAATGCCTAATTATCCTACTCAATTTAAACATAACCACATATTAAAATATTAATGTAAATGCTTAGGGTCTAAACCCGGCTCTAAGCGACTGGCCAAATTTGTATTCATCTGTTAATTGTAATGATGACTTTCATGCTAATCTTGAACTCGTAGTCTATACTAACATTGCATTGCTAGGAGTATTGCATTGGCAGAGATGTCTTTTTTCAGATGAGACATTAAACGAAGGTTCCATTTGTCCATTCAGATGGACATTAATGTTCAAAAAGAAAAAGGAGTTTTGCCTGGTGTCCTGGTCAATAATTCTCCAGAAAAAAAAATCTAATTTCATGGCTGTTCACAGGACTTTGCTGTGTGCTACCATACACAGATCTACAAATACACAATCTCTACCCTTCGTAGAAAGTTTTGAAGTGCTTTGAGATGTTCTCGATGTTATAGGTGCTATATCAAATGCAAGGATTATTGTTACATTAATACAGTATCTTTATGATTTAAGCAATGAACGTCAGTTAGTATGGCCATTAGTTAAATTCAATAAGAATGCTTTCTATTTTTATGAATGACTTTACATCTTAATGTAACAACTCTGGAAGATGGGGCTGGGATGGCACCATGGTCACTATGGTAAATAAAAAAAATGAGGATTTAATGAGGTTAGAAGTAAGATAGCCCAGTGGTTGGCTGGCCCTCAATATTTATTATCCAGTTGAACAAGAATTAATCCAGGAAAAATGTTCACATTGACAAGTCCAAGTGTTCAAGACCTAATGACTGTAATTCGAAAATTAGGATTAAAAGGGAATTCAGATCAATGTATTTGGTACAAAGGATAAGGTACAGGTGGGAAAAGTTACCATCAAAGGTAATTGAAGCAAATTGTATATGAGGGTTAAAGAGATAACAAGATGGGTTTCTGAAGAAAAACAGGATATATTTAATGATGCATCTAAGACAAAGGTAAATTTGTTGGACAAAAGAGCCTTTTATGTTTTCTCATGTTGACCATTGTTGTGCCATATTGACAGTAGGCAGTAGTTTAGTTCATTTTGATTTCTGCAGCCAATGGATAATTACAATCTCTTCCCACTATCATATTAGGCCAAAAATAGAGAGGAAAGTGCTGAAAAGAAGTAAAACAAAAAAAAGTCAGTGATTACAAGAGTGTTTCTCACACAAGGCAGTTTTGCTTCAAAAATGTACACAAGATGAGCAGAAATTTTTTGGTGATCTATCTGTGGGGAAATTACAATACAAGAAGCTTATATCGAGTAACTGAGTGATGCAGCATTTATTGTCTTAAGTGCTACTTAAAAGTAAGGACTATTATCAGCTTTGGTGACGTTAAATCTGAGGCCTGTTTACTGAAGTTGCTACATGAGTGAAATCTTTTTTTTAAATTGCAGTATTATATCATGATCTTTGTTGCAAATATTTAAGTGACTTGTGTTTTCTTGCCTTTGGAAGGACTTTGTGAATCATTTGTTGCTGATTTTCATTGACGATAGCCCAGTGAGTATTGTTAATTGTAATGTCAGTACATTTCTTTGAGAAATTAAAAATGTATCTCTCAGTCTAAATATCATTATTACTATTCCTGCCATTCTTTTAAGTTTGTTTGATATTTTAATGTTCCAGGATCTGCACTGATACATCTTTTATTTGGCCTTTCACATTTTATTTGCCCTCTCAAAGTGGAACACCTCCTAAATAAAGAATCTGAAATTTGGGGGGAAATTAAATACGATTGACGGTGGCCAGTAGCAGAACATGGAAATGTCTTTTATGGTTGTCTTAAAAGAATCCTACTTGGACCCACCTGGTTATCAATGTTATGACACACTGATCACTAACACTTGTGATCTTTTCATTGTGTGTTTATATGGGAAATCCCTTTGTGAATGTGTATTAGTAAATTGCTAATGTTGATTATTGCGTCCAAATAGTTAGCACCAAGCCGCATGAATGTCAGCATAGAAGCGATTGGGCCTCTGTGTTTCTGATCTTGAAATGCTGTCCTTTCCAGACCACTTTCCAGTGAACTCTGCTGGAAAGGTGATTGTGGGGATGTTGGGTGATGTCAATTGGGGTTGGTTATCATGCTTTCCAGTGTCGAATAGTTTGCTAACACTCACATCTGAAGGATGGCTTCTAGAGCCAGGTAATAGAGGGCTGTTAGGTACATGAACCTAACAAATGGTGTTTAATGAAGCAAATTGGCAAACAAAAAGCATTGAAGCAGCAGTTCTTGTGTAGATTAATAGAATACAACTATTTTCTGTCATTAGCCTGAACCAGCGACAGAGCCCCCATCACCTTTGGTTCCATTCCTGCAAAAATACGCTGATCCAAGAAATAAAACACAGTCGGTAAGAATGAAAAATGTTTCCATTGTTAAATATCTGGTTGGTTACGTATATACTATTGAATTTGCATTTTATTTAAGTGAATGCAGGCAAATTTGTGTCAGCCTGGCTCAGTTGGTAGCACACTTGCCTGTGAGAGCGAAGATTCTGGGTTCAAGCCCTACCTTGTGACTTGAAACTCGCATAATCTAATAAGACACTCCAATGCAATGCTGGGGGTGTGCTCCATTATTGGAAGTGCCACCCTTTGGATGAGACATTAGACCAAGGTCCAGTCTGCCTATCCAGGCAGACTTTAAAAATCTTATTTGAAAAGAGAAGGTGAGTTTATCCTGCTACTCTGACCAACAATCCCTCGAAAATTAAAATTGGTCACTCACTGCATTGCTGTTTGTGGGATATTGCTGTGCGTAAAGTATGTAAAAGTGCTGATAAATGATAACAAAATTAAACCATTGACCATAACAGAATAAAATCACTTCTACATGCCGCAAACTCTTAGTTTTATAAATTGGGGAAAATATATAGTGTTTCAAGGACACAAAAAAAGTTTAAGGTTTGGATGAAGTTAATAATCGTATCATAACACGTTCATTAATATTGATTTAAATGCTAAAGTAATATTGACGTTAACAAATTACTGAACACTGACTTCTTATGTAGGTCCTTAAATTGGAGCTAAAGGAGATAAGAGATCAGCAGGACCTTCTCTTCCGGTTCATGAACTTCCTGAAACAGGAGGGTGCAGTGCATGTGCTGCAGTTCTGTTTGACTGTAGGTAAGGATGAGGGCTTATGGGGAAAGGATATGCTAGTTCCCTACTTTTTAAAAATTCTATGTTTTTGGTATTAGTCTTGTTTGCAACTCTATAGGAACAGGCAGCTCATTGAACCTCTTCAGTTGTTTTATCAGATAATGCCATTTTCCTGTCTCTTTCATCATCACTAAGTACCTGTATTTCCCCATTATCTATCTTCCTTCTAAACATCTCAGTTAATTCCGCTACCTCAGCTGTGTAGATCCTGCTTAATGTAGCAGAACATTTACTGGCTGTACTGCTATCCACAATATCAGAAATACAAAACCAACATCTTTTCATTACCCATTACTTCCTTCTTCACCTGTAATGTCAGATCACCGATTGTACTGCCATGCATCTTGCACAAAATCTCAGATTTGCTGGGAACAGATTAGATATGCCCCTCGGTTGATTTTGGCACACAGATTTTTAAAAAGCTCAATACCAGGCTGTGTTTCACCTTTGACAGTTCATGATATCATCTGTCACACAGTTGCAATTTTTTCTTCCAACAGAGGAATTCAATGACCGTATCTTGTGTCCAGAGTTGTCTGAATCAGAGATGCTGACTCTTCATGCAGAAGTGAAGAAAATCTATGAGACATATTGTCTCGATGAGAGTATAGATAAAATCAAATTCGATCCTTTCATTGTGGAACAAATCCAACAAAGTAAGTTACCAATTATCAGTGATGAAGTGTGCTATAAATGCCTCTTGCTGATTTTCACATTATGGGACAAGATGAACTAAGAGTACTTGTGATAAAGATTGATAACAAAGCTCACATGTTTTTCTTTAACTGTGGGAATTTGCCTTATACGCGGGTTACTCCCCAGAGGTCATGTCATTTTTCTTGGTTGCTTAAAGTTGCCTTTTTGATTTTTGTTTCTTAGGGATTGTACGTACATAAATTTGTCATTTTCCTGCTTTAAAGAACCTCTTACTCCCTTTGTTTTAAGTCCAATTTCTGCTTTGCATGAATAACCATAAATAGTAAGGAAATTGCAGGCTATTTTACGCTGCTTTTTCTATTCTTTAATCCACACATAGATATTTTATTGCAAATTACAGACATTTGCATTAAATGATCTGACACCACCAACAACAATTCACATTTTATAGCATCTTTCACACCGGGAACACAACTCAAAACTACTTCATGCAACTAGTTGAGTAGCTAGGGGAAACTAGAGGAGCTGAGTAGTGAGGGGAAACGTGAGGTCACAGAAATGAATTTTAAGGCAAGGAGGAGAGGCTCAGGAATGGAGTTTCAAACAGCAGGGCCAGAATGGGCAGGGGATGAGAAGCAGGTTGGAGTTCCCTCCAGTTATGAAAAATACTCCAAAATATTGATTGCTAAAATGCGTATAGATTTATATTCTGATTGTACTCCAGTTTGGCTTCAATGCTGCCAAAATATCAAATGTGGCTGCTGATCTACATATTTCCATTTGTGTACATCTGGTGAGTTCAGTGTGGAGCGAGTTGTGTGTTTGTAGCGAGAGCAACAAGATTACATTAGTATAGCACCTTTCACGTCGGGAGGACGTCCGACTTTCCCATTTAAACTTGTGCAGAACATTGGTTTACATGCTCAGCTTTGCTTCACACCAGTAGTGTGGATCGGTTTCTGAAAGGTGCTTGGAAGTCCAAATTTCTAAAAATAATTTCAAAATAAGAGTTGAAATTGTTAGTTTTCCTGCAATGGTAGCATATAAAGTAAGGCATTGTTAATCCTAACAACAGAGTCAATTGGATGCTTTGTCATTGGATTTAAAACACAATGATCAGAGATTTTAACTAATCTGAGGGACCCTTTTACTGGACATCAGTCTGACCTGCTGAGTGTTCCCATGACTTCTGTTTTTGTTTCAGATTTTCAGCATCTTCAGTATTTTGCGTTTTATTTCTTAATGCAGGTTGTGATGGTATTCATATATTTAAAGCCTGCAATTCTAATTCAACTTCCTTGATGCAGATGTTTATACTAGAGGCCTTTGTCACCTCTCGGCTGGACTACTTAAATGCCCTCCTCGTCGGTCTTCCTCCACTACCATTCATAAAATCCAAGTCATCCAAAACTCTGCCGCCGGCATTCTTACCCGCACCAAACCCCGCTCCCCGATTACCCCAGTCCTTGCCAGACTGCACTTGCTGCCTGTCCCAGAGAGGATCAACTTCAAGATCCTCACCCTTGTCTTCAAAACCCTCCACTCCTCTGCACCCCCCCCCCACCTCTCTGACCTCCTCTCTCCTCAAAACAGTGTCTGTTGCCTTTGCTCCACCGGGGATGGCATTCTTCTTGTCCCCCGAATCCTCTACTCTACCTTCGGCGTCCGTACCTTCAGCCACTACACCCCGAGGCTCAGGAATTCCCTTCCTCACTCCCTTCGCCTCGCCCCCTCTCTTCCTATTTTCAGGTCTCGGCTGAAGACCTTTCTTTTCGACTGCGCCTTTGATCACCTTCCTCCCCCTCCCCGTGGCCCAGCCCCGGGATCCATTACTGTGAAGCGCTCTGAGACGCTGTCTGGCGTGGAGGGCGCTGTATAAATCCCAAGTTGTTGTTGTATACTAATAAGCTTTTATTTTGATTCTTTCAGTTGCAAAGGGAAATTACAGAGATGTGGTAAAACTTCAGACCACACCCTGCTTGTTTGAGGCTTATGAACATGTTCTGTCTCTACTTGAAGCCGTATTTACACCCATGTTTTGTCACAGTGATGAGGTATGGAACCTGCACAGTTACTGTGTTTGTCGTATTAGGTCATCAACACTGATGCTTACAGTAAAAAGGCTTGAATTAAATTGCTTCAAAATAGTATAACGATATGTTTATACAGCTTGTTTAAACATTTATACTGCAAGTTTAATGGGGTATGTGTTTTAGAAAAGCCAATTGGGTATGTGTTTTTCTGTCTCCACTTCCTTTGTTTTGTATCCTCGACCGTGTCCAAGGTCACCTCTGCCCGGCTCGGCGCCGTGCTCAGTCACTGTCACCACTCTGAGACTCTACCCTGTGTGAAGGACGCAATATAAATGAATATAAATAAATATAAAAAGTTGTTGATCACCATGCATCATCCATGGCTGAGCTGGCAGGAACCCAATCTCATCCCAAAACCTTGTGAAAACGTGTTCTGAAGCCAGGTGTAGGAAGTGTATAAAACTAAACTCCAGCAACTATCTCACCAATTTTAATTACATTATTACATAGTAATAAGAAATTTAAAAATATACAGTGAGCTGATGGGTTAATATGATTAAGGCAAATTAATACTGTAACCTGTAAAAAGCTGGTTGTAATGCTTGTTTTGTTGACCAGAATAAAATTGTTGTTTAGCAGGATAAAGATAAAGTTCTATTTTTATTTCTATTTAACCAGATTGAATCTAATAATCTTTAAATAGAAAATACTGCAGTTTACCAGTCACCTCACATGATAGATGCAGATATGTCGCTGGACAGATTCACAAAGAAATACTTTTATTGTAAGGATGGAAATAGTCGATCTTTTCCACTCATTCAGAAATGGACTTGTTAGATCAGTCTTTTGGTCAGGGATCTTGTTAGTACAGTGACCTCTAATGCTACTAACAATGTAATAAAACAGTTATTTGGTTAACATTTTTTGTTTGTTTACAAGCTCATTTTTCTATAATTGATTATTTGTTTGAAGTATTTTAGATATCTGCTGAAAGGAGCAGAATCACCTACACACAACTCCAAGCTCAACAGGTGAGTCCAGATTGATTAATGGTGAACATATCTCCTCCGAGGTCCCTTGTAAGTGACAATTGATTGTCTTCATTTTCACTTTCTTTTGTTCGCCTAAAATAGACCATCACTATACTTCACAGTAAAATCCTGATAAGGGTTTTGAAACAGTTTGATGATGTGATAAGGTGTAATATCAAATGCAAAGATTTTTTTTATTAACTTCTGAGCAGTTTTATGACATCTTCGAACTCCCTCTGTTTTGAAATGAACAATATTCATGTTCAAAGTAGAAATGGAGTCTGTGTGAGTATGTCTAGTTGTGTGTAATTCAAACTGGTAATTCATACTATCTCAGTACCTAAGTGAAACTGATCTAAGAGTCAATTAAAAACAATATAAAATTTTCAGAGAATTCCAGAACAAAACAAATTAACCACAATAAAACTTCAGAATTTCTATTTACTGATTTACAAAGATTAGTGTGTAGTTTTTGCCCATAAAAGCACTTGTCCCAATTTACATATAGGTTTGGGTTTTTAAGTGTTTTATTTGCCTTGTTGATTCAGTGGGAAATCAAGGCTAGTTGTCTAAAAGAAAAGTGGGGACATTTAAATTAATTGAGAATTCATTTCATTGTGTTTGTGTGATGTTGCAGATGCATTTGCCTGGACACTAAAAGTATTCAAAGACTATCTTAAATTAAAAATATAGAAGTTAATGTCATTTAGGTTTGTTTCTAAATTTATTCAACTCATTCACTTCAAGTGCTTAAGAATTTCCTAAGAGTCTCTTTGACAACAGACAGCTTATATTTAACATTTCACAAATTATCCTCTTGATAGGTCTAAAATGTAACAAAAGATTTGCTAATTAAATTTTTCAATTAACATGTGTTTTATTCACCCGTACCTGTGTGTGTGTTTACTGTTTTCTTGTCCCCACGTATGTATTTGTACTGTGCGAAGTGTAACTCCTTGTGCCTGTTATTACAGAAGTAGCCTGAGTTTGGATGATTTCCGGTAAGTACAGCAGAATGTTGAGAACATCTTTTGCTCCTGGCTGCCAATTTATCACATCATCCTCACTCTCAGGATTACCTAAAGTTTTACAGAGCAGTTCTATGGAGTGCACCAATATCTGCCTTTATGATAAACTGAGTGTTATTGTGTTCAGTTTTGATGCTTTATGATTATGAAGTATAGGCTCTTCTAGGTTTAATCAGTAATGTCAAGCGGAAGTGATTTAATTTGATGTCTGGGATACTTTTTAGAAATATGTATATTTTTTATTAAAATTCTCTAGGTGTGTTTTGGTTCCTTTTCTCTTGCAGAAAAGAGGAGCTACTTTTAAATGACAATTGTAATAATTGCTCTGAAATTCCAAGTAATAAAACATTTGTTCTATTTACTTTATTGATGGCTTGTAATATTTTACGTATGTAAGTAATTGAGCAGGGCTTGTCTATTTATGTATGGATGGATTATTGGTACTAATCTTGCCTTTGGGTCAGAAGGTTGTGTTCTCATGACTTGTGAGTTCATAGTCCTCAATGTAATAAAACAGTGAAGCATGAAGGGTGCTATATAAATGCAAGTTGTTGTTGTAGTTTAGGTTGTGCAGCATACTCTATTTGGAACTATTATAAAGGGAGTGTTAAATATTTTGTTTCTAAAATATAAAACAAATAAGACTGCTACCATTCAATCTCATAGTCTATTTTTACTTTTTTTATAACTTAAATGACATAACTTCTTGAGTGAGTTTGTTTATTAGTTAGCAATTCAAATGGAACAATAATTTAAGCTTGAATAGCAGGATTAATAATTGGCTTTTATTGTAGTGTTTACCTTTCTGAGTTCTTAAACTTTGAGCTGATGGCCCAGACCAAAAGCTGAGCCTAACAAAACAGGAACTCTTCTCATTAATTGGTGAAGAGTGTGTAATGCTATATAAATGCAATGTGTTGTTAGGAAGGAGGCAGTATTACAGCTCAGCTTTGACTAATGTAGATATATTTGAGTAACTGAAATAGTTTTGTTTAAGACCCAAGTCATGTAGGAAATGTTAGGTACTGATATAACATTACTACAAATCCAATTTTTTTGTAGCTATTTGAAGTTGGCTCCTCATTCACACATTTTAAAGCCTTATTTTTCACTCATGTTTTTATTAACATACAGTATTTTAATAAGGCAGGTCTTAGCTGCGAAAAATAATTGCTGAGAGTGACGTGTGAATTGTAAGCTGAGTTGGATAGAAAAGAAACAAAAAGGCAACTTTATCGTATTGTAAACTTATCGGGAAAAGCTGGAAACACAATAGGAACAGTTTGTTATAAAGGCAGAACATATTGTAGCATGAATTGTCTCCTCGGCAGTAAGTAAATAATGCAAAACCAAATGGCTGGCCTTGGAACACTCCCATTAATGAATGCAAGCCCCGTAGCTAACATTTAACTGTTTTTTTTGTTTCTCTACTAATTAATGCTGCCTATTGGATATGTATATATTTAAACAAAACAACCAATTTGTGGCTACTTGTAGCCCTGAGAAGGAAATTAAACTGGGCACTGAGGCTGCATCTCTAGGGCACGCTGCCTCCATGAACCAAGAGTCTTCATCTGCATCTGTTTTCCCTCATGTCCAGTCAATTCTAACACTTCCATCTGGCATTTTATCTTCTCTCCCTGCTGCTATAACGTAAGTCAGGGACCACATGCTTTCGTACAAGATGCATGAATGTTTGTTCAAGTACTTCATGCATTTAAGCTCACAGCTTCATGTTTGTATGTTTCTATGTGTTCACTTATTTATAAATGATGTATTGTTATTGGCTAGTTTACAGTTATTTGGATGAGGAAAGAGGTTGAAATCTAAAAGTTCTGTGTTTTTCCCCCTAATTCGAAGTGCGAGTATTATAACAGCAGAAATCATAGCAACATTATTCCATATTTGTTTTAATGGGATTTCCATTTGGGTTGATCACAAATATAATTATGCCTAAGGCGATTGAAACCCTCTCAAGCATTTTCTCCTTTGATACTGTGATGCCCAAGATGATGTATTGTGAAAAAGTAATAGAATTATTTTTACACTCTCCAGTACTGAAATAACAGTAGAGGAGACCAGGGGAAGGACCTGAATTGGGCAGCTTTGCCTCTTGTTCTGTTAATATTATGGGCAATGAAGATCGCATGAAATTAAATCTCTAATGTTTTTGCAAATGCATGAGAGACCCTGACATCATCTGGCTAGTTGCGTACTGACTTGAGATGGTCGTACATGTGTGAAACGGCACTTGGTCCAAGTCTAATTGATGCGACACCTGCACTTTTTCATTATAGAGTCCAGTCTCCTCTATGCATTTGTAATGGCAGGTCTGACTCTGAAAGCATTCTCTCAGATTCAAGAAAAAACATTGCTTTCCTATTACAGTTTGGTTCCAGATGTGGGCTTGTATCTGAAGGCAAATAGTAGTATAAAAGCAGCAATAACCACTAGTTCGTGAAAAGATTTGAGCTGATGGGAATGCTAGACAAAAATAATCGCAGTCCAAGCTTATTTTATGCTTTAATGTTCATTCAGTGACTATCTTCCTTGGGGAAGAGGTAAACGGGGTCTCCTTGGTGCTGAACTAGATCCAAGGTGACATGATTGGCAATGGAATGTCAGAATCAAGCCCACTTTCTTTGACGGTCTCAATCATCCAGTACATGATCCAGGTGGATCATCAGTATTGCAGGGCACTGCTGATGACAGCACAGTGGCGCATCAGCGGGACTTGGAAGGGCAGACTAATCACTAGGTTCAGAGACTCTTCCCACTCTGCTCCTGTTAACCCTGGAAGCCAAAACCCTAATGGGTTTGATGGTCCTTGCTGGACAAGAGTGGCAAAGCTTGCTGGACAATCCTCTCAATGGCAAGCTGTGCAGTTTTAGCTGGTTAAACACCAGCAGTACTCCAACGCACACTCTAGGGTGCTCGGCCTTGACTCTTGTCAAATTGCATCTAATACTTTCCGAAATTAGGTAAGCAGGATATGTCCCTACAGGGAGAATGTGCGCATTCCAATAAATATCTCTGGATTTCTATGCATAGATGGGATGCATGGAACTGTCAGTTTGGTTTAGTAACTCTTTTGCATGGTGATGGGTTTCTGCGTGTGTCAGATACCTTGTTGACGAAAAACAATTGCATATACGGGAGGAAAAGATCATAGAAAGATTTAGAAAACGGGATTAGGAAGGTTGGAGGCTCATGTGAAGCATAAACACTGGCACAGATTAGTTGGGCCGAATAGTCCGTTTCCGTGTTGCAAGGTTCTAATGTACAGTAATTGATGATGAGTTTCTTGCTGAGCTAGAATATGGACTTGCGGATAATGTGGAACATGTCATTTTATAGCACCTACTTCTAACATTCAAAGATTTATTTTTCTCCTTAAAAGAAGTGTCGAATTATTTTTCTAATTTTCACACCACTGGAAACTTAGTTTTTTTTTATTATTACGTCTTATTTAAAATTGTCACGGCAGTGGCCATGTATTAATGTCCATAAAGGATATGTTTTAATCACTTAAATTGTTGTGATAAATGGAATGGATACAGTATTGCTTTGAAACTGAATATCATTAATGTATTGATGGATTTCATTGAATGCTGTATTACTGTTGTGTACATCGCTCACCTCCATTTCATTGGATTCACTGTTCTATAAAGAAAAGGATTAATAATTGTAAATGTATTTCTGGTATTAATTCATTGTTTTCTTTAAAAAAATGGTCAGGAGTAGAAATACTGTGTTCAAGCTGGGTTGTAATTTGTAGCACTGGTTTGTTACTGTATTCGCAAATTCATAACCATTGTCGACTTACAAGTTTAAAACAAAGCAACTATTATTTGCATCACATCATCTTAAAAGCTAGAATTCATCGTCCAGTACTAGATGTTCCACATTTGCTTTGTGAAAAATGTTTTTTCACCAACTGATTTTTCTGTCACTCAGAGGATCCAGTAAACGTGGAGAGTCTTTTGGAATATCACGAATAGGTAGCAAACTTAAAGGCGTTTTTAAAAGCACAACAATGGAGGGAGCTATGTTACCTAATTATGGAATATCAGAAGGAGATGATGATTTTGTAAGTAATGCCATACTGTAGAGCGTATTTATTTTTGTTGTTAAATAATATGTTGCAATAGGAAGTTATTGGTCAGGAGTAGAAATACTGTGTTCAAGCTGGGTTGTAATTTGTAGCACTGAAGTGTTTCAAAATACTAAATTGTTTTTAAACCTACTTTGGTATCTATGATAGAATTGAACCTTAATGACATTTTATCCATTTTATTCACTGGTTGAAAATCAGCCAGGTTTGCTAACTCAGCAACCATTGAGCTTGATCTGCTTTTTAAAAACTTATTTTCATTTCTGCAATCATAAAGTGGGGTTTACATTGCTTGAACTGGGTACTCTGACCCAGCTCTCTAAAACATCAGAATTCCTTTGCCTTGCCCCTTCTCTTCGCCATGACACCTATTTTTTCACTGTGTTTTCAACCAGCTTTCTCTCCACTCTTCAGCTTTCTCCCTCCCTGATCCTAACGCGAACTCCCAATCAGTTATGTAAAATGTTTGAGACAATCTCCTGACATGAAGTGTGCTATGTAAACGCAAACTATTGTTGTTGTTGACCTGCAATTACAATGCTAGAAGTATAATGTTTTCTGTTCAAGGAGAGAATTCTACCATTTATTTGTTTTGAAGCTTCACTCACACAATAGAGAGGGAGGTGGTAACTGAGAGACTTAAGCAAAAAACAATCTAAACCCTTGCAAATAAAAATAAGTGTTTGGTTTGATGTTCACTTTTACATTTTTTTAACTCTAAAATGTTAATGCACATTGCCAGGCTTATAGCTGGTGTGGACTACCATTGTTTCCATTTTGATTTTAATAAAATGAATACAACAAAGTCTTGCATTTGCAAAGCACCCTTCACATGGGATAACATCTTGGAATGCTGAATAGTCTTATTGATGATACTAGTGTTATTCAATCCCGGTGTGTGGAGAAATCCATCTCTATAATGTGTGTTTTGGTTAAAACAACTTATACCTTTTGTTAAATTGCTTATAGGGCTTATAGGAACTTATATACTCCCATATTGTGATGGTCATTTTAATATAATTACAGAGCTCAGTGAGGAGCTGGTAAGCAATTATGTTAAAAGGTTGGCTTTTGTTACAGGTTGAAGAAGCATTGATGGTAGTTGAGGATGATTTGCCTGAAGAAACTGCCATAACTCCCAATGCTCACCGCAACCTCTCTGCATGGAAGATAAGCATTCCATATGTGGACTTCTTTTTTGATAATAAAAGGGAAAAAACTCCAGTGTTTTGTATTGATGTAGAACGGAATGACAGAAGATCAGGTAATACAGATATATTATTGATCTTCTGGGTGGGGTGAGACTATGTAGTGCGGACAATGGTCTAACAACATGAGAAACTGGTTTAAGATGAGTTTAATTGTTGGAACACTTCCAAGAAGCATATTCTGAATGACCAGATCCTTCATTATACCATGATTTGGAGATGCAGCCCATTCATTAATAATAATAATCCTTGCATTTGATATAGCGCCTTATCACGTCTTCTAGACATCTCAAAGCGCTTCACAGAATATACTGTAAAGTGAATTGACTGTATATTTGTGGGCGAACGCGGCAGCCAATTGCGCACAGCAGTGTCCGACAAACAGTCGTAGATTGAAAATGACCAATTTTTTTTTATTATTGTTTTTGGTTTTGGAGGGATTATTATTAGGCTCTGTGTGGAGTAAGGAAACTTGCCCAAGGTTTCGCCCTCTGCCTGGAATTGAACTCAGGTCTCTCGCTTGCAAAGCGAGTGCTCTAACCACTGAGCTACAGGACTCCAAAGCAATGAATAAAGTTGTCTTTTCAAAAGCTGTATAGTTACAGGAGGAAAAGATTTGCTTTGTAAAATTGGATTAGTCTCCATTGGAATTGACCAGTACAAAGACCAACCTTCTATCCCATCCTTCCATTGCCAAGGAAAGGGTGTCATGGTGTTCATCCCCAAATGGTTTATTTTATGAGAGGGGGTGAGGATGGGTTGAAACTGGAATACTGTGGGTTAACACAGCGCCGTCCAACCCAATGACCACTAGCCACATGTGGCCATTTTGCTTATTGGACAGGAACACTTACACATTGTTGAATTAATTTGCATTTCATTATCTATAGATAGAATATAAACTGCAAAATCACTTGCGTCATGTGATCCCTCACACGTTTTCTGTACATGTTATAGTGTAGCTTTATTGTTGTATATTATGCTTGCATCACATCAGCAGCTACAGAGACATAACGGTTTCCCTTTTGTATTGGCAGTCAAACACTGGGATCGTAGTTCTGCCAGTTGTCGCTGTTCATGTAGCCCAGTCAATCGTGTCATGTGAAGTAATATCCTGTGTCCTTTGCTGTGGTGTGATTTGAGTTTCAGATATATGATACATTTCAGTTGGTTGAAATAAATATGTGCCAAACCGTATACAGGTATATTATATATGTGTACGATGTCCTGTATTGTATCTACACTGAGTCCTTTTTTATTATAGAGTGGCCAATTATGTCTCTCAGTGGCTATACCTGTAACTACTTGTCAATTTGGCTTGGATAGCACTGGGTTAATACATATAAAAATTTCGCCCATTTTTAACAATGTCCTTATTTTCTCTAGTTATAGTTCTTTCTCTGGTTATTTCAAAGCTGTTAAATGGGGGAAATATTGGACTAACATTTATTATCAGAACGAGTGAAACAGATTGGAAGCCCATTTGAACACCTGGCACCAGCTACCCTGATGGTTCAGTAGGTAAAGCCAATTTGAAACATGAAACTGAATCATCTTGAACATCAAACAACTTCTTATTCAGTGCTTTTGTCTGCTGAATTTGAAGCCAAATACCAATCTTCTTAGATCAGAAGAGACCTTTAAAGCAGGTTTTATAGTTATTTCACCATATTAGCAATCCATCTGCTAATCTTGTAACCTTTAAATGCATATGCCTTTTTTGGAATCTGTCTTCAGATCATTTTCATTTGCTTTTCAGAGGGATATGAGAGTGAACACTGGTCTGCCTACAGGAGATATCTTGAATTCTATGTTCTGGAGTCGAAGCTAACGGAGTTTCATGGTAATGTGCTATCAAAGATATGCTTAAAAAATTTAGTTTTGGTTTAGTACATTTTGAGCGAACTCCAGTCACAATTATTTTAACTCTCTTCGTGAAATTTAAATAACAATAGGTTAATGTTTTGTTAAATGCAATGGAAGCTGCTTTAGCTGGACACCAGGTAACCCCAAACGCCGGGTTAATTGGACAAAACACCAGGTCCCGATTCATTTGTATTCTCAGCTATTTTAAATATGACAGTTAATTCGTCAAAATCCAGTTAATCCGGATAAAATGCCTCGCTGGTCACCGCTGCATCAACTCACTCTGTGCCACGAGCGGCTCCAGGATGGAGATGGGAGGAGCCAAATTGCAGTTGATTGACAGCAGACTCCAGCCATTCATAAGCAGCTCTGGGCTGTCAATCAGCGAGGGGCAGAGGAACGGGGAAGAAACAAGGGACAGAATAGGAGGAGTCAAAATGTGATAGATTGACAGCTGAGCCGAATGTAAATAGGTGGAGCCCAAATATTCACATGAGGTTTCAGGCTGTCAATCACCTGGAAGCCGCTGCTAAATGGTCCCCTTCCTGTTTAATAGGAGGGAAGAGGCACCATCACGGCACCTCTGCTGGGCGTGTATTTCGGTTAACCTAGGATGCGACTTTAAGCCGGACAAAACATTCGGCCCTGACATGTCCGCCTTAAGCAACTTCCGCTGTATACACTTTTCTTCAATTAGGCTTGAATTTACAACCATGGAATGCTAACATGGAAGCTTTTCACATAAAAGTTAAAATCTACTCCTCCAGTTTTGTTTCCATATACAATCCTTAAGGTCTCCAAATACAAGTTAAAACTTCAATTATTTTGGTAGCGTCCGTGGTGGTCTAGCATTCATCTGTCTACCATGCAGCCTACTTGCAAATCATACATCTCAGTTAACCCCCAAAATAAAATTATTCATTTTGTTTCATGGCTGTTTGTGAGATATTGCTGTACGCAATTGGGCTGCTGCATTCGTCTACAAATGCAGTCACTCCCCTTCACAATAAATCCCGTGAAGTGCTTTGAGACGTCCCCCTGACCAAATGAAAAGATTGGGATTATCTGTTATCTTGGGTACCTTACTGCTTATTGTCCAGCGCCCTAGAACGTCTTTCCAACATGAAGGGCACTATACAAGTGTAATTTGTTATTGTTGCTCCTGTAATTCAACTTGTCTGCAATACAGAGGTGGCATTTTTTGAACTAAAAATAATAATAATAATCCTTGCATTTGATAAAGATCCTTATCACCCCTTCAAGAATTCTCAAAGTGCTTCACAGAATATACTGTAAAGTGTATATTTTCTGGGCGAAATTGAAGAACTGAATGGCCTTGTTCATTTGTTTTTAGTTCAGATATGTAAATGTAAAAGCTCATGACTATCAAATGAGTATATGCTAAAGTGTAATGAATATTACTAACGTTCTCAAACATTGCTCTTGAGTTTATTTATTAAACTTTATGGAAAAGTGTACATTAACATTTTGGCCGATTTATGTTTTAGGATCTTTCCCAGATGCTCAGCTTCCTCCAAAGAGGCTTATAGGACCTAAGAACTATGAGTTCTTGAAATCCAAGCGAGTGGAGTTTCAGGAGTACTTGCAGGTATTGTCTAATCTGTGGATTCATCCTGAAGTGGTTTTAATGTACCATGTTTCTTCAAATGGATTTTCACATGCCATGTTTTACGAGGATCACAAGATATGAATACAACTGAGGAGTTGGTGGTGTCAAACCCACAGACATATGCAGTAATTGAGGAGTTTATACACTAGCCCTGCTCTCCCAAATAACTAAATTATTGCCTTTGGAACTTCCCCCATCTACCCTTTTTGACGTACTGTTTCGAGTTCTGGCTAATGATTGTTGAAGATGTGTTCGGGCAATACATGAATATAGACATGACTGTGAAGTAACTCCTGTACGTAGATACATGTTGCTATGATTTGCATGGATAATGTTGTTGAAAGAAAATGACTGGAATAATTATATTTTTTTAAAAAGTACATAAGCGGAAAGAAGTTCTAGATTTCCTCTATTTTCTTAGCATTCTAGAACCTGCTGAATTTTTGCAAATTCTTCAATATGGCCTAATTTTGAAAGAGGCTTTTTATAAGTTTTTTTTAAGAACTGCAGTAAACTGACTTTAAAGTTGGGTGTCAGTTTGACTCAGTTGGTAGCACTCTTGCCTCAGGGTCAGAGTTGTGGGTTCAAGCCCCATGTTGGAACTTTGTCGGCCTAGACTGTGAGTTCAATCCAGTGTATTCCTGGGGTTGTACTGTATTATTGGAGGTGCCATCCTTCGGATAGACGTTAAACCAAGTCTGTCTGTTCAAGTAGACGTTAAAGATCCCATAGCACTATTCAAAAAAAAAAGGAGAGTTTCCCTGGTGTCCTGGCCAACAAAATAAAAATTGACCAATCACTTCATAGCTATTTGAGGGACATTGGTGTGCACAAATTGGCTACTGTGTTCACCTACAAATAGACAGTCTCTACACTTTACAGTAAAATCCTGTGAAGCTCTTTGAGAAGTCTTGCCATTCTGCTATATCAAACGTGGAGTCCTGTAGCTCAGCGGTTAGAGCACTGGCCTTGCAAGCGAGACACCTGGGCTCAATTCCAGGCAGAGGGCGAACCCTTGGGCAAGTTTCCTTACTCCACACGCCTAATAATAATCCCTCCAAAAACAAAAACAATAATAAATTGGTCATTTTCAATCCACAGCTGTTTGTGGGACACTGCTGTGTGCAATTGGCTGCCGTGTTCGCCCACAAATATACAGTCAATTCACCTTACAGCATATTCTGTGAAGCGCTTTGAGACGTCTAGAAGACGTGAAAAGCACTATATCAAATGCAAGGATTATTATTATCAAATGTAAGGATTATTACTTATTATTAAGACTGAATTCAAAATGTTCCTAAATTCTGCATACTCTGAAATGCTAAGAAAATAGTGTGAATCTAGATCCATGTAGAATTTCCTTTCCAGAATAGTCCAGTTACAGAGGGAGTCATCAGTTAGGAAGTTATTGGCACAGCTTTTGAAAGCGGGGTTATCAAAACTTATTAATTAGGATGCTCTATCTTACTTAGATGTTCTCTTGAATGCATGGCTCTTTAGGAGCTTTTTTGTTCCCCAAAACAGGGTAACCCCACTTCTAATATTAGATAAATGTTATCTTTAGTTTTTTGTTTGAATGTATTCATTAGATTAATTAATATAAGAATAACCTATGGAGAAATACAATGTTATGGTAATGATTTGCTCAGTGGCACACTGTAAAGCATTTTCTCATTGTTCCATTTATTCTGTATTCTATTATATTCTGTTCAATTTCCTTGTAAGTGTTGTGTTGAAATTATACTGTTTGTGCTTAAATAGAATCTGTTGAAACACCCAGAACTAAGCAACAGCCAGCTTTTGGATGACTTTCTTTCCCTTGATGGCTCTGAATCACAGTTTCTTGACAAAATTTTGCCAGATGTAAATCTTGGTGAGTACAATGTGGTATGAGAGCATTCTTGCTCTGCTATTTGTGGAGTTACACACGTTTACTGCTTTAACTCTACTGCTGTGAATATTGTTAGGAGTAACGTTTTTAAAAAATCAGAATGAGAAAGAAAAGCAAGATGGTTATATATCTCCTATCATTTTGAACAAAATATAAGGTGTTGTTTACAGAGTTGAAACAGTCCCAAGGATAACAGTACAGTCCTGGTGCACTATGCTACTCAGGTTCAAAAGCAGAATCTATAAGGCAGGCCATATGAAGACAAAGGAGAGACCAAATACAAAGATGAACAATGAGTTACATTTAAAATAGGTGTTTAATCTCGGGAGCAGCATATTTATGCTGTCATTGCAGTGGCAAAGTTTGCGTAGCGGTGCAGTTGAGGAGCTTGTAGTTATGCTGCCTTGTTTGATTGCACCCTCTTTATTTTTTTTGGTGAGCGAGGTTGCCCAACTCTTGTCCCCAAGGCTGTTATAAAATAAATCCCAGTCTGCAAGCAGGGAGTTGACCCCCTTCTCAGTCAACTCAAACTCCTAATCTCCCAAAATTGGGCCCCTAGGACACCATGGGCCCAATACCACAATTCTCAATCTCATGAGCAAGTCAGTCAGTTGCATAGCCTCTCTGACTGGGTAGTCTGAGCCTCGTGACAAAGAATCAAGGCCGTCTGTATTTCAGATTCTTCATTGCTCCATTGGGGAGTGAATCAAACTCTGTGAGTCGGTGGATCCTGCAATTCCAATTCCAGACAACAGAGGGTTGAGGGCAAGGTATTCCTGAGTACAGCAATGCCCACCCTACTCCATGAATAGGAAATCATATAAGGCAGTGGCGATTCCTGATCTGAGCCTCACAGGGAGAGCGAGCTGTGAGCACCTACACAAGCCCGAGAACAAACTGATCAGAACAGATACTACATTTGATCTTAGTCAATCTGTTGTGGTTCAGGAGAGTATGCCTAAAGACTAATGCAAAGTATCACATAACTGCACACATGGGACTTTGAAATCATAGTTTAGACTAACTTCAAAGCAGTGCTGGGGAAAAAGTGCATTGTCCTTTGGATGAGATGTTAAACTGAGGTCTCCTCTGCCTATTCAGGTGGACCTTAAAGATCCCATAGCACTGTTCAAAAAGAGAAGGGACTTTCTTCCAGTGTCCTGGCCAAGAACTAATACTCCAGATAAAATTGCTTATACATTCCTTTGTTTATTGCTCTCCGTAGCCTACAAATGCAGTTACCATACTTTGCAGAAAATTTGTGAAGTGCTTTGAGGCATTCTTGATGTGCTATATCAAATGCAAGGATTATGCATGGATTATTACGTGTTTAAACAAAAAAGAGCCTTGCACCTTTTGAAATGTGAACAGTGCGAGACTTGGATTGCAAGTCTGGCTCTAATGAGATCTGTTCCATTCAGCTACATAGACTGTATGCCTATCAACCTGCCCGCTCCCTCTGTTCAGTGGGCTCTGGCCTGCTCCATGTCTCCCGCCTGACCTGCCCTTCCATTGGTGGCCGGGCTTTCATCCTCTCTGCCCCCACACTCTAGAACTCCATCCCACAGTCCCTTCACCTCGCTTCCTCCATTGCCTCCTTCAAGGCCGGTCTCAAGAGCCTCCTTCGATCGTGCCTTTGGTCGCCCTCCCACCTCTCTGCCTTTCCTCACCCCTACCCCACCCCTCCCCCATGCTTGAGTCCTGACCCCTAACTCTCCAGCGCCTTGGGACATCCTCCCGACATGAAAGGCGCTCTATAAATGTAATTTTGTTATTGTTGTTGCGTCGTCATTGCGTATTATAATAAATCCTGTGAAACACTTTAAGACACTTTGACAACGTGATGAAGCGCTATAACATGCAATAATTATTATTGGATTGACTTAAAGTCTGATAATTAAAAATGGAATAGAAATGAAACTTGTTTTATGGAATACTGAGGAATCCTGGATTTGTTTTGAACATACTATTGTATTTGTTACAGGTAAGATTATCAAGTCTGTCCCTGGAAAACTGATAAAAGAGGTATGTTACCCTACATGAGGGGCGCTAAATAAATGCAAGTAGTTGTTCATTTTATATTGAATAGATTAATTTGCAAAAACTATTACTGAAAAGGGAAGCAACAAACTAGATTTCGAAGAGTTATTGACCTCTTAATATTGTAAAAAAAATTAAACTGCTGTAATTATAGCATGCAGCATTTACTGATTCTTACATGTCACACTTGCAATGTGGTTCATGTTGATATTGTTTAGAAAGGCCAGCACCTGGAGCCATTCCTCATGTCGTTTATTAACTCCTGTGAATCTCCCAAGCCTAAACCCAGCAGGCCAGAACTGACCATCCTCAGCCCAACATCAGAAAACAACAAAAAGGTATTTTTTTTTGGCAACCAGACAATAAAGTACTTCAACTTGTAATTTCCATATTTAATAAACAATATGGTACCAATTAGCTTTATTCATATGACCCATACTTTTATGGTGGCTTCAGCAACACTATTATAAATAACAATCTTGGGGAGGAGGTAAGTGTGCCTTTTTTGCGACGCCAATGGGTCCAAATGGAAGTTTGGATATGAGTGATTGTTTGCGATTGACGTGACAGCCTGCCTTGTATGCAGGACTTGAGAGACCAGACCAGTCACTTGGAGTAAGGTTTCCCCCTAATCATCTTCTCTTAACTCTGTAAGTCAAATTTTAAATAAATAATTTTGAATTCCTGCACTTACCCCCAAGTTCCTGGCAGTGGCCCCAGTCATATTAGCTTCAAAACTCTTAAAGGCACCAACCGACAGTAGAAAGTTAGTGGTACTCCACAACCTTCAATTCCCTGGCTTCCCTGAAATCCAGGGCTTTTTCCAAACCCACCCGCTCCCCCTGGTACAACAGTCATCTCCACTCACTCAAAACACAAACCCGGACGCTCGAGTGCAGATGGCAGAAATCCGGCCTCATCACCACCAGCTGTGGCTCGAGCACCTCTGCACCTACCGAATCTCCTTTTCACAGGCCCAAACTGACTTTTACTCCAAAGTCATCCTGGAGACAAACAATAATCCAAAGACACTGTTTTCCACCGTCCATCACCTCCACCGTGCATCCCCTCAAGCCCTCTCTATCCTCATATCAAACATCAAGTGCAAAGAGGTCCTAGACCTCTTCACCTAAAAGATTGAAAAAATCAGCTTGGCTGTATCAGCCTCCCCACCCACCCCACCCCCCATGTCCCCTTCTACCCCACCCAGACCATTCACACTGCCTTCTCCCTCTGCCACTGCTCCTGCCCTCCTCACTCCTTACACTCCTTTGTCCCCATTTCTCTCTCCCTCTCAACCACAATCACCCGCATGAAGTTCTCCATCTTCTGCCTTGACCCCCTCCCCACAAAGCTGCTGGTTACTCAACTCCCCCTCCTCTCCCCCCTGCTGGCTGGCACGGTCAACAAGTCTCTCTCCTCAGGCTCTGTTCCATTTCCCTTGAAAACCACTGTTATCACACCCCTCCTCGATCCTTCTAACCTCTTACACTACTGTCCCATTTCCAACCTACCCTTTCTTGCTAAAGTCCTGGAACGCATTGTTGTAGGTCAACTTCGGTCACACCTCTCTCCTCGAGCCCCTAGAGTCTGGTTTTCACCATACCCACAGCACAGATACAGCGCTTTTCACTCCCCAATCCACCACCCAGCAACTCCGTTCGACTGGCACCAGCCTCCTGCTTTTCCCTTGCACCTTCCGCCCCACCATCAGAGGTTGCGCTTTCAGCTACTACATCCTGAAACTGTGAAACACGCTCCCTCTACCTTGCCCCCCCTCCTTTTTCAAGTTCCGCCTGAAAACCTTTCTCTTTGACCATGCTTACAGCCACTCTGCGCCCGCGCCCCCCCCACCCTTCTCCGGCTCGGAGTCAGGCTCCACCACTGTTAAGCGCTTTGAGTCACTGCCCTCAGTGGAGGGTGCTATATGCGTGCAAGTTGTTGTTGTATTTTTTTGAAATAATATGAAACATGAGCCTGCAATATAGGTGCAATAAATACATTTGTAATTATATTCTGTTGCCTTTGCATACATTCTCCTTGCTTATATTCTCCTGCCTTCACTAATTCTCTCATAGTTTAAGGTTTCAGTAGTTTGCGGAATTGAAATTCTATACACTATTCATTATAAGGGTATCATGCGTTTATAAGAACTATGCCATGTCATTTATGCCCTATTTATGCAACCCCTTTAAACAACATTAAAAATATTGTATTGGAGATTTGTGGAGTCCTGTAGCTCAGTGGTTAGAGCACTCGCTTTGCAAGTGAGACACCTGAGTTCAATTCCAGGCAGAGGGCAAAACCTTGGGCAAGTTTACTTACTCCACACAGAGCCTAATAGCAATCCCTCCAAAACAAAAACAATAATAAATTGGTCATTTTCAATCCACATCTGTTTGTGGGACACTGCTGTGCTCAATTGGCTGCTGCGTTTCGCCCACAAATATACAGTCAATTCACTTTACAGCATATTCTGTGAAGCGCTTTGAGACGTCTAAAAGACGTGAAAAGCACTATATCAAATGCAAGGATTATTATTATATTATTAAACCAGGAAGTGCCATTGTTTTATAGTACACCCAATTCACGAAAAATGTTCTTGACTCTGAGTCACACTTCTGGTTTCTTAATATTCCCAATGTTCAGTGAAGGTAGCAGCGCACTGTGCATCTAGGTCTTCAGGAAAGTGAATGGGAGCAGAAAATAGCTGTCCTCTTGCCTACTGTAAGTGATGTCAAATCCCTGTCACAGTTTTCAGATAGCAGTAGAAGTTACATAGTACCCAGTGTGTCACTGAACTAATATGAAATAACTTGTATGTTTCATTGTTGAAGGAAAGTTGCAGTTTTTTGATAGTGCTAATGGTTCATATTTTTTCAGCTCTTTAATGATTTGTTTAAAAACAATGCCAATCGCTCTGATAGCACAGAGAAGAAATATAACCAGAACTACTTCATAGAAATGATGGCCTTGGATGGAGTTTATGATTACCTCATGTATGTAGGTAAGTGAGTATTCAGATCAGGTTAAATAATTTAATCCACTTGTGGACACTCAAGAAATGATGCCTTTTGCAGGCAGCGATATTGCCGTGACTAGACTTGGACTGTTTGTACATGGAGTGCAGTTACAAATAGAAGTTTCTTGGATGTTATGTATGGAAGGGAATCTCAATTCACAGAATGTTAAAAACAGACACAGTTTAAAACCATCTACGAAACTGAGCTGTTGGATGACTTACTTTTCATTTTTTATGTAAGTTCTGGCCAGGCTCCACTGTGATTTAATTCTGTAGTGCTCAAACATTAGATTTTCTGATATGCAACAATCCTCAGAGATTTGTACAGTGGAATGTAGTGTTATTAAAATTGATGATGTTTCAAGGTGTAGATTAGATGATTTCCTTTCATTTTTTTTAAATGGGAGCTTCATGGCTGTAGATCAGTAAAAAAAAATTCACGAAGTATTTTTTAATGCTTCACACCAAAAATGTGTGCACTACAGAACCTTGAGCCACACAAAGGTTTTAAGTTCACTGGCAAATGGGACGTGTTATCTTAGATCTTCAGATAGAATGTCAGAAGCCTCATGCTGCTAATAATGTTATCAAGCTTAACTTAACACCGGCCTAACACCAATCTCCCCATCTCCACCATTCACAAGATCCAGCTCATTCAAAACTCGGCAGCCCGCATACTGACCCAGACCAAACTCCGTACCCATCTCAGCAGTTGTGGCCAGGCTCCACTGGCTCCCCATCACCAAATGGATTGACTTCAAGATCCTCACACTCGTGTTCAAATCCCTTCACTCCCTGGCACCTCCCTACCTCTCTGACCTCCTCACTCCCCAATCTACCACCTGGCGCCTCCGCTCGACTGGACCAGCCTCCTCATCCCTCGCACCCTCCGCCCCATCATCAGAGGTTGTGCTTTCAGCCACGACGCCCCCAAACTCTGGAACATTCTTCTTCAATCCCTCCGCCTTGCCCCCTCCCCTTTTTCAACTCCTGCCTGAAAACGTTCCTGTTCAACCGTGCTTACGGTCACCTCCCCCCTCCCCCTGGCTCTGAGTAAGGCTCCATCACTGTTGAGTGCTCTAAGACGCTACTCTGCGTGGAGAGGGCTATATAAGTGCAAGTTGTTATTGATGTCATTATTAAGAGTCAGCTTGGCTCAGTTGGTAGCTTTCTCACCTCCTTGTCATAAAATTATGAGTTCTCCTGGTATAAGTTAGTATAACAACAAAACAAAATTACATTTGTATAGGTTGTTTCACGTCGGGGGACATCCCAAGGTGCTGGACAGTCAGTGTTTCAGTTGATGACGAGTTGATGGTCTTCTTGAATAACATAATTTGAAGGTTATTACAAAAAAAACAAGTTGCAAGTACAGGAGGGAATCACATTATTAATCTTGTAGATTTGTTGCAATGAAATGGTTTGATTTTTTTTAGGCCGTGTTGTTTTCCACATACCAGACTGGTTGCATCACTTGTTAATGGGTGGAAGAATTCTCTTTAAAAACACACTTGAAGCCTATTCAGACTGGTATCTTCAGTATAAACTGGATCAGTTACTCCAAGAACATCGACTGGTTTCTCTTATTACTCTGCTGAGAGGTGAGTAACTTCAGTGGAGTTTGCTAAAATCGTTTGATAGTGATAGCTTTTTTAAAACAAAATCCTTTTTTGTAAAGGTCCTTTGGTGCTTTTGTTTTTCGATAATTCACTTTCGTCATGGATTTAGGAATGAAGTAATCACCTTTGTTTGATACGTCTGGACAGATATCTTAGACAAAAGCAATCACCAAGCACAGACAGGAAGGAACTGGTTACTCCTGAAATATTGTGTATTTTGTTCTAGACGCCGTCTTCTGTGAGAATACCGAGTCACGCTCAACTAGAGACAAGCAGAATCGAGCAAAGCAAACTTTTGATGAAATGATGAACTACATTCCAGGTGAGGAATGTACATTCCCTCTGCCTCCTCGTCCTCCTGGATCTCTCTGCTGTGTTCGATGTAGTCGACCACGCCATCCTCCTCCACCGCCTCTCCTCCTTCATTCAACTTTAGTGGGACTGCACTTGCATGGTTCGAGTCCTACTTAACCAACCAACACGTATATACTCCATGGGAGGTGAGGAGAAGGAGGGTGAGATGAGGGACTATCACTGCAGGAGGGTGATTGGGAGGACGTGCTCACCATTACTTCCAGTTGTTCTTTCTCTCCCTTCTTGTGGACCTGGTCTAAGCTTGGTGTGTGCTAACCAGAGAGGGGAATATTTCATGATTAAATTATCTAGATCCAGAAGAAAAGTTGACTGCTTATGTGTGCCTGACCTGAGATTCTAGATACGCCTGAATCTGCTGGTTTTAAATATATTTAACCCTTTGTAGCAATGAGTTTTCAGTGTTTCACATCCACAGTGTGACCAAATGTTTCATTTTCTTGGCAGATTTCATTGTGAAATGCATTGGAGAAGAGGCTAAGTATGAAGGGATCAGACTGCTGTTCGAAGGGTTGCAGCAACCAGTGCTGAATAAACAGGTACCTGCATGTGGATGGAACAATTTGCTATATTCTATCTTGTGCATTTCTATGGACACTAGAGGACATTGTTCTTCACAGGCTAACCCATTGTCTTAAAATTTAAGACAATTTAAAATTAAAATTAAATTAAAAAGATCATTGACTTAAAATTTAAAATTGCACAAAGCTGATTACTAGGAATTCCAGAAAACTGGCTTCTAAACTAAGACTGGATTTAAGCACAACCTTAAGTCACAGTCTTTAAGATTTTCAGTCCTTCATGCAGGACATTTTAATTTGTTGACTAATTTATTGCCTCATTATTCATCGTGCAGGGCATTTGTAGACTGTTTCCCTGAATTCACAATATAACATGGTTGATGGATCTTTAAGGCTCATACCTGGGGTATTATCTACCATCAGGAATTATCACCACACTTCCATTAAAGTCTTAAGGCTTGTTCTATAACATCAACATTGTTTCACAAAAACAGTAAATGTGGTACTACTACAGTAAATACTACTAAAACAGTTTTACTAAAGTTGCTTTTGGCAAGCAGTGTAGTACGATAGTTGAGCAGTTTTTAAGATGTTTCTGTGTTTCTAAGTTGGTAATTTATTTAGCTGATTATATATATATCATTTTTTATTTGCTTTTTTTGCTTTAATTTCAGCTGACTTATGTACTGATGGACATTGTACTTCAGGAACTTTTTCCTGAGTTAACAAAGGTAAGAGCAATGACCACCTACTAGAACTAGTATTGAAAAGTGAACAAATCAGATCCATGAACACTTATTACCGTTTGTGTGCTTCCCTGTCAATGTGTTCATACCTAGCTAGTGTTCATAAGGAAAAACTAGGAACATAGGAAAAGGCTATTTGGCCCATCAAGCCTATCCCACCACTTTTCAAGGTGTATACATAGGTGGCATGTATTGCCTAGGCTGATTATTCTCCCCAGGGCTCTACATTGAATTACCCACGTGTATTGATTAAATTGGATTTGCCTCAACTTGTACAGTTTGCCTGCAACTTGGAATTTGCATAAGTCATATTAAATGTTTTGGTACTGACTGATATATGACTTGCGTGAGTTTTATTGTCATACTCATAATTAAGCAGAACACTCCAGGGACTAACTGAGAACATTGGAGATATGAGAACAATGTGGCTATCGGGTCAACATGTAAAATACAATATATTAACCAGAAACTTTTCCCAACAAGAGTTAGACTGGCACCTAGTGCCAGCCCTTCTCGCTCTATCTCACGCCCTGGGGGAAAATTTGCTGCTGCTATTTATAATGCACACATCTGCAATTTAAGGTTTTCTCAAGTATTTCAGTGGCACATTACTTTGAGGAATTTGCTCCAGTGCAGAAAATGGGTGATTCAGTGTGAGAATTTGCAGTGCTGTATTACATAGGAATTAGGAGCCTCAAGCCTGCCCCGCCGTTCTATAAGATCATGGCTGATCTTCTATCCTAACTCCATCTGTCCGCTTTATCCCCATATCCCTTAATCACTCTGTTGTTTAGAAATATTGTGTTCACTTCCTCAGAAACATTATTGTGGGATGGGAATGTGATAATTCACTAAATTCTTTGGAATTTGTTGCGTTTCCTAATTACTATTCTCTGTATGTTATCGGTGCAGAAAGAGGCTGCAATTTTATCCACATGGAAGTGAAGAGTACTGGTACCCATCTCGATGTGGGAGATTCTATTTCAGAAGCTGGTGTGCAATTGACCTGTGCTGTATATATACTGCAAAAACATTTAATTATGTGTATAGAATATCAAAGAATGTTTTTAGTCAATTCTTGTGCTTTGTGAATGAGTACTTATGAATTTCTGAAAATGTACATGTGGCTACATTAATAAAGGAGGTGACATTCTGTCAGAAGCCCAAATCATCTTGTGACTGAATAGAGCGTAGATGGTGCCTCAGATCTGATGCTCATGATTGAGGTAAACAAAAATAAATTGTATCAGTATTCTATCTGTACTTGACCCTTTCACTTTCAAAACAATACTGTCCAAACCAAATCTTTGAATATCTTTAATGTTATCACTTCTGTGAACCAGTAAGTATATTTGGATTTCAAAATACAAGATAGTGTAGAAATAGAAACACACTGGAGTGGTTGAAACTATTTCTGCTGCACTGCAATTCAATGCCCTAATGCACAAATCTTTTATTTGTAATAAATAGCTCCTAAATAAATTTCAGCAGTTCAATAGTACTAGCTTCAAAGATCTGCCACAAGGGGGCACTCTCAGCATTGGTACAATGTACACTTGCTGAGCTCATGAACCACTGCTATTCGAATATCTTGGGGCATCTGTGTTCTGTGGAACATGAAGGTAAGAAATACCTCTGTTCAGATTGGGAATTGGATTGTGAAACTTGTGAGAATTAAACTTTTCTCACCTTCCTCACAATTAAAAGGTGAAGGTACACCTTTTAATTATACGGGATGGAAGGGTCTTGGCATACGCAACAGGCCATTGTTATACGAGCAAAAGAGGTGGGCAGCAATCACAACTTACACTTAGACAGCACTCTTCACGTCGGAAAGACGTCCCAGGGCGCTGGACAATCGGGTTTTGGATCCGAGCTGGGAGTTGGGGTCAGAAGGGGACAGGGGTGTTGGGAGGGTGATCGAAGGCACGGTCAAAGAGGAAGGTCTTCAGATGGGACTTGAAGGAGGCAAGAGAGAGGGTAAGGTGGAGGGATTGCGGGATAGAGTTCCAGAGTGTAGGAGCAGAGATGCTGAATGCCCAACCGCCAATCGTGGGATGGAAAGTCCAGGAGTCCTGAAGCAGCCTGGTGTCCGCCGAGCAGAGGGAGAGGACAGGCTGATATGGGTTATGAGGTTGGAGAGGTAGGGGGGGAGCAAGACCGTGGAAGGCATTGAAGGTAAGAACAAGTGTTTTGTACTTGTTTCTCTGAGGAATGGGAAGCCGGTGAGGCCAGGCAAGAACGGGAGTAATAGGTTCCTGGAGCCTGGTGCGGGAGAGGACACAAGCTGCAAAGTTCTGAATAATCTGCAGCTTGTGGAGGGAAGAGTTGGGAAATCCAGTGAACAGGCAGTTGGTGTAGTCAAGCCAGGATGTAATAAAAGTGTGGATCAGGGTCTTGGTGGCCTGTGGTGAGAGGTGGAGGTGGACAATGTTGCGGAGGTGTGGAAAGGCGGAACAACAACAACAAGATTCCATTTATTGAGCGCCTTTCACGTCGGGAGGACGTCCCGAGGCACTGTACAGTTGGGTCAGGACCCGAGCAAGGGGGAAATGGTCAGGGTGAGGGAAGGGAACGGGTCAGGAGTCCTCTGTCTTGCCAACATTGAGCTGGAGGGAGTTGGCTCTTGATGCCAGACAATTAGCCAGGACATCAATGGTCCTGGAGTCGAGGGTGGCGGCGGTGAGGTAGAGTTGTGTATCATCCACATACATGTGGAAATTGACCCCATGCCTGCAGTTAACATCACGGAGCGGGAGCATGTAGAGGAGGGGACCAAGGATAGAGCCCTGAGGAACGCTACATGTGACCGTGCAGGGGCTAGAAATGAAGCCTTTGGTGTCCATGAAGTGCAGATGGTGGGAAAGGTGGGATTGGAACCAGGCAAGAACAGAACCAGTGAGGTAGAGGTGAGAGGAGAGGCGGTGGAGAAGAATGAGTGGTCAACAGTATCGAAAGCAGCAGAGAGGTTGAGAAGGACGAGGAGACTGCCCTGGTCCCTGGTGGACAGAATATCATTTGTCACTTTGACCAAGGCTGGCTCTGTGCTGTGAGCAACAACAACTTGCACTTATATAGTGCCTTTCACGCAGGTTAGTGTCTCAGAGTGTTTAACAGTGGTGGAGCCTGACTCTGAGCCGGGGGGGGGGGGGGGAGATGGCCATAAGCACGGTTGAAGTGGAAGGTTTTCAGGGGAGACTTGAAAAAGGGGAGAGAGAAGGCGGGGGATTGAGGGGAAAGTGTTCCAGAGTTTCAGGGCATAGTAGCTGAAAGTGCAAACTCTGAATGTGGGGTGGAGGGTGCGAGCGACGAGCAGGAGGCTGGTGCCAGTCGAGCGGAGGCGCCAGGTGGTGGTGAGGAGGTCGGAGAGGTAGGGAGATGTCAGAGAGTGAATGGATTTAAACACAAGTGTGAGTGTCTTGAAGTCGATCCGGTCGGTGATCAGGAGCCAGTGGACCCTAGTCAGAAAACCTTCCCTTGACCCATCTCTGCTTTCCAACTACTGCCCCATTTCAAACCTTCCTTTTCTATCAAAGGTCATGGAACGTGTCATTGATTCGCCCTTTCCTCTCCCAGCATTCCCGCCATGAACCCTTCCAATCTGGGCTGTGATCAGCACGAAAACCCAGATTGGAGGGGTTCCTGGAGGGAATGCTGGAAGAGGAAAGAGCGAAGCTGAGAAGCGACCACTTGTTCCATGATCTTTGATAGAAAAGGAAGGTTTGAAATGGGGTGATAGTTGGAGAGCACAGATGGGTCAAGGGAAGGTTTTTTTTTTTGAAGGTAGGGGTGATGACGGCTGTCTTTAGGGGGGTGGGTACGGTGCCGGTGGACAGGGAGAGGATAACATGGTCTGTTTGTAGGGGGGTAAGGAGGTGGAGTGGGAGGTGAGAGGGGTAGAAATGGGGTCAAGGGACCAGGTGGTGGGTTTCATACGGGATATGATGGAGGTGAGAGAAGAGAGGGAGACAGGATCAAAGGTGTGGATGGCGGGATGGGGAGCTGGAAGGGGAGATTGGTACGGGGGTTGGGTGTGCCAGTAGAGGAGCTAGAGGTGGCAGAGCAGATCCCCTCGACTTTGGGTTCGAGGAAATTCATCATCTTCTTGCATTTGGTGTTGGAGGAGAGAATGGCAGAGGCATGGGAGGGAGGACAGAGGAGTTGATTTATGGTAGAAAAGAGGGTTCTGGGGTTGTCCTTAGCCTCCAAGATGATTTTGGAATAAAAGGATGACTTAGTTGAGATGAGGGCAGAGCGGTAGGTCTCAGGATTTGGATTTGTGCCAGATGCATTTGGCAGAGCACACCTGAGATTTGAGGGAGCGGAGGTGGCTGGTGTACCAGGGGGATTTGTGCGAGTAGGAGGTGGTGCAAGAGATGACAGGGGCAAGCGTGTCGAGGATGGCTGAGAGGGAATTGTTTAGAAAGGTGAGCAAGGAGGGTAGGTTATTGCAGGAGGAGGGCCAGAGGGGTAGGAGTTCAGATGCCTCCAGGGCAGCGGAGAGGGCATGGAGGGGAATTTTTCTCCAGGGGCAATAAGAGATGCCTGTAGGGTGAGTGGCAGGGAGGGGGATGGAGAAGTTAAGAGAGATTAAATGGTGTTCTGAAATGTCTTCGACAGTGATGATGACTACAGAGACGGTAAGGCCCTGGGTGGCCATGGATGTGAGTGGCAGAGTTGATGTGGAGGGAGAGGAAAGGTGCTATACAAATATAATTTTGTTATTGTGAGAGAGGAGGGAGAAGTCAACAGATGTGGAGCAAGAAGGGGTGAAGTGGAGGTTAAAATCGCTCAAGATGATGACGCATTTGGATACAGAGGGAAGACAGTGGGGTGGAGATGTCACAGGAAAGTGGAAGGTTTCAGGGGGATGAAAGATGCGAAGGATTTTTGAGGAGAGATTGGAGGGATGGTAGAGAGTGAGGTGCTCAAATGAGGAGAAGGATCCAGAGGGGTAAGAGGATAGACCCAGTGAGGACCTGGAGATAAGGGCCACAATGGTTGGGTCATGGAGCATGATGGAAGGTATAGCCAGATGGCGTGGCCTGGAGTGATCCAGGTTTCAGTGAGAGCAAGGATGTCGACTTTTTTTGGCCACAATAAGTTTGTGGACAGTGAAGGCTTTATTAGATAGAGAGCAGATATTTTGAAGGGCGATGCGGAAGGTACAGGCAGCAGAGTTTGCAGGATGCGGGGGGAGTGGGAGGGAGAAAGATTGGTAGGAAGGGTGGGAATGGAATGAGAGAGAAGTTCACTTCCAGGGGCTGGGACCGATGGGGCTTGCAGTGAAAATGGAGGATGGAGCAGTCGGGGCAGCCAACAGCATGTGCCACAAGGAGCCCAATAGCAGATTCCAACGCTGGAAGAGGGAAGCTGTGGATGGGTCCAGGAGGGAAAGGAGGCGGGGAGGATAGTAGGAGGACGAGCGAGCAGGAGTAGTGAAGGATGGTAAATACTCATGCCAAGACTGACATGGGGGAAGTGGGGGTTGGGGATGTGGCTGGAGTAGACAGCATAGAGGTGGGAGGATGTATTCATGGCTGCACCAGAGTGAAGGGATAATGGACTGAATATGAAAGGATAGGGATGGTAACAGAGTTAAAAACTATACTAAGCTCATGTGGATTTGAAAAATGGCAAGGGAGCAGACAACAAGAAGGTAGGGAAGTGCTAAGGCATGTGAAGGTGATGACCTTCAAGTATATCATTGTGAAGCCCACTGAGCAATGGAGTTTGGTAAGAGAAAGATAATAGGCAATGGTTGTGGATGATCTGGACCTTGTGGATGGTTGAATTGGGGAGACCAGCAAGGATTGCGATTCAAATAAGATGGGACGTGACCAAAGAATTAAGGCCTTTGGCAGCATTTGGGGTGAGATCGGGTCAGAGGTGGGAAATGTAGTATAAGTGATTAAGAGGCAGGTTCATTCTTTCCAATACCTGTCCAGTGCCCCTCCTCCACTGCAGTTGTCCTGTGCTCCATGATACTGATGTTCAATCCCTTCCTCTGATTTTTTTGGTAATGCATTTATCTGTCGGTTTCCTTTGCACCTTGCAATACTGACTCGAGATTGGCTTTGCTGATTGTTGAAACTGTGAAATCACTAACAAACGCAACTTTTAAGCAGTACATATTTTATTTTTTGGATAAACAAACATGTTCTTTAACTCCAACCACATTCAATCCAAACTAGATTGTTGTAGATTCAGCTCAAAAAGCTTACAAACCTCAGAAAAGCCATTTTATATCCTGTAATTTCACATCCTATAAGATGCTCAATGTGTATCAGACATGCTTCAGAATGCATACATAGCAATAAAACAGCCCTAAATAACTAATCATCCTGGTAAATTGTAATTAGATTATGATGTGGAAACTGTATGTAACAAATCTGTACAGTTTTTAAAAAACTCAAGTCTGAAATAAATCAATTGGTTTGATACACAACAATGGACCCTTTTTCCAATGAGAATATTGACTTCCATAGTAAGATGGAAACTTCTATTTATAATTCCTTTTCCCACCCTCTGCCTCAAAAAGCCTAATGAACAGAAGCACTGCAGCATTTTAAATAGCTCAGTCAGTAGCTAGAATCAGAATTTGGAAGTTGACTGTCACAAATTCAGTGAAGTCATGCGGTAACTGAGAATTTCTGTATTTGTGTGCAACAGGGCTACATTTTTGTCGGTATGTACGTTCAGAATCTACACAGCAAAAAAACAGAAAAGATTCTATTTGTAGTTTGAGTAGTAAATCATTTGGTTTTAAAATACAAATAGTCTCAAGGCAAAAATAATACCACACGGCGATGGGTTTCTGCATGTGTCAGACACCCAGCCAACCCATAACAATCCTACAAACCCTGTGCTGTAATGACAGCCAAGGTGCGTAGAGCAGATGCAGGACCACGTAAAGGGAATGAACTCTGCTGATCTACAACTTAACAGGACTGAAATTACAGAAATATTAAAACAAGTGACTGCCTTATGTAGGTGGGTCATTTGATTCCATCAAATACACCAATAAACTTTCTTTTGATACAACAATCCTTTTCAGCAAAAGCCTCTACATGGCTTCCTCTGGTTGGATCATGGTCGTTTTCGAGCTGAGCACATCAGCGAGCATGTGCTTAGGGATTTCAGAGCCCCTCACAGTTAGTGTGTAGCAGGCATCTTCAACTTTTGCCAGGCTTTGTTTCAACGTGTAAAGTTTCTTGGAGACTTCATATGGTCCAGTGTTGCCAATGTAAGTAAACCCATAGTAGACATCACGGAGGAACTGGCTCACCTCAAAGGGGGTTTCAACGTCTCCATTACCTACACTACTAATACACATCCTCATCAATTCACCAGTCAGATCAGCAATCCCTAAGAGGTAGTCTGTGGGAGTCACCTGCAGACACAGCACCTGTTGGTTTTGGTTCTCGGCCTCTGAATTGGATAAAGTTGAACACTGCATGGAAAATGAAAGACAGGATTAAAAGATGGGGAAAAAAGCTTTATTAGCTGGTGCTAAAAAGATTTTTAAGGCATTAAATACCTTGGAAAAGGTTATTTACAAACTTTAAATAATATAGCAGCTGAAATTTTGAGATGCCTAGGTCATTTGCTGTATATAAAGAAGTGCATTGTGTGGATGACTAATCATTTTAATACCTAAAAGTAACAGAATATAGAAATCCTTCATAATCTGATTATAGTTTAACTGGATTATATTCAACATCAACCTGTTTTAGCAAGGTTTCTGAAACCCTTGATGCAGGAGATTAATCCATTAAAAACAACAAGTTGTTGATTGATGGATGGCATGCATTCAAACCATTCAAGATCACCTTATTTACCTTAACACCCAATATATTACAAAAATCTAAAATGTCTTCACTTTACTTATTAGGTTAAATTTACATACTTATAAGTAGAATGGTTAAAATGGCTGACTTCTAGGTTGTGAAGTCTCCGCTAATAACATTTTCTGCTCTTCAGACACAGGGAAATTTCCATGTGTAATGGCATATAAATTTATAAATTAAAAATAAATCAGTAATCATACTCAAGCATGGTGATGGGCTTCTGCTTACATCAGACACCCGGCTAACCAAAAAAAAACCTTTGTAATGGACAGTAGAAATTGATGCACTGCACAAACTTCAACGGAGTTGATATCCCTAATAAATGCCTCTCCTCCGTGAAGATAAAGTTGGACGTGGAGCTAGGCTGAACATCCCATAGCTATTGAAGCTTCTTATTGCAAATAACTGATGTACACTAACAAGAGAACTCTCTACCACCACCAGTGTATGGTTAGCATTGACCTACTTTACTCAGTCATTTAGATTTTTTTTAAATATAGTTTTTAAAAAGAGAGCCGCTTCTCACCTCAGAGTCCCCAGGTTGTTCCTCTTTCTTTGGAGTAAAAACTAAACACTTATTAATTTCTTCAAGGCTAATCAAAGATCTGCTCCTAATAAAATGCTGGAATGAAACGGCTTCCACATATTCTTGGATTCCTGAAAATAACAAAATGAAAAAGCATGATTCACACAGGAAATACGTTTCTCAAACAGGAGGACTTGTGTGAAATGAGACTGACATAGCAATCCACTGCTATCAGTTGGCTTCTCAATACAAATACATTTGCTGTCACGATACTGGAAACATCCCAACACCTGATTGCAGATTGTGCACAACAACTTTATATAAAGCCATTCACGCCTTGTCCTTCAGATGAGATATTAAACTGAAGTCCTGGTCCTGTCTGCCTGTTCAGTATCCTGGCCAACAATCTTCCAGGTAACATTGGTCATTCACTTGATGACCGTTTGTGGGACATTGTGGTGCACAAATTGGCTGCTGCGATTGTCTATAAAATAGTAAAATCTTGTGAAGCTCTTTGAGAGGTTTCGACAAGGTGTAATACCAAATACAAGGATTATTATTAAGCGAATGAAGTGATGTCATCAGTAATCTGAATACCCGAAAGGCAACCTTTTTTTGCACCTCAATTATAACGTGGTTGCTGAGACATTGGACCCCACTAATGTTATAGTGGGGTGTTTCAAGAACAGTATAAACAGTGCTCAAATACCAAAGCTGTCTCAAAGATACATACATATTTGCCCTTCCCCCCCATTAGTGCCCAGATTTACCTAGAAGAATATGGATTATGTGCAATTAAAATCCTAGATTTTAGCAGCAACAATGAAACTGCAAATTCCTTTTATCATTCACATCCCTTTAGTTAATAGATTTCCCCTTATCAAAACGGAAGTATGTCTGTTATGTTTCAGTATCGAACTGACAGGATTCCAGCCGAAGACACATTAGAATGGAATTTCATTATCTAACGGCAGACGAGGCTTCCATAAACCTATGGGTTTTACAGTGTTGACAAATGAGCAGGACATCACAGCAGAGACATAATCTTAAAACTAGTGCTGAACCAGAAATTAGATCAGAGATCATTTCTTCACACATAGGGTTGTGGAAATATAGAATGCAAATGCCCAGAGGCAACATCAATTAATTTGTTTAGAAGGAGATACTAAACATATAGATTTGTAAAGTGGGGGATTAAGGGATAAGCGGGGCCTCTTTGGAGCTGAAATGGCTCCAAGGTGACATGTTTGGCAACAGAATGTCAGAATCGAGTCAACCATCTCAGTAATCCACAATACCCAGACAGTGCTATCAATGACAAGTTATGTGGTTTCAGCTGGTTAGATTCCAGCAATAGATAATAGGGCAGATATCATGACTTTTTGGTCACCCTGTATACCGCTTCAGCAAGAGCGGTTAACGTAAGTGTCAGCCTTGCAGGTTGGTTGGAGTATTTAACTGATTTGCCACCTTCAAATCTCTCGGGGAAAAAAAGATGGCATTTATGAAGGTATTGATATCAACATTCCTGAGTGCTGTGGTGGAGTCATGCATCATTATGCTATCAGTGAATCTCTGCAGTACAGGCAGAATGCACATAAAACCAGTCCAGTGCTTTAAAATAAACAGAGCTTGAGCCAACTTCAAGAAAAAAAAGCCTTGATTTCCCTCCATCAGACTTTTAAGTACTAATTGCCACCGAATGCACTCAGAGGGGTTCAGTTTTTAAAAGAACAAAAGAAAATGTTTCCATCCTGCCTTGTTAACTAGGTAGGAAAGACAGAGCACTTATCTGATTGGCCTGGTACATGAGAACATGTGGTTTTCTTCAGTGTTGTTTCTTTGGCTGAATTAAAGTGGCTTAGCTGTGCTACTCGTCCTAATTCTCCACACAATTCTCATTTCACTATTTTACAATAGCATATGTGTATTTATATTTTTGTGTGGAGCTTTATTTATCAGTAAAGCTCCCTACTTAATGAGTATGTTAATGGCAGACAGTGCTGGGAGGTGCTAAAGAATCCAATGTGACATCTGTCACAGTACAATTGGTCTTCAAAACCAAGGTAATTGAATCAAAGGGCAGGAATTTCCTGTTGCTATGCCACCGGATTGTATAACATCTCTTTGGTTTGCCTAAGCTGGTCTTTTAAAGCAATAACCATTTCAATCTTCATAGCTACTGCAGCAATTTAATGGCCCGCCTCTCATGTCTTGGGTACAACATTGGGAATTTGTCAGGATGGAGCCTGCAGTTCCGAGTATTAAGCAATAGATGCATGATTGTTCTTCCTGCTACATCACTACACTACACGACAAAGAAAGATCAAGGCACTGGAAGCCATCTCTTCCCAACCAAGCAAATATCCTGCAGAAAATGTCCACAGAGGTTACAAGTGCAAGCCGGACATCAGGACTTTGAGCTCATAGTTTAGCCTGACACTCCAATGCAGTGCCTGGGGAGTGCTGCAATGTCAGAGATGCAGTTCATCGGATGAGATGTTAAATTGAAATTCTACCTGCTTATTCAGGCGGACATTATAGATCCCACAAGAACAGGGTTTCTCCTGGTGTCTTGGTCAACAATTCTCCACACAGAATTAGTCATTCACTTTATGGCTTTTATGGGACACTGATGTGTGCAAATTGGCCGCTGCACTTGCATGTAAATATATAATCACTTTACAGTAAAATCTTGTGAAGCACTTTGAGACATTTCAACGTGATAAGGTTCTCTAGGATGATTATAAACATGCACCTTTGGGTTGTACAGCCATATGTGTTCAGGTCAAAAGGTAAAGGCATAGTTAACACTTATTGACATCAGGTGAGAGCAATATTGAGCTTAGCTGTACTCATACATGCAGAAGCCATTCTGGAAGGCAGGCTGTACTATGTGGAACGATGCATTACAGAAGTCAGCATTTGGGAAGAGAACAGAAAATTAAAGAGGCAACTTTCCTCACTCTCACACACAAAAACAAGTTGTAATGTTGAAGGTGAGTTGCATGATGTATTGTACTAACCTTAAATAACTGAATGACATTCATAAAATATTGAACAAAATGGAGCTAAACTAAAAATAAGTTTATAATATTTTCTATTTCAGAACCTTACAAAGGCTTACATGTAGTGTAGATATTATATATGTTAGTTACTCGGCAATGCGGAGTCCACCAAAGGTCACTTGTATAAACAGGCAGTTATATATACTGTGGTTTTGCATGCCGTTGGGTGAGGAGTTTAATGGTACTGTGTATTATTTATGTATGTGGTAACCACTGTACAGTCTAGATGCCCAGTTGTTTGGATAACAGACTAGTATGAACTGCATTACTTCGGGAAGATATTCTTCTGTGTTACAATAGTGTGAACATGAGGATGTAGCCATTGGAAATGTATGTCTGAAAACAAATGGTGAACAAACCTGGAATTTAGTACGTGATACAACAGAATCAATACGGGATGAACGGCAGATAAAAATGAGATGATGACAAGTAGATACAAGGGCTCTACAGGAAGAGGGCTTGTCAAGGTATTTAGCAATAACATCAGTACCCTCACCAGTAACACTTGAAAGATTTTGAATTTCCCAGGGAAAATTGTAAATATCACTTTGAACCAACAGTAAAGCCTTAACCAAGAAGAAAGATCAGTAACAAATAAATGCTGGACTTATTCATAAAAGTAGTTCTACAAAACATTCTTGATGTGATTTTCCTATGGGGAGGCAGCAATGTTTCCCACAGCAAACAATTTTACACTGGCTGCCTTAAGCAGAAGCTTTAAATATTGACATTTTGATTTGAAAGATCTTTACTTTCTGGTAAACCATTTGTGAAATTAATGGGAGTCAAAGTTGTGGCATTCCTAAATAAATTCTGCTCATTGTGGAAATATTTTAAAATGTGCTTCGCATTCCCCCATCCCCCCTCCCCACCACTCCCCGCCCACAACCAATCTTCTAAATAATTCTGGTAGTACTCAAAATTTGGCTGGTAAACCCTTGAAGCTTCACCAAAAACTTCTAGACCTGAAGAGGAATTTTCAGGGTTCCCTATTCATAATATAGCACTAAACTGGCAAAGCTATTCCTAAAGAATGCCTAAAAAACAGATGGTGCAGATCAGGGGTGGCCAACCCTTTTTTAAAAAAATCATGTAGTCCGGGTGACTACTTTGCACATGCATATTGCGGCCCGTAAGCTGGCCATCCCTGGTGTACACAACGGAAATGTCACATTTTCGGAATGATCTTAAGCGCTCCAAGACACTACTCTGCATGAAGAGCACTATGTAAATGCAAGTTTTTATTGTTGATCTTCTGAGGTTAAAATTAATGCCAATGAACAATGCTTCATTGTTAGTGAATACCGTGAAAAAAATTACTGTAAATTGATTTGGGAGAAACGCGGCAGCCAATTGCGCACAGCAGTGTCCCACAAACAGTCATGGATTTATTGACCAAATTATTATTTGAAGGGGTTATTACCCCCAGAAAAACAATCCGCCAATCAACTAACAACTAGGTTCCTCCTTACTGCGAGGTGAACAGAGGCATGTGGAGTAAGGAAACTTGACCAGCGTTTCGACCTTCCCAGGAATCCAAGCCAAGTCCTCTCGCTTGCGAGGCAAGGATTCTAACCACAATGCTACAGCAATCCATTATATATGGTGCCACTTAGGGGCTCAAGGCATAAATAATAAACTTCAAACTGTTTATCCATAAGTTTGTCCAGCACCTTGGGATCTTTTCCCGAAGTGAAAGGCGCTATATAAATCCAATTTATTGTTGTTGAACTAATGCAGTTAGTCAATCTTTAATTCTTCATTATAAACTGACAACATGAAGTGATCTGCCAATTGGTGGCTGTCCTGACAGCTGTTATTAACACAAAATGTCTTAAAAATAATTATAATATTTTCTTAAAAGCAGATACCCCAGAGTGGCATTAAAGTAGTAATCTTAGGTTTGGTCGCACCTACAACCCACTCAAGCGTTCCTCCATCTTTATAACGTGCAATGTTCAGCTCATGAGAGAATAATCATGGGGTATAATTATAAAATCTTTGCATTTCATGTAATATAAAGTGTAGTGATTCTGTATTTTACAGGCAATTTTGACGGCACTATGGTATTTTTCCTTTCCTGCAAGCAATTTGAATTTGGAAATGCTATTTCTAAAGAACCCATGAACCAACAAGCCAATGGTGCTAAACATTGGGATTCAAAACAATTGGGAAAAAAAAATTTCTCCATCAGTAGACAATCACAAAGGCACTTTGCATTACATCAATAATCTGTTGTTTACTCATGAGGTACGAATCGCTTTTCTAGTTATCTTTGCCACATCATTTCTCTCTTTTCAAGTCCAGATTTATTTCCTTTCTGCTGGAATCTGTCCCCGATGATTTTCCATCTATTTTTCACCACTTTCATTTTTAAAAATCCTATTTCCTTTTGGTTTATTCAATTTATGTACAACATTCTTTCTAGCTTCTCTCCCCTATATGTTGATGCCTCTGGAAACAAGTACAGCTCTGCTTAGTTTATTTTAAGAGCAGGGGAGAAATGTTACATTTCACACAATCTGAAGTCTGAAAATGCTCCTTAAGCTTTATGGAAAAGTTGCAAGTTGGACATTACAAGTACATTACATTTTCCCCCCTAATACTACCTTTAACTTCAATTTCTAAAATGATTGATGCAAAGAAATACCCATCAGGGAACTTATTACTAACGTAGTATCCGGCTCTTCACTAATTTAGCAAAAGAAACGTTGAGACTGCCTGTACCTTTTTTATGTAAACCGTAAAATTAATAGCCCCTTATATAAAGCAAACTTGCAACCTCATGTTATCCTGCAATATTCAATAATGATGTTGAATGGTTCAAATATTTCCGTAAGGCAAGAATAGTCAACCACAGATAGTCTTTTTTAAAAATTAAACCAAAATCTACAGTAGACCTTGCTGTAACATGCTTCTTCGGTGGCAGCCAAAAAACAAACTGTTATAAAAGGTATGTTCCATGTCAATATATTTATTTACAGTGAAATGTGGATACTATTTTACACCATATTTACATTGCCTAACATAGGAGGAAACCATAGAAGGGTGATGTAAAATTCTACATCTATAGACAGTGAAATGAATGTGTCAATCTTTTAAGAAACATGGTCAATATTAGTCAATACTGATTTTCTCTTGTGTAGCAAGCCACAATTTCCATTCTCCTCTCAAATCAGAGGTGAAGTCTAATGGTGCTCTGCCACTGTCAAGAACTCTGGGACACTACCCTGCGTGAGGTACGCAATATAAATAAATGCAAGTTGTTGTGTTTGTTGATCACCATGCATAAACAAAGTCATCCATGGTTGAGATGGGAGAAAGCCACCTCAACACGTCAGTAAAACAGTTCAAAGCGCTTCACAGAATATATTGTAATGTGCACTGACTGCGTGTTTTGTGGGCGAAACGTAGCAGCCAATTGCACACAGTAGTGTCCCACAAATAGTTGTGGATTGAGTTATCAAATTATTTTTTAATTATTTTTTGAAAGGATTATTATCCCCGGAAAAGGGATCTGCCAATCTGGTTCCTACTTACTGCTACCTATCGAGGTGAACGGAGGTGGGTGGAATAAGGAAATTTGTGCAACATTTCGCCATGCCCAGGAATCAAACCCAGGGCCTCTCACTTGCAAGGCGAGCACTCTAACCATTAAGCTACAGGACTCCACTACATAAACTATATACGCTATATAAATTTACAGCATGTAGAATTGAAGAAAATATTGCATCATGGAAAGGAAATTGATTGGGAGATAGGAGGCAGAAAGGGGGCCATAAAAGAGTCTTTCATAACGGCAGGCAGTGACAAGTGGTAGCCCCCCAGCGATCGATATTAAGGCCCCAGCTTTTCACCTTATACGGCTTGTTTCTATGCTGTACAGTACATGTAAATCTATGTTTTGTGTACTCGTCCATAGCAATGCACTGGTAGGCAACTATAATTTTACATTTGATTTACAATATTCAAGGAACTGGAAAAGTTTGATAAAAGGTTCGACAAAAATAAATATCTACCCAGCCTTCTCCAATGCAGCACTAAGCCATATTCCTTGGATTGTAGATTTGAATCCCCGTCTGTACCACAAACTGATCTCAGCCAGGCTTTGGGGAGGGAGTTGAGGGAACACAAAAATTACCAGGATTCCTGCTTTGATCACTATCCACTGACCCTTAAGGAAAGGGTGTGCGTGTGTGGACGGTCAGCGAGGGAAGGATCAGATTCAACCCTGATGGCCCTACTGATATTCCCCTTGTAGACTCACACAAGCAATGGTCATTTGAGACGTTAGCAGAGGACAAATGGCACTCATTGAACTGAATTCCAGGAAGTCAGCGCCTTGGGGAAAAGAAATGGGGAGGGGGGTAAGAAGAGAAATGTACGTGACTGGAGGACAATTGCAGTCATCTAAATGGTCCCACCGTCCAAAAAAGTTCCCGGTCTGGAGAAGGGAGTTGATCCCTGAGCAGTGATCAGATAGATGCAAAAGATTTAATTTTCAAATGGATTGGAAAGATATCTAACCCAAGCATTAAAAGGTCAGCATGCTTTGATTCATTGGTTCATAATGGGTCATTTTTGTATCATCATAGGCAGCTTCCAAGAACAAGGGGGGGTTACAGAAATGTTACTCACCACATCAAGCTTATTAAATTCTACTAACGTTAGAAGTTCTTGTGGGAACTGCTACTCGTCATTGTTGCTGGGATGTTTAAAATAAATCATCAGTAAACATAATCATGAAGTTCATTTCAAGACTCCTAGATAACTATTCTAAAATAGTTTGGGCATTAGCATTTCCTTTCAAAGTTGGCAGCTATCAAATCTGATGGCAAAATATTCAAGATTGTACAGGGAGACAAATGGCTAAAGGTTACAAAAATTAACTGCATCTTGGCCCATTTATTCTTGCATTGTATGAAAAAATATAGAAAAGATAAACAACTTGCATTTATATTGTGGCCCTTCACGTAGTGCTTCACAAAGACCAGATCGAATGCTGAGCAAGTGAGAAGGGGGAAGAGGAAAGTGACCATAGGTGCAGTCAAGTAGATAGGTTTTCAGGTGTGATTCAAAGACAAATACAGAAGGGGTGAAACGGGTGGGGTTCCAGAAGTTGGGCCCCATAGGATAGGTTAACCATTCTTCACAACATAGTATTTTTCACAGCTCACGTTGAGGAGGATGGGGCCAGGCAGGGATAGGGGTGACAGGGAGCCTAGTGCGGAAAAGGACACGAGCTGCAGAGTTCCAGAAAGTCTGCAGTTGTGGAGGGAACAGTTGGGAAGTCAAGCCTGACCATGACAGAAGCATGGATAAAGGTGAAAATATAGTTTTCCATTTTTAAAAAAAGTAGTTTTTTTTCTGTGGTTTAGATCAAAGTCCATAGTTGGACCAGCCCATAACATGACAAACATACTCATGATCTTACCATTACATTTATTATCACTGATGAAAGAGGATATACTGTGAAGCACTTTGAGACGTCTCAAAGATGTGATAAGGCACTATATCAAATGCAACGATTATTATTATCATATCATCTCTGAAGAAATATAGAATGTCATTTATCCACAGGAAAAATCAATGAAGCCATTCCCTCCCCCTCACAGGGCATAATACAATCACCAAACGAATGGGAGTCTTAGTGTATTTGGTTTGTCTGAATTAAAAAGCGGGTTTGTTATCTTAATTTTTGTTAGAATGGAACCTCATGACTGTAAACAAAATATGCAAACCTCTAAGAGCAGCTTTTGACAGGAGTGCAGGTCAAGGCTGGCGAGATCACTCGAACAGTGTGACGTTTGAGTACAATAGAAGCTTCCATTCCAGATCACGTTGATAAAACTCTCTAAGTCAGGCTTCATTAATGACTGAAGTGATAGCCGTTGTTGTCATTTGTTCAAATATTCCCCCCTTTTTTAAAATCTAGATTTTATATTGTGCTTAATGGGAAACAATATGGAAAATTAGACACTATCGTCTGGGGGGGTGGGGGAGGGAAGGTAAGCATGGTCTCCTTGGGGACTTGAGCTGGCTTTGATTGGCAATGTAATGTCAGAATCAAATCAACCCTCTGTAGCGGTCTCAAAAATCTGGTTCCTGAGCTCCACGACACCAATGATAACAGACCAGCCAGCCTGGCTCACTAACAGGGCTTGGAGGGGCAGGAATTCTTCCTACTCAGCTCAATAACAACAACTTGCATTTATATAGCACCCTTCATGCAAGCCATTAACCCTGAAAGCCAAAGCTCTAATTGTTAGGGTGCTTGCTGGACAACAAATGGGAAATTTACCAGAGGGTGTTCACATTAGCAAGCTATGCTGTTTTAGCTTGTTAAACCCTAGCAGTACCCCAACACACAGACTGGGCTCCCCAAGCTATACAAATGTAATTTTGCATTATATTGTGCACAATTGAGCTGTCGTGTTCACTTACAAATACTGTCACTCCATATCACAATAAATCCTGTAAAGCGCTTTGAGACATTCTCCAGACATGAAAGGCACTATACCAAATGCAATGAATGAACTGAATTACTAAATTTTATTTGGGGGGTTGTTGCCCAGGACACAACCTGGGCTGCGTCTCTTATCGCTCTTAATTTAAATAATCTCATTTCTGGCCGTAACAAGCATCATCTAGATAACACTCATTCTCACAGCAGGAGGTTGCTCCAACATTGCACGAAGAAATGAAACATTGTGTTGCTTAGGAATGGGTCCTGATACGTGACACAACCCACATACCACTTTATCACTAACGTTTAATAAATGAAAACCATGTGATTCAAATTGCAAATTGGAACTTCCTGTTTTCAACTGATAACAGCACACTTCACAAGTTCCAAAACACAAATGCTATAAAACGAAGTAAAATTACAATACAGTATATCCTTCATGTCTGCAACACTTTTATGGAATACATAATATTTGCATGTCTGGTCTTAAAAATGCAATCTTTATTTACAATTTAGCTGAAGACTTTTTTTTCTCCCACCCCCACCTTACAGCTTTCTTCCTCAAAACAAGCAGCACATTTTCCAGAAGCTTTTGCCTAGTTATTAATCATTTCCCCGTACAACATGGCAGCTTCTTGGCACAGTTCTATAATGGCTTGGTTCAGTGAGCTGAGCACCAAGGTTGACCAAAGGGATTTAATTACAATTAAAATCTACATCTTAAGAGTGGGATAATACTAATTAAGTGGAACTGACAAAACCAAATCGAACTTCCAGAGTTCAAACTATGATTTATGTGCAAAACACATGAGGAAGCATTGTCTGTCCCTGTTAAATGACCTGTTAAACACACTTACTGAGCTGAAGCACACACAAGAGGAATACAGGGAGTGGCTTCACTTGTTTTGTAATTCCTTTTCGTAACTGTGTAATGCTCAGTTTCTTTCACGTCTGTTGGAACTTAACTGCTGAGGACACCGGCCAAAAATCTCTTGGTATATTTCTAATTTATGCAATTGTTGGTATCCACAGCCATAATACTTTGACGATCTTCTAGGTCTGAATTATCTCTTACTCATCCCAAACGATCACAAAACACACTTCTGTTTATATAAACATGAATGATCTATTTCCAGCTTCAGGAACTCAACTTTTTTCAGAGTAATCTCATCTTTGACCAGTAAACACTTTGGTAAAATAAATGTTTATACGCTTACCTCTCTGTGTAATTTTGTTTTCATATCAAGAACAACAACAACAACTCGCACTTATATAGCGCCCTCCACGCAGGCTAGCATCTCAGAGTGCTTAGCAGTGGAAGGGGGGAAAGCACGGTCGAAGAGGAAAGTTTTCAGGCGGGACTTGAAAGGGGAGAGGGGGCACGATATCAATATCAATGACAGTTATGCAGTATTATAGCCTACCTACACTTTAAAAAGGTGTTAAATATAGTGAAGCTGCAATTTCTTTAAAATATTCACAAGCTTAAAGAAAACAGTTTCACAGATATCATTAAAATTATTATATCCAGGCTTGACTACGCCTACTCCCTGCTTGTCGGCTTTCCCAACTCTTCCCTTCACAAGCTGAGGCTCATTCAGAACTCTGTAGCTTGTGTCTTCTCCCGCACCAGGCTCTGTGACCCCATCACCCCCATCCTTGTCCGGTTACACTGGCTCCCCATCCCCCAGAGAATAGAGTTCAAAATCCTCATCCTAGCCTTCAAAGGCCTCCACGGCCTTGCCCTGGTCTGTTCCATGTCCCCCGCACTGTTTGCCCCACCATCATAGGTTGGGCCCAGCCTCTCTGCCCCACCCTTCGGAACTCCATCCCACAATCCCTTCACCTTGCTCCCTCCTTTACCCCCTTCAAGACCCTCCTCTTCGGTCATTCTCCTACCCCTACCCTCCCTGCCTGCCACCACTCCTGATCCCAACCCCTTCTGATCCCAATCCCCTGCTCAAATCCACATCCCTGACTGTCCAGCGCCTCCCGACATGAAAGGCACTATACAAATGTAATTTGTTGGTTATTTCATGTTGTAAAAAAAAATCACCACATACAACTTGGATTTTATTTTAAACTTCTCCCACCATATCACTTACAAAGCTTGAAAGCAAATTATAGTATAGAATGGAAAGGTTAAAATGCTTGTATCTGACCAAGAGGAAGATGATTTCTCGTGTTTAAAGTGAAAATAGATTATATATCCATTTAGTTGTTTAATTTATTAAAAATAAGTTCTTACCAACTGTTCGTAACAGTTTAATGTTTCCAATATTAGAGTGTCAGTCCAAAGGCATAAGGTTTTTTTAAAAAAAATAAGCATCACTATTTACATGTAAAAACATTAAATTAGCTCTTTACCTGGAGAAAATGCTCGGTGAAACTGGTGCATATCTTCACCCACCAATTCCTGGGCAATTTGCTTGATTTTTTGTCTGATAACCTCAAATTTGCTCTCAGATTCATTCAATAGATCTTCTACTTCAGGAACACTGAAAAGGGAAATGTTTTTAGACCATCAGTTAACAATCACGGGCTCCTTACATTTTAAACTTAACTTTGTGGACTGACGAGTCAACAAAGCCAGGTGGTAAATTTATTTGAAACTGTCGAGAACAGGAGAGCATGAGCATCGACTTTATGAGAACACTGAAGTTCATGAACATTGTTGCCATCAAACAAGTTGTGGAATTCCTGAGTAACAAGGGGCATATCTATTCTACAGAGGATGAGGATCATTATAGATCAACAGATGCTGAATAAATGTGGAGCAAGGAATTAAAGATGTGAAGCTTAAAATATTAACTGTTGAAAACCTTCAGAGCCCCATCAGAGGGTCAGAAGGAGGAAGCAGACTTCTTCTCTGGAAGCCACTACAGTGAAGTATAAATCAGATCATATTCCAAATATTGTTCACATTTTGTTTGCACTCAATCCACAATTGTTTGTGGGACACTGCTCTGTGCAATTAGCTGCCACATTTCGCCCAAACCATATAAAGTTAATTCACTTTACGGTATATCCTGTGAAGCTCTTTGAGACGTCTTGAAGACGTGATAAGGCGCGATATCAAATCCAAGGACTATTAGATATTATCTAGTAAGTGGAACTACTACTTAAATTTGAAGAGATGAATTTGATAACTTACAGTTCCAACTCGATTATTTGACAAAAAGGATGTAAAATTTGTCCTCTATCTAGAGCATTTATAACTCAACAGTGGCCATGAGTTGCAGTAAAATGAGGAAATTAGAAGACGAACATACAGGGTGGTTAGATTGAATATCTTGCCAGAAATGTTTGTCAAAGCAAAGTCCAGATCAATTTTCAAAGGGAATTAAACACTATACATATTTGAGGAAAATCATACTAAAGTGGCAGTAGTAGGGGATTAGAATAGATAGTTCCAGATGAGTAGATATGACAAGCACGTGCTCGAATCTAACATGCTTGGCAATGAAATTTCAGAATCGAGCCCACCCTATTTGTGGTAGACTCTCGGTAGTCCCGTTCCTGAGCCAAGTGGCTTCACATACTCCAGAGCACTGCTGATGAAAGCACAGCCGGGCTGGCTCATCAGCAGGACTCTGAAGGGCAGACCAGTCACTCTTCCCACTCAGCTCTCATTGAACCTGCAGGCCAAAGTCCTAACAGGTGGGGTAGACCTAGCTGGACAAGCAGTGGGAAAAAAAAGAAAAGCCTTTACAAGTATCTTTTGGGGGGGAAAAAAGCCTAAATTCACCTAAGGTATACACCACACTGAGACATTATCCTACACATAATTATCCTATATAAATGCAAGTTGTTTTTTGTGTTATGAATAACTTATCGCCATTGGCAGTCAATGTGAATATACAATAGCAGATCACAATATTACGGAAAATTAATATTACATTGGCTATCTATTTATTTTATTCTTGCTTAATTCTTTGGTTTGAATCTCTACATACAAGTGGATATTTATATTAACTTGAGCTGGCAGAATAAAGATACTATTTACAAATAGAGACAGATTAATCACCCCAGCACTGTTATTTTTGCACAAGCCCAAACATTGAGTACCACCATACTATTCATTTATGGCAAGCGGTCACTGGATAGCTGTCAGAAACAGGAAATCAGGCTGAATATTTTCTTTCTCATTTCATCCTCCCACACACCCCGCCCCCACCCAGGCAAGTGAGGCCAATTGAAAGAAATCTAGTTTCCAACTAAAAGGATTGAGAGTGGCCATCAGATTTTCCTTCTCATCAGAGTCCAGTCCTTTCCTATTTTATCGGCCTAGAATGGGACACAAACCTATACCTTATCACAACAGTGTGGTGCTCTCATGCATCACTTAACAATAATCCTTGCATTTGATATAGCGCCTTAGCAAGTCATTGAGATGCCTCAAAGCGCTTCACAGAATAAATGGTAAAATGGACAGACTGTATTTTGTGGGCGAAACTCGGAAGCCAATTGCACACAGAGGTGTCCCACAAACAGTCATGAATTGAGTGACCCCGGATTATTACTCCCAGAAAGCGATCCGCCAATCGACTAACAACCAGGTTCCTACTTACTGCTAGCTAAACAGAGGCGTGCGGAGTAAGGAAACTTACCTAAGGTTTTGGCCTGCCGGGAATCAAACCCAGGTTCTCCTGCTTGCGAGGTGAGCTTGCTAACCACCACCCTAATGCAAAGACTTAAAATGTGTTGCTGCCAGAGTTGAGGCTAAGTTATGGTTTCCTTTTTGTTCTCAAAATTAGAAAGGATATCTCCTTTCAAAATCCATTCAATAACCTCAACATCTTAATGGGGTCTTAAAAAGGTTTATATGACTTACCTGGTTACTCTTTGCAGAAGAAAAATAGTCCGTTTACTCTCAATGGTTACATCACGACTGAGCTTCACCAGCCTCTCGTGCTTGTCATGCCTTGCATCAAGCTCATTTTGAAATGCTTTTGAAAAAAGAAAGTCAGTCAGTCCCCTGATTCAAGTTTATTTGTTAAAATATCAATCCAAAGGATTACATGATGCTTCCTTGTAGGACAACAGAAAAAACTATTGATCATTTTTCTTCCCCAAACTTTGACAAATATTTTCTCATCCCTGGGCAAAAGACTGAATCCTAATGGGCTTAGTACAGTGGAGTCCTGTTACAACACAGTGTGCAAAATGCATAAAATTCAAATCCACACTATTCAAACCCGCTCTAGCTGGTTTCACATGGAATGAACTGATGTGGGTTCCGTGCTATAAAAAGAGCAGGAAGTTACGTCTGAGGATAGAGTTCAAAATCGTCATCCTCACCTTCAAGTCCCTCCACAGCCTACCACAGCCTTCCCTACCTCTGCAACCTGCTGACCCCATACCAACCCGTCTACTCCCTGCGCTCAGCCGGCTCTGGCCTGCTCCACATCCCCCGCCCAGCCCGCTCCACCATCAGCGGCCGGGCCTTCAGCCTTTCTGTCCCCACCCTACGGAACCCCATCCCACATTCCCTTTGCCTCGCTCCCTTCCTTGCCTCCTTCAAGGCGTGTCTCAAAACCCTCTTCTTCGACCGAGCCTTCGGCCACCTTCTTACCCTCCTTGCCCTCCAAACTCCCCGATCCTGACCCCCAGCTCGGGTCCAAATCCCTGACTGTCCAGCGCCTTGGGACTTCCTCCTGACAAATGTAATTTGTATTGTATATTGAACTTCAGGTCAGACCATTTTAAGGCATTATAGTGCAAGTGCACTGATGCTCTGCTCCAAAACATTGTGATAAAGTGAGAGGACCACAGATTTCCCTGAAAGGCAATACATACCCCTGAAAGAGGCACCAAATATAGGCGATCACTTAGACCCAGAAAATCAAGAAACAAAAATTCGCCTCCACTAAAGAGCTCAAAAGGGGCTCTGACAAAAGCATGGGAAAAGATTGTAAAAAAAAGCATTAGATATTGGGCAAAGAATAAAAGCCTCAAAAGGGGAGGGGGGGAAGAATTTAACCACAGAGGTACTAGACAAAACTACAAAAAAAAACTTACACTTGAATGACAATAGCACCGGTGAAGATGAGTTTACTTTATTTTCATTTTCTTCCTTTCGGTTACGTGACTGCATGTTCTCATGCTTTCGTTTTCGAAATCCACCTATGATTCAATAACAAAAATGAGGACTTATTGTAACTGCTATCCTTTATGCAGGAGAAAAACAAACCCACAGATGGAAATGGGAGTTTGGTTTCAATAGATCACAACAACAACAACTTGCATTTAAATTGCACCCTTCATGCCGGAAGTCAATGATGGACGCTCGGATTACTATTAAAATATTAGTACAGCTAAATGTCACATTGTTAAAATGTCACGGCGACCAATAAAAGACTGATAATGTAAATAGGGAAACAGCGGTTGCACGTGACTTGTACTGAAAATCAAAAACAAATGTCAGGTTATTATTTTTAATACACAGAACTAGATGGAACTTTCATACTATCAAATAAATTAACTCAAATAAAGAATGCTCTCAATTACTACTATAAGAACGAATTTTACTGGGTATCAGAAAAATGGCAATTAGAAATACTGAAAGAAAAGAATACATAGTGTTACATTGAGTATCCACAGCAGAGTTATTCTGCATCTAACATATAATGTCTGACCAAGAGTCATATGTTAAGCTATTTTCAGATATTAATTGAACTGGCCTGGATGTCCATGATTTGTAATTTTATTTCCCAATACATCTCATTCTTGTAAATAGGTCTGAAACCATAAATTCATGCGATACCCAAGCTGAGGTAATTGATGCTGTTTGTATCCAGCAAAAACTATGAATTAAATGATATAGATGGAAAAGTATAAATTATATTGGATATTGTTGGGCTGTTTCCACTTGATGGTGAGTCCAAAATGAGAGGCATAAATACAAGATAAATATAAGATCTAAAAGGGAGCTTGGAAGCAACTTCTTCGTGTGGTCACCAACCTTTATGGTCGGCCAACCAAATATTTTTTTCTTTATTGAATTTTTCTTTATTTATGATCATGGGTATTGTGGCTCAATAGCTACTGAAACTTTGGCACGGATTTGCCTGCACTGGTGTGGGTGTTTGGTGGGCCCTTCTTGATGCTCCAAGAAGTCGATCGCGATCAATTGGTCAGGTTGGAGATCCCTAACGAGAATGGTGGTGAGAATGTAGCTAGGGTTGAAGCAAAAAACATAATTGAGAAAAAGAGAAAAAAATGATGCATATATGAGGCAGAAGGGAATAGAAAGATATAAGTCACGGGAACAAGAGGAGTGGGGGCTCGTGTTGAATACAGTATAAACGCCGGCAGGGAATAGTAGAGCCAAAAGTGCCATGTAACTATGTAATTTGTGTGTCAATCTGGTTAGAGTCAGTAGCACTCTGAGTGAAAAGGTCGTAGGTTCAAGCCCCACATTAGAGGAATCTCATATAGACTTCAATGCAGTGTGCTGCATTATTGAAAGTGCAATCCTTCGGATGAGACGGTAAACCTGAATACCTGTTCAGGTGGACATTAAAGATCCCATGACACTATTCAAAAAGGAGAGGGTGTACTGGCCAACAATCCCCAAATAAAATTGGTTATGTACTTCATGGCTATTTGCGAGACAGTGCTGTGTGTGGAAATTGCCTGCAGTGTTCACCCACTAAACACATAGTCACTCGACTTTACAGTAATCTTGTGAAGCGTTTTGAGATGTCCTCTCAACCTGAAAGGCACTATACCAAATGTAAGGTTTCTTATTTAATTCTATATTTACAATTCATAAACAAAGTAATGCACATCAATGTGTATTAAATACATCAGACCTGACGCACTAGACCAAGGAATACTCAATTACTTTGTAAAGCTTCTGTTCCCCAGAGCCTGATCCCATTATAAGCCTCTCTTCTGCTAAAGGTTTAGTCAATTTCTTAATAATCATCACAATGTTTGTCCGTATTGCGCAATATGGGTCACACCATGGTAAACTAAAAAGTCCATCTGATTGAAGCTTGGTGTTGGATCTCAAGTGCACTTTCACAATCGTGGCTGACTGAAAACAAAAAGCAGCATCATTTGAGCTGATAACATATGTATTTCAGACATGATTGTACAAGTGATGTAATGAGTTCACATTGCGCAGATGCAGGAACCTAAGTTGAATTCAGCAGGTACCTTACTGGGTGCTATCAGCTGATATGCTATTGAGTCTCCTCTACTACTATTTTGATGGCATCCAATTGAAAAAATTCTGTACCAATATTTGTCACCTGTATGGAACATCCAAATCATTGTATCACATATTGCAGTGCTGTCTTTCTCAATATAACATAATGTATTTTGCAGAATTATAAGAACATAAGAATTTGCAAGGAGAAAGAAGACCAAGGGCCATCTAGGTTTAACAGTAAACCTGGGGCTGCATAACTTGTCGTCCTATTCATCATAAGCCCTGCATTAAAGAACATTCATAATGTGAGCTCTCTAAATCTATCGTTCCACATTTACAGCAAATGAACGTTCTAAACTCACCGGACACAACACAAAATTAATTTATATAGCGCCTTACATGTGGGGAGGATGAACCAAGGAGCTTTACAGTACTGGCGTGCTACCCAAGTAGAGGATAATGACCGCTGGCACGGTTAATGGAGTCCTGTAGCTCAGTGGTTAGAGCACTCGCTTTGCAAGCGAGAGACCTGAGTTCAATTCCAGGCAGGGCGAAACCTTGGGCAAGTTTCCTTACTCCACACAGAGCCTAATAATAATCCCTCCAAAAAACCCAAAACAATAATAAATTGGTCATTTTCAATCTACGACTGTTTGTGGGACATTGCTGTGCGCAATTGGCTGCCGCGTTCGCCCACAAATATACAGTCAATTCACTTTACAGTATATTCTGTGAAGCGCTTTGGGACGTCCTCCCGACGTGAAAAGCGCTATATCAAATGCAAGGATTATTATTATTATTATTATTAAGGTCTTGAGATGGACTTTGAAAGAGGGGAGGGAAAGGCCAAGTCAGATGGAGTTTCAGAGAGTGGAGGCAGATAGGCTGAAAGCCCAACTGCCGACAGTGATAGTGAAACAGACCAGTGCCCACTGAACGAAAGACTGGTACAGATGGAGGAGGTCGCAGAGGTAGGGCGGGCAAGACCGTGGGGAGATTTAAAAGTGAGGACAAGGACCGTGAACTCGATCAACAAACCGCTATGATACAAGGGTGGCCTTTAGCTTGAACTCACAACCCATGACACCAGTCTGGAATATTCACAGAACAACCACAAACCAAAACACAGGTCAGTTAAAAAAAAGCACTCCTTTCACTGTGTTGTGCATCCTTCCCGAACACAAAGAACTGACCATAAATGACTGACACAGAGGCAGTTAAGTGCACATTGGGAAATAAATCCTAACTTTGTTGCATACAGTGCACCTGCTAAACATGGTGTGTGACTTCTTATTAGCCCCAAGCGCTCTAGGACGCTGCCCTGCAGTGGAGGGGCGCTACACGAATGCAACGTGTTGCTATCCCCTTTACTTCTCCCGCGTGTCCCAATGTAATGTTGTATTGAGGCCCAGCAATGGACGTGCACGTCTCCCTACACATCCCCGGAGGGATCTTTTGTTGGGAGCTGATGAATTCAGTGTGTGGGCCGTGCAGTGCGGGCGGCCGATCCCCAGTACCTTCTTTGCTCATCCCGGGCCTCCCCTCAGCTGCCCCGACTGGAGCAGAGCAGCGCAGAGCAGAGCAGCGCGAGGCCAGTCCTCACGCGAGGGAGCTGTCGGGTTGTGGAGGAGTTGCCTTCCTCAGGGCCGTGTGTCTCTCTCTCTCTCTCTCTCTCTCACTCGCTCTCACTGTCCCTCCATTTTCTGCCGCCTGTGTGTGTAGGCCGCGGTCCCCCACAAGGCCCCCCCCGGCTCCAGCCCCGCCCGAGCCGCCCGTGTCTGTGTGTGTCTGTGTGTGTGTCTGTCTCCTCTCCTCCGGTCAGTCTGTGCCCAAACATTGACCTCTTTCCGAATATTCGGTGCCGACCAATACACTTGGGCGCAAATTCGCTTTTACTTACGAAACGAATGTGGCACTTTTCCCCCCACACACACTCACACACTCCCCACCCAGAGTGCCGGCGACAGGCAGCCTGTGACGCACAGCCACGCCACCCCACCCCGGGCCAGGCCGGGCCGGGCCTCCCCCACACAGCCACCTGCCCTCGCTCGGCACGGCCCACCCGGGCTTCCGGCGCCGGGCACTCTGGGAAATGTAGTTCTTTTGTGTGTGTGTGTGTGTGTGTCACAAGGGCTCGTGCAGTGCTGCCCCGGGACTCGCGCTCCTGCCGTGTGGCGTTCGGCAACGACTGTAAGTTGCAGTGAAGTTACTGTCTGGACGGAAGCCGTTTGCTCTGTTGCAGTAGCAAAGCAGAGTACGACCTATAGATAACCAGGTGCACTCCTCCTCTTCCTCAATGTTCTAGTCTGTTGTGATCGTAGGGTTTTAGGGCTCACGTGATGAATGTTCGCCAATGCTGAATTTATGAGCAACAGCAACAACAACAACAACAACATTTGTATAGCGCCTTTCACGTCGGGAGGACGTGCCAAGGCGCTGGACAGTCAGTGTTTCGGACCCGAGCGCGGGGTCGGGATTGAGGAGGGTGGAGGGCAGGTGGGGAAGGAGGGTGATGGAAAGCAGTCGAAGGGGAGGGTCTTGAAGGAGGCAAGGGAGGGGGCGAAGTGGAGGGACTGCAGGTTGGGGTTCCAGGGGGTGGGGGCAGAGTGGCTGAAGCCCGCCCGACAATGGTGGGGTGAGGCAGGAGATGTCAAGCAGGACAGAGCCTGCTGAGTGGATGGAGTGGGCAGGTTGGTAGGGGGCTAGGGGGTCGCAGAGGTCGGGGGGAGTGGAGGGCTTTGAAGGTGCGGACCAGGATCTTGAACTGTATCCTCTGTGCAATGGGAAGCCAATGGAGTCAGGCGAGGATGGGGGTGATGGGGTCACGGAGCCTGGTGTGGGAGAGAACACGGGCTGCAGAGTTCTGGATGATCTGGTACCTATGGAGGGAGGAGTTGGTGAGGCCGACAAGCAGGGAGTTTGCACAGTCAAGCCTGGATGTTATAAATGCGTGTATGAGGGTTTCAGCGACCTGGGGTGTCAGACAACGGTGGAGCCGAGGCGATGTTGCGGAGGTGGGGGACGGCAGAGCGAGTCATGGCACAACAACAACTTGCACTTATATTGCGCCCTCCACCAGGGTACAGTATCAGAGTGCTTAACAGTGCTCAGAGGACAACACAAGGAGAATCTAACACTTGAGGATGCTCTTTATGCAGCTCCAGGTTTACTTTTAAAATTCATACTTTTTCTGTATGTACCAAACTAATGACATGGCTCTGTTCAGGAATACAACCCATGTGGTGCACAACGAAAATCTTCTTGTTGCTGAAGTGAATGAAAGAAGATACAATCATGCAATATTATGACATGAGTCTAATTCCACTACCTGCGAGGTTCTTACATGAAAATTGGTGGTGATTTCCTTCTATCAGCCTTTCCTCAGATAACAGGATCTCTACATTTCATTCTATAATTACAATAATAAATGATTATTGCATTTCATATAACACTTTACCACATCCTTAAAACATCTCAAAGCACTTCACAGATTTACTGTAAAGTGTAGACTGTGTATTTTGTGGATCATAGCAGCGGATTTGTGCAGCACATCCCTCAAACAGCCCGTGAAGAGAATGACCAAATTAATTCTCTAGTTAATAGTTAATAGGGTCTTTAAAAGTTTACTTTTATTAGATGTGGCCTTTCCTCAACATAATAAACTATCTTAATAAAAACAACCCTAAATTGCACCGTTAAATTCAAATAAGAGAAGTTCTGTAATAATAATCTTATTTTCATAATACCTGATATTATGAAAATAGGATCTTAAATTGATCCAAATGCCCAATATGTCATCAACCACCAGAAACAGCAAACCACATATTGTCATCATGTCCAGCCCTAGCACAAAGTATCTGATTACACATAATAATGTAGTTAAATATATACACTGAACAATCTGTAAACACTTTAATATTGATGTAAAGCCCAACAAAAGTGACATCCTTTCACTTTTTGAATAATACCATGGGACCTTTAACGTCCAGAACTCTGCAACCCATGTCCTCTCTGACACCAGGCTCCGGGACCCTATCAACCCCATCCTTGGCCCCATCTTTTCATGCTTATGCAGATCCTCCCATGTTTCCCTGGGATTTTTCCTTTGAAAGATGGAACATTATTCACAAATCCTCACTGATACAGAGCTTCTGTGTAGGGTTGCTTCATGCAGGGATCTTCAGGTCTGCCACATTGAAGATCTGAGTGACTTTGCAGTTAAAAGTATTGAGCAAGCTTAAAGAATGATGAACTGGCCTTTCAGGAGGGAACCAGAATCTTCCATAAGTTTATTTTTAAAAGGGATTCCAGGGCCGCTTCATTGACCAGAGGCCTTTGGCATATCCCATACCCATATCCTGTGTAATGACTGGTGTTATGGTTTCCTGTTTACTGCTTCCAAATACCATCACTGTTTTATCAGACAGGTTATGCTATGTACCTTCAGATATGAATCACGTTTATCTTTATAACTCTATGACTTATGTTATTTGAAATACCTTCATTTCCACCGCAGCACCAGCATAGCATTGGCAAGTAATGTGAACCTAAGACAGCAGCACATATCGGAACCATCTTTAACTACAGTATCTTTAAATAATGGATGTTACATAGTTCATAGAAAGACGTCTGCAACAGAGTTACAGTTTGCCTGATATTTCTAATCTCCTCAACCTTTGTTCTTTGTTTTATGATACAATCCAAACTTCTGGAATCATTGATTCCTTTTTATCTCACCAGACATCTATTATCCTTTCAGCAATGCACATCCTGTCGATGTTTAGCAGACACAAAATGAGCTCCATAAACAACCAACATTGTGATAAGTATACTCTGTTTGTGCATTTCTTAACAAAAAATTTGGAGGTGTAGTGCGGCAATGACCTGCAGCAAAAGCGAACTGTCGCATGAGTTGTAGAAACTGGTTGATGGAGTACAATTCCATCATATCGAATTACTGATCTCACCTAAGCTGTTATAAGGATGGCCAACTTCTTTCACACAATGTGTCATCATCCTGGGACACCTTTGTGCACCTTCCACTGGCCAGGTTCAGAACCAAGAGATCCAAAATCTCATATGGTCTTAGCACTAAGGCTTAAAGTTTAAGATCATGCAGAATACTGTCTTAATTTTGATGTTGTTTTTCTTTTTAAAATGATTTTCAAATTTAGACTGAATTTAAGAATTTTACAAAATTTGAAGAAAGTGATTTTAATGGTGGTTAATAATACTTATCTTTGACATAGTGCCTTTCACATCGAGAAGACGTTTCAAAGTACTTAATTGGATATACTGTAAAGTAGGGGTGGGCAATTATTTTAGCTGGCGGGCCATTTCACGAGTTTTGGTAAGCTTTGCGGGTCACACACTTAATATAGATGCAAATGCTTAATAATAGCTCAAAATCAAGTCTTACACTTATACATGCATAAAATAAAGTCTATATAATTGACATTCATTAAAATTAGGTTAAATAAAAACAACTCATTGAGCAGACATTTATTCAATATTTATTCATTTATTCACATGTTGATGAGAATGTGAGAAGCTCACTCCATGGAAAGAATGAAAGAGCTGATGTGTGTTAACCAAACAATTGAAGTCAGGCATCGTCTCCATTGTTGCAATGCGGAGTACTACTGCAAGGTAGTCATCAGTCATCGCAGATCTATGTTTTAATTTATTCACAGAATCACAGAAAATGTCTCCTCGCATATGTATGTTATATCAAATGCAAGGATTATTATTATTATTATTATATGTTGATTCAAACAGCACAAGCATTCTGCGGGCTTGAGCCTTTATTTTTGGAAAGGTATATTCATTAAGAGAGGCGTAAAACCTGAGAAGCAGCACTGATTTGAATTGCTCCGCAAGCCATGGATCACATTGCAGGTCAATAAGCTCGAGTTGGAGGTCAAATGAGGCTTTGTCAACATCAAAGGAGAAAGGTGAAGAGACCAAAGACAGGTCATTTTCGATCAAATTGAAATCCTGGAATCAGCGAGAAAATTCAGCATGTAAGTCAAGTAGTGACAAAGTATACTTTTTAAGGCTTTGATCGCAAACAGTAATCTGCTGCAAAGTTGGAAAGTGGGCGAACAGCCTGTTTCCTATCTGACGCGATAAAATAAATAATTTTGTCATAAATGACTTGACACTGCAATACAAATCGTGCACACAGGCCCCCTTCCGTTGCAGTTGTGAATTCAGTTCATTCATGTGGCCCAAGATATCAACAGCAAATGCGAAATCAGAGAGACAATTCACATCATTCAGCTGTGGGAAATCCGAATCTTTTTGTTTCATGTCCAAAAATCAATCAATCTCTGTTCTCAGTTCCCACACTCTTTTCAAGATCTTTCCTAAACTAAGCCATTTTACATTTGTGTGATACAGAACATCCATGTGCTCGGATTCCAATTCCTCAACCAGAGTTTAAATCCTTTTTTCCACCATCCACTACCTCCTCCGTGCCCTCCCTCAGGCCTCCTCAATCTTTGTATCAAATGCCAAGTGCGAGGAGGTCATGGACCTTTTCATCTAAAATACTTAACATCCGCCATCTCTCTCTCCTCCCTCTCACCCACCATCACCTCCATGAAACCCACCACCTGCTGCCTCAACCCCCTCCCCACCAACTTGCTGGTCACCCAGCTCCCCCTCCTCTGCCCACTACTGGCTGACGTCATCAACCAGTCCCTCTCCTCCGGATCAGTCCCTGCCCCCCTCAAACCTGCTGTCATCACCCCCCTCCTGAAAAAACCTTCCCTAGATCCCTCAAACCCCAGCCACTACCGCCCTATTTCTAACCTGCTCTTCCTCGCAAAAGTCCTAGAACGCGTTGTTGCCAATCAACTTCAAGCACACCTCTCCTCCCACTCCCTCTTCGAACTCCTCCAGTCTGGTTTCCGCCCACAGTACAGAGACTGAGCTTGTGAAAGTCACAAATGACATCCTCTCTATCTGTGACCAGGGCTCCCTCTGCCTCCTTGTCCTCCTGGACCTCTCCGCCGCATTCGACACAGTCGATCACGCCATCCTCCTCCACCACCTTTCCTCCGTCATCCACCTCAGTGGGACAGCACTCGCCTGGTTCAAATCCTACCTTACAAACTAACAGCAGTACATCTGCACAAACGGCTTCTGCTCCCGTTCTCACCTGATCATCTGCGGGGTACGCCAAGGATTTATGTAGCGCCCTCCACACCGGACGGCGTCTCGGAGCGTTTTATAGTAACGGATATAGTATAGTCTCCCCAAAAGCTGCTGAAACCCTGGTCCATGCCTTTGTCACCTCTCAACTGGACTACTCTAACGCCCTCCTCTCCGGTCTCCCATTCACTACCATCCATGAAATCCAAATCATTCAAAACTCTGCCGCCCGCATTCTCACCCACACTAAACTCCGCTCCCCGATCACCTCAGTCCTTGCCAGACTGCACTGGCTGCCTATCCCTGGCTCTGGAACTCCATCCCCCAGTGCCTTCGCCTTGCTTCCTCCCTTTCCTCCTTCAAGGCTGGTCTCAAGCCGTTTCTCTTTGACCGTGCCTTCAGCTCCCCTCTCGACTCTCTACCCCCTCCTCGCTCCCTCCCTTCCCTCACCCTGACCATTTCCCCCCTGCTCGGGTCCTGACCCAACTGTCCAGTGCCTTGGGACGTCCACATCAGTGGTCGTGGAGTTGAGGGTAGAGGAGGAAAGGTAGAGTTGGGTGTCATCCGCATACATGTGGAAGTTAACCCCATGTCTGTGGATGATGTCACCAAGGGGGAGCATATAGAGGGTGAAGAGGAGGGGACCGAGGACAGAGCCCTGAGGGACACCCCACAAGACAGTGTGGGGGATGGAGGAAAAGCCGTTCGTGGAAACAAAGTGAAGATGGTGGGAGAGGTACGACCTAAACCACTCAAGGACAGGGTCTTGAAGGTTGAGGTGGGAGGACAAGCGGTGGAGGAGGATAGCGTGGTCGACAGTATCGAATGCTGCCGATAGGTCGAGGAGGACGAGGAGGCAGAGGGAGCCCTGGTCACAGATGGTCAGGATATCATTGGTGACCTTGACCAGGGCAGTTTCTGTGCTATGGGCAGCACAGAAACCCGACTGAATGGGTTCGAATAATGAATGGGTGGAGAGGAAAGAGTGCAGCTGGGAGGCGACAACTCTTTCAAGGACCTTGGACAGGAAGGGGAGGTTGGAGATGGGCCGGTAGCTTGATAGCTGCGACCCATCAAGGGAGGGTTTTTTCAAGGTGGGAGTGATGGTGGCAGTTTTTAAGGGAATGGGAACAGAGCCAGAGGAGAGGGACAGGTTGACGATGTCTGTGATATGTGGGGCAAGGAGGTGGAGCTGAGAGATAAGGAGTGGAGTGGGGATGGGGTCAAGGGAGCAGGTGGTGGGTTTCAGGAATAGGATGAGTTTGGTGACAGAGGGTGGGGAAATGGGTTCGAAGAATAAGAATGGAGAAGAGACATTTAGGTGGTGTTATTTATTAAACTCTGTAACCATGTAATAATAAAAATAAATCTTTGCATTTGATATAGTGCTTTTCATATCTTCTAGACGTCTCAAAGCGCTTCACAGAACACACTGTATATTTGTGGGTGAAATGTGGCAGCCAATTGCGCACAGCAGTGTCCCACAAACAGTTGTGGATTGAAGTGACGAATTTATTATCCTTTTTTTCTTGAGAAATTATTATCAGGCGTGTAGATCAGTAAGGAAACTTACCCAAGGTTTTGCCTTGCCGAGAATTGAACCCAGTCTCTCGCTTGCGAGGCGAGGCGAGTGCTCTAACCACTGCAAAAAATCAGATCTGACTCAATTAATAAGTGATTATATACTGTATTTTGAAAATAAATTAATATTCTAATCATGTATGAGCATTCATAATCTAGACGAAGCACAGATACAAACAATTAAAGGCCCAGAATCTTCGTGAAGAATTGCTTGGGGAATATTCTTATTTATTTGAGAAGTACAGATTCATTGAAAAAATTTATGTTGAAATATATATGTATCATTTGTATGTGAGTGCGACAGCTTGTAACAAATATGGCATATAGTTGTTCCGATTCTTCGTCCCCTTAAGCAACAGAAATAGTGCCTTTTAAAAGCAATTGGCTGAGGGAAATGTACATGGGGATGTGATGGGGATGTTTTATAACAGAATTGGGTAAAATAAAGTTGGAGGCCATTTAATTACATGCTAAGAAAGATGAGAATATATTCTAGGAGCCTGTCACGCACAGATCAACATGTGCAGAGGTCTGCGAGCAGGAAGCTTCCCATACTCTCAGTGGTATGTGTGACATGAATAACTCACAAAAGAGGAAAAGAGCAAATTTAAAAAAAACAACCTACAATTTTTTTGTGCAGTCATATGCAGGCTGTAAAATAGATCAGTGACATGCCTTATGTAGAGCAATTTGGAGACTGCAAATCACTGTTATATTCTCAGCTTGAATCACTGGTTTAGGATTTGTCCATGAAAATAACTGACAGCTGATAGTAATTGTTGGATAAAGTGGAACAAAGTATAGAGGGAGTACTGTTTTGTCAAAGTAGTAACACACACATATATATAATATTTTAAAATAGGAGGGTTTCTGACAACATTTCTTCTCTAATTTGCTTCTTTCTCTCCTCACATGTGAGCCTTGAATGTGAATATTGTTGGTAGGTTATTAACAAAAATTAATAAATTATTATTTATTAGAAAATGCTATAATAGGTATTTATCGTTAGAATGGCTTAACTATTGACTACAGTCAGACCGGATATATACTACTGTATAATGTATACTGATGCAAACCTAATCTATATGAAACTATCTTTCTGGTCTCATACCACTGCCCTGAGTCAAATACCAGCTCCGAAAATACAGTAGTTTGCACCAAAGCAACCTACAACTTGCACTGAGTTAATGCAAGCTGTGCAGTAATAATAGGAGTTATTTAAAGAATGTTACCCTTGCAAACTAAATTCACAGAACTTTTCAGCTGTGTCTTAATTTAAGTTTATTTGGTTGTGTGTTCACAAAGGAAGAGGCAGAATAACCAACTGGTTCCAACAAAACATGACGTCCACCCTTGAAAACACAGCACTGGTATCAATGAACAATTCACACAAGAATACGCTTGGTATGTCATTGATAACAAATAAGGTAGATCGAGCTATTAAATTAGTACAATCAGGCAAATCAGTAGCCTCCAGACATTTACTAAACCTTGGCCTGAATTCACGTCCACGACTCTTGGAACTGCTGCACCACATAATAGAGTTGGACACCTTCCCAGACGCAGCAATATCATTGATACATAAGAATGTCAAGGACTTGACTTAATATGCAGATCAAGATAACTATTGTCCTAAATGCATTGTTTTCTCCCCTTTTTATGATTTAAATTTTAGCACTTAAAAACATTGCAGAATAAATCAAAATGCAATCAGTTAGAGGATGAAGCCCATATAAGTATTATTGCAAAACTATTAATTAGAATAACATTAGAATGAAACATTAACAGAGGTGAAATTAACATCATCATGTGAATAATAATAATCCTTGCATTTGGTATTTGTTTCACGCTCAGCGGAGTCTCCAAGCTCTTCACATGGTGTACTGTGAAGTGGAGTGATTGTATTTGTGGTGAAAAATAATAAATAAGAACTGGATTCAGACTGATATAAGCATTAAATTCAAGTATGGTGAGAGTTTCGTGCTATACAAGATCTATTAAGTTACATTAGTTGATTAGCAAATCCTTTGTGTGTGCGTACAGTGAAAATTTTCGTTCAACAAGCACAATGAAAGATTCAATATACTTTGATAGTTCTGTAAACATTAAGTAATTCAAATGTTGAAGTACAACACAGAGATTGAATCTAGTCAAACTATGAGTGGAATAGTGCAGAAGGAGGGGCAATATCTTAAATATTTAGATAATTATACATGTAATAGAAGGTTGACATCCTCGATGGCTCATAAAAACACAGATGGAAGCAAAACTGATTAATGCATACTTGGAAGGTCCCAGATCAACCAATGTCAACATGCAAGAGATTAAATATTAACAACTAGTATGAAGGCTAAATACATACTTTATTGAATCAGAAAACCCAGAAACAAACATAGAAAAGAATATCCTTAACACACATGAAGAGAAGAACTGTGTAGTCCCAAGAAAGGATCACTGTATTCCATTGCACAGTCACTATGTTTTATAGTATATTCTGTGAATCGCTTTGAGACATCTCGAAGATGTGATAAGGTGCTATATCAAATACAGGGATTATTATATTATATAAAATTAACTAAGAAAGGGAGAAGAAAGTCTTATAATAATAATCATAATCCTTGCATAATAATAATGCATAAATAAAATCTTTATGACATAAAGATTTCATTTATGCATTTTGGAACTGTGCCTATCTTACCTAAATACAAGAAAAAAATATGTAAAATATCACATAGTTTGTGACCCATTCTAAAGTATGGGGGCTATTTTCTCATGATGGAATGATTACTGTACTCGCGTTCAGTTGTAATGGAAAATTTTACTGTAAGCACACTCTGCTACATTCGGTAATATATCCAGCTGGGAAAATGAGTGAGAGAATGAAAGAAGCACACTGTCCTTTCACTTTGGGAGCTTGGATCTGAGTCTAGCCCAGATTGATAAAATGAACAGCACTTCTTTGTGCTGGCTACTGCAGTCCTAACTCAAAAGAGTTTGGGTAGTTTACACATACCCAAAAGAGTTTGGGTAGTTTACACAATCCACAGCAAAAACTTCCCATAATTTGGCACTAACAATCACTAAATGACTTGGAAGACAGCACTTTTGTAATATTCTAATATTAAAATATAAATCTGCCTTGGAAAGATATAAAGTGAAATGGCTCAGAAGCAATAAATGTTCTCTCACCTGAACATAAAAAAATTCATCTCGAAAAATAATAGTGCAAGATTTTTGTAGCTGCATAGAATGAACAGTCTTTCCTAACAGTGAGAAAATCCGTGTTAGATTAAATTATTTTGCCTAATGCCATCAAAGAACAAACTGTGGAACAGAATCTAAATCTATAAATTCTTAATGGTTCAAAAATTAATTTACACTTGTGTACGAATTATGCAATTGACGTGAATTTACAACACAAGCAACTGTCAGAGTGAAAGACTGAAACAATCCTAATTTTATTTTAAAGGAAAATGTTCTATCTCTTTCCTGGGGCTTGTTGTAGAACAAAAGTAGGAGTTTTCCCTTGAAATTAGAATAAAATATGTAAAACTATTTTGCAAATTTAATAGAGAATATTACTGAATGTGCAATGTATGTGCAATATTACTGAATGTCCAATGTATGTGAATATTACTGTATGTGCAATGATCACTGATTAAAAATAAAACCTAACATTTTAAAGTATCGACCGATCAAGGAAACTTTTTATTAAGCACATAAATTCCATACTCTCCATTCCTCTCTCCCCCACATGAAGGTCCAGCTTCTCCTTGGAATGCATCTATATATCTGATTCAAACATCACTTCAGGCAGTGAGTTCCACAATCACTATGCTGTAAATTCCTTTGTTCTAAGCAAATTTGTTATTTCTCATCTCTTTGATAGTGACAATACCTCTATCAAATTCATAAGAATGTTAGATGTTAAAAATATTCAGCATTCTTTCAATCTCAATGCATTCATCCACCGCTATATATAAAAGTGACAGCTTACATAAGATGTTAAACAAATACACTTGAAAGTGGAGCACATAGTAGAAAATTAAAAAGCCTCAAAATAAATGAGAGATATATTCCTTTTCAGTCTCAAATTTATAGATGGATATATCTCTGGATGGTTGAGTAGTTCATCTGGTCTATTACATCCCTTATATATATCCCATATATCCTGGAATAGAAAAGCACCCCCATTGACCAGAAAATATTCTAGCACTTTGAGAAGGACTTGGTGGGAAATTGTTTGCTTTTGGAGGCAAACATCATTGGTAATGCACAAGGTACATACAGTATCTAAGAATTGTTGGGTCAATTTTGTATTTAATTGTATTTAATTTACACAACAACAACAAGATTCCATTTATAGAGCGCCTTTCACGTCAGGAGGACGTCCCAAGGCGCTGTACAGTTGGGTCAGGACCTGAGCAGGGGGGAAATGGTCAGAGTGAGGGGAGGGGAGGGAAGGGAGGGGGCGAGGAGGGTTAGAGAGTCGAGAGGGGAGCTGAAGGCGCGGTCAAAGAGAAAGGTCTTGAGACCGGCCTTGAAGGAGGAAAGGGAGGAGGCGGCGAAGGCACTGGGGGATAGAGTTCCAGAGCCTCGGGGCTGAGAGGCTGAAGGCCCGGCCACCGATGGTAGGGCGGTTGGGGCGGGGGATGTGGAGGAGACCGGAGGCAGAGGAACGGAGGCTATGGGCAGGTAACACTTAAATCAATTGTTGACTTGGAAATTTGTGAGGCTTTGTGTGGTTCAGGACCTCAAGAAAATCAAGCTCACACAGACATTTGAAATTAATTTTAAAACATTTACATATCAGTGTGCATGATACAGAAAGATATAGCTACTAATTCGGAGAACAGAATATACAGATATAGGAATTTTCTTAGTAGTTTCATAGTTGCACTTCTTTCTTCTTTATCTTCTTCTTTCCCAGGTCTGTTCCAACTTCAGACTGGTTAGTGCCCAATCTTTATATACATGAACAAGCAAGTTTTCACGATCTTCAAGATCATTTTGCTTATCTTACAGATACCATTTCCTTCTTTTTATTTCTAACCCCGCAAAGACCATCTTATTAAAACATCGCTTCTCCTTTCTCTAAATGACTGACGTTAGTTAAGGACTATAAGTCCTTGATACACATACATGCACAACTTCTTCACCTGACACAGACCATCTTTCACATACACAGACCATCTTTCACGTGCTGTAACTTTTTCCCACATAACTATACCAGACTGACCAAGGACATTAGATAAAGGAAGTATAGACACTACTCAAATCTGATAGGCAAACAAGCTATACCAGTACAAAAGCAAGGATGTAAGAGAGGAAAAGACAGCATCTGGCAACATTACAAAATCATCAGTAAAATTTCACTTAAAGATACAGCAGTAAAGATGTTCAGTAATTTTCCATGATAGAAAAAGTTTTGAAAGGATAAAATATATATTTTTAAATATCATGATTGTAAACAAGAAAATTACAGGTCATTGCTATTACCCCCACAAAATGGCCAGAAACATGAAAAAGAAACAGTGAAAATCCCCACCTCCGCCCAAAAACAACAACAAAATGACATTTATATAACACCTTTCTCATCGAGAGGACGTCCCAAGGCACTGAGGGTCGGGATGGGGGAAAGGGGAGGGCAGGGGAGGAAGCAGGGAGATGGAAAGCATGATCGAAGAGGAGGGTCTTGAGGTGGGTCTTGAAGATGGCGAGCGAGGGGGCGAGATGGAGAGACTGCAGGATGGAGTTCCAGAGGGTGGGTGCAGAGTGGCGGAAGGCCCGCCCACCAATACTGGGGTGAGCAAGGTGGGGTACATGAAGCAGGTCAGAGCCCGATGAGCGGAGGGAGTGAACAGGAAGGTAGGGGGTTAGGAGGTCGGAGAGGTAGGGGAGAGCAAGACCATGGAGGGCTTTGAAGGTGAGGACAAGGATCTTGAACTGTATCCTCTGTGTGATGGGAAGCCAGTGGAGTTGGGCAAGGATGGAGGTGATAAGAGTCACGGTGCTGGAGAAGAGATGAGGATTGAGTGGTCAACGATGTCGAAAGCAGCAGAAAGTTCAAGGGGACAAGGAAGGCAGAGGAAGCCCTGGTCTCAGATGGACAGAATGTCATTTGTCACTTTGACCAGGGCTGTTTCTGTGCTGTGGGCGGCACGGAAGCCCAATTGGAGGGGTTTGAGAAGGGAATGGCGGGAGAGGAAGGAGCGAAGCTGAGAAGCAACAGAACTTTGGAGAGGAAGGGGAGGTTGGAGATGGGGCGATAGTTACAGAGTAGAGAAGGGTCCAGGGAGGGATTTTTAAGGATTGGAATGATGACAGCCATTTTTAAAGGGGTGGGAACAGTACCAGAGGACAGGGAGAGGTTAACGATGTCAGTGAGTAGAGGGGCAAGGAGGTGGAGCTGGGAGGTGAGGAGTTTGATTAGTAATTCTAATTGCAAAATACAATTAGTGAAATGATATACACCTAGATTTTTTCAACTGTTTTGAAATTGATAGGAATACGGATACAGCAAAAACTCTGTTTTCAAGTTTATCTTGGCTACCTATCTGTAATTCCTTCCAATTTGTATCTTTTAGTATGCAATCGCTGTATTTTATCAGTAAGGGTTATAAACTCATAACCCTTAATTCCTTCCCTTAGGATGTAACAAAATGTTTATCTGGTTCTGTGAAATTTTGAACTTTAACAAAAAAAATTAAGAGTGATCGCGCCAGCCTCAAATATTCTCTTTACTCTGGAGACAATTGGTTAGCCTTTCAAAGATAATCTGGTCACAAATAGCATGACAATACTGTGTCAAGTTGACGGTAAAATCCTGTGAAGCATTTTGACAATGTGATAAGGCACTATGTCAAATGTAAGAATCTATTCAGAATTCTTTATTGGATGAAGTTATGGATTAAATAGTTGCATTGGCTAACTTGTAATACTCCAGCCTCTTACGTGATTGTGCATCCATGAATAAAATGGTTCACAGAAAACAAGTCACTTTGACCAGCCAGCAGACAAATGAGAAATATTTTTTCCTGTAAAGTATGGTTTGGGGACGCAATCATTTCAAACTATCTAAACATATTTAAGTATATCACTGAATTAGAATCAATTTATGGAGGAACAATGGGGTTCTGTAGCTCAGTGGTTAGAGCACTGAGATGAGCATGAACTGAATCTATACCTGTGCATCACTGGATCCCTCTGCTCCACAACATGATTAAGTGATTAAGAGCTACGAGATACCTGGGTTCAATTCCAGGCAGAGGGCGAAACCTTGGGCAAGTTTCCTTACTCCACACAGAGCCTAATAATAATCCCTCCAAAAAAAACAATAATAAATTGGTTATTTTCAATCCACGACTGTCTGTGGGACATTACTGTGCGCAATTGGCTCCCGTGTTTCACCCACAAATATACAGTCAGTTCACTTTTCAGTCTATTCTGTGAAATGTTTTGAGACATCTAGAAGATGCGAAAAGCACTATATCAAATGCAAGGATTATTATTATTATAAGATAAAGAAACGGGCAGAAAAGTTCAAATTTGACAACCATCACTCCTTAAGGTTTATAAAGCAGCATAGTCAAGATGTAGCTGAAAAAATAATATATTATTATTATAAGCTGAGGATAGAAATCTTGCTATTTAATAGTGGTCTCAGAGAACATGGTGACAAGAGATTAAAAAAACAGTATTAAGTAGTGATTTTTAAAAATCAACAAACAATTACTTGGTTATTGATACAAGGAGAAGCATTGTCAGCAGACACAGTATTTACAAACATTTATAAATCAGCTAATAGCTTTCATAATACAAAAATAATTTACGAATAAAATCTGTAGGATTATGATGTAAGTTTTGTATACATGAACTGATGAAACATCTGGTTTGATAAAATAACTCTATAAAAGGAATCAAAGCTATTTAGAAATAAGCCATTGAAATATAGATGTATTTACATTTCCTGGGCAATAATAAGAATTATAGTAATAATCACTGCTTTTGATAAACAATAGTGCCTTTGTGTTAGGAGGTCTCAAAGCACCCCACAGGATTTATGATAAAGTGTCGTGACTGTATATTTTATATGTGAACTATTCAGTCTCTGCCTTTTTTGTACCTTTTGCTTGTTTACAGATCAGTACTGCAAATACACAATATAAATAGTTAACTAATAATGCCTCCAGTGAATTATTGTTTTGATGCATTTAATCTATACCTTAAACTTGTCCTCCTCACAACTGTTTGAAACTTACTAGTACAGTATTTCTTTAGATTTTAAAAATTGCTATATTGCAAAATAATTCCTATAGTGTACATGGAATATATTGTGTACATGGTTTCCTTTTTTATTTTGGTATTTCTTTACTTTTAACGATATGCAATACTTGTAGATTTGTTGCACATATATACTGATGTGTCTGTAATAAACTACAACACTGTCATTATGTTGTTTTGAAAGCATGGCTTTTGTTTTATTAAAATACAGAATTTCAGCATTCTCATGTCCTTTAAATGAGATTCGTGATTTTTGATTTTATACATTTTTGATTTATATCAATTTCTATGTTGAAATGAAATTACAGACGAACTGTGTGTTAATTGACACTAGTTATGACACTAGTTTAGTAAACATTTTTCTTGCTTATTTTATAAATATAGAACAAAAAAAGGAAAAGGAGAAAAATTAGGAATATTGAAAATGTGAACTAAAACTAGAAATAGTGGAGTCCTGTAGCTCAGTGGTTAGAGCCTCGCTTTCAAGTGAGAGACCAGAGTTCAATTCCAGGCAGAGGGTGAAACCTTGGGCAAGTTTCCTTACTCCACACAGAGCTTAATAATAATCCCTCCAAAAAAAACCCCCAAAACAATAATAAATTGGTCATTTTCAATCTAAGACTGTTTGTGGGACATTGCTGTGCACAATTGGCTGCCGCGTTCGCCCACAAATATACAGTCAATTCACTTTACAGTGTGTTCTGTGAAGCGCTTTGGGACGTCCTCCCGACGTGAAAAGCGCTATATCAAATGCAAGGATTATTATTATTATTATTAAATACTGACTATTCAGTTTTAGTGTGTCAGCTTGGCTCAGTGGTAGCACTCCCACCTTCTGAGTCAGAAGGTTGTGGGCTCAAATCCCACATTTGGGGACTTGAACTCACACCGTCTCAGCTGCGAGAGGGACGTGTTGCATTGTCGGGAGGTGCGGTCCCTTCAGATGAGACGTTAAACCACTCGGTCGCTGGATGGCGCTGCTGCTACTTACGTGACCCGCGCTCCGGGGAGCACATTCGGCAGGTTGGGCGAGTTCACGCCCGATTGGGCGATTTTTGTTGTCTTGCGCGCGAGAAAGCAACTCTGGGGCCGGTTGGTGCCCGGTTTTTCGGGGGGGGGGGGGGGGTTTTGTTTAAAAAAAAATTAAAACTGTAAAATATTTTCTTTCCCTTTTGAAGACCTTTTTTTTTTCCCCCCTTACGGTGTTGAAAAGCGCCCACCTAAATCGGTCACCCTCTATGGTGTGGGCGACTTGTAGCGTTGGGCTTCTTTCGGGCTGGTATCCGATGGATTTGGGGCTACTAATGTCGGCCCCGCCTCCCCGGGGCTGTCAGTACCTGATTCGGGCGGAGCCGGAGCGGATGAAGGAAAAACGAACCACGCCGCCGCCGCCGCCGGTCCTCTGACACTTCGCTCTCTCTCTCTCTCTCTCGCTCTTTCTCTCGATCACCGTCGCTCGGGAACTTCGCCCGATTCGGGCTCCAGAAATGACAAGGGCGTCGGGGGCGTCTTTACTCGAATACTTACCGAAGAACGAACAATTTTAAAACAGCGAGGAGGTGGGGTCGCTTCTCCCCTCCCGCCCCACCCCCTCCCTCCCCTCTCCTCCCCTCCCCTCTCCTCCCCCTCGCACAGCACCGCGCGAGGCGGCGGCGGCGGCGGCGGTTACGATTTGAAAGATGTCTGTGACGAGCGGCAGTTGGGTCTCGGGCGACCGTTAACTCTCCCGCGAGGCGCAGAGCGAGCGGTGGCTCGCGCGCGCGTCGCAGCGCGGAGAGCAGCGCCGCCCGTTGCTGTATCGGAGGAGCAGGTTGAGCCTCCTTTCCCTTCCCCTTCCCTTCCCTTCCTGCCCTTTACCCCTTTCACTCCCTGTCCGGCTCCTTTGTGTATGTTTTTCTACCTGACCCGGATCCGCACCGTTTCTTCCCCCCCCCCCCCCCACCGCTCTCCTCCATGGCCAGCAAGCCTGGCGTAACTCCCGGCGAGCCCCCTGCCGACACCCCGCCGCCGCCGCCGCCGCCGCCGCCCGACGAGCCCGCACTGCAGAGCCAGAGCTGCGGGCTGTGCGGCAAAATGGAGAACCTGCTGCTGTGCGGCCGCTGCAAGAGCTCTTTCTACTGCAGCAAAGAGCACCAGAAACAGCACTGGAAGAAGCACAAGCAGGTCTGCAAGGAGACGCCTCAGCAGCGGGACCGCCCGGCAGAGGACAAGGCGAGTGCGGCAACCGGGGGCGGGCATTCCCGGCCGCAGGCTCCGGAGGCCGTCAACGGACAGCGGACGTGCCAGACGCCCGGTCCCCCCAACCCCAGCGGGCAGAGGGTCAGGGGAGAGGTGGACAAGGGCGAGGAGCCAGCGGCAGGTCCGCTGCCCGACACCATGCTCAGCAGCCAGGTCGAGCCGGGCCCGCACGGCCAGAGCGGCAGCGGCTCCCAGAAGCTGGTGCTGGAGTACATCGTGCCCTGCATCAACAAGCACGGCATCTGCGTGGTGGACAACTTCCTCGGGGAGGAGAAGGGCGACAGCATCCTGCGGGAGGTGAAGGAGCTGCACCTGAGCGGCCGCTTCACGGACGGCCAGCTGGTGAACCAGAAGGGAGACTCGTCCAAGGACATCCGAGGGGATCAGATCACCTGGGTGGACGGCAAGGAGCCGGGCTGCGCGCAGATCGGACTTTTAATGAGCAATATGGATGATCTGATCAGACATTGCAACGGGAAACTCGGCACTTACAACATCAACGGGAGAACGAAAGTGAGTATCCCGACCTGGGTTCGTTCGTTCGTTGTTTCCCGCAACGTCGCATTTTCGAAACTTGGCACTTTAGCCATGTGTTACGCTAACCCTTTAAAAGCCGGGGCATGGTGCCCCGGTTTGCTGGCTTTTTTGCTTCGTCTTGACTTCTTTTTTTTTAAAAAAAACAATCTATTGCAACTGAATGCAGTTGCAATGGATAGATAGATTCTGAGAAAACTTCTCTTGCGTTTCACGCACCACAGCGATTCCTCTGGTTTCGCTGATGCGTTGTTTTTCTCCAGGTTTTCGGTGAAACGTCAGTCTGAAATGACTCACGCGTGTTTAACGCCGCCGTAAATATTCCCGCTTACGTCGATGTACGCGCGTACGTCTTGTGTATGTGCTTAGGTGTTGGGTTTCAATGGCTGAATTTTGTAATGTTGGTTGGTGCAGCCGTCCGCTAAAACCACGTTAGGGCAGTCTGGCTTCTCTTCGGTCGCTGCACACGTGTCGCAAAAGCATGTTAAGCTTTTTGAACATCGCGGCTTTAATGCGTTAAAATCGGCCTCAAACGATGCATCCGTTTCTCTAGCAGCAAGTTTTTTTTTTGAGGTTAAAAGTTAGTCGTCTCGCAAAGCTGTTCAGCATCGGATACTGAAAGCAGAATTTCCATGAATGGAATATGCAAAATTCTGAATGGATTTTTAACCTTATTCCTTGATTTCGGAGTACCAAGAACGTGCACCTTCTGGTTTTGTCCATTCAGATTCGTGTGGAATAAAAATAGATCTACTGCCATATTCTTGACGGTTGCTATTTTACAATAATAATAATAATCCTTGCATTTGATATAGTGTCTTACCACGTCTTCCAAATGTCTCAAAACGCTTCACAGAATATACCGTACTGTGAATTGACTGTGTATGGGAGGAATATTATTATATTTGGCCAGTCAAAATGCCCAGAAACCAACCAGATGGTCAAATAATGGTTTCAAAAATACATTAGTGTTGGTCATGCCCTTACTTTTTTTGGGGGAAAATAAATCTTCTGCATCACCAGGTTTTTATATGTACAGAGGTAGGATTGTTTTCATTTCTATTCTGTGCAATCTAAGCCCATTTCTCATAATATGTAATGTCCCACGGAGTTGATGGGTACAGTTTTCGTGCTTGGCATTATACAAATCGAGGGGATCTGCCCTTCCAACTGCTACCCCCTCACACTCCCGGCCCTACCCATCTCTCACTACACACCTTCAAACCTGTCTCCCCCTCCTCTCTCACCGCCATTATAACCCACATGAAACTCACCATCTGCTCCCTTGACCCCCATCTATTCCCCTCTCCTTACCTCCCAGCTCCATCTGCTTTCCCTTCTACTCACAGACATCATCAGCCTCTCCTGTCCACTGGCACCATTCCCACCCCGTTAAAATCAGCTGTTATCACCCCTATCCCTCATCTCCTCGTCTTCCTTGATTTGTCTGCTGCCCTTAATACTATTGACCACTCTATCCTCCTCCACTGCCGCTCCTCTCACCTCAACCTTCATGGTTTTGTCCTTGAGTGGTTCATATCTTATCTCTCACACCGTCTCCACTTTGTCTCCACAAAAAACTTCTCCTCCAGCCCCCTCCACTCTCGTGCAGCGTTCCTCAGGCCTCTACCCTTGGTCCTCTCCTCTTCAACATGTAAATGCTCCCTCTTGGTGACATCATCCGCAGACATCAGGTCAACTTCCACATGTATGCAGATAACACGCAACTCTATCTCTACCTCCACCCTCGACTCTGGGACCACTGTAATCCTGACAGAATGTCTGTCAGTCATCAAGTCCTGGATGAGAGCTAACTTTCCATAGTTGAACATCAACAAGACCGAGGCTCTCCTGATTGGCTCCCGTCAGCGCCTCCTCACCTCAGGCACTGACAGCATCACCATCTAAGGATGCACACTCCACCTCACTGAGCCAGTCCGGAAACTTGGCATCTTGTTTGACCCACAATTATCCTTTCTATCCCACATCCATGCTTTCCCCCATCTCTGCAACATCTCCTGGCTTTGCCACTGCCTCATCCCTCAGGTTGCCGAAACCCTCACCCACGCATTCATCGTATCTAGGCTCGACTACACCAACTCTCTGCTTGTCGGCTTTCCCAAGTCTTCCCTCCACGAGCTGCAGATCATTCAGAACACTGCAGGTCGTGTCTTCTCCCACACGAGGCTCCGTGACACGTCACCCCCACCCAGCTCCACTGGCTCAGCACCACCTTCAAGGCCCTCCGCGGACTTGCTTCTTCCTACCTCTATGACCTGCTAACCCCATATCAACCTGTCTGCCTGGCCCACTCCATCATCGGTGTTCCAAATCCCTGACTGTCCAGTACCTTGGGATATCCTCCCGAAGTGAAAGCCTCTATACAAATTTAATTTTATATTGTATTGTATATAAGTGTGTCAGCTTGATTTAGGAGTAGTACTCGCCTCTGAGTCAGAAGGTTGTGGGTTCAAATCCCGGTCAGGCCTTGAACTTGTGTAATCTAAAGTGACACTCCAATGCAGTGATGAGGGATAAGGGAGTGTTGCATTGTCGGAAGCGCTGTCTTTTGGATGAGACATTAAACCAAGTTCCCATCTGACTGTTCAGGTGGACGTTAAAGATCCCATGGCACAACAGTAAAGCTCTGATAAGTCTTTCTGAATCACATAATCACCTAAGTCGTGCCTTCACCGAATCCTATTCAATTTACTACCAAAACCACTTAGATTTCTTTGCACTACTCATGTTAATCACCTCGTATTGCTACTCTCTTACCATCCATTACTCCCCCATTTTCCAGCCACCTTGAATCGCGGGAAATTACATCCTGACCCGTCTCCTCATGTGCACTTACCGGCCGGCTGCGTTGAATCGCAGGAAACATAGTCTGTTTGATCCGTCGACACGTGCAGAAGAACTCCATTCCAAAACTTGACAGTAAGTTCGCACTTGGCAACGTGGCACGTGGATCAAGATGCATAGAAACGGGAAACATAGTCTTGACCCATCAACGCATGCGCACTCAATGGCTAAAGTGACGGTGCATTTACAGGCTGCATCAAATCACGCTTGCGCAGTGTAGATTATTGATCAAATCAGATTTATACAGTTTGCCTGCAACTCGGACTTCGTGTACGTGCTATTAAATGTTATGGGTCTCGACTGATATGAATTATGTGAATTTTACACTATTCGAAAAGGTCGCAGCCAACTGTCCTGCTGTCCCAGCCAATAATCCCCAAATAAAATTGGTCATTTGTTTCATGGCTGTTTGTGGGACATTGCAATGCACAATTGTGCTGCCATGTTTGCCTAGAAATACACAATCACTTCATTTCACAGTAATTCTTGTGAAGTGCTTTGAGATGTCCTTCCGAAAGGGATAAGGAGCTGTACCAAATGTAAGGATTATTATCATTATAATACTTACTCTTCTTCTCAATCTATAATAAATATTGATCTTTGCATTTGATTTAAGCACCTCATCTTGTCTAGACAATGTCTCAAAGCACTTCACAGAATATTCTTTAATGACTGAGTATTTTGTGGGTGAAACGCACAGCCAGCACAGCATTGTCCCACAAATAGCCATGGAGTGAGTGACCAGTTTTATTTGGGGGATCTGTTCAACAGGACACTGGGAAAAACTCCCTTCTCTTTTTGAATAGTACCATGGGATCTTTAATGTCCACCAAAACAGGCTGTGTCAGCTTAGATTATGTGATTCCAAGTCCCTAAGTGAACCATCACAACCTTCTGACTCCGAGGCAAGAGTGTTACCACTGAGCCAGGCTGACATTATGATAGTGTCATATAAAATCTAACGTCTTATTAGGACCGTTGTGGTCCATTTAGCTGAAAAACTATCATACTGGCTCAGTTGGTAACACTCCCATAACCTTCTAACTCAGCCTCTCTGAGTCACAAGGTTATGGGTTCATACCCATTTTAGAACAGAACCTGCAGATGCCTGAAATCTAAAACTGGAAGCCAATCTCCATTTTTCTGCACCATCAGCTCTAATTACTGATTTTGTAAGAGGGTAATGAAATTGAATGAAGCAAGTGTACAGGTGCCTTATAGCATGTCGAATTACAGCAGGCCAACCATTACTAAGCATCTTGTTAGGGTCTCTTGTGGACTGCTGGTGACTAAAAATCAGTACCCTGGCGCAGACCAACTAACTTCCCATGTCCAACTGCAACTTATTATCACAAAATGAATAAATATCAAATGACAGCTAATTTACCTATTCAGAGACATGTTTGGACGGGTGAGATGTTTGATTGAAACTTTTTTAAACTCACTGAAACACTTTGCTTTACCTTTTTAAGTGGAGTTTACACCCTTAGGAAACTTGTGCTGTATATATATTACACTGATGGCATTATGGGCTATGACCCTTCCAACTATGTAAATCACATCAATCTTTTATATGATTAGCATGTAATTTGACTTGTCACTGCTCCAGATATATAAAATATATTTTACAAGCATAACAAAGATGTGTGTTTTTGTACTAAGACCAAAATACTTAGATTTCTAAAAGCTTTTCAATAGAACATTCACAGCTGTATTTCCATCTATATCTTGATTATTTTATTGTCGAAAGGTTTGTGAATTCAAGCCCCAAGTTGGACTGAAGCTCATACAACACACCCCAGCCCTCCTGATGGGGTGTGTTTTAATTATTTAAAAGGCCATCAAATGAACTCTGTACAAGTGAATTTCATGTTCAAAATTTAACATATTTTGAAAGAACTCTAAACTGGCGTCCTTCCAGTACAACATGTTCTTTTGTAAAGTTCTTTTGGGGCATCTAAATGATTTACTGATTTGTCTGTGAGCCAACCTGTAGATATTTGGGTCATTCAAATCCTGTTATGCATTGCACTTGTTGCAATGTGATGATAAGAATATTATTTTAATCTTCAACTCATATCAGTAAAGCAGTTGATTTTGGATGAACAGCAGAAGTACATTCACCGTCTTAGCAGATCATTGTGTAAAACAATTAACTGAGTAATTCTATTGCTTTTAATTAAATGTTTAATTCATTGGAGTTCTATTGCTAGAGTACAGGATATTTGGTCTCAATATAAGTGTTATCTTGACTCATGAGATTGACTTGGAATCTCATGAGAAATTAGTATTTACAGTACTCATCAACTATACCATTCACATGAACACAACATTTACATTTCTCATACGAGATCTACAAAAAGTAAGTGGGGAAGCAAAAAACAAATGAAAAACATGGTAACTTATGATACAGGAGCTGTAAAAATCTGGGGAAAATGTCAACTGTATGAACATTTTCAATCTAAAAAAAATGTTTAGCATTTGGTATCTTGCATTTTTAAACACTATGGAAGTTTGATCTAACTATTCGTATAATCCACTGTAAATAGTTAGCGCTAAAATATGAGAAAGTACAAAATTATGAAAACAATTTTTACATTACTCTGAGCAATCAAATATTTTTGTGGCAAAGTGTTGCCTCAGTCCTTTTTTTAAAAAAAAGAGCAACTTGAATCTGTTGAATCCAGGTTTGAGTTAATTATATGCTCTACTGTGGCACAGCTTGCAGGTTTTTCCATGGTCAACCAAGCACTTAAATGTTTAATTAAAAGAGATAGAATTACTCAGTTAATTGCATAGATTTTTTTACACAATGATTTGCTAAAACGATGAATGATCTGCTGATGTTCATCCAAAATCAACGGCTTTATCAATATGAGTTGAAGATTAAAATGATATTCTTATTATCACATTGCAAGAAGTGTAATGCATAACAGGGTTTGAATGACATTCATTCATGTGAATGAATGTCTACTGGTTGGCTCTCAGAATTTTGAAGGATCTGGAAAGGAAATAATAAGAAGGGTATTTGGATTGTCTGCTTTCCAATTGCATCTGCATTGCCTCTACTGGATAAATGCACAGTCTCATTGGTAATTGCACAAGATGTAATTAATGATGGTAATTGGTACATACATTTAGAAATTGTATTAATGCGCACATCCAATGTGCATGATTATAAATGGTTGTGCATACCTTTCAATATTTTCAATCGGAGTCCTGTAGCTCAGTGGCTAGAGCACTCACCTCGCAAGCAATAGAACTGGGTTTGATTCCTGGCAGGCCAAAACCTTGAGCAAGTTTCCTTACTCCACACCCTGATATTAATCCCTCAAAAAAAACAATAATAATTTGGTCACTCAATCTACGACTGTTTGTGGGACACTGCTATATGCAACTGGCTTCCGCGTTTTGCTCACAATATATACAGTTAATTCACTTTACAGTGTATTCTGTGAAGCGTTTTGAGACATCTAGAAGTGAAAAGCGCTATATCAAATGCAAGGATTATTAGGATTATTATTAATATAATTCCTCCATTCAGAATCATTTCTCTCACCATAAGGCATTTCCTGTGCTGCCCAAAGAGCGAACTCATTGCATCTTCATTGTAAAGGAGTAGTCTAAGTGAAATACATAAGCAGCATTTTTCAGAATATATTTTATTATGATGCTGCAGGGTCTCCATGCACTTCAATAATGTCATGTGTAATGTTTGTTTTGTGGGCAAACATGGGAACCATTGTTTTTCTCCCAAACAACCATCATGTGAATGATTTATTCTGAAGGATTGCTGACCTTGGACACTGGAAACTCCTGTCTTATTTTGACCAGTGTCATGGGGCCATTTAGCATCCACCTGAGGACAGGTAGATGACATCTCAGTTTAATGTCTCATCTGAAAGACAACAACCCTGACAAGGCAGTTCTTCTCTACTACTGCACTGGAGCGTCCAGTAACTGAATATTCAACAGCCTATTGAGTTCAAATGCTCACGTGGAAGTTGAACTCACAACCTTCTGACTCTGAGGCAAACTTGCTGCATAGGTAAACTGAATAATAATTATATTCAGTAAAGTTTTAAAATATTGTAGTATTTTAATAAAATATTGTTTCCCTATTGATTCAGTGAAAATGGAGTAAACTTTTGAAAGCCTTCAAGAATAACTGATGGCTTTTGGACTGGGCTATTATAATAGCTATTTTGGACTGTTCTACGATGTCCCCACAAAGGAACCACATCACAGTACACCAATGGAGTACATAATAATTTTTGAAAGGTGGAGCTTCACAAAAATAGTTTCAGGCGAGGGATAAATATAGAATACATCATGGCACTCGCTGGTTAATTGCCTTCATACTTTGTACTCTATATACGTCTAGAGTTTATTTTATTTGCAGTTTTTCTATCTCTTTGTAAGTTCCATGGGCAAAGTCTGTGCTGGACTGACATCCTCCTCCTGGATATTCATGATCGTAGATCATGGAAGACTCTGAGAGATAGGGACAGAATATATCCTCAGTTGCTAGCAGATTTGTATTGAAAATGTAGATCTTTTGACTCCTTAATCTTCAGGGGTTCCACCAACCCATCCTCTAATTTGAATCGTAATGTTGAAGAGCAAAACTTAACTTGATCCACACACATGAATTTTGGCATTTGGCAATTATTTCATCAAATGTTTACAAACTGCCTGTGCTTATAGGAGGCATAAAATGTTTCTCAGGCCAGAAAGTGCTGTTTCTGATTCATTTTTCAGCCGATACACAGGCTTTGACTGTTTGACCTTGAAACTCAACGTACATAATAATAATAATAATAATAATCCTTGCATTTGATATAGCGCTTTTCACGTCGGGAGGACGTCCCAAAGCGCTTCACAGAACACACTGTAAAGTGAATTGACTGTATATTTGTGGGCGAACGCGGCAGCCAATTGCGCACAGCAATGTCCCACAAACAGTCGTGGATTGAAAATGACCAATTTATTATTGTTTTTTGGTTTTGGAGGGATTATTATTAGGCTCTGTGTGGAGTAAGGAAACTTGCCCAAGGTTTCGCCCTCTGCCTGGAATTGAACTCAGGTCTCGAGCTTGCAAAGCGAGTGCTCAACCACTGAGCTACAGGACTCCACAATTTACATGAATGCAAATTACAGGTAGTTTCTTTACAAGCCCTAAACTGGGAGTGCTGTGGGATGGTACTCACTTGGTACAGGCAGACCACAATTTCTGCTTTTACAGATTTCGTTTAATAAGAAAAAAATCTACTGAGCTGGTACAGATAATTGCAGTCGTGTGAAAGGAAGTTGTGGGTCGTCTGTATGGTATATAATAATAATAATCCTTGCATTTGATATAGCGCTTTTCACGTCGGGAGGACGTCCCAAAGCGCTTCACAGAACACACTGTAAAGTGAATTGATTGTATATTTGTGGGCGAACGCGGCAGCCAATTGCGCACAGCAATGTCCCACAAACAGTCGTAGATTGAAAATGACCAATTTTATTATTGTTTATTTTTTGGGGAGGGGATTATTATTAGGCTCTGTGTGGAGTAAGGAAACTTGCCCAAGGTTTCGCCCTCTGCCTGGAATTGAACTCAGGTCTCTCGCTTGTAAAGTGAGTGCTCTAACCACTGAGCTACAGGACTCCACAAATGAGTATGAGTTCTCTGTTGCATTGTTTCATTGAAGATAATTAATTAATCTTTGAATCTGATGTAGCATTGAACGTCACAGGTAATTGCTATCATGTATAGTGACTATGTAGGCAAATTCATCAGATATTTTGTGCACAGCAATGCCCCACAAAAAGCCATGACTTGGAGCATTTTTAATTTTTCTGAAGGATTTTTGCCAGAACAGTGGGAGAAACTCCTTTCTCTTTTTTGAACATATGTTGTTGAATAATGTCACGGGATGTTTAGTGCCACCTGAGCAGCCTATGGAACCTCATCTTAACATCAAAACTTGAGTTTTCACAGATTCAAACAGAATTGTTTTGCCTTTTTAACTAAAATAGCCTTTTGCTGACTTTCAGCAAAACAAAAATCTATGGAGACATTTTTTCTTCTGAAAAACACAGATTAAGTCTTTTATTTGCTTCAGGGTATTGCTCTGCAATTGTTGAGCCCCACCCCCTCAACAGTTGTTCAGCTCTAGATGGAGCAGAAATAATTAGGTATAAGCAGACGCCATATTGTTAGAACAACAGTTGTTGTTTGTTCTGTTCTTAATGTGCAATTTTGTCAAGTACTGCAGTATCGTACCTCTACACAGCATTAATGGGTGGGTAACACCCATGCCACACCCTTCATCTGATCTTCCATGGTAGCTGGTGCACATTCTTTTCTCTCCTTTCCACTCTCTCCAAACATTTTACTTTTTTTCTTTCTGAGAAGAATTCTAGCATGATTCGCAGAATCTAATCATAAAATCCTGTTGTATGATGCAAATTTATGTTGCAGTAAATCAATGGTGCTGTTGAGGCAAGCAAATACAACGATATGTCTTGTGAATGTGCTTCTGTTGCTTGGAACTATTAATGATTTAGTAAAGCGAACCACTAGTTGACTTCACTGGTATTCAGAATCGTAAGAATTTTTTAGTTCAGATGAAGGGCATTTGTCCATTTTGCCTCTCCAGGCTCTCTGAAAGAGCTACCTGCTTAGTCTCAATCCCTTGATTACCCTTCCCCCATTCCCCTGACTTTTCCCCATACACTTTTATATTTTCCCTTTTCAATATTTATCTAATTCCCTTTGAAAATCTATGATGAAAGCTACTTTGGAAGAGCATTCCATGTCCCAATAACGCTTTATTTTCCCCCAAAACTACTCCCTTTGTTATTTTAAAAACAATTGCCTTCTAGTTGCTAACCCATTGACCAGTGAATATAGATTTCCCCCTAAGTACCTTTTTTAAAAGAATACTCTAAATTTTGAAAACATCTGTCAGGCTTTCTTTTGACTTTCTTTGCTCCAGAGAAAAACGGGCCCTTTTTCTCTGGACACTTCTAATGAGTACAACTTCTCATTCCTGGTAACATGCTAGTGAATCTCTTTTATATCCTTCTTACAACCTTGATTTTCTTAAAGTTGGGTTCCCAGAACTTGACACAACAATGAGTAATACTGTAATGTTTCCATCTTCTTCCTATCTCATTGCAGAAAGTACATTACATCTCTTGAATTTTGTTAATCTAAATATGTGTAATATGCACTAGATTTCTCAGTTGGGAAAAAATGAGAAAAAAACACTACACATTGTGCATACTACATTTTTACTGCTCTCTAAAGGGGAAGGAGGGCTTCTCTTCTTTTTTACCCACACCCTAAAGTTTATCACTCACGAATTAACCATAACTTACTCTGATGTCTTTTTCAAAAAGGAAGGGTCTTGTATGTTTTATCATTTGTCACGATTGGCAATTTACAGTTTTGCTGAAGAATTGAAATTTTGTGTATTGTATTTTTTCTCTCTTCTCAGTTTGGCGTGGACTGGACTGAAAAAATTATTTTGTAGAGGCATACTTTTGAAATGCAGAGCAAATATCTGTATCTGAAACTACTGTGTTCCCTATCTTTTTGCAGTCCTTTAAACTGCTGTGCTTTGAGCTTTCAAATATTATCAACGTTTCCCTCCACCAACTGCAGATTATTCAGAAGTCTGCAGCTCTTGTCTTCTCCTGCACCAGCTTCACGAGCCTGTCAGCCCCATCCACGCCCAGCTCCACTGGCTCCCCATCCCCCGGAGCATTGAGTTTAAGATTCTCCTATTATTATTATTATTATTATTCTCGTACTCACTTGTAAATGCCTCCACTGTCTTGTCCCACCCTCCTCTGTGACTTTCTTAAACCCTACGAACCCACCCACTCCCTGCTCCTCGGCAGACACTGGCTTGTTTCATATCCCCCGCCCTGCCTACCCCACCATCAGCGGTTGGGCCTTCTGCCTTTCTGCCCCACTCTTGCATTCCGTCCCAGAATCTCTTTGCCTCACCCCCTGCCTCGCTTTCTTCAAGGTCTGTCTCAAGATCTGCCTCTTTGACTGTGCCTTTCGTTATCTTCCCAACCCTTTGACTCCTACCCCTCCTGAATCCAATGCCCAGCTACGGTGCAAACAAAGCCTTGACTGTCCAGCACTTCAGAGTTCAGGTGGACGTTAAAGATTCCATGACACTACTTGAAAAGAGCATTTCTCCCAGTGTCCTAACCAACAATCTTCCACATTGAATTGACTGTATATTTTGTGGGCGAAATGTGATCCCAAAAAAAGTTGCTGTTGACCCTAGACACATAGTATTGTACCTGGCTAATATAGTGTCCCACAGGTATGGGGTGAATCTTAAACTTGTTTAAAGTAGCACTCTTGCTATTATAAAGCCCCTGGTACGTTGCTGTATCCGTTGCATCATTGGAGATGCCTGTCACAAAGGGAGATGTGCCTTGAGCATTTCCATCCAGGTAATGAAATCAATTTTGCCTGAACCTTCCAAACAAATTAGCTAACATAATAATAATCATAATCCTTGCATTTGATATAGTGCGTTATCACGTCTTTAAGACGTCTCAAAGCGCTTTATTCCTTTTTTTTCAAAAAATTGAAATAAAAATCGTTTCATCTAAACTTTCATTTTTACTTTAAATTTGAAAAAAATTGTAATAGAAGACTATCTCATCAGGTCTTTTTCAAATTTAGAAATTTCTGTGGCATTTGGATGCTCATTCATACCCTGCTCAAAAAAACTTCTGGAACTATGCTATTTGTTATAATGCAATTGAGGGCTGAAAGGTGTGACATGAAAATCTAATGAGGTTTAGCAATCTTCGCAGTACATTTTTAAAATTGATTCCAGAAAAGGCTTCTGCTACGTTATAATGTACATACTATACTGTGCAGTGTGCTCAATAATTTAAGATCTAGTTTGTCTTTCTGATGGTTTCACAACCCCTAACAAGAGTTGTGCATGATTGAAGGAAGATGTTGTCATGCCACTTGTCTCTTCAACATTATTAATTGCACAATTTTTCTAGTAACAAAGGTTTCATAATTGAAATTCTGTTTCTCAGCATCTTAAGTTTTATTTGATTATATTGGATGGCAAAAAGAAAATATGAAATAGAAAATATTATGAACAATTAATTCAATATATCTAATGGAGAATATCATTGATTTTAACATTCTTTAATGTTCTCTTTGTTAAATAAGAACATTTTTGTCAAGGATAATTTCAGTGCTAATTACTTTTAAAATATACTGTGCCAAAATTCTGCTACTTTACATTTTTAAATATTTATATTGGAGTCTTGTAGCTCAATGGTTAGAGCACTCACCTCCAATTTAAATATTGGAATTAACGAATAGACCAGAGACCTGGGTTCTGTTCCCGGCAGGGTGAAATGTGGGCCAGTTTCCTTACTCCACGCGCCTCTGTTTACCTAGCAGTAAGTAGGAACCAGGTTGTTAGTCAATTGGCGGATCGCTTTTCCGGGCATAATAATCTTCAAAAGCTGAATCCACGACTGCTTGTAGGACACTGCTGTGTGCAATTGGCTGCTGTGTTTCACCCACAAATATACAGTCAGTTCACTTTACAGTATATTCTGTGAAGCACTTTGAGATGTCTAGAAGACATGAAAAGGGCTATATCAAATGTTAATAATTTATTAAATAATTTAATTATTATTAAATTATTTAATAATAATTATTATTAAATAGCACATTTAATCTGTTTGGAATTGCAGCACTAAAATAATAATAAAAATAATAATTGCTACGTTTGGTACAGTATCTTTCACATGAGGAGGCCCTATCAGAGCACTTCATATGGTATACTATAAAGTGTAGTCAGTCCGTGTTTTATAGTCAGTCTGTGTTTTATGGGCAAACACTGCAACCAATTTGAGCACAGCAATGTCCCACAAACAGACATAAAGTGAATGACCAATTTTGTTAAGGGACTGTTGGCCAGGACACTGGGAGAAACCTTTGACTCGGAGGCGAGAGTGCTACCAGTTAAGCCAGGCTAACACAACATTACTCCATTTCTAATATTTTTCTAGTTTTATTCCAAGAGTGAATTGAAACTATTGGCCAGTCACCTCCCCACCCCCTGGCTTGGCTCGTGCTCCGCCACTGTCAAGCGCTCTGGGACGCTACCCAGCGTGAAGGGTGCAATATACATGCAAGTTGTTGTTGTCGGTTCTATCTTTAATATACTTTTTCATAATTTCCATTTCTTAGCTGATTCTCAGCTCCTTGGCCAAAATGTTTCTTAGCTGTCTTGTGGGTGTTCCATTGCCTTAATGGTCAATAATAAAAAGGGAGCTTTAGTGATTGCAGTAGAATTATTTAAAGTTATCAAAAAAATCCTGAGGCTGCTGATAAATTCTTTCTCTGGGAAGGAGGATGTATATTCCTTACTGCAAAAAGGTAATTATAGGAGATGATTCTTATGTGTTGCACAACAGTGATGTATAAAATATTTAGAAATATAATTGCTGTGGTAACAATTCAGTGAAATGCGCCAGACTGATGATTATGCTGCAATAATAGTCAGCTATTTTCAGAAAGAATCATTTACCTTTGTGGAGTCCTGTAGCTCAGTGGTTAGAGCACTCGCTTTGCAAGCGAGAGACCTGAGTTCAATTCCAGGCAGAGGGCGAAACCTTGGGCAAGTTTCCTTACTCCCCACAGAGCCTAATAATAATCCCTCCAAAACAAAAAACAATAATAAATTGGTCATTTTCAATCCACGACTGTTTGTGGGACATTGCTGTGCGCAATTGGCTGCCGCGTTCGCCCACAAATATACAGTCAATTCACTTTACAGTGTGTTCTGTGAAGCGCTTTGGGACGTCCTCCCGATGTGAAAAGCGCTATATCAAATGCAAGGATTATTATTATTATTATTATTTAAATAATTTTATTACTGGAAACTTCTTCCAGAAATTGTAAGCCTGTGAAAACATCTATCAGAATGACATGGACCTTTTTTTAAAAAAAAAGGTACTGTATCAACTTTTTTTTGTTATACTTTTCTGTCTTTTTGTTATTGTGGACCGTCATGGAATGTGCAGCCTTCTCTTCCCTCACTTCGCACCTTTCGGATTCTGTCCCTTGCATAATATTCCTAAAGAGTAAAATATGGTCTACAAACTGCTTCCTTCTCTTTCCCCTCCATCAACACTACTCTGAAGGCGAAGATGGGTTTGGTCTGGCTTGAGTACATTTCAATGAATAAAATGCTCTTCCATGGTTGACCTGTTACTAACTACTTGTGATACAGGAAAACACTCCTAGCCCTTTCTTTGGCTGCTTTTCTTCATCTCTGTACAGAACTGCTTGAGACAGGAGAGGTCTTTTTCTGGGAACCGTAGAAGACAAAATAACAGAAGATCAAATTCAAGACTATTATGATGTAGTATGAGTAGCCAGGTATAGCAAATAAAGCATAATGTACTTTGTTGCATTTATGCTTTTATCTATTTTTTGCAGCCCACTTTAATGTACAGTTATCCTCCTTTTGAAAACTACCAATGATTTCAGAGTTATTGTTGCATTTTAATTTGAGAAATGTTTAGAAGAAAAGCCTAATATTAATTACTCTGTGTATATTTATATGGAAGAGAAATGTATAGAAGTCTTTGTAATCATTTGCAGAAAAAAACAAAATTTGTATAGTATTAATTGGAAAATTAGACTTATGTTCTTTGGATTAGACTATGATGTCTTGTTAAGACTTCTATGGAGTCATTTCAGGAATCTTTTTTAATTGAAGTTATAAATCATTAAAATACATCTATAACATGTAAAAAAATCTGCATTGGGTTAATTTATAGAAGCTAAAAATTAAATATACTGATGAGATTTTTGAGACCCACTTCCATAGCGATGAATGCCATTGCATTGGTTTGTTTTGACGCAGAATAGTATCTGTATGAAGTCACAGATCTGACTGTTGATGAAAATTGGCATTTGTATACTGATCTAATTTTTCTTACAAATAAAAATATGTCTCCTTTTGCAGTATACATTTTAAGCTACTAATGTTTATAGATTTTACATTTCTTGGTTTATCAAAGATTTGCTGTTTCATGGAATCCCAACCAATAGCACATACCTTGCTTAGTACAGCCCACTTGCCTTCCTGACATTGACTGATGTGTTTTGTCATCCTTGAGCTTTCCTCTCGGTGCCTGGCATGGTTGTACATCAACATCAGGCTGCCTCACGCACCGCACGTAGCAAGATCATTAAAAACAGTGCCTGTCTGGCACGAGTCCAATACCAGGAAGTTCACATGAGTTCATTTTACTCTGGGGTGGCGGCTACAATCGCATACAATAGTTTGTGTAAAGAGGGAAAAACAGACCAACTGTTACAAAAAAGCATGATTCATTTAGATGCATTTTCTTTGTGTGAAAAGGTTAAGATTGCACCAAACGAAATATGAGGGTGAGGGCAGTTCATTGCAGATGTCATTTGCTTTACTTATCTTTCCTCTTTCCCTTTCCCCTCTTTCTTTAACCCTCCCCCCACCAAAATCTTATCTGCATTTGTTGACTCTCGCAGTTGTTCACTGATATGGAGATGGTAGGCTGTAGGAAAGGTTTATTATGTGATGCAGAACTCTGCTAGTCTTGGTCACTTCTGTGCCTAAACATTTATAATTTGTAATAAAGTGCAGATTTGTTTCTCACACATGTTGTTTTGTTTTCAATGGGGATTAAGAGTTTGTGAAAACGAGCTATTTCAGTACAAAAAAACATTTATTTTAGTAAAATATGTGATTATATCCAGGTTTTAAGTGTTGAGTATTAAATGTTATTGTGGATACTGACATGCGAATATTGAAACGTTTTCTTAGATCAATTATATATTTATTTCTCACAGAAGGAAAGCCACTTTAGATTGGCAAGTAAATTTATATTACTCTATCAGAATCTAAAACCCTCACCAACGGTGGAATTTTACTGCACACCTGCAGCAAGATTACCTGACAAGTTATGCAGGATAGATAAGGCACTATATCAATTGCAAGGATTACTATTATTACTTGCTGATGCATTTGTTTGTAACAGGCAAGAGTTTTCCTCTTCAGCTTTTCTATTCGAGTTGTAAAATAATAATCCTTGCATTTGATATAGCACCTTATCACATCTTTGAGACACCTCAAAGCGCTTCACAGAATATACTGCATTTTGTGGACGAAACCCAGCAGCCAATTGCGCACAGCAGTTTCCCCACAAACAACAACAACATTCCATTTATAGAGCGCCTTTCACGTCTGGAGGACGTCCCAAGGCGCTGGACAGATTGGGCAGGACCCGAGCAGGGGGGAAATGGTCAGGGTGAGGGGAGGGAAGGGAGGGGGCGAGGAGGGGGTAGACAGTCGAGAGGGGAGCTGAAGGCACGGTCAAAGAGAAAGATCTTGAGAACGGCCTTGAAGGAGGAAAGGGAGGAGGCGGCGAAGGCACTGGGGGATAGAGTTCCAGAGCCTCAGGGCTGAGAGGCTGAAGGCCCGACCACCGATGGTAGGGCGGTTGGGGCGGGGGACGTGGAGCAGACCGGAGCCGGAGGAACGGAGGGTACGGGCAGGTAGGTAGGGGGATAGTAGGTTGGAGAGGTAGGAGGGAGCAAGGCCGTGAATGGCCTTGTAGGTGAGGATGAGGATCTTGAATTCAATCCTCTGGGGGATGGGGAGCCAGTGGAGGCGAGCGAGGGTGGGAGTGATGTGGTCCCGAAGCCTGGTGCGGGACAGTACACGAGCTGCAGAGTTCTGAATGACCTGCAGCTTGTGGAGGGAGGTGGCGGGAAGGCCGGCGAGGAGAGAGTTCCCATAGTCCAGCCTTGAGGTGATAAAGGCGTGAACCAGAGTTTCAGGAGCGTGAGGGGTGAGGTAGTGCCGTAGTCTGACGATGTTTCGGAACAATCGTGGATTGAGTGTCCAAATTATTATTGTTTTCATGAGGGATTATTATTCCCAGAAAAGCGATCCGCCAATCGATCAACAACTGGGTTCCTACTTACTGCTAGGTAAACAGGGGTGTATGGAGTAAGGAAACTTTCCGAACGTTTTGCCCTGTCCGGGAATCAAACCCAGGTGAATGTTCAAACCGCTAAGCTACAGGATTACTATAGGTTCTATTAGAAATGTCACCAGGTAGCTACCATATTGGTTTTTAGCCCAGAAATTCATAATAAATGAGTCAGCCAACAGAGAATTGTCCTGAAAAAGTATTATTGTTTAACACATCATATGGGAGAAACAACATCGCGAAGGACATTGTTCTTTTAATAACTTCACGTGTGTGTCAGTTGATTTTTCTTTGCTCTGTTACATATAAAGCTTTGGTCTGAACTGTGGCCTTGTTTTATTTTCTCTTATCAGGAGCAGAATTTTCACTCCCATATCAGAATAAGTTGGAGTCCTGTAACTCAGTGGTTAGAGCGTTTGCCTTGCAAGCATGAGACCTGCGTTCAATTCACGGCAGGGCAAAACGTTGGGCAAATTTCCTTACTCCACAGGCCTCTGTTTACCTAGCAGTAAGTAGGAACCCGGTTAGTTGATTGGGGGATCAATTTGCTAGGGATAATAATTCCTTCAAAAAAAAGTGGTTACTCAATCCATGACTGTTTGTGGGACACTGCTGTGCAGAATTGACTGCCACGTTTCGCCCACAAAATATACAGTCAATTCAGTTTACAGAATATTCTGTGAGTGCTTTGAGACTCCTCAAAGACGTGATAAGGCACTATATCAAATGCAAGGATTATTATTATAATAAGTTTGGTGCCATTCAAAGGATTACTTCCTAACATGCAACAGCCTTAGCCGTCAAAATATTCTCTACAAATAGAAGCATAGAAATTTGCTGCGTGCAAGGAGAACATTTGGTCGATTTTATCTGTTCTGCCTTTTTGAAAGAGCAATCCATTCATTCCCAATATTTGCCTTTTCTACATATCCCTGCAAAATACTTTTACATATCTATCTAATTCCTTCTTGAGAGGGAATATGCAATCCTACTTCAACCACAGCACCAGACAACTTATTTTGGTTCTATTTTTGTTCATTTTAGATCTGTATTGCATGGTGACATTCGCATTAAGTTTTTTTNCAAATGAAGTTTTCTTCTGCAAAGTTGCTAAAAGCATTCCACAGTAATGTTACCCCTCCCTCTGTTGGGTAACAGTAACTCCTGTTTTCGGTGTCTTGTTACAGAATGTTTGGAAGAGGGATAGAGCTCAAACTTTAGAGTGACACCATTGACTGGAAAGCTATACTGGCAACAGTATGTCCAAATCCCTAACTGTCCAGTACCTTGGGACTTGTTCCCGATGTGAAAGGTGTTATACAAATGTAATTTTGTATTGTATTAAAATTGAATTCCTTCTTCATGTGAAGAAATATTTTTTTGTTCAGCGTGGATTTGAGAGTTTGCAGAGCATGTTTCCAGAAACTAAGCACAAGCCAAGTTGCATTCTGCATTGACTTGTGTAACTCGTGGGAACGCAATGTCCTTTTTGGGATCATATCCTCAACATAGTTCATCTCCTCAACCTTCAACTTCAGTTACTAGTGCAGTGCTGGCTTTTGTCACATGACTGGAGCGTGGGTGATTCTATATTTTTTGCTAATATCTGAAGCCCTGGATCAATCCATTTTGATTCGGCTTCCACCACCCTTTCAGGCAATGCATTCCAGATCTGAACAACTCGTTATGTGAAAAAATGTCTCCTCACCTCGTCTCTGTTTCTTTTAACAACTATTTTAAATTAGTGTCCTCGGGTTATTGACCCACCCGCCAGTGGAAATAGTTTCTCCTTGTTCACCCTATCGAATCCCCTCATAATTTTGAAAACTTCTAATAAGTCTCCTCTGCTCTGCTCCAAGGAGAATAATCTTTATTCTCTGCTCCAGGAATACCTTTTCTGCTCCAAGGAGAATAATCCCAGCTTCTCTAGCCTCTCCTCATAACTGAAGTCCCTCATTCCTGGTACCATTCTGGTAAATCTCCTATGCACCCTCTCCAATCCTTGACATCCTTCCTAAAGTGTGGTGCCCTGAACTGAACACAGTACTGTAGCTGAAACCTAACCAGTGTTTTACAAAGGTTCATCATAACATCCTGACCTTTGTATTCTATGCTCCTATTTTTTAACAGCTTTATTTACCTGTCCTGATTTAAGATTTACTTATGTGAACCTTCAAAGATTTACTTATGTGAACCCCCACTCCTTTTAAGATCTTTGTTCCTTCACTCCTTTTAAGATTGTGCCATCAGCTTATATTGCCTCTCCTCATTCTTCCTCCTAAAATGCATCACTTCACATTTCTCCACATTAAACTTCATCTGCCATGTGTCTGCCCCTTTTACCAGTTTGTCTATGTCCTCTTGCAGTCTGCTACTATCCTCCTCACTGTTTACTACTTTTCCTAGCTTAGTATCATCTGCAAAATTGAAAATTATACTCCCTATACACAAATCCAGGTCATTTATATTGATCAAAAGGTGTAGTGGTCCCAATACCGACCCCTGGGAGACACCACTGCACACTTCCCTCCAGTCAGAAAAACAACCATTCACCACCACTCTCTGCTTTCTATCTCCCAGCCGGTTCTGTATCCATGCTGCCACTATCCCTTTAATACTGTGGCCTTCTATTTTGCTTACAAATCTCTTATGTGGCACTTTATCAAACGCCTTTTGAAAATCCATATAAACTGAATCAACTGCACTACCTTCATCCACCCTCTCCGTTATTCATTAAAAAATTCTGTCAGGTTTGTTAGACATGATTTGCCTTCAACAAATCTGTGTTGGCTGTCCTTTATTAACCCATATTTTTCTAAGTAAAAATTTATTTTGTCCCGGATTATAGTCTGTAGAAGTTTCCCGAATACTGACATTAGGCTGACTGGCCTGTAGCTCCCAGGTTTATCCTTCTGCCCCTTTTTGTACAATGGAGTAACGTTTGCAACCCTCCAGGCCTCTGGCACTACCCCAGTGTCCAAGGAGGATTGAAAGATTGTGGCCAGAGCCTCTGTTATTTCCACCCTTAATTCCCTCAGTAATTAAGATACAAAGTACTCATTCAGTATATCAGCCATGATATGCTTTCCTCTTTGGTCCCTAATTTGGTCCCTACCTCTGACTAACCTTGTATTCTTTATATGCTTATAAAATACCTTAGGTTTCCTTTTATATTACCCACTAATCTTTTCTCATACAATCTCTTTGCCCCTCTTATTTCCCTTTTCAGTTCTCCTCAGTACTTTCTATATTCTATTTGATTATTTTCTGTATTTTGGACCTGACATTTATCATAAGCCTCCTTTATCTGTTTTATTTTGATCACAATTTCCTTAGTCATCCAGGGAGGTTTGGATGCCCTACCTTTCCCCTTTGTGGGAATGTATTTGTTCTGTCCATGAACTATCTCCTCCTTGAAGGCTTCCCATTATTCATTAGCTGTTTTACCTGCTAATCTTCCTTTCCAGTCTACCTTGGCTAGGTCTCTATTTAACTCACTGAAATTAGCCCTTTTCCAGTTGAGTATCTTCACCTTTAACTGTTCCTTGTCAACAACAACAACTTGCACCTATACAGCATCTTTTACGCAGTGTAGTGCCTCAGAACTCTTAACAGTGGCGGAACCTGACTCTGAACCGGGGGTGGAAGTGACCGTAAGCATGGTCAAAGAGAAAGGTTTGCAAGTTGGACTTGAAAAGGGGGAGAGAAGGGGCAAGGCAGAGGAATTGAGAGTGTTCCAGAAGTTCGGGGCATAGTAGTGAAAGTGCGATCTCTGATGGTCGGGCGGAGGGTTCGAGGGACGAGCAGGAGGCCAGTGCCAGTCAAGTGGAGGCGCCGGGTAGTGGATTGGGGAGAGAGGAGGTCGGAGATGTAGGGAGGTGCCAGAGAGTGAAAGGATTTGAACACGAGTGTGAGGATCTTGACATTGATCTGTTCGTTGATGGGGAGCTAGTGGAGCCTGGCCAGAACTTGTGAGATGTGGGTACGGAGTTTGGTCTGGGTAATTATGCATGAGCCAGAGTTCTGAATGAGCTGGGGAGACCGGCGAGGAGTGAGTTTGAGTAATCCAGGCGGGAGGTGACAAATGCATGCATAAGGGTTTCGGCTACATTTGGGGTAAGATACGATCGGGGGCGGACAATGTGGCAGAGGTGGAAGAAGACCTTCCATTGACCCTTTCCATAAGTACTCTAAACCTAATGATCACTGTTGTCCAGATGCTCCCCAACTGAAACCTGCCCACTTCATTCTCCATTTGGAGTCCTGTAGCTCAGTGGTTAGTGCACTCACCTCGCAAGCGAGAGACTTGGGTTCTATTCCCGGCAGGGCAAAATGTTGGGCAAGTTTTCTTACTCCACCCAACTCTGTTTACCTACCAGTAAGTAGGAACCCAGTTTTAGTCGATAGGCGCATCGCTTTTCTGGGGATAATAATCCATAAAAAAAAATTGGTCACTCGGTCCACGACTGTTTGTGGGACACTACTGTCCTCAATTGTGGGCGTGTCGCCCACAAATATACAGTCAATTCACTTTACAGTATATTCTGAGAAGTGCTTTGAGACGTCTAAAAGACGTGAAAAGCGCTATATCAATTGCAAGGCTTATTAATATTATTTGGAGTAACTTTAGCTTTTCGAATAATGCTGTGGGATTTTTAACACCCACATGAATGAGTAGATGTGGTCAGGCGCTGTATCAAATGCAAATATTATAATTATTCTATCAACAAATAACTGGCTTTGCTCTATATTCTCCTGTAACTAAAGCAGTTGCAGCACTATATCAGAGGATGTCAACTCTGGAACTCATCGAATCTTGGACAACTTCGGCTTAATCTGTTTCATGGGATCTATCAGCTGGGGTGACTTCTCTGAAGCCAATGGCTATTTTTCTGATTTTTTTTTTAAAAAAGTCCAACTTCCCCATATTCTCTGGGGAGGAAATGGGGGAGGATCTCACATTGGTGGAGAAGCTTTAGGCGAAAACTGTTGAAATGAGGAATGCTGCTGACGCAGTTTATAATCTACTTTGATAAATAAATGCATGAATTGCATTTGCTTGGGACAGGGGAGAGGTCCTATTATGTCGTTTTTGTTGTCATAAAGGACTACATTGGCTTAACACATGTACCTGCTGGTTGTGATTTTTAATTAGACCCTCCTACTTTTCTTTTTAAATTGTTATAGGATCATTTAGGCCAATCTTTCTCAGGTTTTAGACCTGATGAAGTGTGTACAGTACTTCAGGCAACAGATGGTCCCTGTTTAGCCAGTCATCTTCAGATTCATGTTTTTCAAATACAGAGAAACTAATAGAAGCTTACCATCAGGGTAAAGGTCAAACTCTCCCCTTTTTCCCCAGAGAGAGATTTAAGCAGTTGAAGGATAGAGAAAAGAAGTTGCATTGTTAAGGAATTTGGGTTTGTTTTGGTTTTGCACATTTATGCTTTTAGTGTGTTAACATTCATTCTGCATATGAAGAGATAATATACATTACCATCAGCATACTAAATTTCACCTCCCCACTCCTCCCAATAAAGAGAAATCTGAGCAATAATTTTCAACTCCTCTTTTGGGTTTCAATGAGATTATCTTTTGTAATTCTGGTTTGCAATCTCAAAAATAAAATATAAAAATTTAAATTTGTAAGATTAACATAAGGAAAGAAGCCAAAAGAATGATGGAAACTAGATTAGACTGGTGAAAATCAGTTTAACATTTTCTTGAAAAATCTTTGTACATAATTTTGGTAGAGACCACACCTACTTTTCAAAATTCTGGTCTTGGGCAGAAGTACGGATAAAACTTATAAATTACACATAGCCTATTTTATAAGGACTTAAACCAATCAAGAAACATTTCTGTTCAGTAATTTTGTGAGAAAAGAGCACTCATTCATCAAAAATCTCATATCAATGATCATATCAAGTAGCCTGTTGTCCAATTATAAGCTTTGGTCTGAGTGCCAAAGGCAGCCATTTTTGTACATTGATGGGAATGCTCTCATGCATTTGATGCTGGAAATTCACAGGGAGCATCTTATACCTGCCATCTATTTCGTGAGAGCTCAAGGCTGCACTTGTCAGATGTCAATTGGCCAATTAGTGACTATCCTCCTGGTGTTGGTGGTGGTGGGAGAAAGGTAAGAAGTATCTCATTGGAGCTGAGCTGGCTCCAAGGCCAAGTGAATGTTGGAATTGAGTGGATCCTCTGTGCTGGTCTTGGTAATCCGTTTCCTGTGCCAGACAGGTCTGCAGTACTCCAGGCCATTGCTGATGACATACCAGCGAGCCTGACTCATCTGCTCCTCCTGGACTTGGAGGAGCAGGGATTCTTCCCACTCAGCTCTATTAAGCCAAAGCCTTAACAGGTAGAGTGGTACTCGCTGGACAAGGAGCCGCAAAGCTTGCCAGACAGTACTTGCAATGATAAGCTATGCAGTTTTAGCTGATTAAACTCAAGCAGTACTCCAACCTACACACTGGGCTCACCAAGCCTAGGTTCTTGCCAGTCTGCGCCTTATAATTATAATAATAATTATTGGGGCTAATAATTCCTTTAAAAAATTATAATTTGGTGACTGAATCCACAACTGTTTGTGGAACACTGCTGTGCGCAATTATTGGCCGCCGCGTTTCACCCACATAATATACAATCAATTCACTTCACAGTATATTCTGTGAAGCGCTTTGAGACGTCTCGAAGATGTGATAATGTGCTATATCAAATGCAAGGATTATTATTATTAGTAGTAATACTCTCCGGAATTAGGAAAGCAGGGTGCATCCCTTTGGGGAGAGAGTGCACATTCCATTCCATGCACAAGAAATTCCATGTGTCAGTGGCATGCACCAAACTCTAGCTGGTTTGGATACTCTTAGCTGGTGATGGGTGTGTATCAGACATCCAGTTGAACAAGAATAATGTCCCTGGTCCCCACTCCAGCCATTTTAAAGTAAAGTCACACCTATAAAATTTTCAACTTAACCAAAGTCAACTTCATAAAGCTATGAAAATACATAACTTCATAAAGAAGCATTTGTCTTGGAAATAGTTACATGGGATAAGTCATCAACAACTACAACTACTTGCATTTATATAACACCTTTCATACAGGGTAGCATCTATAATAATCTTTGCATTTGATACAGCACTTTATTGAATCATTGAGATGTCTCCAAGCATTTCACAGGATATACTGTGAAGTGGGGTGACTATATTTTCTGGGCGAAAAGGTCAAGCTAAGAATCTGATTTACTGTGGGAAGTTGGAAAGGGAGACTTCCACCTATTCTGGTATAGTAAAAGTTCACTCTTCAAAAAACGATCCTTGTCTAGTTCAATTCCGGACCTCATCCAGTTTAGTTGCTCACACTAACTCTGTCAAGATTTGCACTCATTCCTCATAACGGCTCAACATTCCTGATTCATTGTGACCAACTGTCCGCAGTGTAATGCGAGCCGCTCCAGCGAACCTCAAATCCCAGCTGCTCTGACTCTAGCTTCTTCGTTGTGTAGAATGTAGTTTTGAGCACAAAGCACCAGCATATTGTGAATCCACAGCTGGTGGGAAATTGTTGAAGGGATAGTTTGTGAGAGGGAATGGAGACATGTAAGTGATGATCAGTGTGGATGTGAGGAGAAGACAAAAGCAGAAATCTTGCTTGTGGGAGAGAGTGAGTGAATGAAAGGTAAAAGAGAGATAGAGGGTAAGAGTCATTGAGTAAGTGATTAGAGAGAGCGGCACAGGACTATTGTACATGTGATCGTGAAAGAGCTAAAAGACAGAAGAGAGTGATTGTGGTGTACAAGGAAGATCCAGTGACTAGATGGAGATCTACAGAGTGCGAGTGACTGAAGGAGGGAAGAGAAATCTGGGAAAGAACAAATGATTGAGGGAAATAGTGCAAGAAACAGTTCATTTTATTCTGAACTGTGAAGTTGTAGGTAAATGTCAATTGGAAATGAGTCCCACTGTCTTTAAAACACTAATTGCAGAACAAGACAAGAACAAGAACAAGTGGAGTCCTGTAGCTCAGTGGTTAGAGCACTCGCTTTGCAAGTGAGAGACCTGAGTTCAATTCCAGGCTGAGGGCGAAACCTTGGGCAAGTTTCCTTACTCCACACAGAGCCTAATAATAATTCCTCCAAAACCAAAAACAATAATAAAAAATTGGTCATTTTCAATCTACGACTGTTTGTGGGACATTGCTGTGCGCAATTGGCTGCCGCGTTCGCCCACAAATATACAGTCAATTCACTTTACAGTGTGTTCTGTGAAGCGCTTTGGGACGTCCTCCCGACGTGAAAAGCGCTATATCAAATACAAGGATTATTATTATTATTATAAGACAAGCTATTCACTATATTTCTCTCACTTATCATGGGTTTTCAGTGTAACAAACCTCATAGTGCTGGCCATTCTCATATGAACCATATAGTCTGCTGCCCTCTGCAGACTGCATTTCTTCCTGTCCCATCAGCATAGGAGTCAGCCCGTACCATGCAATATTTTTTCATCTATACATATGAAACACCAAATGAATTGTTCCTGAATCTATGAAGCACTCAGTACAGAAAAAATCAAACCAGAGAACTCGAAAACACGGTCTATTCATGTAAAGGCTCTCACCTTCAAAATTCACAATGCTGCATACGTTTGTGGCCAGAACAGCACAAGCATTACTGCCACTTAATCAGGAAAGAATGTCAGGAATACTATTATTTGAAGTACCTACACTCCTCACTATCGAGAAGCAAAACATTTGTACCTAACATTCGTTTCAGGAATTTGGGAGATCCGTCTGTGCGCCCATATTTACTTTAATAGGTTGACCACCTTGTATTTTCCTTCTGTCAGTTTAAAACTAGCTTACAGGAAGGTCCAAAATAGATGACCTCATTGAAGTAAATGGAGTTGCTCCAGGAATCGCACAATTTTTTTCTCCTTTGCAAAAATGACCAGAAACTATGGATCTCTGCAATCCTCAAAAATATATTTTATAAATTGTGCAAACTTTTCAACAGTTATTTCTTGTTGTTGGTAGTATACTTTGAACAGAACATACTTTTTTTTTTAGCTTTTCCTTCCCGTGGAAACCAGCCTTTTAAGTTTATGCCAGAAGCAGAAGAGCTGCTGCAGCTGCATCTCAACATCCTACATCAATCCAGAAAGTTCAGACAGAATAGAATGCCAGTGTCAAGGCTGTACAGTTTCTCAGCTTTACACGGTTTCTCATCCATATGTGGCTCAATCCTTGTAAACAGAAATTTATATGCAGTGCTTACCCATTACTTGCTTAACTAGGGTGGCTCAGTGGTAGCACTCTCGCCTTTGAGTCAGAAGATTGTGGATTCAAGCCCAACATCGGGACTTGAATTCACATAGGCTAAGGCGACACTCCACATCAGTGCTAGGGATGGTGTTACATTGTTGGAGGTGCAGGTCTTTGTATGAGCCATTCATAGATGGTCTCAATTATACTCATCTCTTGATATTCAATCTATTAGGCAGATTTGATCTGAATTCATTAAATATACCTAATACCAAACAGTCTTATATCTACTCATCATAAAAAAACTCAAACTCTCTCATGTGTGGAGTGAAAAAAAATTGATAGTATTAAAAAGCATGCTCTTCACAAACCTTATTACTGCATATAGCGCCCAAAGATCTGTAACGCAAAGTAGATTGACTATATTTCGCCTAGAAAACACACTTTACAGTACGTGACATCCTGATATGAAAGGTGCTATAACAAATTAAGGATTATTATATACTTTTTTTAAAAACACAATTCCCTGTTTTAGATCCTTTTAGTTCATGTATTCATGTACCTGGTTTCCATTGAAGACTAGATGCATATTGTTCTAAAGCTTCTAACCTGCTTAAAGAAAGAATAGCCTCTGACCTAGTTTCATTGCTTTTGGAAGCACCAATTTTCTATTTAGCACTTCAAGCACACAGCCAAATCTGAGCACTCACTGGCATTAACCAACGTCCTACTATTGTGTTGCATCATGTGACAGTAAATACTGTTGAACTTGAAATAGTGTGATTAAAAAAACTAAACTTATTCCATCTAGTGTAAGCGAATATCCATCTAGTGATGGAACAAGTAAATGAGATTTGTTCCATCACTAGACGGATTTCACTTTACAGAAGTTGTAGAAGGTAATAGGAACGCCCTGCAAGCTTTGGTAAGGAGGGCTAAGCCTTCTTGATTTCTCCTTTTCTTATTTTGTTTGCCTCATTGTAGATTAGATTTGATTAACAAGCCAAAGAGCTTTGTAAATTTGGCAGAAGAGTATAGGTAGTTAAAACAGTCTTGCAGTACATCTGCTCAACACTTAAGACAACCCATTTATATCAATGCGTTTTTTCTTTAATCGGTAATAATCTTAATTGCTTAGCCTTAATCTATTAGGGATCCTGTTTCTTTATCACATGACAAGTTCAAGAGTTCATTTCTGATGAGCCATGTGTCTGACACAAGCACAAACCCATCACTATGTTTAAGAGTATCTAAACCGGCCAGACTTTTACATATTTACCTACCTGGGCTGCGCGTAGAAATTTCTCTATCTGGAATGGAATGCATTGTATTTACTCTCTTTTTCCCTCTCTTGGGACACCCCATGCTTGTGTAATTCTGCAGAGTATTACGCACAGGTTGTTAATAGCCAAGGCTTGGGATCCAAGTGTATGAATTGGAGCATTGCTTAAGGTTAACCAGCTAAAATCACATAGCTTGCTATTGAAAATACTGACTGACAAGTTACTTGCCCACCTAGGATCACCCTATCCATTAGGGCTTTGGCTAGAGAGTTAACAGGAGCTGAATGTGAAGAATCTCAGCCCCAGTAATTGGTCTGCAGCCCGTGTCCTCTCCTACACCAGGCTCTGCGACCCTATCATCCCCCCCGTCCTCGACCGACTCCACTGGCTCCCCATCAGAAGATTCAGTTCAGGATTTTGGTCCTCCACTTGAAAGCCCTCCATGGCCTTGCTCTTTCCTATCTCTGTGACCTCCTAACCCCCTACCAACCTGTCCGGTCCCTCTGCCCAGCGGGCTCCAGGCTGCTTCACCTCCCCTACCCTGCCAGCCTCACCATTGGTGGGCAGGCCTTCAGCTTCTGTCCCAACCCTCTGAACCTCCATCCCATAGTCCCTCGACCTCGCGCCCCCTCCCTTGCTTCTTTCAAGACCCATCACAACACCCTCCTCTTCGACTGTGCAGTCCATCACCCTCCTACTCCTACCCTCGCCGTCCTCCACCCGTCCTGATCTCAACCAACAGCTCGGGTGCGGATCCCTGACTGTCCAGCATCTTGGGACATCCTCCGGATGTGAAAGGTGCTATACAAATGTAATTTGTTATTGTTGGTGTTCCACTTCAAGTCCTGCCAACAAGCCAGGCGAGTTGGTCTGTTATCAACAGACCAAAGCAGCTTTGGAGTACTGCGTTCTTGTCTGACTCAGGAACTGCCAATTATCAAGGCATTCCATTGCCAAGCATGCAACCTTGGATTTAGACCAGCCCCAGGAGACCCATTTACCTCTACTTGCTACCCTCACCTCCAATATGGAGGATAGTCATTGGATGGTCATCCAACAAGTGTACAAGTTTCTCATCTTGACCCCAACTCTTCTGTAATCTGTTTCAGTCAGTTGCACTCTCTGTAAAAATGTCCTGGTGTCTGCCTTGAAATTCCCTTTTGAAATCCTAAACCTGTGTGTACTCGTTCTCCTACCTTGACATATCTGAAAGTATTCTGTGTTCACTTTAGTGTATCTCTATTACATCCCTCTCTGAGAAGTCTCTTTTCAAGGCTAGCCATAGGTCATCTAATCATTGCTTAGCTCTGACACTAGAGATCATCCCCATTGCTCTCTGCACTGCAGGATGGAGGGCAAGGATTCCCAAATTGTCTGGGTTCAAATCTTCCCCCCCCCCCCGATAGTAGGCAACCTGACTCAGCGGGCTCCAGCCTGCTTCACGTCCCCAACCTCGTCCGCCCCACCATTGGCAGGCGGGCCTTCTGCCACTCTGTCCCCACTCTCTGGAACTCCATCCTGCAGTCCCTCCGCCTCACCCCCTTCCTTGCCTCCATCAAGACCTGTCTCAAGACCCTCCTCTTCGACCGTGCCTTTGATCACCCTCCTTCCCTCCCCGCTCTCCAAACTCCCCTATCTTGACCCCCATGTTGGGTCCGAAACACTGATTGTCCAGCGCCTTGGGACGTACTCCTGACTTGAAAGGCACTATACAAATGTCACTTTGCTGTTGTTTGGAACCCCCACACAGTCAATCCATATAAATTGAGTATCCTATTTTAATTACAAACGACATCTTTAAATAATTAAAGAAAATAAATAAAAAGTACTGCTTACAATATTTCCACTAACTCTGGGTACTGCATGCCTGATGAGTAAGGCTGATCTCACCCGCCATTGGCCTCACCCCAATTGGTCAGATTTCACAAGTAACGAATGGGTCCCAGAGCCAAGGGGGTTGTGATTGGTCCGCAGGGAGCAAGGGCTGTGATTGGTCTGTGAGGATGGAATCCACAAGATCCACAAGGAGCAAGGGCTCTGATTGGTCTCAAGGGAGCAAAAGCTCAAGCCCTTCGTGGTGGTTTGTTCCAATTGCCGTTTCGTGTAACCTGGGCCCCCTAAAACCATCTTATGGGTAACCTCTTTGTGTCAAAGGAAACTAGAACGTTGTGCATTGTGCTAGGTGTGGTCTGATAACTTTTAATCATTGCTCATATCATAACTCATTCCTGCAACACTATAGGTCATCCTCATAGCTGTACTCTGCACTACCTCTAGCCTGGGTAGCCTCTTATGTCAAAGGTGACCAGAACTTTGCACAGTATCCTTGGTGTGGCCTAATAACTTTACAGCTTGAGTACGGTTTATAACTATTTTTCACTTTGTTTCAGAACATAGCAACGGTGGAAATGGAAAAATTGAAGCTCCTATTCTCCATGAATGGAGCTTAATTTGCAAAAATACAGGCAGTAAAATTATTAAATTTAGCAATATTTCACTGCACAGGACTGAGGTTACACCACCTTCTTGGTTAACTGCAGTGTAGTGATCTCTTGGGAGCCCAGTGTATTTTTAAAGGGTGATTCTGTAAAATGTTTCTTTGTTGCATATGCACATTTCATGGAAACTAAAAATCAGAAGAAGCTGGTCACCCTGAAATTGCTTGTTACAGTTTTTCTTTGTTGGAAAATAATTTGGTCACTGGATGATCTCAGTTTGTCATAAAGTATGTGTTGGATTATTCAATTCATGGTTTGGTTTAAATCAGTGTGTGGGGGTTCTTATTTTACTTTACTAAAGAATTACAATGATTTCAGAATGTAAATTTTTTGACTGATTTTCTTGCATTAAAATGTTGTTTTTATTATAATTCAAGTTGTTATGGTGAAGGGGAAATCTGAAAACAGTAAATTGAAACATGCTCACAAAGAGGCAAGGCAGGCCTTGCTAACCAAAGTTTGAAATAAATTGAATTAGATTAATGCAGAATGTACAATAACCTTGAACAGATAAGTTTCCGAAAACACCACTGAGGTTACTGCCATCTTGTACAATAGTTCTAGTTTGGAATGTAACTGTTGTAACTATTGTTTACATATTTGTTCACTGATTACAGGCAATGGTGGCATGTTACCCAGGGAAAGGAACAGGATACGTGCGCCATGTTGATAATCCTAATGGAGATGGAAGATGTGTCACTTGTATATATTATCTAAATAAAAGCTGGAATGCACAGGTATGTAACCAGCACAGGTATTGTTTGCATAAATATTTCTGTTTTTATTTTCTGTGAGTTAATAATTTAGCGAAGTACAAGTTTGGAAATAATTTCTGAAGGTCTTAGATTGCTAAATTGAAATATTACTGGCATTGATGATTAACCAAGGTCAGTAAGACTTATGATTCATGAAATGCAGAACCGATCAAATTCAATGCACTAACTCGAATTACTGGCCAAGATTATTTTACAAAAATCAGCAACAAAAAGTACTTATGAACCCAGTGTACATTACCTAAGTAAATCATTGTGCAGGATAAAAAGGTCAAAAAGATCTCTAGTAAATTTATTCCTGCAGATGTTAGCCCAAGGGAAAACTTCAGGCTTATTCACCAGATACAGTCCTAAAGCAGATTGAGTTGGGCCAAAATTCAGACTGTTTTGATGCTCAAATGATCTTTGCAGAGTACAGGTGTTAATGCCAGGGCTCTTCAGTATGTTTTGGTTCCTATCGTTATTTAGAAGCTGGAGAATTTCAAAATTCATTTAATGTTATTCTTAAATATGCAATGGAATGTGTTAAGAATATGGCTATTATGTCCCCTTTATCTCGTATTGGTCAGAAAATTGATAAGTGCAGGTAGCTGCAGATATATTAAGAGTGAAAACAACATATGGGGAAAGGAATCTCTTAAAGGGGGGTATCTTTCAATTCAGACGGCAGAATGGGTCTAACTGAACGTAATCCTGTTGTGTCTGGTGGATGTTATTGCTTCAAAGAATGAAAATCTTATTAGTGGATAAGCTTCTTTTCTGGGAGTGAGCAATGAGTAGGACACTTGCCTATGATGGGTGATCTGAATGCACGAGACCAGAACATTTTGTTGTATTTGAAAAAAAATTCAACTATAATTAGGAATTAATTATCTCAAATGTGAGAATTTCATACTGACCCCTGCAGGAACATGTAAATATTGTGTGACGACAGCAATTGTCTCACCTGCATTGCCCCCACAACTCAATAGCTAGATATAAGGTATTGGCTGCTGCTCTTAGAACTGTAACCTATGGATGATTCAGTGCTTCCATGAGAGGGGGAAGTGAAAATTGGTGGGATTAACTGAGCACTATCGACTTAACTTGGCACCCCAAAATAAGAGCAGTTTTTTGGTGTTCCAAGCTGATTAGCATAAACCTAGCAACGTTATGCACCACATTGGTATACTGCTACTGTACACGGATGAAGAAAAATGAGCAGGTCAGACTTCAACTGAACTTCAACTTCCATTTCAGACGGCCTTCCCAACCTGCCCATCTTTCATTCTGCTGACCTGCTAAGTCTTGGAACTTCCTAAATACTGATTAGTCAATTTCTGTGCCATTTATTTTGGGTGTCACCCTGCTTCCTTTGAAATGAGAAATGAAGTCATATTAGGAGAGGTGAAGGTCACCAGGGAAACAAACTTGTTACAGGAAAAGAACCCTAGCGATTTCCTCTGGTGGATGCATAGTAATGTATACTGTGAGATGAGCATGAATTTAGAATGCAAACCATATCTAAAGTGGATAATCTCGCTAGGCCTATCCCTCATGATTTCTATGTTTGTATCGGGTAAGCTGTTTTCTGATATCATTTCTGTAATGGGACCCAGAATTGCACGTGGGATTCCAACTGAACTATAAACTATATCTTTTATCAATTTAAATTATTTTCATTTTTGTATTCAATGACCCTATATATAAAACCCAGAGCCCTGTCCTTTTCTACTTCTAATTTGATTGCTGATTTTTAAAATCTATACCTGTGCATCCCTGGATCCCTCTGCTCCACAACATGATTAAGTGATTAAGAGCTACGAGATACCTGGGTTCAATTCCAGGCAGAGGGCGAAACCTTGGGCAAGTTTCCTTACTCCACACAGAGCCTAATAATAATCCCTCCAAAACAATAATAAATTGGTCATTTTCAATCCACGACTGTTTGTGGGACACCGCTCCCGCATTTCACCCACAAATATACAGTCAATTCACTTTGCAGTCTATTCTGTGAAGCGCTTTGAGACGTCGAGAAGGCCTGAAAAGCGCTATATCAAATGCAAGGATTATTATTATTATATTAGGACATATTGCCTTTCCTTATATTTTTTCTCAAAATGTATTGCTTCAATTTCATAAAATTATACTGATACCTATCTGCCAAATTTGCTAAACTCTGATTTCCGGCATGCTTCTTTAGCTTGCTAAATTTGATACCATTGATAAATTCAGAAATTATTTTTCCTATGTGTAATTTCATATCTTTAGTATAAATGAAAATGGTAGAAGTCCCAGACCCCCTAAGCCATGCCACTAAATATAATAATCAGAGAAATACAAATTTGCCCATTCATGAATTGAAGCCATGCAATTATCAAGGACTTAATTAAATGTCTTCTGAAAGTCCACATCTCTACACACATTAAGACTTCTGTGCAAAATTCAGTAATAGTTAGCTTGGCTCATTTGTTTTCTCCCTCATCTCTGGACCAGATGTTGTAGTTGATGCCCCATACAAGCTTGAATTCCTCATCTAGGCTGGCATTCCAGTGCAGTACATTGGAACTCCATTAATGAGGTATCTTTCTCTTGAAAAGAGAAAAGATGTAAGTTTCCTAGCCAACAGTGGAGTCCTGTAGATAAGTGGTTAGAGCACTTGCCTCAGCGAGTGAGAGACCTGAGTTTCATTCCCGGCACGGTGAAACGTTGGGCAAGTTTCCTTCCTCCACACATCTCTGTTGGTCTCGCAGTAAGTAGGAAGCCAGTTGTTAGTTGACTGGAGGATTGCTTTTCCGGGGGTAATAATTCCTTTTAAAAAATTATTCACTCAATCTACGACTACTTGTGGGACCCTACTGTATGCAATTGACTGCTGTTTTTTTGCCACAAAATATACAGTCAATTCACTTTACAGTATATTCCGTGAAGCGCATTGAGACATCTCAAAGACGTGATATGGCACTAAATCAAATGCAAGGATTATTATGGATTATTGTAACAATCCTTCATATTAATTGGTCATTTACTTCATGACTTGTTTGAAGAATCTTGCCAAATAGCTGTCTTGTTCAGTTACAGAAACAGTCACAGTAATTACTTGTTAAATGCTTTGAGACATTTTGACACACGATACTATAACGCATGTTCTATCTAAACTAGTCAATCACAACCTACAAAGCAACCTACTTTTTAAATCATAAATCGCCTACAAAGTAAACTGTCACTACTCTTTACAGTATATCATGGAAAGTGCTTTGAGATGTCATCCTGACATGAGAGGTGCTGTATCATGCGATTATTATTATTTAATATGCTGTTTCAAAATCAATACTGAATCTTTATAGCTCAATCCCTGCCTTTGTAGGTGTTTATAAATTTCATCCTTTTATTATTATCTACATGTTTACATACAACTAAGGTAATACTAATCTCCTAACATTTCCAAGTTTATGCCTTTTCCCCCATTGTGAACAGGAGTTTGACAAGTCTTTGTTCATAATTTCAAGTTCTAAACCTTGTGGCTGGAGTATCTGCTCTCTCCAACCTGACCTCCTTAGATAGAACGTTCTGCAAAGCACACCGTTCAGTCGTTGGTGACTTTTCTACTTTTAAGTGCCATTAATGGAATCAGAAGTCATAACTCACGGGATTACTAAACAGACAACAGCTATTTTGTCCAGTATTTTAACTTAATTTCCTTCTATTGTAGGTTGCATTTTGCTCCCCACATCAATTCTGCTTAATAGCAATAATGTCGGTATGTTTGAGCTGTTTATTGCAGAAAAGCTGATCCTGAATGGCACATTATTATTTAATGAACTAGCTACGATTTGTGGTATAAAAATTGTAAGATAGAATAACAATTTATAAAATAAAAAATAACTAGTCAGAGACTGAAATTCCAGACAGTTTTTCTACTGCCTTTAGTTTGAGGATTTTGGACTTCAAAACCTTCCTGTTTTATTAAAAAAAACACTGAATAGTGACGGGAAAAAATTGACCACTCTGCATCTAGGTGCAGTAGGAGGGTCTGGTTATTCCTCAGTTTTGGTGCAATTGCTTCATGAGAGTTGATAATGCCTTCTGGTAATCCCTTTTTTATATTGCTTTTTTTATATTGTAGTTGTAGCGCCCATTATAAATGTTTGCACATATGTGGAACTCATGAAAAATGCTATCCTCAGTTCTGACGAAGGGTCCTGGACCTGAAACGTTGACTCACTTTCCTTTCTCTCTAGATGCTGCCTGACCTGCTGAGTGTTCCCAGTGACTTCTGCTTTTGTGTCAGATTTCCAGCATCTGCAGTATTTTGCGTTTTGTTTATCCTTTTTTAATGTTGGGTTTGAAAGTAGTTAGACAAAGGTGTGACCAGAAAAGACCAACTTATTCTGTTAGCCGAAATTTTATGTTAGGAACCCGTGATCAGAGGAACCAACTTCATTTGTATTTTGTATTTTAAAGCTTGCTTACTTAATAAAGCAGAAAAGTTGCATTAGTTCAATAACTTACTTATAATAGGCTAGGTTACCACAAATGATATTTGCTGTTATGCTCACCTAAAGCAATGTTACTGTAATGATAATATTGAGGTCAATACCAAGTTCATAAGCAGTAGGCAAAATCTCTTAGAGTTCGTTCAAAGGTACAGCCAGTAGTAAAATTAAAGACTGTTGAGCCCACGAGCTATGATCCGTATTAGCAATAATACTCTTTTGAGCTGATAATAGCAGATGTTGAAACAAAACAGTGTCTGGAACTGGAATGTTGATAAATGCGGCGTTGTATCAGAGGAGCAAAGTTGATTCTCTAGCAGTTGTGTTTCAGTTGTATTCTTGTATCATTGCATTCCTTCTGTTCTACTTTTTTTCCGATGTTGCTGGAATTTGTTGGAAACCTGGAACAGTCAAGGTCGAATGGCTTGAGTTATAGAATGAGGGAAGAGAAAGCTCTTGTTAGAAAAAAAAATCAGCCATCATCCGTTTGCAACCAGATATTAGACCTTTCCTTTATTAATAATAATAATAATAATAATTCCTTTATTATTATTCGTTATTCCCCAGTTTCCCAATGGGTCAGACCAAAGGCCGGTACAATCAACAGATCTTATAACAGAATAATACCACCGTAGATATCTCGAGTTCAACACTGTGTCTTTACAGCACATAAGCTTGATTCTTCATGCTTTCAGTCTTCTTGCTTACAATCTTCCATCTGATATCCTTAGCCTTAGTGTTTCTAGCTCTCAGTCTTCCATCTCCCGTACCCTTGCCTCCGCAGCCCGGGATGGCCCCATCTCCCGTACCCTTGCCTCCGCAGCCCGGGATGGCCCCATCTCCCGTACCCTTGCCTCCGCAGCCCGGGATGGCCCCATCTCCCGTACCCTTGCCTCCGCAGCCCGGGATGGCCCCATCTCCCGTACCCTTGTCTCCGCGACCCGGGACGGCCCCATTTCCCGTACCCTTGTCTCCGTGACCCGGGACGGCCCCATCTCCCGTATCCTTGTCTCCGTGACCCGGGACGGCCCCGTTCACAAAGTTAACGGAACTCTTATACCGATGTTCGTCCAATCCTGGTGCGGACATTAGATCACCTGCCGAAATCATGCTGGGTTCACGTGAACACCTCATGGGGTGTACGTGCCTCACACACACAGACACACTGTCCTTGAGACAGTCCGTTATCTTGTGTACGTGAGGGCAGTAGTACACGTCTTGTCCTTGAGACACTCACGTGATCTTGGGTGTAAACTCATGAGTTTCAGTCCAGTTGCCCCCCCCACACTTAACTTAAAAGTTAACCCGTTCACAACATCTATTATGATTCTAACATTATACAAAAAGTGTAAATTCTAACACTCACCACCTCGGTCGAATGCCAGGATGATCAATTCTGACTGAACAAATTATAGCTTAGCTGAACCTTCTTTTACAGTTGTTCTTTTTTAAAAATATCAGGATGGTCCGTGTGAATCTGCACGCCTTCACCCACCTGCTAGTTGTTTTCAGGCTGGTTTAAACAAGCTGGGTCCATCCTTGGGTACAGTACCCATGAGTTGATTCAGATTAAAACAATGTAGGTCTGTTATATCAACAACTAACAAGAGAGCTGTAATAAACAAATTTCTTCCTTCTGAACCAATTTAACTCTTCAAGGCACACATACTGTCATTTTCGCATAAAATTTTATCTCAAGCTATGCTAACTACCTAACATACGTCAAGCTTAGACATAAACTCTACAATTTAGCTGATTCTGATTAGGCTCATAGTGTCAGAAATGATTTCAATATAGACTATCATGTTATAAACAACATTCACCTGATCAAACAACCAGTTTATTATCATAATTGTCATTCCACAGTTTCGCTAACAAACATAAGCATTTCTAACTGAATCAAAATAATATTTTAAACAATAACATATTTCTGAAACCCAATATTTTAAACTGGTGAAAGATTTCTCAATTTGTTTGGTAATGTAGTAGAAGTTGTCAATAACAATTTGCATTTATATAGTAAGTATAAGGGGAGCGCTTCAGAGCGCCTAACCCTGACAGAGCTGACATCACCATACCAATACAACAACAGTTTGTATTTATTTAAAATCCTTCTTGAAGAGGAATGTCTCAAATCCTTTACACAGAAAGTGCTGAATACTAAACAGGAAATGGGAACCCTTATATTTTTTGGTGGCTTAAGCTAAGCGGAGGGGGTAACCAGAAGAGTGAGGCTGGAGAAGATCAAAGGTGGGGATGTGTTAAGAGGTTAGTATTGTTAAAATGAGAATCCTACCTTTTTCTCTGTAATAAGAGAGTTTTTTTAAAAAAATCTCACCAAACCCTTAAATGTCTTTTCTTCTCTTCCCCCCCCCCGCCCCGGAAGAGTAATATATTAAGGAGATAAAACTTTTAATTTTAATGATTGCATAAATTCACACTGAATATCATGTGTGGAAGTAAAAGATTTACATGTATTTACTCACCATACATTATAATAATGATCCTTGCATTTGATACAGCACCTTATCACAACACTGGGACATCTCAAGTTTTGCAAGATTTACGGTAAAGTGTGATGACTATTTTGTAGGAGAAAGTGGCAGTCAAATTGTGCACAGCAGTGGCCTGCAAACAGCCATCAAGTGAAGAATCAATTTTTATTTCAGGGGGATTGTTGACCAGTACTCTGGTAGAAACTCTCTTTTCAAATAGTGCCATGGGATTTTTACTGTTTATCTGGACAGGTGGAACCTTGGTTTAACGTCTCATTCGAAGGATAGCACCGCCAGCATTGCACTGGAGTGTCAGCATAGACATGTAATTGACCTAAGGTTTTTTTTTATTCATCTTAAACAAAAACAAACTGAGGTTGCTAAAATATGATACTTGACTAATTGAAAATGAATGTTAGTTATGTCAGCATGAGATAAAATGTTTTATGCAGAGTCTGTGAGATGTCGGTAAAAGAGAACAGTAAGATTTGTTTTCAAATAAGGGAACTTGCGCTGAACAGCAAATTAAGGTCATGGAGTATAACCAATCTTGTGGTCTCGTAGGTGGGACCTCTTGTGACTTCTAAGGTGCTACACAGTAGGTCTGAAGCATTATTTCTGATGTGATATAGGTTGTGCCACCTGCTTTGTTTAAAAAAATTGTATCCACCAAATCTGTGTGGAAACCCATAATAGTTTCCGCCATGATATTAGACTGTAAATAACATCTTGATCAGGAGGGGAAAACTAATTGTAGTAAAACATACACAAAATGAAATTCTTAATTACTTCTAATATTTTCTTGGCTGCCAACACACAGTTGGAGGCACCAGCCTTTGTAGTTCCAAACCACAAGAAATGAAAGCATTTTATTTCCTCTGGTTCCCAGACACCATCACACCAGTCCTTGCCAGGCTGCACTGGCTCCCAATTACCGAACAGATCGACTTCAAGGTCCTCTCACTTACCTATCCGATTTGCTTAACCCCCCCTCTCCACCACCCCGCCGCCTCCTCTTGGCTGGCTCCAGCCTCCTGTTTGTCCCTCACCCCCTCCGTTCCACCATCAGTGGCCGTGCCTTCAGCCACTACGCCCCGAAGCTCTGGTCTTCAATCCCTCTGCTTTGCCCCTCCCAACTTTCCAATCCCGCCTAAAGAACTTCCTTTTTGATCATGCTTACGGTCACCTCCCTCATCCTCTGACTCGGTATCAAACTCCGCCACTGTCAAGCGCTCTGGGATGCTACCCCAAGTGCAGGCGCTGTATAAATGCAAGTTGTTGTTGCTGTGTTAACTTCTCACGGGTGAAAATTCTTGTGTTTTATTTTATATTTATGATTTTTTTTTATTCTATATGTAATAGATTATAAATAGATTATATATCTATATAATAGATTAAAAAGCATATTAGCTATTGATCCTAATTTTGCAAGAGTTTTAGTATGAAGCATATTTTCAAATGATCGACAGCTGAATAAAGATTAGGTCAAGATCAACGATGTGATTGTCACCTCAAGGCTGGACTATGGGAACTCTCTCCTCGCCGGCCTTCCCGCCACCTCCCTCCACAAGCTGCAGGTCATTCAGAACTCTGCAGCTCGTGTACTGTCCCGCACCAGGCTTCGGGACCACATCACTCCTACCCTCGCTCACCTCCACTGGCTCCCCATCCCCCAGAGGATTGATTTCCAGATCCTCATCCTCACCTACAAGGCCATTCACGGCCTTGCTCCTCTACCTCTCCAACCTACTATCCCCTACCTACCTGCCCGTACCCTCCGTTCCTCTGGCTCCGGTCTGCTCCACGTCCCCCGCCCCAACCGCCCTACTATCGGTGGTCGGGCCTTCAGCCTCTCAGCCCCGAGGCTCTGGAACTCCATCCCCCAGTGCCTTCGCCGCTTCCTCCCTTTCCTCCTTCAAGGCCGGTCTCAAAACCTTTCTCTTTGACCGAGCCTTCAGCTCCCCTCTCGACTCTCTTCCTCCTCCTCGCTCCCTCCCTTCCCTCCCCTCACCCTGACCATTTCCCCCTCCTCTCTCCCTCCCTTCCCTCCCCTCACCCTGACCATTTCCCCCCTGCTCGGGTCATGACCCAACTGTGCAGCGCCTTGGGACGTCCTCCTGACGTGAAAGGCGCTCTATAAATGGAATCTTGTTGTTGTTGTTGTTGTTGTTGATGTGTAAAAGGCGTTTTATCAAATGCAAGGAATATTATAATTATTATCTTGAATTTAAGAATCCTGAACTGCAAGATCAGGTCAGCTCCAGATATGCTCATTTTTGTATTGATCTGGTTTCTGTATAAATTGCTTATTTTTAAAATTCCATTAAGTCTTCAGCAATTTTATTTGAAAAATTAAGGAAGGTCTCTGGGTTGATTGCAGTCTATGATGAGTTAGATGAACTTGGTGATTTCGGGTTGGGGAGGAGAAAAACTCTTGTTGACTAACTTGGCATCTCTGCTGGATCTGCTTATGTGTTTGCCGGTTGAAAACAGGATCATGCTGGACTGTGATGCCCCCTACGGGTCTAATCTGCTAACACTTGGAGTCAAAACTCACGTATGAATAATGAGAGTTTGAGCGAGTTGCTGGAGGCTACACAGTGCTCGTAAAAGCAAAGCACAAACACACACACATGTACATCACTTGTTGAATATAATAATGTAATCTATACATTTGACATCAGAGGATATCCCAAAGTCCTTCATAGGATTTGCTGTAAAAGTGGGGTTACCATTTTGTAGACAAATGCCAACACTACCTGAATGTGTTCTGCAGTATCAAATGATAGGTAGATATCATTAGATTAATCTTTCCGTTTTAACTGTTTAATTTTTTAAAAGTGTTTTCGCAGCTATAAATCTCTAAGAATAATACTGCTCACTGCTTAATAAGAATTATTATGAAAATGGAAAAGTAATCTTGAAGATCAAGACATTTTTTAAAATAATTTTAACCACCTTTTCTAGTTTTAAGAGAAAAGGTCAGAATGAATGTAAACAGTCAAGTGTCTTTATAATGTAGTTGCAATGGACCTCAAAAGTAAAACTAAAGTTACTTAATTTTTCAAGACATCTGTGCCACCTGAGGTGCATTGTCGATATGGAAATTTTGGACTCAATATCTATTATTAGCAAAACAATCATATTTTGGAATTTTTTTGGTGAAAATCAGTAAAAACTAACTATAATGGCCCTTACAAGTGAAGAATGGTAACCTGTTAGAAATAGCTGACAGGTGGCAATTGTAAAGCATTCTCTAGCATCTTTGCATGGAAGAGGGATTTGGCAAGAATCCATTTTAGTAATGTGTTTAGGTTAGTTTGGAGGAGTTCTCGGGAATGGAGAATTAAATTGAGAGCGGGGTGGGGGATTTGAAGAAGGAAAGTTTTGTTGGAAATTAAATTTAGACCACTTCCATTGAAATCCCAAATGGTCTAACAATATTTTGCCTCTGATATATTTGGAACAATTTGAATGCAATTAAGTTAGGATTTTTTTTTACAAACCTCTTAAAAGACCAAATGATCAGTGCAAATAATAATAATCCTTACATTTGGTATAGCACCTTATCATGTCAGAAGGACGTCTCAAAGCATTCACCTGATTTACTGATAAATGGAGTGACTGTGTGTTTGTCGGTACAGTCAAAATATAAAATACATTGTATTAGTTGAGTCTAGTAATACCTTACCTGTTTGATAATTAACAATCTTCATCCAACTTCATTGATTAATAGTGTAGTGAAAACTTGATTTGAATCTGGAAGCTTAAATAAATTGAGTAAGTAATGGGTCATAGTTACAGTTGTTCTTTTCTTTGTTAGGTGCAGGGGGGTGTTCTTCGGATTTTCCCAGAAGGTAAACTACAATTTGCTGATATTGAACCAAAGTTTGATAGGCTGCTGCTTTTTTGGTCTGATCGACGCAACCCTCATGAAGTACAACCATCATTTGCAACAAGGTAAGATTTGATAAAGTGGGGGTGGGGCTGGATATGGTCTTTGCATATACCACATACTGCTGGAGTGTGCTGGATACAACAACTTGTATTTGTACACTTCACACTTGTTATGTATCTCAGAGTGCTGAACAATCGCATTGTATGTGCAAATCCTGACTGAGCAGCAGAGAAAAGGAAGGTGACTGCAGGGATAAGATATATTTGTCAAGGAGAGAGTAACCTCAGCATACTGGTGAAGTAAAATTGCCCACATGACTTTTGTTGGCATCTTGTAAGAACATCTGCTCCTTAAATTACATTATCAGCTTCAGTCTGCCTACAACTAGTTTCATGCATTGAATAAAATGCAAGCAGAATATTATAGTCATTGATTGGTATTTCTCTGTGCATTCTCCAAGTGCAACTGCAGGCATGATAGATTAACCTTCCACATTTACCAAATGTTATCAATACCTATGGAACATGTTGCAATAAGTCTGCTCCATCTCCCCCACCCTGCCTACCCTCCACACCGCCCACGCTGCCTGCCCCTCCACCCCCTCCCCCCCCGGCCCTGTGGCCCCACCTGCCCCCTCCCCCGCCCTGCCTGCCCCCCCCCCACCCCCGCCCTGCCTGGCCCCCATCTCCCCGCCCTGCCTAGACCTCCCCCACACCTTGCCTGACCACCCCCCTGCCCTACCTGAAACGAATAGCCAATTTTATTTAAAACAATGGTCCTTGCATTTGGTATAGCGTCATATCACGTTGCTGAGACATATCAAAGCGCTTCACAGAATATACTGCAAAGTGAATTGACTACATTTTGTGCGCGGAACTTGGCAACCCATTGCACACAGCACAGCAGTGTCCCACAAACAGCTGTGGATTGAGTGACCAATTTTTTATTATATTTTTGAAGGAATTATTACCCCCAGAAAAGCAAGTACTCTTGAGCAAGTACTCAATCAAGTAACGACCAGGTTACAACTTACTGCTAGGTAAACAAAGGTGTGTGGAGTAAGGAAATTTGCCCAACGTTTCACCCTGCCTGGAATCAAACCCAGGTCTCTCGCTTGCAAGGCGAGTGCTCTAACCACTGAGCTACAGGACTCCACTTGAGTTTATCATTTGATTTTAGATCCTCAGAAGTCATGTTCAAACTACAGTATATGGGTCCTCCCACATCTAGACTATTGCATACAGTTCTGGCCCTCATCCATGAGACATATTCTTGTTTTTATTTATTAGTTATTTTTATGTATTTTTAAAAAGTTATTTTTTCACTCATTCATTTAATATTTATGATGTCACTGGCTGCAACACAATCCCTGTTTTGTACCTGTAAAATGTTGTTTTAGTTGCAATTGCAGTACTTCAGATTACCAAAATGCAAAATTTGGATATTTTCAATTATTGTCATAGGTCCATTGATAGGGCTAGTTAATCTGGTAGGAGTGCCATTCCAACATTAAAAGTGTTATGTAAATATTCTCAAGTTTATTCAGTCATGAATTATTGTTGGATAGTGTTGGGGTAACATGGAGGAATTTAATAGTTTTACATTCAATTTCTTTAGGTACGCCATAACAGTCTGGTATTTTGATGCAGATGAACGAACACGAGCTAAAGACAAATATTTAACAGGTAAGGTATTCTGAACAGGCAGGCGCAGTGTTGTGGACCAGTTTAGAGGGGTCCATTCAGGGAATGCTGGCATAGGAAACTGGGTTGGCAACTTGAGAGCATGGAGAGATCGAGGGAGGGTTTCTTGAAAAGGAGATGATGACAGAATAGTGCCAGTCAGGAGTGAGAGGTTTATGATGTCCGTAAAAGGGAGAAAAGGGGTGAAACTAGGTGTTAGGAAATGGAACAAAAACAGAGAGAGCTGAGAAAACTCAGCAGGTCAGGCAGCATCTATGGAGAAAGGAAAGCAAGTCAACGTTTCGGGTCCACGACTCTTCGTCAGAACAGACGAAGGGTCGTGGACCCGAAAGTTTACTCACTTTCCTTTCTCCATAGATGCTGCCTGATCTGCTGAGTTTTCCCAGCTCTCTCTGTTTTTGTTTCAGATTCCAGCATCTGCAGTATTTTGTGTTTTGTTCATGTTAGGAAATGGGATAGGTCAAGAGAACAGGTTGTAGGTTTCATACGGGAGGAGAGGGATACAGGAGAGACTGAGTTGAAGGTGTGGAAACCTTGGATGGAATTTGGGGTTGTTATTATTCACATTGAATAGTTTAGTGATGGGGGATCCTCCTCTGATTGATAAAACACAATAGCAGAAGATAAAGGATTGAAAATATACTGGAACTATTTGAAGCTTTCCTATTCTATGAGAACTGTTAGGCATATTCTCTCCTAAACCTGTTTCTATAAATGTTTTCTGACACTTTAAAATTGAAGGAGAATTTGAATTTCAAAAACTTTCTATTCTGTGCTGGTGAGGTTAAGTGCCTGAGAGAAGAATCAACTTTGGTATCAAACACATAATCAGAAATGGCAAAATAAGTTCCCTTTTCAAGCATTTTTTTTCAATTTCCAGTCTTCTCCAGGCAGTGACTGCTTACAAAAAAAACTTGAAATAGTGTCTTGTCACATCATCAATGTCTCAAAACTCTTCGCATGATTTACTGCATAGATTTACAGCATTACTTGTCCAAATGACCAATACTTAATAATAATATCTCAAAAGTGCTTCACAGGACTTACTGTAGTGTATGTGAACATGGCAGACAATTGGCATTGTCCTGCAAATAGCCATGAAGTGAATGACCTATTTTATCTGGATGATTGTTGGCCAGGACACCAGGAAAAACTCTCTTCACTGCACCATCAGCAAGGAATATGAACTGGAATTCCCAACAAGGGGCTTGAACCCATAAACTTCTGACTCATGGGCGAGTGTGCTATCAAGTGAGCCAGTCTATAATATTTTCTGTCAAATCCTGTTGTAATGGCATGGGTGTTTTTATCTTTGGGCTAAAATTTGTTAAATGCAAGAAACGGTTATGCCTTTAAATCCAATCCTTATGGGAGTCAGCACTGTTGACTTGGAGGGGTAAATCGGACACTGGGAGCAGAGATTCTTCCCCCTCAATTCCTGTGACTGTGCAAGCCAAAGCTTTAACAGGTAGAGTGATTCTAGATGGACCTGCAACGGTAAGCTTGACAGTCGTTCTCAATGGCAACTTTTAGCTGGTTGAATCTAGCAGTATCCCAATGCACATTCGAGTACCCGAGCCTTGTAAAGACAACCTTCTCCTTATACTCTTCAAAATTATGTAGGATGGGGAGACAGGGCACATTCTATTCCAGACGCCTGGAAATTCCAAAGTGTAGATGGTGTACTCTGGAACTCTGTTTGTTTTGGATACTCTAGGCATGGTGATTCTGCATGTGTAAGACCCGGCTCTGCCAAAAACAAATCCTGAACCTCCTTGTTATGTATTTCATTACTTTGTATGCGTTATTTTGAGAGTCTTTTCAAACTGTTGGAAGGGTGGGTACAAAATAGTATCAGTTGCCAGAGCATTGTGGAACCTTGGGGTCTTGTTTGACCCTCAATTATCCTTTCTAACCCACATCCATGCCATGACCCGCTCTGTCTTCCCCCACCTCCGCAACATCGCCCAGCTCCACCACTATCTCATCGCAGGCCGCCGAAACCCTAATACACGCATTCATAACATCGAGGCTTGATTATACAAACTTCTTGCTTGTCGGCTTCCCAACTCCTCCCACCATAGGCTATAGATCATCCAGAACTCTGCAGCCCGTGTCCTCTCCCACACCAGGCTCCATGACCCTATCACCCTCATCCTCGCCCAACTCCACTGGTTTCCCATCACACAGAGGATACAGTTCAAGATCCTGGTCCTCACCTTCAAAGCCCTTCATGGCCATGTTCCCCCCTACCTCTGTGACCTCCTAACGCCCTACTATCCTGCCTGCTCCTTCCACTCAGCAGGCTTCGACCTGACTCACATCCCTCACCCACTCCACTCAGTGGAGTCCTGTAGCTCAGTGGTTAGAGCACTCGCTTTGCAAGCGAGACACCTGGGTTCATTTCCAGGCAGAGCAAAACCTTGGACAAGTTTCCTTACTCCACATGCCTAATAATAATCCCTCAAAAAAAACACAGTAATAAATTGGTCATTTTCAATCCACGACTGTTTGTGGGACACTGCTGTGCGCAATTGGCTGCCGCATTTCACCCACAAATATACAGTCAATTCTATGTATATTCTGTGAAGCGCTTTGAGACTTCTAGAAGACGTGAAAAGCACTATATCAAATGCAAAGATTATTATTATTGTTAATGGCAACTGTAAAGGTGTCTGCAAGCAAGACCAACTATTATCTATGACTTGAGGGAAGAGTGGGTGTGTGGTGAGCGTCAACAACTTAATTGACCTAGTTCTATTGTTTGAATGTGCACTTTGCAATATTCTACTGTAATTTGCTTTTTTTTTGACTACAGGTGAAAAGGGAGTAAAAGTTGAATTAAATAAACCTTCAGAACACAGTTTGAAAGAAGATTGATAATTCCTTCTGTGCCTTTCTGATGAGAAACAAGTTTATCTTGTGAATGTTGACAAATGGATGAAAAACACACTTTGCACTCCATCTGCTCATGATTACAGTTAAAAATTGACCTACAAAATTTATGAGAAAACGAACATTGAATGTTGAGGCATTGCACTGCATTAATTATAATCTCTGGGCTGAACTAATTTTCAATGAAGAAAGTATCATTGGAGCAATAATGGAAATTTAAGAGCATTCCCAAGATTGAATGGAGTTGTGGTAAAAAGATGCCTTGGATTATTCAAACACTCTTTATTTGCCTGATGTTTTATCTGCCAATAAAACTACAGTTCATCTGTCTCTGATTGGAATTTAGGATAACTTGATTTACAAAATCAAGTATAAAAATGAGGTTAGAATGGGAAAACTGCAGTATTGATGATATCCATGAGGACCGCATTGATTTTTCTGCCTAAAGAAAAATTCTTCAACCAAACATGGCACCTTACTTAAGTTAAGCAATTTTAGAGTTAACAAATGTATCCCGAATGCTAAATAACACAATTTTTGAATATAATTTATAATTCAAAATATCAACACTCCAATTTGCTGCTTTGTTTTTATATTGAATTTTTTTAAATCTTTGAAGTGGTGTTTTCACTACAACATTATCAGTAACCTACTGCTGGTTTTCTCAACAATTTTAAAATTACTGATTTGTTAAATAATAAATCAATGAAAATCTACACCATTGCAATTGAAATTCAAAATATTTCTTTCTGTTGGTGTTCGGTTCTCTACTTCCCTCATAAAACACATAGATATTTTTATGACCCATGTTTTCAGAATGTAAAGGTTAATCAATATATTAGTGCTTTGATGATTTTTTCCACATGGTAAGCATCTGCCTGTTGCTTTTTCTGACAAAAAATTGCATTTTAATATTCCCTGTGACATAATCTCATGGCAAGGAGTTCCTCTACAGCATGCTGATGAATAGAAGAATTGCTATTTACTATTGTTTGAACACTTATAATATAAAACAGTATTAATCATGAATGAACTGGCTTGTAAAAGTTGCAAGAATTAAATCCTCTGTATTGTTTACTGGTGCAAAGTGTGAATTCCTTGACTACTATGAATATTTTTCAGTAACTAAAGGGGAAGAGGGATGAGACTATATTAAAAATGGCATTTATCCAAAATGGCATTTTGTGCAAAGGTGTCATCATTTCAACCCAGAAGAAGGGAGGGAAACACTTCATTTTACTGGAAGCCTAAGAATATGTCATGGATCCATTGTTTGTAAAATAATAATAATCCTTGCATTTGATACAGCACCTTATCATGTTGTTGAGATGTCACAAAGCGCTTCTCAGGATACACTGTATATTTTGTGGGTGAAATGGGGCAGCCAATTGGGCACAGCAGTGTCCCACAAACAGTCATGGATTGAAGTGACCAAATTGTTATTATTTTATTTATTTTGGACTAATGACTGGAATGAGGGCCCTAAGGCAGAATTAAAAAATCAAACAAAAGGACAATGGTACTTAGTGAATTGTAGTGCAATGTTTTAATCGAGTTGTTTTGAACAGAACTTTCTTTGGTCCTATGGTTATATTGGAGTTAGTAAAATCCTATGTTTCATTGAACTGTTGGAGATATTACAACCTCCAGCTTTACTGAAGCTGAATAGTGTAGATTGTTTTCCAGACTTGCAATTGAAATATCCCAGACATTTTCAGCATTGTATCCCACAATGATTTTAACATTTACAACAACATTAAAAATCAGATTATTTGTTTCCCAAAATTTGGCTTGACCTTTGCTATTAGTATTAATATTCAAACATAATAGCAAATTTAATATGTTACAACAATACTGAAAAGTTAAGAATATTTATGCCATTAATAATAAAGTAGCAGAGCTGTCTAACCATTAGATACAACTGTTAAGCATCTAATTTCCCAAGGCCTCAATCTGTGGATGTTTTCTCTTTCAAGTGTATATTAGCCTACCATAAGGTCATTTATTACTTATTAAAAATAAATACAAACGGGGGTGGGGTGGGGGGGAGGAGGGGTCCTATAGGAGGGGGAAGAGAAGAAACAACCGTCACAGAAAATGTCCCTAAGAAATTTATGTTTTGTCGGGTGATCTTTCTTCCCCCCCCACCCCTCCACCTTTCTGTAGTGAAGTCTAAAATCTTAACCACATAATTTTTTTATGAGCTGAAGGATATAGTGCAGATAATTTAACTTACACAATCAAATGCCCTATTTATGTTACACATTTGATGTCAATTTGGTATATTAAATGTGTAGTATAAATCTGGATTTAAAATGCCTGAATTCCATTCTGAGCCTTCCTACCAAACTGCAAACGATGAATCGCTCTGGAATTATAAATGACAATAAGGTGAGGAACATCAGGATGTGTATGTTGCACAGGATGGTATATGGACATTGAACTTTTCCAAAGAAAGATCATACGTGTGGGAGGTAATCTTACATTGTTCATTAATTTACCCGCCAAACACAACTTGAAAAATACAAAAAAGTGCCTCATATAGTTATGGGTTTCTGAAGACTCCTGAAAGTTTCTGTGGGTATTTAGTTTGGCTTGGAGTATTACGGTACCACAGAGATCATTATTCAGACTTGTCAGATTCAAAATGCTTAGCGAACACAAGGTAGCTCTCTTACACATTTTGTGAAATACTTCATTTAAAAAGAATCATCCCTTAGGATCACTTCAGATGCCTTTTCAGGCACTGTTAATCAATTCAGCAAGTAAAAGAGCAGATTGTATTCGATGAGCAATGTTAAGGGCCTTGGTGCTAACATTGTACAGCTCTCAAACAGGAAATTAGCGACCCCTCTTCCCCAACCCACCATTGACCTAGTTGTAATGCATTTGACTTTTTTTTGTTGGGCGGGTGTCTGACATATGCAGAAACCCATCACCGTGCTTAAGAGTATCCAAATAAATAAGTCCATGCATTTCATTTGCATCCACTTGAACAGGCAGATGGAGATTGGTTTAATGTCTCAAAAGACAGGACTTACGATATTGAGGCAGATCAGCCTAAACTGAGCTGTTTAAATCTGATTCACACCACACTTTCAATTTTATTTTAAAAAGTGTGCAATTACTGAAATACGTTCAATTCCCAAGCAGGTATTAGACAAGTTTCCTTATTCCACGTACCTCTATTTACCTAGCAGTAAGTAGGAACTCGGTTGTTAGTCGATTGGTGGATCACTTTTCCGGGGTAATAATCCCTTTTTAAAAACATAATAATTTGGTCACTTAATCCACGTCTCTTTGTGGGACGCTGCTGTGTGCAATTCTCTCTCGTGTTTCGCCCACAAAATATACAGACAATTCACTTCACAGTATATTCTGTAAAACACTCAGATTTCTAGAAGATGTAAAGTGCTTTATCAAATGCAAGGATTATTATTAAGTAGGGCATTAATATGATGTATATCTGTGAAAGGATGGGGCAATCAGACTAATATGGAAGATATGGATTTGGTTCTTTTGGAAATTAATTAATGAATGATCACATAGTCCATTCTCAGATGTGCAACATTTCTGCAATTAAAATTCACAAATTGGGATTGAATTTCTTATCACACGATGCAAGCCTGACTGATTTTTCATTCTTCAAAAGGTAATGTTTGCATATGTTTTTGCGACTCTTTGATCCGATTGGTTTGAATGTCTGGATAACTATTGAAACTGTAGTTTTAGATTGCTTAGGTATTTGAGGGCTTGACACCCAAATCTACTTTGCCTCCTCCGGCATCGACTCCCGGTCTGCCGATGTTCTATTGGCTTGTCTGGTAGATATCAGGGCCTGGATGAGCGCAACCTTCCTGCAGCTGAACGTGGACAAGACAGAAGCCTTACTCTTTGGCTCCCGTCAACGCCTTCACTTCTACGAATCTGAACTCCTCAACCTCCCTGGTCTCTCCCTCAGACTGACCGAAGCAGTGTGCAATCGAGACGTCCAATTCGACCCCCAGCTGTCCTTCCTCCCCCACATCCGGTTACTTACCAGGACCATCTTCCTCCACCTCTGCCACATTGCCCACCTCTGACCGTACCTTGCAGCCAAAACCCTCGTACATGCGTTTGTCACCTCCCGCCTGGATTACTCAAATGCACTCCTCGCCGATCTCCCCAGCTCCACTATTCAAAAAATCCAGCTCATTCAGAACTCTGCTGCCCACATACTGACCCGGACCAAACTCCATACCCACATCTCACCAGGTCTGGCCAGGCTCCACTGGCTCCCCATCATCGAATGGATCGACTTCAAGATCCTCACTCGTGTTCAAATCCTTTCACTCTCTGGGACCGCCCTACATCTCCAACCTCCTCACTTCCCTCCGACCTCACTCCCCAATCCACCACCCAGCCACTACCTCTGAAACTGTGGAACACTCCCTCAATCTCTCCACCTTGCCCCATGTCCCTTTTTTCAAGTCCTGCCTGAAAACCTTCCTTTTTGACTGTACTTACGGTCACCTTCCACAGACACCCCCCCCCCTCCCCCCGGAGTGAGGTTCCACCACTATTAAGTGCTCTGAGATGCTTGGAGGGCACGATATAAATGCAAGTTGTTGTAAAGCAATATTTTTTAAGATCACTAGAGCAGGGGTTCTCAAACTTTGTGAGCCTCCCTAAGCTAAGAAAAAAAGCAATTGCCTTCCCCAACCCCATAGTTTATTAACACAAAGAACTGAAAATCCTACACTTCACAAGAATATGAAAAATAATGTTCAAGTGCTTTGATCAATATAGTTATAATGAAAGTATGAGTGTCAAAAGTACTAATTTTATTTCATAAAGTACCTTTCATGTTATCTCACGTCTCTGTTCAAAAAGAGTACAAATTGCAGCAGTCAATCAGTCTGGATGTCTTTTCCCCACCACACCGTTATCACGAAGATTGTTGTGGTGGGAAGCATTATTGCGGGGTTTGTTTCTCATGGGAAACGTGGAATTTGGTTGTCAGGAGAAGCATTGCAGGATTTGGTTGTCAGGGGTGCAGCTTTGCTGGGACTAGGGCCAATCCCACAAAATCTGAGACAGTTGGAGGTTTGCAACTAATGCCACCCTTGGTGCGTGCCCGCACCTCCCTGGGCAGACATGGCCCATAGTTTGAGAACCTCTGCTCTAGAGTCATAAATGACATAAATGAGGATCTCTCTGGTAACCCGAAGCAATTCAACAGACTCCGTTCTGAAAGTAGATTGCATTGAAATAGTTCCTGTGCAATGTACTCCCAGTTACCATAAGAATTTACACAGCGTTCTTATTAAGGAATCCTTTTGAAATTCTGGTGTTTTAGACTGCAGAATAAACTAGTTTATTCTCCAGTTTTCAAAGCAAGGCCTATAATGTCTTGGAACAGAATCAATTTAAAAAAAGCAAGTTAGAATGTGATTTTTCTTCACTCAAGTTTGCCGAAACTTATGATTTGAAAACATGAGAGACCTACTTCATTTCAATTTGATAGAATCTACTTCAGAAATTTACTGTATAAATCTGTACTTGTAATCATTTTAACGCTGTGAAAAGGCATTACTGATATTAATAATAATAATAATAATAATCCTTGCATTTGATATAGCGCTTTTCACGTCGGGAGGATGTCCCAAAGCGCTTCACAGAACACACTGTAAAGTGAATTGACTGTATATTTGTGGGCGAACGCGGCAGCCAATTGCGCACAGCAATGTCCCACAAACAGTCGTCGATTGAAAATGACCAATTTTTATTATTGTTTTTGGTTTTTGGAGGGATTATTATTAGGCTCTGTGTGGAGTAAGGAAACTTGCCCAAGGTTTCGCCCTCTGCCTGGAATTGAACTCAGGTCTCTCGCTTGCAAAGCGAGTGCTCTAACCACTGAGCTACAGGACTCCACGCTATTGCAATACTTTAGCACTTTACACAATTTACTGCATACAAAGGCATTTGTGTTTATTTGCTTTAACAGAAGGAAATGGAATTTTTTTTTAATCCATTCCAATTCTGATATATTATCCCATTGTTTACTTCCAGGGGTGGATGCAATAAAATGCCTGATTTCACTTCTTTGTCTTGTGTCTTTTTTTCTTGGCCATGATACTTGTCACATTTCCAAATTAAGTTCCACTTGACTTCCAAGCAAACTGAGATGTGGCTGTTGAAGGGTTTCTGGAACTTCTGTTGACGTTCTGCCACCATATGCATGTGATGTGGAATTTGCCAATTCATGAATGCATGTAAATTACTTGTAATAAATTATCATAAACATAATAGCTTGCGATTATGTTGCACACTTCACACGGGGTGGCATCTCGGAGCACTTAATAGTGCGCTGATCCAGGGTGTAAGGGGAGGTGATCCAGGGTGTAAGGGGAGGTGACCATAAGCATCGTTGAAGAGGAAAGTCTTCAGGTGAGATCTGGCAATGGAGCAAAAATGGAGCAAGGTGGAGGGATTGAGGCAGAGTACTGGCAGTGAAGTTTTGAATCAGTTGGACTTTGTGAATGGTGCAGCTTGAGAGTCTGGCGACCAGTGCATTGGAGAAATCGAGGTGAAAAGTGACAAAAGCATGGATGAGTGTGATATCGCAGAGATGGAAGAAAGCGGTCCTGGTCAGGGACCAAATGTGGGATAGCAAAGACTCTAGTAATGAACCTGATGCCTAGATTGCGGACAGGTTTGGTGAGTCTAAGGGATAGACTGGGGAGGTTAAGGAATTTGGACCCATAGGTGAGAAGATGTTCACGGGAGCCAAGGAGGTTGGCTTCCATGTTCAGATGCAGAAAGGCCTTTTTGGCTGACAAGCAGAGGTAGTTGTTAGGGAATCTCGGTCAAAACGAGGAGGTATTAAGCAAGGTGCCTCAGAGGTTTGTACTGGAATCCTTACATTAATGATGTGGATTTGCAGACTCAATGTAAAGTTACATTTGCAGATGGTTCCAAGTTGGGGTGACTGGAATCGGAAGAGGCAGCAAAGCCAACACAACGAGAGCCTGATCATGTAAACCCATCAGCTGATACAATACAAAATTACATTTGTAAAGAGACTTTCACGTCGGGAGGATGTCCCAAGGCAGTCAGTCAAGGATTAGGACCCGAGTGGATAGGTGGGTGGTGTTAGCGGGGATTGGGATCAGGGAGGATAGAGGACAGAGAGTGTAGGAGAGCGGCCGAAGGCACGGTCAAAGAGGAAGGTCTTGAGGCATGACTTGAGGCAAGGGAGGGAGCGAGGCGAAGGAAATGGAGTTACAGAGGGTGGGGGCAGAGAGGCTGAAGGCCCAACCTCCGATGGTGGGGCCGGTCGGGCGCGGGACAAGGAGCAGACCGGAGCCTGCTCAGAGGAGGGAGCAGACAAGCTGATAAGGGGTTAACAGGTCGGAGAGGTAGGAGGGGGCAAGGCCATGCTGGGCCTTGAAGGTGAGGATGAGAATTTTGAACTTGATCTCTGAGGGATGGGGAGCCAGTGGAGCTGGGCAAGGGTGGGTGTGGTGGGGTCACAGAGCCTGGTGCAGTGGAGGACACGAGCTGCAGAGTTCTGGATGATCTTCAGCTTGTGAGGGAAGAGTTGGAAAAGCCGACAAACAGGGCATTGGCAAAGCTGCGCCTGGTTTTTAATGAAGGCATGCATGTATGAGGCTTTTGGCAGCCTGAGGGGTGAGGCAGTGGTAGAATTGGGCAATGTTGCGGAGGTGGGGGAGGGCAGAGCGTGTCATGGCACAGATATGGGGGAGAAAGGACAGTTGAGGGTCAAACAAAATGTCTAGGTTCCTGACTGGCTTGGTGAGATGGAGTATGCATCCTTGAATGCTGATGCTGCCAGTGTCTGATGTGCAGAGGCACTGGCACGAGTCATTGGGGAGAGCCTCAGTCTTGCTGACGTTCAGCTGTAGAAACTTGGCTCTCATGCTGGACTTGATGTCTGACAGACATTCTGTCAGGACAGCAGTGGTCCTGGGGTCGGGAATGGAAGCAGAGAGATAGAGTTGGGTGTCATCCGCGTACATGTGAAAGTTGACCCCATGTCTGCGGATGATGTCGCCAATAGGGAGCATGTACAGGTTGAAGAGGACACTACTGAGGACAGAGCCCTGAGGAACACCACACAAGACGTTGTGGGGGCTGGAAGAGAAACCATTTGTGGAGACACAGTGGAATCAGTGTGAGCGATAGGATCTGAACCATTCAAGGACAGAACCTTGAAGGTTAAGGTGAAAGAAGAAGCTGTGGAGGAGGAAAGAGTGGTCCACAGGGTCAAAGGCAGCAGAGAGGTCGAGGAATCAGAGAGAGCCCTGTTTACAGATGGACAGAATGTCATTTGTCACATTGACCAGGGCAGCACGGAAATCCGTTTGGAAGGGTTCATAAAGGGAGTGGCAGAAGAGGAAGAAGTGAAGCCGGGAAGCAACAACTCTTTCAAGGAATAAAAACAGAAGTCGCTGGGAACACTCAGCAGGTCAGGCAGCATCTATGGAGAAAGGAAAGTGAGTCAACATTTCAGGTCCATGATCCTTCATCAGAACTGGGGCATGTTGGGAGGGAGAGGTTTTTAAGGACTAACAGAGAGGGGGAGGCAGGGCAAGGAAAATAACGGAGAAAATGAGATAGAGGACAGGGGATGATGGGTTAAAGAGGTGTTAATGAATCAAAGGGGGAGATTGCAACAAAACAAAAGAGGTATTAATAATGCAAAACAAATGGGGGGAAATTGCAACAAAATAGACAGACCAGAGAGAGAAAAGGTGTGTCTGGGACCCAGATGATGTGGTAATGGTCACAGAAGAGGGGAAAGGGGGAAGGTGAGCTATTTATTGAAATCAATATTGAGGACAGAGGTCCCTAGTAGATAAATGAAGGGCTGTTCTTCGAGCTTCTGCCATGGTTCATTGGAACAGCATAGGATACCAGGAATGGAGAAGTCAGAGTGCAAGTGGGAGTGAAGTGGCAAGAAACCGGAAGCTCGGGGTTGTGCTTTCGGACAGAACAGAGGTGTTCATGCGAACTCTATTGGCCGTCCCTGATGACTGACTACATGCAAGTATTTTGCAAACTCTTTCAAGGATTTTGGAAAGGATAGGGAGGTTAGAGATGGGGCGATAGTTAGTGCCCTCCACGCCGGACGGCATCTCAGAGCGCTTCACAGTAACAGATTCCGTGGCCGAGCCAGGGGGTGACCAAAGGCACGGTCGAAAAGAAAGGTCTTCAGCAGAGACCTGAAAATAGGAAGAGAAGGAGCAAGGCGAAGGGAGTGAAGAAGGGAGTTCCAGAGCCTCGGGGCATAGTGGCTGAAGGCTCGGCCGCCGAAGGTAGAGAGGAGGACTGGGGGGCAAGGAGGAGGCCAAATGCAGAGGAACGAAGGCAACGGGTACTGTTTTGAGGAGAGAGGAGGTTAGAGAGGTAGGGGGATGCAGAGGAGTGGAGGGATTTTAAGACAAGGGTGAGGATCTTGAAGTTGATCCTCTCTGGGACAGGCAACCAGTGCAGTCTGGCAAGGACTGAGGTAATTGGGGAACGGCGTTTGGTGTGGGTGAGAATGCGGGCGGCAGAGTTTTGAATAATCTGGATTTTATGGATGGTAGTGGAGGGGAGGCCGGTGAGGAGGGTGTTAGAATAGTCCAGTCGAGAGGTGACAAACACATGGACCATGGTTTTGGCGGCTTTCGGAGAGAGGTATTGGCGGAGACGGGCGATGCGTCGGAGGTGGAAGAAGGCTGTGCTGGTGAGGGACCGGATGTGGGGTAGGAAGGATAATTGGGAGTCGAACCTGATTCACCGGGTCAAAACAGTTTGAGGCAGCAGTAAACAAGACAACAGGTTGCTGGGTTACATTTCCACAACAATTGAGTTCCGATCCCCTCAATGTATATTCAAGATATATAGTGCTCTGGTCAGCCAGCACCTGGAGCATTACATACAGTTGTGGTCACTGAAGGCTGACTAACTCTCAAGGTAGTGCAGAGGAGAGCAATAAGGATTTGATAAGATATTTGACCACATCATTGAAACATCTCGAAGCGTTTTACCCCAGAGCCTGAATTCTGGGTGAGTAACCGCTTGGACCAACCAATCATCGCCCAGAGAGGGCCCTCCCCAATAACTGATGGCTACGATAGGCAATCACTGCCCGGATCCTGCCATCAGCATCCCTACGAATTGGCACCCACATTTTACCTGAAAATCCCGAACCCTGTAAGGGAGCCATTCCGCCAATTGCTAGGTACAATGATTACATAAGCTAAGGATCCACCCCCACCCCCCCTCCCCATGACTATCTTCCCACGGAGGGGGAGGGGGAGATAATAGGTGACACATTGGAGCGGAACTGGCTCCAAGTTGACATGTCTGGCAATGGAATGTCAGAATCGAGCCAGCCCTCTGTGGCAGTTTCTAGTCCGGTTCCTGAGCCGGAGTATTCCAGGGCACAGCTGATGACAGCATGGCTCATCGGCAGGACCAGGAAGGGCAGACCAGTCACTGGGGGCAGGGTATCATACCACTCAGCTCCTGTGCTGTCATCAGCAGTGCCCTCTCACACCGCCTGCACCTCATCTCCTCAAGCGGCTTCTCCTCCAGCCCCCGGACCATCTACTGCGGTATTCCTCAGGATTCTGTCCTTGGTTCCCTCCTCTTCAAAATCTATCTGCTCCCTCTTGGTGAAATTATCCGCAAACATGGGGTCAACTTCCACATGTATGTGGATGATACCCAACTCTATCCCTCTGCCTCCACCCTCGACCCCAGGACTATTGCTATCCTGACAGAATGTCTGTCAGACATCAAGTCCTGGATGAGAGCGAACTTTCTACAGCGGAACATCAACAAGACCGAGGCCCTCCTGATTGGCTCCCATCAGCGCATCCACACCTGACAGCATCACCATCCAAGGATACACACTCCACCTCACTGAGCCAGTCCGGAATCTTGGGATCTTGGTTGACCCTCAACTATGCTTTCTACCCCACCTCCATGCAATGACCCGCTCCGCCTTTCCCCACCTCCGTAACATCGCCCGACTCCACCACTGTCTCGCACCACAGGCCACTGAGACCCTCATGCACGCATTTATAACATCCAGGCTTGACTATGCAAACTCCCTGCTTGTTGGCCTCCCCAACTACTCCCTCCATAGACTGTTGGTCATTGAGAACTCTGCAGCCCGTGTCCTCTCCTGCACTAGGCTTTGTGATCCTATCACCCCCATCCTCGCCCAACTCCACTGGCTTTCCATCACACAGAGGATACAGTTCAAGATCCTGGTCCTCACCTTCAAAGCCCCTCCATGTCCTTCCTCCCCCTATCTCTGCGACCTTCTAACCCCCTACCAACCTGCCCACTCCCTCCACTCAGCGGGGTCCGGCCTGCTTCACGTCATCTGCCTTGCCCCCCCCACCATTGCCAGGCAGGCCTTTGGCCACTCTGCCCCACTCTCTGGAACTCCATCCTGCAGTCCCTCCACCTTGCTCTTTCTCTTGCCTCCTTCAAGACCCATCTCAATGCCTTCCTCTTCAACCATGCCTTTGATTACCCTCCTTCCCCCACTCCTGCCCGCCACAGTCCCCGATCTTGATCCCCAGCAGTACCTCAACACACACTCTGGGGTCCCCAAGCCTTGGCTGTTGCCAACCTGCGCCTAATACTTTCCAGAATTGGGTAAGCAGGATGTGTCCCTCCAGGGAGAGAGTACACATTCCGTTCCAGCAATCTATCTCTGGAATTTCAATGAGCAGGTGGGATGCATGGAGATCTCAGCTTAGCTTGGATACTTTTATGCATGATGATGGGTTTCCGCATGACACCCGGCTGACCAAAAAAAGGCTCTTCAGTCTTGAAGTGAGAGAGTTCCCTAGGGACCTTCTAAGTCAGAAGGTTGTGCATTGAAGTCCCATATCAAAACTTTGAACTCATAGTCTGTTCTGAAATTTCAATACAGTGCTGGCAGTAAGCTGTAGTGTCAGAGATATCATCCTTCAGATGAGACATTAAACTGAGGCCCCCTCTGCCTGTTCAGATCGATGTTATAAATTGCATGACTCTATTTGAAAAAAGTAGTGTGGAGTTCTTTTAATGTTCTGGACAACAATCCCCAGATAAAATTGATCAATCATTTCATAGTTGTTTGTGGTTCACTGCTCTGTGCAAATTGGTTGGTGTGTTTGCTTGCAAAATACACTTAACTCCTATAACAAGACACTGGCTTAACTAATCACCACCACCGCTTAAGTCACCATGCGGTCCATATCCAGCTTCTACCATGCAAAATATTAATAAGGGACTCAGCTTTACTTGTCACTTAATAAATAACTAGTTGTATTCTAGAAATACTTGTAAATGCTCAAGTAGAATGGATCGGATAACTAGTCTCATAAGATGCTTTTTGCATCGTAGAGGCCTTTGTCCCTATCCAGTGACTGGTGTGGGTGCTTGGCAGAGGTTTGGTGCGCATGTTCATGATCAAAGAGGCCCTCTGGTCTATTACAGGGCTGTGGCCTCCCACTCCCCCTCCCAACTTATTCTGTGACAAGATATTGTGGGAGGCCATGGCAAGGCCTCTGTGATGCATCTAAGCATGCGCCCCCAGGCTCCACACATGGTCCAGGTGGACCTACACCTAACTAGCCACTCCAGGTAACTAGTCATGAAGCCCTTTTCCCTTGGAGTGACAAGTTATCAGGAGTTTACTGTACAGTCATTACATTGAACAGCAAATCCCATGAAGTGCTTTGAGATATAGTTTTCATACACTTTAATGAATTTCCTGGAATATTATTTCTAAGTATGAACAATTCCAAATAAAAAGTTCCTTACTGTGTCAGTTTTATGCAGAAGTAATGCAGCACAATGTGCAAATAATAATAATAATAATCCTTGCATTTGATAATTTGACAATTCACTGTAAAGTGAATTGACTGTATATTTGTAGGCGAACGCGGCAGCCAATTGCGCACAGCAATGTCTCACAAACAGTCGTAGATTGAAAATGACCAATTTATTATTGTTTTGTTTTGGAGGGATTATTATTAGGCTCTGTGTGGAGTAAGGAAACTTGCCTAAGGTTTCGCCCTCTGCCTGGAAATGAACTCAGGTCTCTCGCTTGCAAAGCGAGTGCTCTAACCACTGAGCTACAGGACTCCACTGATAATTATCAGTTCTTATCCCTTATCCAGATAAGGGCGTTTCTAAACAATTTTTGATGAACACAACCACACTGCATAATCATAGTCAGCTCATATCATTGCTATGCACACTGAGTTAGATGCTATTGCATTCCACTTAAACTTTCAGTGAAAAAGAGGTGATGGGGAATTGATAGGCATGACAGCTCAATAGCAAGTGGTCCTGGATTTGTCAGCTGAGACATGAGTTCAAAGTCGAAAAATGGGGTTTGAAACCGAAACCTGCCGACTCAGTGGTGAGAGTGCTACCAACTGACATCTAAGGTATATAATACACATTACCATTGTACACCTAGGTACAATAGTTTTCTGAATTTTCAGAAATAATTCCAAACAATTCAAAACTTTGGGTAATTTAGTTATTAATCCAACATGGAACTTTCTTTGAAAGATTTTTTTGCTTTCCTGAGCACCAGCTCTTTGGGTTCGACATTTACAAAATGCGGGACTCAGCCCCGAGGGCGATCTTAATCTAAAACATTAGACCTAATGAGTAGTTCAATAACCAAACCGCTTTTTGGTTTTTGAACTAGTCATTAGGTCTAATGTTTTAGAGTAAGCACTTCAGGAGGCTACCCAAGAGTCAGTAAGCTAAACTTCTAAAACCTGGAGCTCAATTAAGCTAAGGTTACTTCAGTAGGTTCTGATTTCTTCCTTCAATTGGAAGATATCAGTGGGAAAAAAGGTTTGACATTACTATGTCCAGTAAGGGGTACAGTCTAACTCTTGGGCAGATTCTAGCTGATGTACAGTTTGTTGGATGTGGGAGATGGATGTTTTGTTAGAAAAGTAGTGAGTTTGCAACATTTTGTGGCACTTGTGAAAGGCAACCAGAAATCCCAGGTAGCTCTGTCGGGTGAATCAGATTTGGGGTCAGAATGCCGACAGGAATAGGGGAGTATTGGAGACTTTGATTAGAAGTGGTGGAGGCTCATATGAAATATAAAAACTAACATGGAATAACTGGGCTGAATGACCCATTTCCATGTGGTACAATCTGTGTAATTCTATATATGTAAACATTGGGAACAAATAGAAGTGAGATTTGTTAGGTGGCTCATATAAAGCACCAGTGCAGATTTGACGGGCTGAATGGCCTGTTTCGGAAACCTTCCATGATTCTGTGCTTAAAAATACTCTTGTGGGAGTGCGGAGGAGCTAATAAATGAGTCTTCTAGGGGCTGAGCTGCCTCAGTTGGGTCAAAACTGGCAAAGCCAGCAGCTATGCAGTTAATAATAATAATACTTACAGGTCGATGACCTTTCGTCAGAGTTTATGTGCCTCTGGATTAGCGCAAAGCAATCAATAGAGAAAGCTTGGGTTTTAAGGCTTAATGACCAATGTTATGGGTCTCGATCAAACTCTTTAGATCAATTTTTGGCAATTATCATGTGGTTAATTTAAAAACTTTGATTTAGTTAATGCAGTGAATCTAGCTCTCTTAATAGACGTCTTAATTGGGGATAGTGGCAAATGGAGAATGGTGACAAAACTTGTAAAACAGGAGTCATCTTTTTTGGGGTGTAAGTAATCCCTTCAAATTAAATAAATAAAAATAATAATAATTTGGTCACTTAGTCCACGACTGTTTGTAGCATACTGCTGTGCGCAATTGGCTGCTGTGTTTCGCCCATGAAATACACAGTCAGTACAGTTTGCAGTATATTCTGTGAAGCACTTTGAGACATCTTAAAGACGTGATAAGGCGCTTATTAATATTATATTTGATATACATCTTTCACGTTGAATGGACGTCTCAAACTGTTTCACATGTTATATTGTAAAGGTTTTACTGTGTATTTTGTTGGCAAATACAGCAGCTAATTTGCACACAACAATGTCTCACAAACAGCCATCAAGTAAATGACTAATTTTATTTGGGGGATTCTTGGCCAGGACACCAGGAGAAACTCCCTCACTTTTTCAAACAATGTCATTGGATCTTTAACATCCCCTGAACAGGCGGACTTGGCCTCGGTTTAACATCTCATTCAAATTAATGGCACCTCCAAAGCATCCCCAAAACTGCATTGCAGTGTTAGCCTAAATTATGCTAAATATTCTGGAGGCCACAACAGGTCAATCAACATCCATAAGAAAAATATAGCTTGTGCATGTTGTAAATATCTTAACAAGCTTAGAAATTAGAACAATAAGCTATTCCGTGTTATCAGAGGGGAAGCAGACAGCAAAAAACAATCGGACAGCTTGCAGACATACGGAATTAGTGCAAGGTAGGGGAAAACTATATTCGCTCAATTTAATTTGGCTTGCATAAAGTGACCAACTTAAATAAACATCAGCAGGCAGGCACAAGGACAAGATGGAGCAAGGCAATTGTAATGAAAGGTTGGGGGTTAGCTGAAACCGGGATATAAATAAGGGCAAAAGTCAGATAGGACACAGTGGGGGAAACTGCAGAGAAAGCAGAAGCTAAGAGTCATCCAAGCTACATGGTCAACCCACTCTCCAGAGGAAACAGGTAATACCGTTTTCTCTGTAACTACTGCTTTAGTCTTTGTGAAGATTACCTTTGAACTCTCTGGCTTAATAAACTTACTGATTGATTCATAACCACTTTGGACGCCTCATCTGGATCCCTTACATTGTGACCCTTCATCATTACAATTTACTTTTATATTGCACCTTTCATGCAATGAAGCGCTTTGAAACGTCTTGAAGACGTGATAAGGCACTATATTAAATGCAAGGATTATTAGTATTATTATTGCATAAATTGCATGATCGAGGATGTCAAAAATCATTTGGCATTACTAGCTGAGCACCAAAATACATAATTTGCCACTTCCCTCACCACCTTCAAGACCCTCCTCTTCGACCGTGCTTTCAATCTCCCTGCTTCACCCCCTGCCATCCACCCTGACCCCCAGCTCAGGTCCGTAACTCTGTCTGTTCCAGCGCCTTGGGACGTCCTCCCGACGTGAAAGGTGCTATACAAATGTAATTTTGTTGTTGTTGATGTGAAAGGCACAAAGAATCCTTATCTGCACTGAGTTTTGCAATACCCTTCAGCTCAGTCCTCACTAAATTCCACTATCCCTCAGAATCAACGTTAACATCCTCACTCTTACCTAAACATTCCAACAAAACTTGCCCTTCCTTACTTCAGTAATCTTCTTCAGCTTAACTCTCCTGCTTGTCCCCTCTGCTTGTCAAATTTAGGTCCGCTGAATATTCCAGGCAGGGCGAAACCTTGGGCAAGTTTCCTTACTCCACACGTCTAATAATAATCCCTCCAAAAAACCAAAAACAATAATAAATTGGTCATTTTCAATCTAAGACTGTTTGTGGGACATTGCTGTGCGCAATTGGCTGCCGCGTTCGCCCACAAATATACAGTCAATTCCCTTTACAGTGTGTTCTGTGAAGCGCTTTGGGACATCCTCCCGACGTGAAAAGCGCTATATCAAATGCAAGGATTATTATTGTTATTATACATAGATCTTCCTAGCCCTGCCTCACCCTCTCTGTTAGCCCTTGAAAGCCTCTCCCTCCCAACATACCCCAGTTCTGATGAAGGGACGTGGACCCGAAACGTTGACTCACTTTCCTTTCTACATAGATGCTGCTGACCTGCTGAGGTCCCAGCGACTTCTGTTTTAGTTTCATTTAAAAAGCAGCTTGATGTAGTGATGAGGGGACAGTAGGTGGGTGTTCTGGAGGGATGAGATTGGATGGGTCGAAGGGGTATTCTTCATCTAGATCAACCTTGTGATGCCAACCAAGTAGGTTTAACAGCATTTTCTGCTTTTATTTCAATTGATACAACATCCGCAAGCTTGCTTTTTATTTAAGCACTTTGGCAGTGTGCCTTCACTTGTGTTGAAAAAACTTTTATTTGGCTTCGGTAAGTGCCCTTCTGACACTTTGCCCAGGTTGTGTTTTTGGTTTCCAGCAATGGACTGATTGACGTCTCAGGTGTGCAGTGGGATGGGTGAAGAGAAAATGTAAGCATTCCTTTACTTCCTCTTTCTGCATCCTCTCTGTACTGCATTGTCAATCTGACTCACACATAGTACTGTGACACACACGCATAGTCAGTATCTACACTTCACTGGCCAGCGATAAGTGAGAGGAGCCTATGTGGGTTGGGCAGCCCCTCAAGTCTGGGCTTGCGGTGCCCAATGATGCCAGATTGTGCAGGTTCACACCCAATTTTTGTTGCACGCTGAGTGAAAAAACAGCTTTGAGCAGATGCCTCATTTAATTTTTTTTAAATTTAAACCAGCAATATACTTGTTTCTTCCCCCCCCCCACCTCACCCTTCGAAAAGAGAAGGAAGTCTCTCCTGCTGTCCTGGCCAACCATTCCCCAATAGAAATTGGTCAAACTGTACTGCCGTGTTTGCCTACAAATGCACAGTCACTTCACTTCACAGTAATTCCTGTGAAACGCCATTGAAACGCCCAATTGTGCACAGCAGTGTCCCACAAACAGTGGTGGATTGCAGTGAACAATTTTTCAAAAAAAAATTTGAAGGAATTATTACCCTCGGAAAAGCGATCCGCCAATCAATCTAACAACCGGGTCCCTTACTTACTGCTCGGTAAACAGAGGCGCGCGGGGTAAGGAAACTTGCCCAACATTTCACCCTGACGGGAAGCGAGGAGAGTGCTCTAACCACTGAGCTACAGGACCCCACACAGGAATTATTATTATTATTATTAAGACCTTTTCTTACACAGTTTGGAAAGCCCTGACCGAGATGGAGCCGCCCTGCTACCCACCCACAGGGGGAGGGGGGGGGGACACACACACACATACCATTGGGCTACTTTGGGCTGGTATTTGCGCTACAAACCGAGTTGACACCGCGGGCTGGCGGTGTGCGCGCGGCTGGTCGGGGGGCGGCGCTCGCCGTGCGGGGCCGGGAGTTTCATGTCACTCGGGGCGGCCTGTGAGTGAGTGAGTGGAGTGAGTGAGTGAGTGAGTGCGAGTGAGGGTTCGTAAACCAAAACAATATATAAAACAAAGAGGGCGGCGAGGATGGGGAGCGGCGGGGCGCTGAGGCTCCTCCTGCTGCTGCTCCTGGGCTGCGAGGCGGCGGCCGCCGTCTGGTTCAAACACTTTCGGGCTGAGCCGAGCGGCGACTCGGGCTCGGACTCGGGCTCGGACTCGGACAACAACTGCTTCTGCCATGTAAGTGGCCGCCGCCCGTCTCACACACACATACCTGCGTGGGGAGGGGGTGTTGGTGGGGGTGTTGGCAGCGCCTGCCCCCTCCTCCTGACTCCTCGCTCTGGCAGGTCCAGGCCTGGGGCTCGGAGGGCAGTGCAGGGCCGGGCCGGGCCGGGCAGGGCCGCCCCCCCCCCCCGGGTACCCGCTGCCCCCAACTGACTGCAACCTGTAGCACTTTCCTCGGCCGCTGCTCCTGTAACATGTATTACCTCCACACACACACACACCACAGGTACACACACCACAGATACATACACTACAGCCCCCCCCCCCACCACTCTAACTCTACAGTCCCCACCACACATACACCCACTCTATACCCCCCCCCACACATACACCCACTCTATACCCCCCCACACACACACACACACTCTAACCCTCTACACTCACACACACACACTATATACTCACGACAACAGCCCCCCATCTCTCTCTGGAATCCCCCCCCCGCACACACTCCACATGAACTACCCTCCCACACATTACCATCCCACACGTCCTACATACAGTCCAGCCCCCCCTCTCCACCCCCCACCGCATGAAGGACGGTATATATAACTGCAGTTGTTATAATTCCTCCACTACATGCATTGATGACAGCAACCCCTGCTCTTTCTAACTCTCTACAATCCCCTTCCCCACATACACTACAGCAACCCCCCCCCCATCTCACTATAATTTCCCTCTCACATGCTACGTACACTAGTTCCCCCCCACACACACAAACCATTTCCCCCTATTTTACAAAGATTAGAGGGCATGAGAGAATCTTGAATATGGATTGAATCTTTAGAGCTAAAATAAGCCATTGAATGCGAGGATACCCTCACCTAAGCAGAGATGGGGCGTATCGGGTGGAGAAGAATTGAATGCTTCTCAAGGTAAGAGGGTTTGGAGACCATCTTAGCGAGGGAGCAGTTACTAGATTTGGAAAAAAGGCATTGAAAGAATCATGGATGTATGCAGAGAGTGGGCAAGAGAAAACAAATGGTCTCTGAGTCATAAGGTTGTGGGTTCAAGCTCCAGATCCGGACTTGAAACTCGTATAATTGAACCTAACTCCAGTGTAGTTTGGGTGTGCACTGCGTTGTTGGAGGTGCCATCTTTTGGATGAGACGTTAAACCTGTCTGTCTATTCTCGTGGATGTTAAAGATCCCAATGGCACTACTCGAAAAGTAAAGGGAATTTTTTTCCAGTATCCTGATGACATTCCCCCAGAAAAAAATAGTTATTTACTTTATGGCTGTTTGTGGGATATTGTGTGAAAATTGGCTGCAGTATTTGCCTACAAAATACAGTCATTTAACACTTTGCAGTAAATCATGTAAAGCACTTTTAGATGTCCTTCCAATGCGAAAGGTGCTTAGTATAAATGCAAGGATAATTGATATTCTACTGTGGCAAAGGGTGACATGATTCATGAGATTCTTTCACAGAAATTGTTTTTAAGTGAAAAAGTTTACTTTTTTGAATGCTGATTTGTAAATTTCTTCAAGGAGGGGTATTTAAACTATAAGGCACTAATAAAACAAAAAGTGCCTGTAAAATGCATTGTCTGATTGTGATATTTGAACCTCTGTAGTGCGAGACATTTCATCTCTGTTTAATACTAGTTAGATTTTAGGCAACAATTTTAAAGTTGTACTAAATAACCAATTTTTCTGGCAACTTTTCATTTGCAAAGAAACCACTTGCCTGCTACCAATTATCTTTGAGATTATCTGATCCTATCAGAATGCTTCACTGCTCTGGCAATAGACCAGTAGAAGCCATTGGTGTAGTTCCACAGATTAAATGTCGAGAAATGAGCAGACTCAACTCAATGATGCATGAGTAACAAAGCTTCATCAAATTACATAGTCTTTACAGCACCAAAATGGGTTATTGAGCCCAACTAGCTTCTACGCCAATGTTTATACTCATATACTGGAGTTTATGAGACTCAACAACAAGAAGATTACATTTGTATAGAGCTTTTCACATCGGGAGGACGCACCAAGGCGCTGGACTCCACTCCCTTCTAAACCCCTCTTTCTAGCACAAATTCATTTTTTGTTGGTTAATCTAATTTTAGATTGGTTTTATACACATTGATTTTATTACTTCCTCTGAAGTTCCCTTCTGTTTGGAGAGCAGAACAGTATTTATGCCCCCTTTATTGAACCCTTTCATAAATTTAAACACCTATATCAGATAATTTCATCTCACAGGATAATGATAAAAAATAATAATAATCCTTGTATTTGGTATAGCGCCTTTCACATTGGGAGAACGTCCCAAAGCACTTCCCTGCAACTGTGAAGTGGAGTGACTGCGTATTTATTGGTGAAAAATAATAAATAAGAACTGGGTTCAGGCTGAAATGGGCATAAAAGCAGTAAATTCAAGTATGGTGAGAGTGTTGTGCAGTGACTGTTTTTGTAGGCAAATGTGGCAGCCAATTGGCAAAGAGCCACAAACTGCCATGAAGTGAATGACCAATTTGTATTTGGGGATTGTTGGCCAGCACACCTGGAGAAAATCTCTTTTTTGAATAGTGCCTTAGGATCTTTAATGTCCACCTGAACAGCCAGACAGGACCTTGATTTAACATCTCATCTGAAAGATGGCACCTCCAACAATACAGCACACCCTCTACACTGGAATGACATCGTAAGACTACATAAATTCCAATTCCCGACATGATGCATGAACCCAAATGTTCTGATTCAGATTGAATGCTACCACCTGAGCCAGGCTGACACATAATTGTACATTGGTGTGTTGTATCCTTAAGTATCTACAGATTTCAGTAGAACAATTTTTAAAAACTGAGGGTCAAAAAAGTGAAAAGAAACCTCTAATCCAGCAAGTAATCAAAGTCTTGAGATATTCTCGCAACATGAAAGATTCTATATAAATGCAATTTGTTGTTTTAATCCCTTCTCCCTCATACATGCACTGACTATCTTCTTCAATACATTGATACTTTCTGTTTCAATCACGAGTCCAATATTCTCGCTACCCTCTCTGTAAAGACATTCCTCTCAAACTCTCTTTTAGATCTGCTAGTGTCTATCTCATATTCATGCTCTCTTATTATGGACTCGCTGGCAAGTTGAAACTGCCTATTTATCAAACTCTTTCAGAATTTTAAATGCCTGTATTAGATCGCATCATCTCCAGAAAGAAAAAACTCTAACTTATCCAGTCTTTCCTGATAACTAATTTTCTCATCTCTGATAACAACATAGTAAATCTACCTGCACTCTCTCCAATGCTACTGTATGCTTCCACTTATGGCATCCAGTCCATTTGTTTGGATGAATGTCTTAACCAAGGGATCCCGTTGTGTTGCCGTTTATAGTATTTTCATGAATTTCTCAAACTTTTTTAAAAAATGTTGAAATGGGCATTATGTTTAGCTGACTCAAAGGTAAAGTGTCTGGCAATGGAACATAGGAATTGAATGAATTTTCTGTTCTGGATCCTGAGCAAGGCAGATCTGTTGACAGGCTTGTCAACACCCTAGCTTGTCAGCAAGACAAGGATAGACTGGCTGATTACTGGCGGAGGATTTTTCTTATAATAATAATCCTTGCATTTGATATAGCGCTTTTCACGTCAGGAGGATGTCCCAAAGCGCTTCACAGAACACACTGTAAAGTGAATTGACTGTATATTTGTGGGCGAACTCGGCAGCCAATTGCGCACAGCAATGTCCCACAAACAGTCATAGATTGAAAAATGACCAATTTATTATTGTTTTTGGTTTTTGGAGGGATTATTAGGCTCTGTGTGGAGTAAGGAAACTTGCCCAAGGTTTCGCCCTCTGCCTGGAATTGAACTCGGGTCTCTCGCTTGCAAAGCGAGTGCTCTAACCACTGAGCTACAGGACTCACTTACTCACTAACTGGTAAGGTGGTGCTTGATCGCCAAGTGAATTTGCCAAACGGGGTTTTCAGTGGCAGGACGTGGGGTTTTAGCTGGTTAAACACCAGGATTACTCTGATATGTAAATGCTGTTGTGCTTGGTTCTTGTCAACCTCCACCGAATACATTTGGAATTAGGTGAGCAAGATGCACCCCATTCCAGACAAAGTGATATTTTCACTAATGTGTAGAACTCTCAGTTGTTTAGTTTTATTCTTAAGCAGGGGAATGGGTTTTGATGTGTGTCAGATACCCCGGCTGACCAAATAAAATCAATATGTTTTTAGGCAACTTTCTAAATGATATCTTCAACCTCAACCTTTGTGGAGTCCTGTAGCTCAATGGTTAGAGCACTCACTTTGCAAGCGAGAGACCTGAGTTCAATTCCAGGCAGGTCAGGGCGAAACCTTGGGCAAGTTTCCTTACTCCACACGCCTAATAATAATCCCTCCAAAAACAATAATAAATTGGTCATTTTCAATCTATGACTGTTTGTGGGACATTGCTGTGCGCAATTGGCTGCCGCGTTCGCCCACAAATATACAGTCAATTCACTTTACAGTGTGTTCTGTGAAGCGCTTTGGGACATCCTCCTGACGTGAAAAGCGCTATATCAAATGCAAGGATTATTATTATTATTATTATTCCTTTCCGGGGTGAGGGCGACTTCTTTCAAAACTGCCACTCATTCTCCTTCTCAAAAAAGAATTAAACTTAGAATCATAGAAATATACAGCACAGGAGTTCCTTCAGCCATTCGTGTCTGTGCCGGCTCTTTGAAAAGAGCTATCCAAACCAATCCCACTCCCCTGCTCTCCCCCCATTGCTCTGCAAACTTGACCTCCCCAAATAATTATCTACTTCTCTCATAAAAGTTGTTATCGAATCGGCTTCCAACGCCCTTTCAGGCGATGCATTCCAGATCCGAACAACTCGCAGTGTGAAACAATTTCTCCTCACCTCTCATCTGATTTTTTTTAACAGCTATTTTAAATCAGTGTCCTCAGGTTACCTACCCACCCACCAGTGGAAATAGTTTCTCCTTGTACACCCTATTGGATCCCCTCAGAATTTTGAAAACTTCTATTAAATCTCCTCTTAAACCTTCTCTGCTTAAAAATAATCCTAGCTTCTCTAGCCTCTCCTAATAACTGAAGTTCCTTATTCCTAGTACCGTCCTGGTAAATCTCCTTTGCACCCTCTCCAAGGTCTTGACATCCTTCCCAAAGTGTGGCTCCCAGTCACGCAGGAGAACTTTATAAATAGGCTTTAAAATAGGGGCATAGATTACAAAAGTCAGGAAGTTATGATGAACCTTCATAAAACACTGGTTAGGCCTCAGTTAGAGTACCGTGTTCAGTTCAGTCTGTAGAGGGTGCAAAGGAGATTTACCAGGATGGTACCAGGAATGAGGAACTTCAGTTATGAGGAGAGGCCAGAGAAGCTGGGATTATTCTAGTGGAATCCTGAAGCTCAGTGGTTAGAGTGCTTGCCTCGCAAGCAAAAGACCTTCTTTTGAATAGTGGAGCTGGGGAGACTGGCGAGGAGTGTGTTTGAGTAATCCAGGCGGGAGGGTTTCGGCTCCATTTGGGGTAAGGTACAGTTGGAGGCGGGCAATGTGGTGGAGGTGGAAGAAGGCGGTCCTGGTCAGGGACTGAATGTGGGGGAAGGAAGGACCGCTGGGGGTCGAACCGGACGCTTAGATTGCACACTGATTCAGTGAGTGTGAGGCAGAGCCCAGGGAGGTTCGAGGAGTTTAGATCTGCAGGAGTGAAGACGTTGACGGCTTCCATCTTGTCCGCCACGTTCAGCGGCAGGAAGTTTGCCCTCATCCAGGCTTTTGATGTCCGCCAGACAAGCTGATAGAACATCCGCAGGCCCTGCAGAACACAGTAGGAATCGGTACAGAAATCAGTGGGGAAAAAGGTGCAACACGTGAGGTGTTGTGTGGAGGTGTGTAACCCACGTGCTCACGCCTTGTTTTGGGTCTGTGGCTTGTGTTGCCGGCGCGTGGTCCATGTGGCCGGTGGTCATTGGCTCACTCAGGAGCGCTTCCGTTGGTGGGGTCGCGGGGGGGGGGGAGGGATTGGTGGTGGTGGTTGCCGGGACTTGTAGTTCGGTTCTGGCCGCTTGCGCCACGTGATCTTCCCGTGGAACGGAAGCGAAGTGAACTACGACCCCCGTGGTGCAGAGCGCCCCGGATAGCGCATGCGCGGCGGTGTCGCCGAGTGTTTTTTTTAAACGTAAAAAGAAAGCCATCGCAGAGGGGGGAGAGAGAGAGAGAGACAGTGCTGTAACAGGAGTGGGGTCGGGAGGGGAAGGGAGGGGAGGTGCCGCGAGCCCGCACCAGGAGTACGTGCAGTCACACACCTCGACACACGCCTCCTCCTCCTCCTCCTCCTCCTCCCGAGGACGCGCGGCAAGTGCAGCACCTGCTCCATCGCTGCGCTCGAGCCGCCCCTGAGGTCGGTCCCGGCTGCGGCTGCGGAGTCGGAAAATAACGGTCGCTCAGCTCGGGGGCCGCGAGATGAGGGCGACGAGGACCGTCCCCGCCGCGGCGGCGCTCGCTGCCGCCTTCAGCCTGTGCTGCCTCCCCGCTTCCCACAGCGACATTTCTGTCCAGGTACACCGTGTGACTGTCGTGTGGGGCTGTTTGTACAAAGAGCAGTCTGTGCGGGTACAGCGGGTGGTAAACCGGGTTCAGCAACTTCTGTGGTTATGCGGCGTCGAGGATGTGATGAATTTAAGAGTGATTTAGAGTCGGGACCGCAGTGCTGTAATCCTGTACTGTAAGAACACCTCCGGTCATTTGTTTTAGCTTTAATTCCCTTCACATTACCAGACAGACAGACAAAAACAGCTTCAAATAAGTCTTTCAAAAAATGTGTTGGTTTCCTTAACTCTCCCCTCCCCCCTCCCCCCCTCCCCCCCCCTCCCGCCCATCAAATAAGTGAAGGAAATGAGCATTATTTTCCAGAAGTACCTTTTTAAATCGGTTTAACGTGTTACCTTTGAAGGTCCGGCATTCTCGGAGGGGAGACCCGAGTTTTGTTCGTCGAAACAAATCCCGCATTTAAGAAGTCAACAGTTGGAAGTGTTCGTGTTTTGTCAAAGGGGAAAGTCGAGACTTCATTTCAAACCGGACACTGCAACTCGTTAATTTCATCTTTTTTTGCCTCTGATGCAACCCCAGAATATGTTGTTGCGCAATTTTAACTGGTTTGAAATCAACAGTAATAATAATAATAATCCTTGCACTTGATATAGCGCTTTTCACGTCGGGAGGACGTCCCAAAGCGCTTCACAGAACACACTGTAAAGTGAATGGACTGTATATTTGTGGGCGAACGCGGCAGCCAATTGCGCACAGCAATGTCCCACAAACAGTCGTAGATTGAAAATGACCAATTTATTATTGTTTTTGTTTTGGAGGGATTATTATTAGGCTCTGTGTGGAGTAAGGAAACTTGCCCAAGGTTTCGCCCTCTGCCTGAATTGAACTCAGGTCTCTCACTTGCAAAGCGAGTGCTCTAACCACTGAGCTACAGGACTCCGAGCTATAGTAAATTCCAACAGTGGGTTGATTTTAGGTACAGGTCACACACAATTCACGTTTTTCATATTTCAGTATATTGTAGGTTCATTTTTGTTATGCATGTGGGAATGTTTAGACAGATCATCAGGTTGGAGTACATTTCTAGTGCACTCACAGAGCTGCTACTTTTTTTAGTCTTAAATATTTGTTTCCATATGCAACAACTCTGCCAAATAGGTTAAGAAGATAGCACCCTCATTTATACTCGTCAGACTTATTGAAAGCTTGTTATATTGCTTACCAAAGCTGTTTTTTTCTGTATTGAGAGGAGAAAAACAGATGCAGATGAAAAGAGAAAATGTTTCAGAGTTAAATGTAAATCCAGTGTACAAAATGTAGTGTAAAGGTGACTGTTTTAACTTTTTAATCGATTCTGGGGGAAAAAATGTATTCTCAATTTACTGTTGCCCGCAACTTGAATCAGAGATTAAGGTTTAGGAATCTGCTAATTTTCAACATTTTTTGGAATCGCCATATTATAAAATAGGTTTCAAAAGCGTCAGAAACTTATTTTTATTTTTGTCTTAATCCCTTGAGGAAACATATGCTTTGTTTAGTGTTCTAGAGTTTACTGTTGTTCAGACCATCTCCATCTGTACTGTTTTTCTCTTTGCAGTAATATTAATAATAGACAAATGGCTGTTTCACAGGAGTTAATGATAAGTGCTTAGCAAAGATTTATTTTAAAAAAAAGTCTTGCATTAAACTGGTAGAGATGCTATATGATTAATGTATTTTTGTAAAAGCAATGCTATACAGTGTTTGGAGAGATAAAGTGGCACTGATAATGTACTAAGAACAAAAAGCTCTTCATATTTTTAACTCTTAGCAAAACAGAAATAAAATTGGTCACTTCAATCCACGACTGTTTTGTGGGACGTAGCTGTGTGCAATTGGCTGCCGAGTTTTGCCTACAAATACAGTCAATTCACTTTACAGTATGTTCTGTGAAACACTTTGAGAAGTCTGGAAGATGTGAAAAGCGCTATATCAAATGCAAGGATTATTATTATATTATAATATTTCCTTTAACTTTTCAATGAACATAAGTTTTAGCCGAATGTTCAGGAAAGATTTTTTTGCAGAGACCATTTGCAGCTGACCTGCTTTCAGGTTGCTGCCAAAGGCTCTTTTGCTTGGATGTGTTTCAGAGTGATTTTGAATGAATGCACCACTGAGTAACTTGGTTGTTATTAAACTTGGTACATTACGTAGTTTCCCCCAAATGCACTGCGCTAAATCTGAAGGGCCCAGGTTCAATTCCCAATTAGTTAATGACACCATGGCAACAGTTTGGGTGTTATAAATTGGCTTAGTGCCTCTTGGTGGCAAAACATCAGCTAGTTTTGCTTTCTGCTTGTTGACTAGTGAATCTCTGCATATATTGTAAATATCAGGTTAAAATAGGATCGAGTGCCTCTGTAATGCCCTCCATTGTGAAATAACCTCCTGCCACTCGTTGACTGGCCTTGCTTGAACGCAAGATACATGATTATTAGTAACATACCTGAATGATTCTTATTGAATCTTTCAACAAGAGTTAGCGCTGTCGAGAAAGGAGAAAATTGAAAAATAAACATTTGGTCCATATCCTCAAAAGGTCAACCCACAAGGCTACTTGAAATCATATAAAATAATCCTCTGAGGTGACCACATACAGTAAACATTAACTCTGGGTTTTCTAGCAAATTGTCAGTCAAATTGTCAATTTTGTCTGTGTTTAAAATTATTAATACAGTTTAGCTGAATTGGTAGCATTATTGTCTCTAGGTTAGAATGGTGTGAGTTCAAGACCCACGTCAGCGCTTTTAAGAGACTCATTATGGAGATCCTATCGATTGGATGAGATGTTAACGGAGGCCCTTTCTGCCAGGTCAGAAGGATGTTAAAAAAATCCCATGACGTTATTTAAAAAGAGAAAAGTTTCCCCCATTTTAATGATATGGCTCTAAAAAATGAAAGTTCTTCAAATTAATTTATATTTTCGTTGTTGGAATTGATCCAGCTCAAATTGTGCTACACCATTGCTCCTGAGAAGAGTCGAGGAGGAATAGTTTTGTTCACAGTGCTATCGAGCTCACTCCCACATGGTCTCTCTAAGTTCTTAAGCAGTCAAGCAAACCAACTTTATTAAAGAGCTAGTTGAAAGACCACTTAGAACAAGATGCTAAGTTCTCTATATCAGAATTAAATGTGGTGCTTTGTTTAAAAAAAAGTGTTTGGTAGGTTTTTGACGTGTACAAATTCCTTGTAGAATTATTGGCTCAACGCCATTTAACTTGATGTATTCCAGTAATATTGTTCACATAAAATATACATTGTATATTTTGTTTAAAAGCCCAACAAGTGAATTTATTTGAATACATTTGTTCGGTACCTGCATAATTAAATATTGCCTAATGTTAAATGCAAAGTCCAAGGTATTTTGGAACAGATGACTCAAACTGTAAGTTTCATAAATCCAGTTATTCTGCTCACACCAAACCCCGCTACCTGCTGACGTGGCTTAGCTGATGTGGGTCTGCTGTTCCTCGTCCCCTCTGCTCCACAATTGGCGACCGTGCTCAGCCACCGAGCCCCCCGAGCTCTTTACCTCAATTCGGCCATCTTGCCTCTTCTGTGCTTGTCACCTCCCTCCCCTCTCTTCCCCCACCCCCACCTGCTTTCTGGCTTGGTGTCAAGTCACAGCACTGTTGAGCGCTCTATGGTGCTATTCATGTGAAGGGTGCTATTTAAATAGTTGTCATTCTAGGAAAAATATTTTTATGAATACCTGCGAGGCAAGTTATGTGCAATAATTAATATATATATAAAGAATATATCCTTGCATTTGATATAGCGCTTTTCACGTTTTCTAGACGTCTCAAAGCGTTTTGTAGAATATATTGTAAAGTGAATTGACTGTGTGTTTGTGGGCGAAACGCGGCAGCCAATTGCGCACAGCAATGTCCCACAGACAGTCGTGGATTGAGTGACCAAATTATTATTGTTTTTGTTTAGGGATTATCTCCGGGAAAGGGAGATCAATTGACTAACAATCGGGTTCCTACTTACTGCTTGGTAAACAGAGATGTGTGAAGTAAGGAAACTTGCCCAACATTTCGGCCTACCTGGGATCAAACCCAGGTCTCTCGCTTGCGAGGCGAGTGCTCTAACCACTGAGCTCAACCACAGGATTCCACACAGTTCTAACAGAGCAAAACTAATGCGATGATGGTATCAAACTGGAATAACTTTTGACCGCACCATCAGTACATTGATCTCCTAGAAATAGATTAGATCTATTTGGTCCGATTGTATGTTGTCCCTGGGGTTAGGTAGTGCTCCTAATAACCTGGGCCAATAGAAAAGTGCGGCTGCACCTTTCCCACACTTTCCGCTACAAAGTCGTCACTGTGGGCCGACCGGCTCCGGACATGTACGCACAGTGCAGCGCAAATGGACTACACTTGAAAGCCCTACTGTTGTAATTGTGTGTGTGTGTTTACGTGAGTGTGTCTATCCTCTGTATATGTGTGTGTGTGTGTGTTTGAGTGTATCTGTGTGAATGTCTGCCTCTCTCTCTGTATATCCTGTGTCTGAGTGTGTGTCTCTGTCTCTCTCCCTGTGTCTGAGTGTGTGTCTCTGTCTCTCTCCCTGTGTCTGAGTGTGCGTGCGCCTCTCCCCGTGTCTGTGAGTGTGCGTGCGCCTCTCCCCGTGTCTGTGAGTGTGCGTGCGCCTCTCCCTGTGTTTGTGAGTGTGCGTGCGCCTCTCTCCCTGTGTTTGTGAGTGTGCGTGCGCCTCTCTCCCTGTGTTTGTGAGTGTGCGTGCGCCTCTCCCCGTGTCTGTGAGTGTGCGTGCGCCTCTCCCCGTGTCTGTGAGTGTGCGTGCGCCTCTCCCCGTGTCTGTGAGTGTGCGTGCGCCTCTCTCCCTGTGTTTGTGAGTGTGCGTGCGCCTCTCTCTCTCCCAAAGGACGGGTAGACAGATTTTTCATTTCAGTCTTCCTCACCATGTAGGCAGTTCATTATTCCTGTTGGAAGATGGGATGGATTGGTTTGCACACATTGAGAGCTAATGTGCAGTTTTCTGGCCTTGACTTTTCTGTGCAAGCAAGCTTCACCCCTTAAATTTTCATTAAACATTGTAACTAGTTTGTCAGAAAATCAGGAGTAAGATTTTTAATTTTTTTTTATATATATACACACACACATGCATACACATTTGGGATTGAGATCTTTTGTATCACAGCCCATTTGATTTAGTCAATTACTAATCCATCAATCAATTTAAACAAAAGCTACAAAACGCTTGTGACACGCGTTTCCAGGTGGAATTGGCAGGGGATTAGGTACTTAATAAATGGGTAGCTGGTGACCATTTTAGGCATGGATCAATGATTTACGTTGTACGCATTGTGCATAGACCTGTAATTTTGTATAATGGAATAACAAGTGGTTTCATTCGCATTTTGACCTCAAATTGCTTATGTTTATAGTCAACAACATTTACATGTTGCTTTTAAACCATATTTAGATTACCACTTTCTTTTTTTATGTTTTGGTGTAAGCCATTTTCATGGAGTCTCAGGAAATACAATAGTGAATTTTTTAACTGGGCAAATTGGCTTTTTGTTTTTATTTAACTAAAGTGAAAAATATTTCCTGCAAGTCTAAAGTGTGCTTTTTGCAAACCAATTGGAAGCAAAGAGTGAAGGAAATTTGAGAGTTAAACTAATCTGGAATAATTTTGTAAGACGCATTTCATAAATGTCTGGAATTTATTAAATGTTTTTCTGGTTTAGTTGACGGGAGTCTTGGATGACTGCTTCTGTGATATAGAAAGCATTGATGTCTTTAACAGCTACAAGATCTTCCCTAAATTACTAAAACTGCAAGAAAGGGACTACTTCAGATATTACAAGGTAAGACTTTTGACTTCTCTTGAAAGTTTCTTGTCTTTAAGATGGCTTTATATGGCTAAATTTGCATTGATTTTGCTTTAGAATTGGAGCAGAGAGGTGCTGGGAAGACTTTGGCTCAATAATAGTGATCCAGTTCTGGATTTGCATCCAAAGTACAGTACCTTTCATTCCTCGCTTCTCTCTGTAAAATAACCCAATTACTGGACAACCCATGACCAATGCCTTACATTTACTATAATTTTATATCTCAAAATGACCAAGTCGCTGCACAAAATCCTGGATTGATGGGAGAGAGTTGAAGATGCTTGCTTTCTTACCGTCTTGGATATAATGTGCATAGAGATTGAGGTGCATCAACTAACATCCAAGAACAAATAGCACAAAACTGGGAGAGAAATTGATGAATAGGAAATAGGAACATTGGTGAAGGTTTGTAGATATCTTGTTAAATAATTGTATCAGACACCAATGTAAAGAAACTAGATTAAAATGCAGTGTATAGATTGTTTTTTTAAAAAAAACCTGCAACAATTAGTACATGTAAAATGCCTTTCAAGTAGGATTAAGAGTTCAAAGTGTTTTTTTAAAAAATGATGGGAGTGTTGAGCATGGATAATTTAAGGTATGGTCAGACAGAAAATTTTGAAACTTGAAAACAGAGGAAGTGAAGAGAAATTTAAGAGCTCCAGAGTAAATGTGTGGTGGTAGGGGTTGGGTGGTGGTGACAGAAGGCCCCTAAATTAATTCTCCACTTATGTTAAAATAGCCATCATATATAATCAACAGAAATGCTGGTGTCAAAGATATGTGTGCATGTTCAGATAATAAAACACTGATTGAAAACCAGTACAAGCATCACAAGAGGTTACTGAAGGTGGATTAGGAGATGATTCAGACTCCTCTTCTGCAATTTTCTGAAATCTTCAGAACAAGATCAAGAACATGGTTCAGTTATCTTTGGTTACATTAGGAAAATCATTTGTTTTTATACTATTGTGTACTTTGCTCTGCTGAATCAAGCATTGTAGTTTACTACATTTGGTATACATGTTCACTGTCAATGTTTTAATCTCTACAGCCAGCATTATGTGCACCTGATTCCAGCTGTTGCTGATGGTACTCACAATTACAGATAGCAAGGAGTGTAGATAATAGCAAAACCTGGCATAAGTTCCAGGCCTCCTGCTTTCACACAGAAATGTTGATAAAGTTCCTTTTGGTAGAGGCTTCAAAGTTCTGATATCAGCATGCACTGTATTTCTGTGTGTGTGCTATGCATTTGGTAATAAGTGATAGAGGTGTATATTTACCTGCTAGCGTTTATATCCATAAATATGATTATATGTTGCTCATGTAGATGCATAGAAGTATAAAAATCCAAGAACCATGCTCATGGATATTATCCACACCTCCATTTCCCCTATGTCTTGGGTCGTTTTTTGGATCAAAGCACTTTTTTTATCATCTGCGCTATATGTAGGGAGATCACCATGGTTGCTGCAGATGCAAATCAATTTTAAACATCCTTTTACATCTGTGCAAAAACTTGCTTTTTTGATGAGGATTTTATGTAGTTCTGTCTAAAATTGTCAAGCAATCGCTAATTTTTTGTGAGTGTCCCATCCTTGGGATTGTATTAGAATCAAAACGTATGGTTAAGGATTAGAACCCCCAAACAGTCAGTTTCAAAATGGCAACAGAGCAACATGCTTACTTTTATTTTTAAAAAAACAAAGTATCTGATTAAGTGCTAAGAATCCATTCTTTCAGAAAATTCTTACTCATGCTTTCCTTCCTTTAGGTTTGTTTCTTGGAGAAAGTTCATTAATAGGCCTTTCTAGTCATCGCCTCCAACGTCTTTCCTCTCCCTTTTCCTGTACATATGCTCAATAGAAAACAAGAGTCTCTTCGTAAATCAGAGTGACTATTCATTGTTCATCTCATAATCCAATGCATAATATGTAAAATTTCTGGAAAGATCAGGGTACATATTTCCCTGCATATTTTGCATATATGACTTGGGAGTAAATGTTTGCAACTGTGAGCAGTACTATCCATTTATTTACTTTTGGTGTTCAGATGGGTGGTGTTGAAATACTGTTTTTTTTCACAAAAAACAGGTAAATTTAAAAAGACCGTGTCCTTTCTGGACAGATGATGGACACTGCTCCATTAAGGACTGCCACGTGGAGCCTTGTTCTGAGGTAAAGTATATGTTTGTGTTTTGATATAGCTGTCTGGGAGGGTTTTCAATATTTTGGGAGTGAATGTGGTCTGTTTTTAAAGTGTGAGATTCCCAGGAGGGTGGTAAGTTTATGTTTTTAAAAAAAAAAGAGAGGGGAAAAGCTATTTCCTTAGTTGGGAATTTTGAGACGAGAAGAAATAGTCTTAGGATTGTTAGAAAATTAGGGGAGAGATTTTTTTATTCGCCTAAGGGCTGTCAGCTTGGATCAATCAAAAGGAAATTGATAATTCTCTGGACAGTAAAAATATTAAGAGATATGGGAAAAGACATGAAATGTGGGATTAATAAACAAGAGTAGTTTAGTAAAATGAGTAACAGTAACAGAGGCAAGATGTGTACGATTGCACCATTTTGTGGTGAACATTTCGATGTCTGAGGCAATAAGTATGGCACAATTTTGGACAGCCCCTCCAAGCACAGTAAGCCTGGCCAGGGAGGGTTTTTAAAATATAATTTGTTGAACTCACAAGTGAGAAAAGGATATACCAGATTAGTCACAAAATCATACGTTACTAATCTAACACAACTGTGGCAGCACCTTGCATCAGCCACTAGAGCTACTCATCAGTTTTCAAGGCAGTCGATAAGGCTCACACTTTACCACACTAATCAAAAACACTGTGCCATGTATGCTGTATCATAATCTCCCCCCCCTTATCACTGCAAATTTCTCTAGCCCTATTCTCCATTCTCTCAAGTCTACTGTGTGTTCCTCACTTTCCCTCCTCATCATCAGTGGCCGAGCCTTCAGCGAATATAACCCCACTCTGAAGCTTTTTTCCCAAACCCCTCCACCTTTGCTTTCCCTCCCAACTTTCAAAATCCTTTTAAAATGTAGCTATTCCTTTACTTAGCATCCCTGCATTTCCCTCATTTCCTTCTGGCTCAATCGCCATCTTTGAACTCCTTTGGCACGTTCATCCTGTATTGGATAAGAATAATGTATGAATGTTTGAGAATATGTTGTAACTAAATAACAATCTCTTGTTACTTAACAACATTGGGGTTTAATAATTATCACTTCTTTGTGAAAACTTAATTTTGTATCCAAAGAGTTTCACAGTAAGTATTTGAAATTGAGTTTGCAGTGCTAAATGGCTCAAAATAAGTTTGTATGATATCATTAAATTAACACTGCATAATTTGTACTATGTAATTGCATATAATAGTAATTTATAGGAATTATGTCAACAATGCAAAAGGATGAAATTGTCGGGACTAAGGAATGTTAAACATTAATAATAGTGTGTGAAACAATGTTAAACATTGTTTCGGTGAACTGAAATACTGGTTAAGATATTTTCTTACAAGTTTCATTTTGAACAGACAGTTCTAACAATTGTATTTTTTGTTTCTAGAGTGAGATACCCATCGGGATTAAAGCTGCCAATTTCAACAAAGTGAGTGCTAGCTGATCAAAATGCTTTATGATACTATTTGAACTGATTTGGTATTTTTCACTTGCACTGATAACCTAGTATTGCGTATTAAACATGAAATATGAAGCGACTTAAATAATCAGTCATGAGTGTGTTAATGGAGAATTGTACACAGTGCATGCATTTTCTCTTCAAATTTCATCAAATAGACTGAGTTGAGCATTACTTTATTAGAGATTACATTATATATTGCATTGTAGATTATAAGGGATTGATCATCTTTCCAGGTGAATAGCTGATCTGTTGATTGTTTTGTGTATTTAGTATTCTGAGGAAGCAAATACAGTAAAAGAGCTGAAAGACTGTGAAGAGGCAAATAAGCTTGGAGCAGTCAACAGCACACTGAGGTGAGAATAGACTTCTTCAAAACTGATCTGGCTATGATTTTATTTAAGCAATTGTTACATTTACCAAATCAAGTAACCCCATTATAACACAATTATCTGTATGATATCTGAGGTGGTATAACAAAGCATTATAATGTGCATCCTTAGTAGACCCTAAGCAAATCCAGGTTCAACCAAGTTGTGTTCTAAACGGGATATTCTGTGCTACTTTTTTAATCTTGTGTTACACCCAGAAGCTCTCCTGTGAATGCAGTGTTGTAACGTAATTGTGAAAACTCACTTGGACTGATTGTTCTCTTATTATGTTGTTTATTCTCTGAATATCTGTTTGGACCTTCCTTGAAGATCAAAGACAGTTGCATGACATAAACAAAGTTGCAAGTGTGAATTTCAAACAACTGTACATAAAAGAACCTTTGGCAGATTCCACTACATCACACACTCAAGATGTGGAATATAACTATGTTCCAGTCTTTATATTTACTGTGCTGCTTCTGGTTGTGATAGTTTCATTGTCAATATTGAGGATTCTCAATAAGTCAATTGCATCGTTAATGATAGTGGAGTTGTGCCATTATTCTAAGTCTACAGATAGACTCTGAATGTATTGGGATATTCAAACAACCCTAAACTATACTATGAGAATGGGGTAAAACACTCAGCAGAGTTTGTGCAATTTGGTCATATTAAAAGAACATGGTAGAGGTGGTTGTGTTGCATGCTTTTTAAAAATGCATTCTTACATACTCATTTCAATAATTTGCTTCCACACAAACCTATTTTCTTAATTAAGTGCTATTTTCTTAATATTATTGATTAAACTATTGGCTGCAGTATTTTGCCCACAGAATATACAGTCAATTCACTACAGTATATTCTGTAAAGAGCTTTGAGACATCTCAAAGATGTCATAAGGCGCTACATCAAATGCAAGGTTTATTATTATCCCTTGATGGGAATGGGAGAGAAGAAATTGCTTTTGGTATCAAACAGATCATAAATACTGCAGAAATTCCCCTTCCAGTATTTTTAATGTTTTCCAGATTTGGGATGGATGGTGGTGGGTTTGAAAAGAGAGTAAGAGAGGGACTTTTTATTACATTGTGTAAACTAATACATTTTTAAAAATAATTAATAATGAACACCCAACTTTGTGAAAGCAGCTAATTTTGGAACTTGTATCCCAGTTATTTTTAGGTTTGAACTGTATGTCGTTACATAAGTAGCAAAGTAGTTTTACACTTTAAAACTAAATCAACTGATGCTTCCAGTTAATTGTGGTGAGCTAGGTTATTTTACAAGAGCTAATGTTTACTTTTGATCAGTACATATTTGGAAAATCCACATCAGCAAATAAATGGAAATTTCAAAAGAGGCCACCTCTCTAAGGCCTTTTTGACATTGCCTGCACAACCTTGCCTTCACATTAAAATGTCATGCTTGGGTTGATGTGCCCTTTTTTATGCAGAGGCAACCTAAAATGTAGACGCTTTCTGTACATAAGGGGGCATTTGGGCCCACCGTATCTCCATATCCCTAATGTTCTTAATGCTCAGATATTTATCCAGTTGGCTTTTGAACTTCTCTATTGAGCCAGCCTCTCCTATTTTTACAACAATCCTGAGAAACTACAAAGAGATTTGTTACAATGGTTTGCAACATTTCTTCAGGAGTGGACTGGGACTGGTGTGGCCATGATTTTTGTGGAAACTTTTTCAGTTTAACTTAATCTTTGCATTTGGTATAGCGCCTTATTACGTCTTTGAGACATCTCAAGTGCTTCACAGAATATGCTGTAAAGTGAATTGACTGTATTTTTATGGGTGAAATTTGTTCACATTGAGGGAAGGATTATAAACAAGCCTTGTGACTTTTAGTTTTTTTTTCTGAATTTGGGTTAAAAATCAAATGAAGGCAACTGGTGAACAAAATCTAACTTCTATTTTTTAAAAAACAATTTTGTATTTTTATTTTAAAAAAGTGGTTAAATAAGAATAATCCTGGCTTGCAAAACAGTTGGCAGTAAATACTGTTTCACACGAGTCATTTTTGGAAAATTAAATCCCTGGAGTCCTGTAGCTCAGTGGTTAGAGCACTTGCCTTGCAAGCGAGACACCTGGGTTCAATTCCAGGCAGGGCGAAACCTTGGGCAAGTTTCCTTATTCCACACAGAGCCTAATAATAATCCCTCCAAAACAAAAAACAGTAATAAAATTGATCATTCTCAGTCCACGACTGTTTGTGGGACACTGTTGTGTGCAATTGGCTGCCGCGTTTCGCCCACAGATATACAGTCAATTCACTTTACAACGTATTCTGTGAAGCGCCTTGAGATGGCTAGAAGACCTGAAAAGCGCTGTATCAAATGCAAGGATTATTCCAGCGCCTTGGTACGTCCTCCCGATGTGAAAGGCGCTATACAAATGTAATCTTGTTGTTATAATAATAATTCTTGCATTTGATAGAGCGCTTTTCACGTCGGGAGGACGTCCCAAAGCGCTTCACAGAACACACTGTAAAGTGAATTGACTGTATATCTGTGGGCGAACACGGCAGCCAATTGCGCACAGCAATGTCCCACAAACAGTCGTAGATTGAAAATGACCAATTTATTATTGTTTTTGGTTTTGGAGGGATTATTATTAGGCTCTGTGTGGAGTAAGGAAACTTGCCCAAGGTTTCGCCCTCTGTCTGGAATTGAACTCAGGTCTCTCACTTGCAAAGCGAGTGCTCTAACCACTGAGCTACAGGACTCCACAAGTTGTTGTGGAGACTTGTTGTCTTGTTATTGAATTGCTGTAGTGTAGACTAATACTGTACAGATCTAGGAAACTGAATATAACATTCAATGAAAATAAACTTCATTTCTTTTCTAACATTGTTACATATGTAAAAAAGAAATGAAGTTTTTATGTGAGAATTATCATTATTGCATGGTTTGAATTTTAGCTTTGAGACATAATGGTTTCTATTTACTAGTGTCAGCTGTTTCCAGATGAGGAACTTTTTTTTTCCCCGTTACTTAAACCATGTTTAATATTGTACTGTTTTTAAATCAAGCCTAATGCTTTTCCCCTTCTATAGTCACCTTGATACATTCTCATTCTATTATGCTCATTCTATGAAAATTGATTGAATATTCATCCTTCAGATGAGACATTAAACCTAGATCCAGTTTGCCTGATCAGGTGGAGATTAAAAATGCAATGGCACTATTAAAAAACAGAAGAGAAGTGATTTTGTATCCTGGCTGACGTTCCCACAGATAAAATTGGTCATTCACTACATTTACCTACAAAATCATCCACTATATTTCACAGTAAATCCTGTAAAGTGCTTTGAGATGTTGTCCTGATATGAAAAGCACTGTATGAAATGTAAGGATTATTAATTTTATTATAGTTTCACACAAATGTAGATGTATATAACTTTTTATATTTTAGTACCAAATTGCTTTTTGTTTTTGACTCTAGTAATCAAACCAAAGAGGCTTTCATTGATTGGGCAAGATATGATGATGCACAGGACCACTTTTGTGAACTTGACGGTGAGTATCAATTACTTGAGTTGCAGCTAAAATGTCAAGATACGAATCGCTTGGATGCCTTATGCGACATGTGGATATTATTGATAAATTAAAGGGGAAGGAAAACCAGAGGAGTATTAAATTGACTTCACTTCAAAATTAAGACTAAATTCACCAATTTTCCAAATTCTGAACCTCAAATGAATTGAGTAAATCTAGACACGGGTGGGATTTCTCTCCATAAGTCTTCAAACTATAGTCTTGTTGGGTGATGCAACTCTCATAGTGCTTTGCAGAATATACTTTAAAGTGAATTGGACTGTATTTTGTAATAGTTAATCTCTTCCTCCAGATGAATTTTCTCCTGATGCAGAATATGTGGATCTCCTCCTGAATCCAGAACGCTACACTGGATACAAGGGATCATCAGCCTGGCGAGTGTGGAACAGTATCTATGAAGAGAATTGCTTCAAGTCAGTTTTTTTTTCTTAATCTCAATCCTATAGTTCCTAAAGATCCTTTATCCTCCTCATCCTTAAAGAAGCCCAATAGTTAGTAACTATCAATGTGCCAATAATTTTGAGATGCAAGTGTGCATGTATGGAGTGTTTCACACCTTAATGGTATCTGGAAGATTTATTTTCACTATGCTGAAATCATGTGTTTTTTGTATTTTCCCTGCTGTATTAACTGTGGCTTTATTAAATTGTGGCTACGTATCCACTGTATATTTTCTCAATGCTTTAGTGCTACTTTAGTGCTAAAATTGAAGTTTCTTTGTCCTAAAAGTAATTATCACTGTTGCAGGCCTCGTTCTGTATATCGCCCTCTTAATCCCCTGGCACCCATCAGAGGTGAGCTTCTGTACATTTATATATATTTTTGTATTTTAGCCCTTTTAGTTTGACGTGCTTCATGTGCCAATAGTGCTATAACTTTGCTTAAAGTTTGAATAAGCCAGTCTGTTTTCACATCTAGTTTTAAATTTTAAACCTCTGGGTATTCAAAAGAACTTGAGTCACCATTAGTTTAAAATCTGACACATGATCTGTCAAAATTATTTCCTGCTTTATGTGGATTGAAGTAGGATTAAGATTAAATGGAACTACTATTTTTTTTAATAAAAGAAAAATCTAGGGGACTTAAAAGTTTAACTTAAATTTATGAATATTTGTGACAAATTATATACACCTTTTGAATTTTTTTGAGTTCTCAAAAGTTAAAGCTTTATTTACATCCTTCATTATCTAGTTCTTCAATTTGTGTTTTCCAAGTGTATGATTGGGCTCATTGTGTGTGTAGAACTGCATCCCAGGTTGGCCTGGAGACAAGGAGATCAAAGATTAAGTTTTCTGTTCTTAAAAAAAGAGAGAAAGTTATTGACTATCAGACTTGAGTAGATGTTGCTTTGCTTACTGGTTTAAAAATGTGTTGAGGGTAATAGAGAAAGCACTTGCTCTTGGTTCTGTATTTACATGCCACCTAAGCGTGGAAATATCTTTGTTTGGAATGAAGTGAGTGTACTCTCCCTGGAGGGACGCACCCTTCTTACCTGATTTTGGAATATATTGCTACAATAACAAAATTACATTTGTGTCGCGCTTTTCATGTTAGGAGAATGTTCCAAGGCGCTGTAAGTTTACAGATGCAAACTCCCCAAAGAAAGATCCCAAATGTACAGACTGTTTATGTAAGATTACAGCTTTGAATGTGTGAAGTTTCTTGTTTAAAAATGTTAGATAAAACAAACTGTTTTAGGTGCAGATTGGCATAAGTGTGGTCCTGCGGTTTTGGAGGGGTTCTGAAAGAGATTTTACTCTCCACAATATATATTTCCTTATTTTGTCCCATTTTAAAAATGTGTAGCTCCTATGTGTTATGAGCTTCCACTCACTGGGTACTTCTGTGTACTTAAAAACTGAAACTCAATATCACATGGGTGATTTTTGATTTATTCATGCTCCCAGTCAAGAGTGTTTACCTTTTGTGGGAAAATTGCACATGTGAAATTATTTCTATCAAGTCCTTTGTTTTCTATGCGTATCACTTCTCATTCTAACCAGCAAAATTTCCATATTCCATATTCAAATGAGGTTTTCCTCACCGCTCAGAGCTCCACTAACTTTGAAAGCATTTCAAGGAAAATCTTAACCAATGTAAACTCAAAGTCCCAAATGTACAAACTGTTTATGTAAGATTACAGCTTTGAATGTGTGAAGTTTCTTATTTGAAAATGTTAGATAAAACAAACTAAGTTTTTTTTGTCACAGTTAACAGTAATGACTTATTTTCTCTTTTCAGGTGATGATGAAGGTAAGATTGGATACTTGTGTATATATGACCTAAATGACTGAAACTGCATATGGTACTTCAACTCCAGTTGGGTTATGTTTTTCAGATTATTTGTATGTCAAATTTTTTTTTAAGACTTGATGATGGGTAAGCTAGATTGAACCTGCAAAACTGGTCAGTAATGTGAAAAATGATAAAGAAACACAAACGCTAAATCTTCCATAGTTTGTTCAAAGTTTGTGAAAATTAAATGTCCTTGTTTATTGCATTGTTTTGAAAGTGAAAGTATTTTGCAATTCCATGACGTTCTATGAAAATAACAACTATTTGCTACAGTTGCTTTAAAATGTAATCAAAGGTAAAATGTTAGCAATTGTAGATTTTCAGTGAAGAAGTTTTAGATGAATTATATTCATAGCTGTATGTTTGGCTTTAGTAACTATCTAAAATTAGTTTTGTGATTATTATTTATGTCCTTTTGAATACAGTAAAACTCACATAAGTGATATCACTCGGGACCATAATATTTAATGTAGCTTGCTTAATGTCTGAGTTGCAGGCACTCTAAGTTGTATAAAATCCTATTTAATCAATCTACACTGAGCATGCGTAATTCACTGCAGCTGGTAAGTGAATATGCAATGACAGGTCAAGACTTTTTCTACTGTAATTAATTTTGAAGGGAATAGTACAAATTTGTTTTACATATGATTCAAGTAGGTAAAATATTCTGGTGTGATTGTAAGGCAATGAAAGTAAGACACTTACAGGCTTCACTGCTGATTTGAGTTTTCTGAGTACCGGTTGGGATTCTGCAATTAGTTTTAGCAACTCTGTGCCGGTGAATGGAAAAATCAACCAGGAATACTGCTCCTTTTTGCTATCCGGTTAACCCTGCTAGAAAATGTTCATTGGATAGAATCTCTCAGCTATAATGTCCTACATAGACATAAGTTCTAAACTTGCACATGAAGAATGATTAATGCAAGACTGCCTGTGCCCATTTACCATACCTTACCTTGGAGGTGCCACTATTTTTAGGAGAAAAGGTTTTTGCTGTTAATTAATTAGAGCTTCACATTATTTTATTAATACAATGATTTGTTTTTCTGCCTACAGGTGAATCATTCTACAACTGGTTGGAAGGTAATAAAAGAACAAATCAAACATGAAATATTTGAAAAATTCAATAAGAAAAAGCTCAGACTGAATGGATTAAGAGTATTTAGATGGTGTGGGTAAAGAGCAAGGAATTAGGATGGATGACTTCTTAAATGAGCAAACACTGATAAATTGGGCTCGATAACCTCTTATTGTTCTACTTTTCTATGGTTGTATGGATTGAGCTATTTAGTCAGCATGTTGCAGATGTAATTTTAATTTTTGATTGGTTTCTTGGCAAAGTATGCATCAGTTCTAGGCATTGACCTTTCAGAGTTCAGTAGCTGCTTAAGTGGCATGAGTGCTGATCTAGGCTCCATTTGTAGCATGTTTGCCTCTGGGTCAGAAGATTGTGGATTCAGGCCCCAGTAAGAGCTGGAACACGTATTTCAGGATGATACTCCAGGGCTGTAAGATATTGCTACATTATTGGAAATGTTGTCCTTTGAATGAAACATGAAACCAAGGCACAGTTAATGCCATAGTACTGTTTCAAAGTAACCCATTGTGTGAAATAGTTTAACATTTTGGCATGTCAAGATGCTATATCAAATGCATTTTTAAAAAAATTTATAACTATTTTGTGATCCTAATTCCTTAGTGTAATGACGGAAGTGTTTAGGAAAGGATAATTAATGTGAGTTTTTTTTACCTTCTATTTAACGTTTGCATGTTTTGGCGTTTGTTTGAGTTCTGATAAAAATAGTTTATGGAGTTTTGGGTACCCTTGTAAAGTTTTTAAATTTATAATAGTGAGGTAAAGTAGACTGAAGAAATTCCTTGTGATATTTTATTTAGAACTTTAAAATGTTAATTTTAAGATGCTTGCTCTTAAACGTTAGATCTTAAAGGTGGTCATAGTTCAAAGATTGAGTCCTCCCCCTGTAATATCTAAAATGTTATTGATGATGTAAATAAAATGCTTGCATTTGATATAGCGCCTTTTATTTTAGGTGAACTTCTCAGTGTATCACAGGGTGAAGTGTAGTGACTGTTTATTTGTAGATGGATATGGCAGCCAAGTTGCTCACAGCAATGTACCAGAAACAGCCATAAATGAATGACCAATTTTATCTAGGGATTCTGGCCAAGAAACTGGGTGAAACTGCCTTCTGTTTTTCAAATGGTGTCATGGGATTTTTAACGTCCTCCTGAAGAGATAGATGGGACATCTGTTTTATATTTCATCTGAGGGATGGCACCTCGAACAATGCATCACTTCCCCAACAATACATTTGAGTGTAGAATGTAGACTGAGCTCCAAGATGTTCAATGACGGTGAGCAGTGAAACATAGAATTTAAAGCACAGTTTTTTCCACTGACTGGGTATTCTTTTCCTCCCATAAACATACACACAAATATTCACTTACCAGATAAGTATTTCAAACTGAAGCCAGTCTTTCAGTGTTAACTTGCTGGCGGAATAATATTAAGTGTAGACATCTCTTGTTTCCAGTGAAAGATGAACTAGTTGATTAAATTTGAATTTACACTGGTGATAAGATGGTAGTGAAGCATTTATAATCTACCACAAAATACTGAATGACATACAAAAGCAGAAGTCACGGGGAACACTCAGCAGGTCAGGCAGCATCTATGGAGAAAGGAAAGTGAGTCAACATTTCGGGTCAATGACCCTTCGTCAGCACATATATCAACTACAAAGTTGATATGTGCTGTGAAATTGAAACGTTCTGCCTGATTTTGATTAATTTTTGTATTCTAGGTCTTTGTCTTGAAAAGAGGGTGTTTTATAGATTGATTTCTGGACTGCATACAAGCATTAATGTGCATCTCTCTGCAGAATATCTCCTTGATGGTAAGTACAAATGTTTGCGAATTGAGGAATGTTTTTCTGTTTTACTGTTTTTTTTTATAGTTAAGTTAAATATGTAGTTCATTATAATAACTTGTGCGGGTGGGTGGTATTGCTCATGGCCTTGATCAACATTGTTTTTCTGTCTCTTCCTCCCCATTACCTATTGCGTCCTTGTGCTTCCTCTTTTGTTTTTGATGGATTTTTTTAAAAGTCCACTAACATCAGAAAATATTACTCATTCTTGTACTTCACCTGATGTTTTTTCCAAATCACAATTTGAAATGTCAAATCACCCAGTCCTGTTTAATCACTTTAGCCTATCTCATATCTGCTTAACCGCAATACATATAGCTTCCTGAAGCAAACTCGTACTGCTTATTGCATATGCATAGAATGTGTCAGTTTCTACTGTTGCACCACTGCTGATGTCAGTTCCTTTGTGAAGTGACATCAGCAGCAGTTCTTGTCGATGGTGCACATGTAAAGCAAGTGACATTAGCAGCACTTCCTACACTTACCGCACAGGAAATGAGAGAGCAATCTGATGACTTGGATGACAGTCATTTTTTAGTGGGGGAAACCGAATGATCTATGCCAGATGGCTGAAGTGTGTTGTCCTTCTGGTTCCTAAAGGGCACCGGCATTAAAAATGAACTCGGCCATCTAACTAAATGCCTTATTACTTAGTTTCTCTTTGTGTAGTTTTAAGTATTATGCAATGTGTTGTTTCAGATGTATGGGGAAGATCTAGATGGGGACCAAATGTAAAAGAATTCCAAAATCGGTTTCATCCTACCAATACGAAAGGGGAAGGACCCAGAAGGTTGAAGAACCTGTATTTCTTGTACTTAATTCAGTTGCGAGCCTTGTCCAAAGTAGCTACATATTTTGAACGTTCGATCGTGGATCTTTATACTGGGAATCTGACTGAAGACACTGTTACCAAGAAACTGTTGCTGGAGATTTTCAATGAGACCAAGTAAGAAAAATGTTGAGCTGTACACACAAATAATCATTTGCTTTCCTCCATGTTAATTTTCTTAAATAAAATTACAGTCTATAAAGAGATAGCATATTATGATTTTCCTCCTATCAATTTCAAATTTTATGATTAAAATGTTGGAAATGAGAAGTTTTCGGTTTCAAACAGACTTTGTGGATCAGAGAAAAGAAACCAGGATTGTCAATCACTTGTTACTTCTATACACCAAGTAATTGGTAATGAAGTGGCAAGAGACTTGAGTAGCTTGTTTTTCCCCTCTAATCATGGAAATCCAAACTTGCTTGCTAAATTGTCATTTGCCAGCCAGAAACCTTGGAAACAAAATAGAAGTGGTGTTCTCCAGTTCTAACCAAAACAAAGTGTTAAGAGCACAATTCCTGACATGAAGATATAGATTACACGGTCACAGTCTGGTTGCAACTGAAAACTCCTCATTTCCAATGTATGTTATGCACAAAACTCATGTGTCAGCCTTGCTCCACTAGTAGCATTTTTTCCTCAGAGTCAAAATTGTGGGTTCAAGCCCCACATCAGGACTTGAACTGCTATGGTGTAAGCTGACACTCCAATATAGTGCTGGGCTGTGCTGCTTTGTTGAATGTAGTTTTTGTTTGGTTGAAATATTAAACTGAAGTCCCACCTGCCTGTTCAGGTGGAATTTAAAAATCCCATTGGACTATTTGAAAAGAGAAGGGAGTTTCTCCTGGAGTCCTGGCCAACAAATTTCCCAAATAAAATTGGTCACTTTTGTCAATTGCTACGTTTTGCCCACACAATACAGTCAAACCACTTTACAGAAGCACTTTGAGAAGTCTCGATAACATGATAAGGTGCTATATCAAATGCAAGGATTATATTGAAATGCAAGGATTAATTTGACCCAACTAATTTGTCCCATGGTTTATCCTCCACGCAAGCCCCCACCCTTCCTGTTCCCTCTTCTATACTCCCTTCTCTCTCATGTATGCATCCCGTTTCCTCTTAGTATTGATGCCATTTGTTTCCTGTAGCAAGTTCCATATTCTCACCACCCTCTGGGTAAAGAAGTTTCTTGTAAGTTCCCTATTAGATCTACTACTGGTTATCATATTCATGGTGTTACTCGCCACAAGGGGAAACAGCCTATTAGCATCCACCTTAGCAAATCCTTTCATAATCATAAACATCTTTATCAGGTCCCCAATGAATTGCCTCAGCACTAGGAAGAAAAGCTCTAACTTGTCCAATACTTCTTGATAACTACATCTACTCATCCCTGGCAACTTATCTGTAAATATACTGTACTCTCTGATGCTATGTGATGACATCATAGCTGCATTGCATCTCTTTTGTCATATATAATTTTGTCATGTATAATGTATTGAGGAAAATAGTATTTCAAGCGAAATTGGGTATTTATTTTTCTCGTTTTATTTCAACAGATCATTCCCGATGCACTTTGATGAGAAATCCATGTTTGCGGGCGACAAGAAAGAGGCTAAAACACTGAAGGTAGAAACAAAATATTTTGCTTAAAAATATAATTATAGAACTTATTGATCATTAATTATAGAAAAAGCCAAATATTCAGCATAATCCAAAGATGTGATTTATACAATTTTAAACTTCATGTTCTATTAAGTAGGCAAAACTTTTCTCAAGTTTTTCTTAAGCTAGGAAAAGTAATGAATGGTGAGGACGATAATAGCAGAGTGCAAGAGAACATAGATAGACAGGTAAAATGAGCAGACACGTGGCAGATTAAATTTAATGTGAAGAAGTGCAAAGTGATGCATTTTTTGAGGAAGAATGAGGAGAGGCAATATAAGCGAGATGGTAGAATCTTAAAGGGGGTGAACGAACAAAGAGACTTGGGGGTTCACAGAGATATAACTAAATATTTGAAGGTGGTAGGACAGGTAGATAAAGCTGTTAAAAAGGATTCAGGATACTAGGCTTTATAAATAGGGGCATAAAACACAAAAGTCAGGAAGTTATGATGAAGCTTTATAAAACACTAGTTAGGCCTCAGCTAGAATACTGTGTTCAGTTCTGGGCGCCACACTTTAGGAAGGATGTCAAGGCATTGGAGAGGGTGCAAAGGAGATTTACTAGGATGGTACCAGGAATGAGGGACTTCAGTTATGAGCAGAGGCTAGAGATGCGAGGATTATTCTCCTTGGAGCAGAGAAGATTAAGAGGAAACTTAATAGAAGTTATGAGGGGATTTGATAGGGTGAACAAGGAGAAACTATTTCCACTGGTGGGTGGGTTGGTAACCCAAGGACACCGATTTAAAATAGTTGTTAAAAGAAACAGAGGAAAGGTGAAGAGAAATGTTTTCACACAGTTTGTTGTTTGGATCTGGAATGCATTGCCTGAAAGGATAGTGGAAGCCAATTTGATAACAACTTTTAAGAGAGACGTAGATAATTATTTGGGGAAGGTTAAGTTTGCAGGGATATAGGGAGAGAGCAGGGAGTGGCCTCGTTCTGTACTGTATGATTCTATGAAGTTGCAGGGTTTTTATCTGCACTGGAATTCCTGTATGTTCAAGGTTCTTGACAGATATTGGCATTATTTACTATATTTCTGTGGTTATGTGATTTTGGCTGGCAGCTTTTTTATTCATTTTAAAGTAATAGGTGCCAGTCAATGTATTAAAGTAGTGGCTGTGAGTCTTCGTGGAGTGATCTTTGAAGAATTGTGAGCAAAGATCCTGCTGCACAGTTGGAGGATCAATTTTGATTCGGGAGAGTCTGTTCATGCTCAGAGTACTTTGTGGAACTCTGCTTACTTTGCAGAACACAAGTACTTTGGGCATTTGTTGAGCACTTAGCTGAAATAACAAAAGGGCAGAGCTTGGGATTCTGGTGGTACAGGTCGCAACAAAAAATAGTACTAAAGGAAAATGCTGAAATGTGGGCTATGTAGAGTATGTGACCAAGTCAACCAGGCAGGGAAGTTATTGTAGTAATTATGATGTCCATATAGTCTTTGATATTGAGCCAACAATTAATTGGCTTTTCTCATTGCTTTTCTGCATTTCCAACAGTTTAGATCACAACAAAACATCACATTTACTTGATTGAATATTTCGTGATTTAGGCCATAATTTATTTAAAACACTCAGCTAGATTATTGCTAATGTTCCACGTGGCATTTCCAGCCCATGGGTTGGCCACAATTGGTGTAGATTACAGTGAGTGATTTTTGTTGTTTACCTAGCTAATTATTTAGAAATTGTTTTACTTGGTTCTAGGTAGGATCAATGTTTTTAGCTTCAACACATACTTCTTTTCACAGGAGGAATTCAGGCTCCATTTCAAAAATATCTCTCGTATAATGGATTGTATTGGATGTGACAAGTGCAGATTATGGGGAAAGCTGCAGGTTTGTAGATTTATATAATCCTGTATAACAAGAAATGTTTGGTAATCTCTACTTTTTTTGCATTTTGGAATTCAATTTTGTATGTTACTGTAAATGGAGTTAACATTTAAATGGCCACCAACTTTAGAGTTAATGTGAGAATGTTCTCTTGTTGGTGAAGACTGATCTATTAACTAAATTGCAATTGGATAGGAATCAAACAATACAGTTTCTGGTCCAAGTGGTTTGGAAGCTGCTCATTGAAAATAAACTATTGTTTATTTCAGAGAATAATTTTTCTGTATAATTATAATTTTCTCAAATTATATTGTTTGGTTATTAGTTGAGTGTGATTCAAAAGCAAAATGTATTGTGGAAACCCTATTTCAAGGGACAAAATAATAGTTCATCCTCGTCATCCTCCACATATCTAAATACAGAATCATTGAGGAATTCACAAGAGGAGTAGTTTCCTCTTTAAGACTCTTTTATGCCATTACTTGTGTTGCAAAACATTACAAATTTGCATCTGGGAAGAGGTTCCAAGTTGCTTGTCAGGAGGTGCCCTTTATATAAGGTGAGGCCTCCCTAATGGCCCTTCAGTTTGCTTTTCTCCAGTTGAGAAATAGACTGCCATGCATGGTTTGTTTCAAAACAAAATTCCTGACTTTGTAAAAGATATCACAAAAGTCTGGACTCCAGCTTTGGCCAAAGTACTCCTAGGCCTTTATGTGGCATATGGTTCTGATCAGTGCCTTTGATACCTCAGTGTGTTTCTTCAACGTGTCAAGTATGCTTAGACATTTCTGCCAGCTCCCAGGTAGATTGAATAAACTACGGGACATTATTAAGGGAAAAAATCAAATGAAGTCAAATTGCACAAGCAGTACTAACCAGTTCTGCAGGTCTCAGCCTTTCTTCACCCAAATCGGCTTACACAACACTCCCACATACCTTCCCTATAGCTCCACACACTGCTACAGAATAGGTAAACATTCCATGCAAGGAAAAAACTTTGTGTTATGCTGTGACTGACCATGCTAGGCAAGAGTCCTCAAGGGGTTACCAAACACGATTGACACCTTCAATACCAAACTTGGGGTTTCAGTATTTGGTAGTACAAAACATGTCTGGTGAATCTCCTGTCAGTGCACACTGGAAAAAGATGACTTTATTCTTTTGCCAGTCTGCCACTTTCTTCTAAATTAACACTGATCGGAGAACCTCAGGTACTAACTGACTGGAAAAGCCCACTGCTGTCAGCAGCTAGCCTAAAGATAGTGAATGGTTCCCTTAGTGGCAAGGTTTTGTCTCACTTGGTCCATGGCTACTCTGTGAACTCTTTACAGAGTAGCTTTGTCTGCTGGTGAGCTGGTTTGTGTGAAAGGATCTCCCCTGTTCCTCCTTGACCTTTCTGCTGCCTTCAATGCTGTTGACCACTCTGTCCTCCTCCACTGTTTCTCCTCAACCTTCATGGTTCTGTCCTTGAATGGTTCCAATCCTACCTCTCACGCTGTCTATAATTCATCTCCACAAACCGTTTCTCCTCTAGCCCCCACATTGTTTCATGCAGCGTTCCTCAGGGCTCTGTACTCGGTCCCCTCCTCTTCAATATCTATATGCTCTGTTTTGGTGACATTATCTACAGACATGGGCTCAACTTCCACATGTATGCGGATGACACCCAACTCTTATCTCTCTGCCTCCACCCTCGACTCTAGGACCACTGTTGTCCTGACAGAATGTCATACATCAAATCCTTATGAGAGCTAACTTTCTACAGTTGAATGTCAGTAAGACTGAGGCTTTCCTGATTGGCTCCCGTTAGCACCTCCACACCTCAGGCGCTGACAGCATCACTATCCAAGGATGCACACTCCACCTTGTTTGGCCCTCAACTATCCTTTCTACCCCATAACCATGCCATGACCCGCTCTGCCTTCCCCCACCTCCGCAACATCGCCCGGCTCCACCACTGTCTCGCACCACAGGCTCCCAAGACCCTCATACACACATTCATAATATCCAGGCTCGACTTGCAAACTCACTGCTTGTCGGCCTCCCCAACTCCTCCCTCCATAGGTTGTAGATCATCCAGAGCTCTGCAGCACATGTCCTCTCAGGCTGCGTGACCTTATCACCCCCAGCCTCGCCCGACTGGCTTCTGATCACACAGGTTCATGATCCGGGTCCTCACCTTCAAAGCCCTCCATGGCCTTGCTCCGCCCTATCTCCATGACCTGCTAACACCCTACCAACCTATATGCTCCAGTCTGCTTCACATCCCCCGCCTCACCTGCCCCACCAATGGTGGGCGGACCTGCATCCACTCTGCCCCCATCCTCTGGCACTCTATCGCGCAGACCCTCTGCCTTGCCTTCTTGAAGACCCATCTCAAGACCCTCCTCTTCAACTGCCTTTGATCACACTCCTTCCCCAACCCCCTGCCTTCCACATTCTCCCCACCCCTCACCCCAATCCTGAAGCTCGGATCCAAAACACTGATTGTCCAGTTCTACCAATGTGAAAGACGCTATACAAATGTAATTTTGTTATTCTGCTATCTACAAGTCTAAGTCTTCTCTTGCTACACCACAAACTCTCTTTGGAATTACATAGAGTGCTTGATTATTAAGGTCCCCTCATTTTCACTTCTACCTATGAGCTTTCTTATCAGCATTTCTGCACTTAAACCACCAAAGGTTCTTATACTGCCCTATCTATATGTCTTTGAAGACCGAATGAGCTCTGAGGAGTTCTTGAGACTTTCACAATAGGCAAGAGTAAGAATTAATGATACTCTTCCAGACCACACAGAACAATTGCCTAACAAGTTAGGAAAGTTAATGCTTTAAACTGAGGAGTCTGAATTTATCTTCATCAGTAATAGTACCTCTAGTCAACATCTCTGAATATCCCATAGATTTTTTAGGATTTGCCCAGGGCCACCGTCTGGTTCATTATTAAGGACATATAGATCGACTGTTTTAAAAACAACCTCCTGTTGCAGTCGGGCCTAATTTGCTTCATCATGCCTCCTGTGCAGTCGCAGGGAGATTGGCCTATTAAGTGTTATTTGATCATACAGATCTTTAGTTTGCCTCTTCCTGAGAGTTCAAGTGTGCCTGCGTGCGTTATATGTGTAATAACGACAATATGTAAAATGTGTGTTACATTCTTATCTCCTGTCCAGACTCAAGGTTTGGGCACTGCTCTGAAGATTTTATTTTCAGAACGGGAAATCCAGAGTCTTCCCGAGAACAGTCCATCGTCAGGCTTTCAGCTCACTCGTCAGGAAGTTGTTGCTCTTCTGAATGCATTTAGCAGGTAAGAAATACTTTCATAAAGTTTTGGATTTATTTGCAAAAGGAATATATTGTTCAAGTTTAGTTTTCAAAAATTTGTGTTAAAACCATGATGAGACACAGGACTGGTTAATAGGTTTATATGCAACTTTCGTTAAAACATCAATATGTATTTGGAGAGGGGATGAAATGAATTTGTTACTTGAGTTTTCAGTATTGTTCTCATAAGAAATATTAAATAATCCCTTGAGATTCTCCGTTGAGAAGAGTTTTGTGTTTTATTACATATTTTGTTGTTTTCAAAGAAGAAATATCCTTCAAATATCCTTTTTTGAATTTCAGCAGAGGGTTTCTTAAAAGACAAAGTGCTTAATGGTATTGGAGCATTTTAGAGCTGCTTATGTTCTGTTCTAGAGTAACAAGCCTCTTGGAAATTAAGCCCTTTTAAGAGTACTTGTTTTCAGTCACAAAAAAATGGCTTCAGGCATTAAAATACTATATAGTTTGGATGCTTGAATAACTTTACACTGATGTCTGTTCTTTCAGGTTGTCAAATAGTATACAAGAATTGCAAACCTTCAAAATGCTGTTGAAAAACAAGAGGTAACAAATGCTGTCGGGAGCTACAATGGCAGGTGCTTGTAGGATTGTAGGATTGCCCCAAATATTGGCATTCACCAGAATTTCAGACTCTTCAGGGATTCGTAACTGTTAGAAATGTTACAGTGTAGAATTGTCTTGAACTTCATTCATCAAAATATTGATAATCCGAACAAAAGGTGATCTACACTGTTCTGTTTCCTGGTGTTGATGAACACATTTTACATTTCTGAATCGCTTGTTCCTTCACTCTCTTTAACATTTTGTTCAGCAACCTAATTTAAGTGAAGTGCTCTGAAAGTGGCTTATTGTTGCTACCCAAATTGTGGTGTTCGTTGTTTGCCTTTTTTTGGATTATTTACGTTTTGTTTGAATTCAATGATAACCAAATGTCTCAGTTGAAAAAATATAAAAGTATATACATTTGTGATTATTTGTCTGCACTGATGTTCTGTTAATTGTTTTTTTTTTCGAACTCCTATGGCTTTGGGGTTTCTGTGGCTTCACAGAGCTTCTGTTACACACCATCCATCATCAGTTTTACATACTGAAGATTCTGATCTGAATGGCTGAATTAAATTATAATTAGCTTGTCAGCATGAACAGAGTGCATGCATTTTGCAGACTCTGAATCCTTTCCAATGTAAAACAAAAGCCCAACCTATTCATTTAATCTAATTGTATAATCTCTACATTGCAAGTCACCTGATTACATGACAGTTTTGTAATGAATAAAAGCAATTTATTGGAAAATGTATTGCAGTTTCTGCAAAATGAGCTGATAGTATATCTCACTCGTGTTTAATTGTACACTTGAAACCTGTGGGGAAATAAAGCAGTTTTTAATGTTTAACTTAAAGGGGTTGTAAATCTACTGCAGGAAAGCTCTATTAATGAGTTAAAAAAAGGTTCTTTGAAATTGCCTCTTCAAATTTACTTAATCTGTGTAAGCAAATCCTTCAGACTATATTTCACACACCAAAATTCTACATTTTATAATATTGTTTTCTTGAGCAATAGTTAGCTTTTCTGAATGTTTTTCCTGTTACTTATGTTTTGTGAATCACTTCCAATAACTGTTTATTTCATATTTAAATATTCTGAATCAAGCAGAAACTCTGGTCTGACCTCACCTGTTAATGTATGTGATAGACAATGTCTTGAGGAAAATGGTGATGTGTGTGCATAATACAAGTAGACGTTAGAGCAAGTTTTTTCATAAAAATCTTTCACAAGTAACAAGGTGATTATAATTCCTTTCCAAAACTGTACTTATTGCTTTAAGCTTGTGTTGAAACATTTCATGTTTAATTGTTATGAAACATTTTTAATCCCTGTGTTGCTGACAAGAGGAAGTTTCTTGGTGCGAAAATGTCTGGTTCACATGGTCAAAGTATTTGTGTTGAATTTACTCTAAAATGTCAAGATCTATGCTTGATGTGTATGTATCCTTCTCCTTACTCAAATTTGTAAGTGGAGACTTTTTACCCATGGCAGATACAAGTTTGCACTTACAACAACAAAATTACATTTAGAGGCCTTTCACGTTGGGAGGATGTCTCAAGGCGCTGGACAGTCAGGGGTCAGGACCCGAGCATGGGGGATGGGTGGGGTAGGGGTGAGGGAAGGTTGAGAGGTGTGAGGGCGACCGAAGGCAACATCGAAGAGGAGTGTCTTGAGACCGGCTTTGAAGGAGGCAAGGGAGGAAGCGAGGTGAAGGGACTGTGAGATGGAGTTCCAGAGTGTAGGGGCAGAGAAGCTGAAAGCTTGACCACCAATGGTTGGGCGGGAGACATGGAGCAGACCGGAGCCTGCAACAGAGGGAGCGGCAGGTTGGTAGGGAGTCAACAGGTCAGAGAGATAGGAGGGGGCAAGGCCATGAATGGCCTTGAAAGTGAGGACGAGGATTCTGAATTCGATCCTCTGGGGGATGGGGAGCCAGTGGAGTCGGGCGAGGGTGGGAGTGATGGGGTCATGGAGACTGGTGCGCGAGAGTACACGAGCTGCAGAATTTTAGATGATCTACAGCTTGTGAAGAAAGAGTTGGGAAGGCCGATGAGGGTATTTCCATAATCTGACCTCAAGGACACGGTCAAACCGCATTATCCTGAACTCAGTCAGGCCTTCAGGAAAGAAGGGAAGGGCTGTCAGCTGGAAAATAATTACTTCTCACACTGAAGGACAGAAAATCACTTGTGTAATTCCTCCTCACACTTTCCCAGAAACAGATGGATGACCTAGGACTGGATTATCTTGTTGGCAAGTGAATGATGTTTGGGAAAAGAGGGTTTGCTTTTTTAAAATTAAAAAATATATATAATACATATACAGGTCATAGCCAAAAGAACAAATAATTAAAATGTTCCTTTAGTTTTACTTCTCTCAAATTTATTTTACAGGGTATAGTGATCTTAGATGAGAGGATGAGCTTTGATGGGGTGAATGACATTTGCTGGTTCCCTAAACCTCAACGCATTTTTAAAAAAAACCTGTTGCAATGGTCTTATTTTAGCTCTGATAGCATCTGATATTAAATTACACCATTTAAGGTGGGTCTGAGATTTCCTTTTATGATATTCAGAAGTCTGACGTTGGGGAAAATTGGAGCAAGTTTATAATTAGGAATGCAAACATTCCATATCAACTACTGGAGTATCATGGACCTTTTAATTTGTAATAATCCCATTGCCATCCTCTTTGTAATGATCCACCATGCTTTTAAATATTTAATTAATGTTCTAGTACTAAGAAGTCCACAGACAAACAGGATATGTGTATGTGATTAGTATTTTGCCCTATTTGTTAACCCTTGGACTGCCACAGGTAGCTCCAGTCTCCATGGGCTAGCATGTTTATTTGCAGCTCACTAGAACACTTGGAGGAAAAAGAATATTACATTGCGAAAGCTACTGAAATCAAGATTACTACTTCAGTAATACTTGACCTTGAATTACAAAAAATAAGTTTAAAAGATTTAAAATAAAATTACACAATTGATATAGGTTTAATGTTTGCCTTGTAATCATTATATCCTGTTTTGCTTGTATCATTACATTTTTAACCTATTCTGATTATTTTACATCCCTATTTTTTATTTTGAAATGTGTAACTTTCTAGTTCTCATGGTATATTTTTGAAGCTAGAACAATTGTATTTGTTTTGTCATATTAAAAAAAGTCAAATATGCTTTACACTCAAAAAATGCTAACCATTAAAAATAGTCTTTGATAAAAGTTGTCAGACACTGGAAGTGGAGAGGCTGCAAATGAGTAAGCTTATTAGCAGCTCCCACAAGGAGATATCACTTGTACACGGACACATCTGTGGCATCCCAAAGGTTAAGTCGAGCAAATGAAAGTTGTAAATTTTAAGTTTGTATTTTGCATAAGTAATAACCACTGTTGTTTATTACAAATGCTGCTTTACCCTCCTCCACTAGTTAAAATTTTAGGAGAGAAGCTGGATTATCTGATTATTACACAGACCATTTTGCAGCATTCCTTTCAAATACAGCAGAAAACAGTATCTAATAAAGCATTTTTTTAGCAGTTTAACATGTTTTAGCTGAAAGTATATTATTGGTTATATAGGTAAAATGGATAATTTCTAAATGTGCACCATAGTATTAAAATAATCTGAAACTGTAAAGTGCAATCAGTACACTAGAACAATTAAAATGTCAATACTCCTTAAAAAAGGTAATTTTAATGAATGAGTGTATGAAAATGCATTTTGAGCACATTTTTTGCAAATGCTGACTGAGACCCTAAGATGAAAAACCCAGTTTTTTCTTTCCCCTTTGCTCCACTGCTTTGTTAAAATATTAAAGCAAATAACAAAACTTGGTATTTTGTGTAACATTTCACACCACTTTTATTTGCATGATCAGCACTAATATTTTCTGTGCATCTGTGCCCTGCCTTAAGTAAAAAGTTGCTTGCTTGCTCATGTGACAAAACTGATTGTAAAAAAAAATGATTTTTATTTTATATAAATCTTCAATTCATTCACCCCAATGTTCTGAACCTTCCGTAATTAAGTTCTGATCTTTATATGCTTGTCCTTATCTATTACTAAATATAAAAGAAACAATTGAACAATGTTGCATTGCACTTCTAATGTGTTTACTGTACCCATGAATATATTTATTTCAAGAGTAATAAATTTTCCTGGCTATCCACTTTGAATATCTGCCTTATTTGTTGTTTAATTGTGTTGATTAACTTGGAAATTTATGATATGATTTTATTTGCTAATTTGTTTATTTATTTGTGGTATTTTAACTTGCAACAATAAACTGGAAAAGGAGGAATTGAATCTAAAATCTTCAGTTGCTCTATACCTCACAGATCCAAAGTTAGTTTCAGTTGCCTTGGTTTCAGAAACTTAAAATGTTTCTTTAATGTGTTGATCCCTGCCTGTCCAGGGCCTTGGGACATTCCTCCTGATGTGAAAGGCGCTATACAAATGTGATTTGTTCTTGTTGAACTAAACCTCACTTCCACCATGTTATTGAGGCAGAATGCCTGATTTGCTTCAGAAAATGTGATGCTGTCATCTGGGTCCCCAAGTGGTAAGTGTACCTGATATGAGTGTACAGCAAATGCCTGATAAGTGCAAAAAGAAAAAAAAAATCACCAACGGAATTGTAAATGCATTCTTTGCTCTGTCTGAACATTGTCAAAAGCATTATTTAAAAAACACAGTAATGTGTGAAGTGCACAAAAACATGGATTTTTCTCATTCCCCATAACTGGAAATTATGAGTTTTAATAAATAGGAACAACAGGCTTGTTTCTCAATTTTTTATTTTTATCTATAATTCAAATAGCATGATCTTATCAGTTTCACCCACCTTCATGCATGTCTTCAAATCATCAAACTCCTTTCAGTGTTAAGTGAACTAAAAATCCTCTCTGCATTCCCTAATTTCCAATTAGTTGGTCCTAGCCAACTATCTAATTGGACTTTTTTTAAATTGTGAGGAATCAATCACATGGTGAGTGTTTGTTCACATTGATCTTTTGGGCAAGCTGTCAAGTGGTGATACTTCCCCATACAGCTGAAATGGAAGAAGTCAACCCAGAGCACTCTCAAATAATCTACCAGTAAAGGAACAACTCATAGCAGATTGATAATAAATTGCAGAACAGACTAAGGAAAAACTAGAAGTGGGAAATGAGTTATTCATATTCTGCAAACAGCCAGATACTATTCTAAACTGGGTTTACACTATTGATCTTGTAAATGTCCTCAGCAGTTTAAATATTTAATGGCTGAGCTACAACCTGATTACTACAATGGTTTTACAGACTGCTACGTTAACAATTATTTAGACTTACTGTTGCACACATAGCAATATAAACTTACAATAATTCGAGCTACAGAAGTCTTAACTGGTGTAACAAAGGAAAGCTTCAAAGAAATATCACGCACATTAAATGGTTGTATCTGATGGTTTAAAGGGAAGATGCATTTACTTGCAGTATTTCCAGGTCAGTGTATTTACATTTATGTAAACTGGTATGCAGTTCCATGGTCCCTCTGATTATCACCTATGATTATTCTTCTTCTATCAAGCTAGATCATGAGTGTCAACAGACTCAGACTAATGGGCATGAAATATTAGTGAGAGGCATGAAAGCTGAGCATGATCCTGTTCTCCCCTCGTGTTGTTCTGTCCACGATCCACCCACTTATCACCAATGAAGAGTAGAAAAAGCAATGAAGAATAGGCGATTCTGGTCTGTATGGCTTAGTATTGAGAAATTATGCGTTGAACTACTTATATTTTAGTTAACAGGTGCCTGACATGTGGAAGCTTGTTGCAATGCTTGAGTAATTTGTGTCCTCTCCCGCACCAGGCTCCATGACCCTATCACCCCATCCTTGCTCCACTGGATTCCCATCCCCAGAGGATAGAGTTCAAAATATTAATACTTACATTTGATACAGTGCCTTCTCATGTCTTTGAATTTCAAGGCGCTTCATAGAATATACTGTAAAGTGAATTGAGTGTATATTTTGTAGGTGAAATGCAACAGCCATTTGCGCACAGCAGTGTCCCATAAACCTGGATTGAGTGACAAAATTATTATTTTAAAAAAATTTGAAGGCATTAATTATTACCCCAGGAAACACAATCTGGCAATTGACTCACAACTGGGTTCCTACTTACTGCTAGGTAAACAGGCAATGTGGAGTAAGGAAACTTGCTTAACCCAGGTCCTGACCCCTGACTGTCCAGAGCCTTGGGATGTCCTCCCGATGTGAAAGGCATTCTATAAATGTAATTTTGCTGTTGCAAGACGAGTCCTCTAACCAATACGCTACAGGACTCCACAAATCCTTGACTTCACCTTCAAAGCCTTCTACAGCCTTGCTCCTCCCTACCTCTGTGATCGGCTAACACTGCATCAACCCATCCGCTCCTACTGCTCAGCAGGCTCTGACCTGTTTCATGTCCTCTGCCTGGCCCGCCCCACCATTGGCTGTCAGGCCTTCAGCCTCAATTCTTTGGAACTCCATCCCACAGTCCCTTTGCCTCGCTCCCTCCTTTGCCTCCTTCAAGGCCCGTCCCAAGACCCTCTTAGATCGTGCCTTCAGTCACCCTCCTACCCCTACCTTCCCTGACCTGCACCCCTCTTGATCCAAACTCCCTGCTCGGGTCCAAATCCCTGATTGTCCAACGCCTTGGGACGTCCTCCCGACATGAAAGGCGTTATACAAATGTCCAGAGTTTCGCCCATACACTGGCAAAGTGAATCTTTTCGTCAGAAATGGAATATGGGTTCTCTCCCCAGAAAGACTCTGCTTGCTCATCTATTCCCGGAGAGTATTGAGCGCAGGTTGACAAGAACCCAGGCTTGGGCATCTGAGAGTTCTTGTTGGGGTACTGTGGAGGTTTAACCTAAATCCATCTGCCTTTCACCTTCCCTCTCAGTTTTCAAAACCCTTTAAAAAATGTATCTGACTGCTCATTCAGTCATCTCCTTCATACTACCTCAGTCTCACATCCTCCTCAGGCACCTCACTCCATCTCTAAGTGCTCAAGAGGATTAACTCCGTGAAAGGTGCTACAATTATAAACTGTTCTTGAGATTGTGAACTTAGAACTGGGAAACTGAAGCTTACCCGGAGTTAAAGATTTTTAGGCACAGCAAAGAATTCCTGAATGTGTCAAATATCAAAACTGACCGAAACACATCCACGACATTGAGAAACACACTGAACCTTACCTACACTCACATGTAGGATTACTTGGTGCATCTGAAGAACCCCATGGTTTCAGTTCAGTACAGGAACAAAAAAGCCTTCTGTAAGATTGGTAATATCAGGATTTGATATTAATTTCTAACTTTGGTTTAGTTACATTTGGACAAGAACATTTTTTCTTTAACAGTAGGCAGGAATGTCCAAGGCACATAGCATTTTCTAATTTCCCAAGGTATCTGCTGAAGTATTCCAGCGCAAGAAAAATTTGCTAAGCATCTCAGGGTCTAATTTATTTAACATTTCATCCACTACCTGTCTGGCTCTCATGGCTTAGGTTCTTACGATGCCTCAGATTGGAGGGTGATTCTTTCTAGTTTATAAAGCACCATGTAACAACTACTAATACATTGCCATAATTGAGTCCAAGAGAGGTATTAAGGGTATGGTGAAAGGGCTGGGCATTGGAATTAATAGATCTGCCAAGATTTAATAAACTAGTAGAATAGACTTGATGGGCTGAATGGCATCATCGTGTTCCTATTTAAAGTCCTCCATGATCTTTCTTCTCCCTCTGCAACCTATCAAAACTTCACCAACCTGTCCGCTTCCTCTGGGCTGCTCCACATCCCCTGACCTACCTACTCCACTATTGGCGATTGGGCCTTAAGCCTTTCTGCCCCCACCTTCTGGAACTCCATTCCGAAGCTCTTCCACCTCACCTTCTTGAAGGTCTGCCTCAAGACTCCTTTTTGGCCATGCATTTGGTCATCTTCCCTCCTCCACCCCCCCTTGTTCTCCTCCCCTTCATATCCCAACCCATAGCTTGGATGGAAGCCCCTCATTGTTTAGCTCCTAGGGAGGTCCTCCCAACGTGAAAGGCACTATATAATTGCAATTTGTTGTTTTATTTTCTTGTGTTCCTTACGTCACTGAAATATTCTTCCATAGCTTTTTGAGTTTCACTGCAATTTCCTTGTACAATTTTTACTTCATTGAATCTGACAAGTTCCAAATCGCCTCAGTATGTCTGCTGTAGATGCTAACTAGATGTAAATATTTAATTAAATTATTGTTATTAAAATTCCAATGCATTGACGTTTTGATCCGTTCTTAAACTATTCATGCAATGAGTATCCAAACCATTATAGATGAAAAAGATACCGATTTGAAACCTGGTTGGTGCTGAGGTGACAAACCCGATAGCTTATCTTGTTTGTGATGTTGATGAGGACAGTATCTGGCTCAACTCTAATGTCTTTGGTGGTTGAATACCAGGCTGCCATGTGTGGTATCCGAGGACTATTGTCACTTGTGAAATTACTCCAGACGAGTCATCCCATCCCCAGGTGAGAGAAAATGGTTTCTTTAAGTTCAAAATCCATTAAAAAGGTGATTGAAGGTGTGGATGCTTTTGCTGTACGATGACTGAATAGGAGCTTACACAGATATACACAACAAAGCTTAAGGGAGGTTACGGTGAAACAAACCAGGTGCAGAGGAAGACAGGTTTCAGATTTCATTGACAGAGCAGTAATGTGTTGGAACAATTTCTTCCTTTTCCTCAACAAGAAGCTGTTGTGTACAGTATTGGGTTTCTAGGAGACTGATTTGTGTAAAAACATATAACTGTGGTAAGCGAGGTTTCTTGAGTTCCTGAAAGCTTACAAGAAAACCAAATTAACAAGTGGCCTGAATAAAAGATTCTTCAGCAGATGATTTATTGTTAAAGATAAAGCATATTTTAAAAGATGAAATAATTGTCTAATTACACCTTATACTTAAGTAATGAATATGGGCTGAGCCTCCAATGTAACTAATTTAGAAAAAAATAAACCCCACCATTTTGGTGGGTATCATTTATCCTGAGTGGATCTAAAGCTGGTACTTTTGTCAGTATGAATGTTGGCCTGCAATTTCCAAATACAGTCTGCCACCAAATCTGCTTGGCTCTTACACCCATGAAACTGGGTCATCCTGCTCTCTTCTGTATTAGATACTTGGACCAATTTACTCTGCTGCTTTTCTGACATATATACACTTTTTTTAAAAAAAATCCACTTTTTCAACAGCAGTTTAGCACAGTGAACAGAGAAGCATGATACAAAGTAAGTATCATTAAAAATGCCAAGAAGGAGGGAGGCCAGAGAAGCTGCAACACGGCAGGTCCATCTGTTATCAACCATAATCACCCATCGTTTGTGTAACAGCCCTGCAGCATTAATGTTTCGCAAACAGCTTTAAATGCTCAGTTCAGTGCTTCAGCACAAACAGTATATGTGCTTTGAAACACACACCAAAAGGACCTGAATAGAAAAGAGATAAAGGATCTGATAGGATTATATTCCAGATATGACCCATCATCTGTTGAAATATTAATTCTCCTCTTTCATATCCTTCTGTGTGGATTTCCAGTGTTTTCTGGTTTTATTCCATCATTACCAGTTTTTTTTATCCCTTTGGAAAAAAAAAAGTCACTGATGTATGTTCACTTGGCTGTAGATGGGAATCCCTCCATGTAAACCAAGAGGCTATATGCTACTGCATTAGAGCAAAAATAGGATGGTTTAAACAACCCCTTTAATGCACTGCACAGTTTGACTCAACTATAAATACCACCACTGCAGAAATGTGAATTTTCGTTCTGCTGGTCTGTGCAGACTTTCTCCAGCTGTGATAGGAACGTACTGGCACCAAAGTAAGAGACAAGAAAGCATCCATCGCCAAACACATGCGCACCTTCCAGCAGGGAGCATTGTATCAGGATCAGGAGCAAGATTACTGGCTGATTTCTCCCCTCCCCACAAAACCTGGTTAGATTCACCTATCTCCATCCTAGTGGAGATCAGAGTAGGCAAGGCAATTAAACCTAGGGTCTTCAGTCTGACTTTTACAATAAGTGGGTAATCTGGATAAAACCTATATAGTTAGCAACAAGGGTTTTCGATACAACCTTCACAGTACTTAACACCAAGATCCAATTCTGAAGTAATTCCCAAAGCTGCCAGCAGTCCTTGTTGAAGGTGCTTTTCCTCGAGTTACCAACGTATGGAAGTGTGAGTAATTGTCTTGTTGAATGATTGCTCCCTGTTTAAATTAGGAGTGAAGGAGAAGAGTTGTACTGGTGAATTTCCGCGTCCACTGCCATGTGGGAGTCTGAAGCAAAGGAAACAAATTCTGCATAGATGTTGTTCTGGTTCTGAAATCCATCGGAATCAGAAATTTGGGAGTTGCTTGAAGGGCTGTAAGAAGGAAAGTTACTGTGAATACATGTGAAATTGATGTATTCACCCGATAACAGAGTAATCTGCTACTTTAGTCATCCTTATTTGATGACAGTCTTACATCCAGAATAAAACCATGTTAGTTTTCCCTTCTATCACTTGTCCCCTCCCAAATATAGATAAAGGACTATACAATCATATGGTTTCGACATACCCACCATTGAGAATAAATTCAAGAGTCTAAGAGCTTTGGGCCTCAAAACCAAAGCTATCTCATCACAAAGTTCATTGTTACTGTCAACGAGTCAGTAAATCTGATGCTTTTGTGAAAGTAAATAAGGTCTATTCATCAGTGAGGCTCATATTAAGTAGGACGCTGATACTATTTACTATTAAAAATGTACTACCTGCTGAGAGTGAAAAGATACCTGTTCCAGGGAGACTAGATCTGTCCAATAACAAAGGAAACAATGTCCAGATTTCAATAGTAAATAGGTTGTAGAGAATATTATCATACTCTAGATGGTGATGCAAGTTACTTCCCTAATATCAGACAACATGTTTAGTAATTACCTGTGTGCAATTTGAGCTGTAACATTCCATGTTAGGTCATCCTCACTGTCATAACGCCGAGGATTATCAAAGAAAAAACCTCTGGGAGTATTGATGGAGCTTATTCCATTCCCTGTCTAGGAAAAGCACAGGAAACCCGAATCAGTGAGATTGCAAAAAGCAACATTTTCTAACAGAATCAACAAACGGTTGGTGAAAAAGTTTGAAGTCCTATCAGATGTTTATAGTAGTTTTTAAACATTCAGAATGATGGTGACCAGGTTATTGTCAATAGTGCTCAAGACAAAGGAAAACTGCGATCACAGCATCATCCCTGGTGTTATTCTCTAAAATGATGTGCGATCAAATGCAAGGATTATTATTATTAAATATTCACAGGTTCTTATCAGCTCAGTGATTTGCACTTTGATTACTCGGGTACAATTCTTCTGCATTGATTACTGGCAACATCAGTAAGATCACGGCATGAAGTGACAGGATGGGAGTTTGTCATCTGACTTCCAACAGGACAAGTTGGCAATCTCAGCCATGCAGTAAGAGAGGTGATGAGTGGCAGATGGTGCGATGCATCCTTCATGTGAGATGTTAAACCAAGGTCTTGTTTTGGTGGATGTTAATGATCCCATGGCACTATGTGAAAAGTGAAAAGTTTTTCATGATGGCCTAGCCAACAATCCCCCAGTAAAATCATTCACGTCATGGTTATTTGTGGATAGACGCTATATAAATGAAATTTGTTGTTCCTGTGTGTAAATTGGTTGTTGTGTTTGCCTATAGATACACTTTACAGTAAATCCTGTGAAACTCTTTGCAACATTCCAATGATGTGATCAGGTGCTTTATCAAAAGTGAGAATTATTCTTTTATAATTTTATCCAAATTTTGTGATAATCTTAATTTTATTACCGTTCCCCTGGCTCGGAAATAAATGATTGAATAACCTGCTGACACTCACTGTCCTGGCTCATAAAGAAGAACATTTGTATGATGTACTGGTGTCTATGTATCTCAGCCAAAGTAAGTGCCTTTAGGAGAGGAGGAAGGAAGAAAATTTGGACTAGAGAGAAATAAATAAGCAATTATTAGGAGCTTTGAATTAATAGGATTTGGCCTCAAAGTCTTTTGCTATTGCGAGCTCCCCAACCATCAACCATTGGGTAATCATTGAGGAGTAACCACAATTAAAATGTTACAAAGACACTATCAAAAGGCTCTGTAATATCGGAAAAGGGTCTAACCGTACAGGCAGATGCACGCTAGCTAGCTCAGTATATTTAGTGAGGCACAGTTGCTTTGACCCTGAGTTTCTGTGCTGTTAAACTTTAATACTCCATCCTGCTTGGCTCTCACCAATGTCTCCTCACTTCTGGCTCCAACCTTCTCAAATCACCCTGACCTCTCTCTCCCTGGTGCATGTATCTCAAAAGTAATAGTCTAGAAAGAAATGTTTTAACAGCCTGTAAAATATTAAAAGATTCATAACTTCCTGTTCATTTGGACCAGGCTGGGAAATCTGCCAGTTGTTTGCTGCTTTAAAAGAATTGTTTGTTACGCCGACATCTTGTCCACACTTGTTGTTGCCATGAGCTGGGTTTCACCCAAATATCTGCTTTTCAGGTGACCTATCATTCCTGCCCTAAGGGATGCCTAAGACCCAATCCCAGGGCATTGACATGTCAGCCAGCAGGTTTTTTTTAGTGAGCTGCTTGAAATGCTGTAGACTAATTGCCTAAAAATGTGCATTGTGCTGCAGTGTACCAGCCTCCTCTCCTGAAAATGCTATCCCAGAATATAGTTCTATGGTACTGTCTGCCCTCCAGTACTTTATTCAAGCAGTCCTTCTTAATATGGGAGCTTAGATCATCGGTATCAGCAGGCAATTTGACCCCGGGGTAGGGGGCATCACAGCCTAGCTCAATCCTGTCCTCACCCAATACCCAATGTAAGTCGATTGGTGCATAGCTTTCCAGGGGTAAAATCCCTCCAAAAAAATAATAATTTTGATCACTCAATCCACGATTGTTTGTGGGACACTGCTGTGTGCAACTGGCTGCCACGTTTCATCCACAAAATACATAGTCAATCCATTTTACAGTTTGTTCTGTGAAGCGCTTTGAGATGTCTCAACGACGTGATAAGGCACTATATCAAATGCAAGGATTATTATTATTATTAATACCCACAGCCCTGCACTTTCCAGAAGTTATCACGGATAGTGATAAGGAGTGGGAATGGGAAACTGAAGGCAACCAGACAATAAATGATGGCCTGACTGTATCACACACAACCCGAGCTAGGAAAAGGAACTGTCAGCAGTTTACCCTGCAGTCTGAGCCATTCCTTAACTGGGACATGCCACTGGGTGGGGTCTAAGATCTGTGAGTAGTCTGAGACGTGGACCCATTCCCACCAGCTCAGCAGCACTGAATAAGACAAAGCAAGTTACTTCTTGTTTAATTAATAAATACAACATTGTATTTAATATATTACAAATAAGATCTTCAGAACCAAGAGAAAATAGTAGGAAGGAATGTCTCGGTTAGTAAATTGCCTGCCCAATGTGCAACTCAGCCACTCGGTCCCAGGCTCAATCTCTGAGTCCTGCTGTGCTCAGCTGAGTTAGTGGCCTCAGCATCTCTTGGGCTAAAGGAGGGGAAACCAGGCACTGTTCCCGCTTCTGATCACTGTCCATATAATGCCCCAGTTCCATCCGGTACCGGAAAGTGTTCAAATCAGACGTTTATCCACAGAGCACACAATCACTGCACTTTGCAGCATAGTATATCCTGTGAAGCACCTTGGAACGTCCTCCTGATGTGAAAGGCGCATATCAAAATGAAAGCTTTTAATTAGATCAGGATGGATTGTGATGCCCACCATCGTCGAATAATATAATAATAATAATGATCCTTGCATTTGTTACAGTGCAATATTATGCAATAAAATAATAAAGGTACCAGATGGAAGCTGGTGACTGTGCAATTGGAAGATCAAGATGATCATATATCAGTATATATTAGTGAGGAGGGTGGACTAGGAAGAATGGGTTGACATGACAATGTGTCGCAGAGTGGTGTGTTTCTGATCATAGTGGGGGCTCCACATGAGCAAACCATGGATGCACAGGTTCCCCACAGGGAGTATCTGTGATCAGCAGTGGGTCTGACACATGAGCAAACTCCTCATCATAAGACCACTGGCTCTAGCAGTTGAGAGCTCATAGAAGCCGAGCTCTGCTGGCAGTTCTGGAGTCCCTCCTCACTGGAGGACCCCATGTGTGCCTGGAGATGACTCCACTGTGGGGTAGAGTAACTCTAAATCTGGAGGAGGAGTGAGCTTGAGGCTGAACAACCTCTTGTTTTGAGTTTGCTACTGTTTAAAGAAAGCTATCTAAATTAATCCAACTGAGCTCTCCTTCTGTACTGACTCACTTACCAGGCTTTGAACCGGTCTCCTCACCCGGAAGAACAGCACGACCAGAGTGGTGGGCAGCAGCTCCCATATGAAGAGAATCACCCCGAACACTAGGTAACCTTTGTCCCCCAACTGAGTCTGCAGATCTGCCTGTGTGAGAGCAACAATACAATACAAACTTACATTTATTTATATCTTTCACATTGGTAGGACATGCCAATGATTGGTAGCTGAGGTGGGGGTGGGAGCCGAGAGGGGTGGGGGGGAGAGGAAAGGTGACCGAAAGTCAGTTCAAAGAGGTAATTTAGGACAGATCTTTGAATGAGGTGAGGGTGGTAGCAAGTTGTAGGGTCTCTGGGATGGAGTTGCAGTGGTTGGGGGCAGATAGGCTGAAAACCCGGCCACAGATGGTGCAGTGGGTAGGGTGCGGGACATGAAGGGAGCAGCTGGGACAGTTCTGTTTGAAGACGTTACAGACTTGACAACAGTATCACATCAACCAGGAGATAAAACTGCCCACCTTCCAGAGCATCTACTTAGAGATTATAATAATAATCCTCGCATTTGACATAGAACCTATCACATTGGGAGGATATCTCAAAGTGCTTCATGTGATTTACTGTAATATGTTGTGACCGTGTAGATGAACAAAATATTGCAATATGTCCTTTAATCGCTCCATCAAAAGTCAGGTGTCAGGAGTTCACCATTTAATGAAATATAACAGATTTTCCTGAAAATAGTTATCTTTTGCTTCCTAATATGACTACTTTACCCAATAAAATGATTTGATGATTCACAGGATCAAGACAAGTTTTGCAGATCTTCTTTCTGCCTCATATTATTAGTAAGGTGCAAAGTGTTCGCTACATCATCAGCTTGGTCAATATTATCCTCCCTGTTGAGTGCTCCCTATCATATTAACTGAGTACTTTGAGATGTTTATTCTACATGAGAGACTGTAAAGTGAATTGATTGTATATGTTTTGGGCGAAATACTGTAGCCAATTGCACACAAACAGTTGTGCATTGAGTGATCAAATATACATTTTTTTTAAGGGATTATTACCCCTGAAAATCAATCCGCCAATCAACTAACAACTGGGTTCCTACTTACTACTAGGTAAACAGAGGCATGTGGAGTAAGGAAACTTGCCTAAGGTTTCGCCCTGCCTGGGAATCAAACCTGGGTCCTCTCACTTGTGAGGCAAGTGTTCTACAAGGCTAAAATCTTGTGAAGTGCTTTGCGTATCAACTACATAAGGTGTTATATAATAATGATAATATTCCTTACATTTGATATCGCGCCATATCACATCTTTGAGACATCTCAAAGCGCATCACAGAATAAAATGTAAAATGAATCGACTGTATATTTTGTGGGCAAAACACGACAAATAATTGTGCACAGCATTGTCTCCCAAACAGTCGTGGATTGAGTGACCAAATTATTTAAATTTATTTGAAGGAATTATTAACCCAGAAAAGCGATCTGCCAATCGACAACTCGGTTCCTACTTATTGCTAGGTAAACAGAGACGTGTTTGTGGAGTAAGAAAATTTACCCAACGTTTCGTTCTGCCCGGGAATTGAATCCAGGTCTCTCGCTTGCGAGGTGAATGCTCTAATCACTAAGCTATAGGACCCCACATATAGCTGCAAGGATTAATAATATTATGTTTTCACCCCCTCCTCATTTTCTTTTTTTTTCCTGCAGGTTGAAGACTCGTGCTTGGTATAGTTCCCCGCATCCTATCTGCCTATTCTTCATGTGGGAATCTTGACAGTGAATAATTCAAAGGGACATCACAGTTGACGCTGGTATCTTCACCCAATGTCCACATACTAGCAGAGGTCACTAGATGGTGATATAGAGCAGTAAGCCTGGCTGATATAGTATTTTCCTCTCCCTAACCTAGATTCTGAGACCAATACAAGTCTCTTGCCACCCTAGCATAGAGCAGAGATAAAACCTGTTTGTTTTTCTGGTCAATGGAGTATCCCAGCATTAATTTGGCCTTTTTGGAAGAAGAGGATTGAAGGAGATTGACAAAAACACAATCATCCACACCCAAAATAGTGACTGGCTCTAACCAGTCACACGATAGAATAAAATTTACAATATATCTTGATCAATTTCTTATTAAGAAATGTCTAGTTAATTTCTGAAATATCTGATGTGTCTACAACACATTAAGGGTTTAGAAATTCAAAATGACATGTCTCTTATTTAGAAATCTGTTACGAAATCCCACAAATAAGACATCTTAAAAGTGTGTAAGGGGTCACCAGGCTGAATCTCCCAACCCAAGGATCACCTGAGCTGATCAGAAGCATTGCATAGAAGCGTTTCACCCACAAAATACACAGTCAATCCACTTTACAATATATTCTGTGAAGCATTTTGAGATGACTGAATGATATGAAAGGCGCTATATCAAATGCAAGGATTATTATTATTATTTTTATTAGAAGCCTCCTGACAGAGGGTGAACTGACCTGATCAGACACGTTGTACCAGTCATAATCGAATGTGTTGATGTGGTTATAAGAGGTGAGCGAAATAGCAACCAGGTTGTAGCAAGCTCTCGACGTGTACAGTAATATGATGACCACTCCCACCGCTGTAATCTGACAGACGGACGTGCCCTATAAAATAGACAGCACAATACGACCATTACACAAGGAAATAAGAATGGGAAAAATGTCACATGGCAAATAATGCCCGCTCCTCACACAGAGCTTGTACAATCTACTCGGTCGTGAAATCACCAGCATTTATATACGTATGACGCAGTGTGTGTAGTGAAATAACATTTTACACGTTGCAAAAATTGTTATTCCCGATCAGTCTCGAAAAAAGGGCAGCAGAGTCGAGGGTAAAAAGGCTATTTGACCATCAGAGCCGAGCCTGATTCTGTCCTCCTCTAATGTCCACAGTTTCAGCAGGGGTCAGTAGATGGCAATGATGAGTGGGTACCCTGACTAATTCTTCCTCTTGTAAATCCAGAGGCTCTGATCCAATTGTGTCTTCCTCCTCCAGCTAAAAAATGTATTCCTCTTCCAGCTTCCTCTTCCTCAGTCTGTCTTCAGTCGCTGTTATAATGCTGGCCTCCGCAACAGCGACTTCAGACAGGCTGAGTGAAACAGTGCAATGACATCTTACATTCTGCACCAAGCAATGCCTTTCACCAAGCAATCCTCATCACTGTTCCAAAAATAATGGCAGCAAAGCTGGTAAGGAACGCAGCAGGAGAAACGTCAGCCACATCCCCCGGCAGCTCCCAATTACTATTATTTTGGCATCAGATGATAGGGAAACCACTTGTTTAAGACACCCTTAGCATGAGATGCCCTTAGCATAGGCATGCATGAAGCATCTGATATCACTGTGTCCACCCCCTTCCTATCTATCTTCCAGAGTGAGGTTGCAATGTCTGGGAATAAAAACGTGGCCCAAGACCACCTGTGCCACAATCCATGCTACACGAGGGTTAAAATACGAGTGTTATTGTGACACTCCTGCCTGCAGTGCTCAGAGAACCAACAGCTGTAGCAACAACTCACCACTTGAAGAAGCTAAGATTGCAGGAGTTAAGGGTTTGAGGAAAGAGGGGCTGGTATTTCAGCATTAGGGAAACTCTTTGAACAAATCACTTACAGATACTGCAGGGGCTCATAGCATAAATGTTTTGAAGCTCAAAACGGAAAGCAAACCAAAAGCATTTGGAAAAGAGATGAAAGAGAAGAAGCCACTGGATTTTGAACTCTCAGGTGTCGCATGCAACCTGATCTACATGGGACTGACTAAGAAAACAGGCTGAGCTTTTGCAATTAGCATGAGTGGAGAAGGGAAATTGAGCCTTTCTCTACATTACAGCAAAAATAATATTTTGAAAACTAGCTTTTTGAACAGAGAAGTGATACAGAATTGTGACTTTTATTCCTCAGTGATAATGCTTAAAATGTCAGGTTTATATTGGCAATTCCCAACAGGAATGCTCTGAATTTCTCATCCAATCAAAATGGTAAGTTACTGGTAAATCGCATCATCAGCAAATTGCTGGTGATCTTCTAGAGAATAATTTCCAGGACATCTGGGATAATCCTGGTCGCTTGGATGAACTTGTCAGGAAACAGAGCAAACAATGCAGTATCGGAGCACTTGGATTCACTATGCTGACTGGCAAGATGCAGCAAGAATTTCACAGAGACTCTAATTTGCTAATTGGTAGTGATTGGGAAACATTGACCTTATGCTCTCACAAAAAGAGCAGGAACTCAGCATTTCAACTGGACTTTAAACTTATTTCAAGCAGTGGCGGCTCATCAGGTGAGGCAAGTGAGGAGCTGTTCACCTGGATCTTGCAGTTAGCATCGCGAGGCCAGTGTGGGAGCTGAGTGGATTGAGACCAGCGGGCCCACCGAGAGCACAGGAAAACAGACCCACCCTGACAGCGAGATCCAACGTGGGACCAGCAAAACCAATGAGCAAGCGGATCTGTGTGAGAGCAGGAATGTGTGGCCCGTCACTAAAGGCATTGCACAAAAATGCAAACTCTTCAGTCTAAATATTTTATGTTTATAGAAGTTGGAAAGTAAGGTGAATAGTCGTCCCAATCTTTAATATAATAATAATCCTTGCATTTAATATAGCACTTTTCATATCTTGTAGACATCTCAAAGGGCTTCACAGAATACACTGTAAAGTATATATGTTAATTGCAAGAATGAATGACTGTTTGCTACTTGGCAATCATTTCTGAATGATATTCAGAATATATAAGAGTGACCTCCTCTTGACTTCATGTAGTGATTTACACAATATAGGGTTATTATAGGGAAATCCCATTCTAAGCCCATATCATCAAAAGGCACTACATATAACAGAGAAATGATTTTCCAAGGCAGTGGGTCCTGGCTATAACACAACATCTTCTTGCTGGAGAGTGTATGTCTGCAATTGGATAGGCAGGAACAGGCTCGACTATGCTGCCCTCTGCGGTCGAATCACATGCGGACACCCAATGTCAAGGCTCATACGTGAATATTAGCTACTTGGATGAGATACGAAACTCACCACAAGATTCCTGGAGAGTGTGGCCACTATACTCAGCACCTGTATAACGTCAATCAATAGGTTCTTACAAAAAAAAAAGATCCGATTCTAATACATAACTCGCTTAGTGAAACTAACCTTGGATTCCAAGTATATATTCGCTAGAGACATTTTTGCAATCTTCCAGAGGCAGAATGACAGTGAGATTGCACACAGCACAAAGAGGCTGTCATTGATGGCCACACGCACGAGCACGATGGTTTTAGTTTCAGCGTGTGTAATTTTCACGAGCAAAGCACAAGTCAGGTTCACCACAAGAAACAGGAGACTGACCAGCAGGAATCCTAGGTGAAGAGGCAACCTGGAATTGGGAGGAAAGATCATTTTAGCATGGTCTAATAACATGCAGCATGTATAAACCTTACACGAATAAGGACACTAAATTTTACGTTGTTGAGGAAAGAATGCTAAATTTGAATTAATCATTGGTTAGGCTGCAACTGGAACACTGTGTCCAGTTCTGGGCATCTCATTTCAAGAAGAATGTTAAGTCCTTAGGGGTGCAGAGGAGATTATGAGAATGATTCCAGGGATGAAGGACTACAGTTATAAGGAGAGATTGGGTCTGTTTTCATTGCAGCAGAGAAGATTGAGGGGGGACCTGATTGAGGTCTACAAAATTATGAGGGGTTTTGTCAGAGTAAATAGAGTTAAGTTATTTCCATTGATAGCTGAGTCAATCACTATAGGACACATAGCTATAAGACAGCCACAAGAGTAGTGGGAAGAGAATTTAGGATGAATTTTTTACCCAGAGTTGCTGAGTAGGTTGGTGGAGGCAGAGTCTGTTTCCAGCTTTCAAGAGAGTAGATAATGAAAGTGCGGCTTGATGGGGATGTGGGGAAGTGGTTTGTAATATTCATACTAGTCTAGATAAGTCCATGTTCGATCTAATATGTTTTTAATTTTTTCTTGATTAAATATCTTGATTTATGGATTTAAGCCACGGTTTCTCATCAACTCTAATCCAATGTTTCAACCACATTCAAAATAGAGTGCGAGACCCAGGAGGAGGATGGAAGTATTTAGTATGAGTATCTAACTGAAAAGATGGATTAGGTTAGATGGAGTAGAAAAAAGGTAAAATTAAAATTATGAAACCTAAACAGGGACCAAATTTTAGAATGGGCTACCCTCCATACAGAAAAAAACATTATGGATGACTTTATACTACAGGCACTAACAATAACAAAGGGACTTTAGTGTCCAGAACTATAAGTATTTTAATAAAACCTGTCCAGTTAATAATGAGACTGTACCTGTATTTTTGAAGCTCTGGATAGTACTTGGATTTGGCTTTGAAAATAACCTGGAATATGAAGCAAAACATGTTGCTAAACAACTTACACTGCGCAGCACAGAGTTAACAACAAAGAACTGATTGTACAGCAATGCTCACAGCAATGTTATTTGTGAACACATACGCAGTGTGTAACAGTCACAATGCTCAGCAATCACTAAGCAGCTGGCCCAGGTTTACGAGGATTTACTGGTTTCTGGGGCATGGATCTGAAGGCTGTTTGTTCGGCAATGTTGGGTTCTTTAATACATCACAAGACTGGACGGCATTATGTCCAATAGATTTATTTGAACCTGATAGACTACATACAGGAAAAACGTCTTACAATCATATAAAGTGCATTAGCTAATAGTTCAGAACAAAAGACCAAATACAAGCCTGTCCTGGGAGCTAGAGAGACTGTTTTGATTCTGGTCTGCAGCTCAGCTCAACCACAGCTTTTCCAGCCTTTTACACACACTACTTGTAAATGTTGACTCTGAATTACATCTTTACGAAATGATTAGTTTATCACGTCATTCATCTTGTTTTTTGACCCTTAATCGGATCTGCATCAAAGTGATGAATTGATCACATCAGCCCATTGTTCTCTTCCCAAACTGAACATATTATCTCTTTTATTTACATCCCTACAGCATTGTTTTCAGTAATTTACAAAAAGACTGATGGCCGCCAGAGGTAATTTTGCTCAAGGAGGTGTAGTCACCCATCTCTCCTTTGAATTACCATCTCAAAAACCTGCACCATCCATTGCAGAGTTACGGGTGATGTATATTTTCAAACCAGCAAAGCCTCTCCGGGAAGACTCATCAGTCAACCATGGTTTTCACTCCTGATTAATGAATGACCCCTGCTGTAAAGTGCACAATTACAAACATCAGATGAAGAAGACTTTTCTTTACTCAGAGGTGAGGTTATAACTGGAACAGGTGGCCAGGAATGGTAGTTGAGGCCAGGATACTGCAGCTTGATGCTATGATGGGAGGATGATTGGGTGGGTGTTCTTGAGGGATAAGATCGGGGTGTTGGAAAGGTCTTCTTCATCCGAACCAATCTTGTGAAGGCAGGATTGTGCTTGTCTGCAATCGCCATGCCCCACACAGGTTGTCAACCCTAGTTGTGTGGACTCGCACACGAATAACAGACACTTCTGGTGATTTCAAGCTGCATTTGTTTGCGGCTGCACTCCAGCCATTGTGGCACAAATTAACTAAAATATAGCCAATTGCCTTAGGGTGCTCTGGGCATTTCCTTTTCTACTGCCGGTTCGTCTCTTTGCCACCACCGGCTGCCACCGCTCCTCTGGTTGGCAGTAGCACTTGCTGGAGCGAGCAAATGTGGTGAAGCTCACAGCTAACCTTGGCACCATCACTGCCAAAATTAGGTGTCTCCACAAGTGGCCAAGTTCCACTCTTGTTGATGGCTATCACTGATCTCATGTTCTCCTCACTGTAAGAGCCATTCATCTGCGTGGCCCTTCCTGGTTCTACTCATGATGTCATGGCATAAGCGATGTGGTGGCATCTAAATAATAAAACTGCGGATAGAAAGGCCGAAAGCAAAACTACCTGATATTCAGCCGTATCTCTCGAGCCTCCCCCACTGTTATATAAGTGTGATCTACCTTTCTTCAATTGAATGTTAACAAGAACAAGCACCATCTCCTGATTGTTAGTACCTTCTCACAATAGGCGCTGATTGCATTGACCAGCACAGATGCTCAGCTCTGCTGGTTCTCATTCCCCAGCGGATCAAATTCAACCTCCTCATTTCTCAATTTCAAATCTTTCGATAGTCTCACCTCTCCCCCCAGCACCACTCTGTGACCTCTTGCAATGCTACTGCCCCAGCCGCTCCCTTCACTAAGCAAACACTTGGCCTGCTTTGAATCCTCAGCCTGCTCCTCCCCACCTTTGGCGGGCAAGTTTTCAGCCATTCTGCCCTCATTCTCTGGAATTCCATCCCGGAGTCCCTGTACCTTGCCCCCTTCTCTCCCCACCTTCAAAACCCGCCTTAAGACTATCCTTTTTATCTGTGCTTTCAGCCACCTTCTCCCCAGCTCAATGTTTTTTGAGATATCCTCCCAATGTATGATATAAATATAAATTGTAGTGGTGAATTGAATGACAAATTCCCCCAAAAAACATGTGAGGTGCACAGTGTGATCTATTTCATAGGTGATGGCAACGTAGGGTTTGTGGGTACATGGAAAAAATATACCCAGGATTCATAAATATATGAACGCGAGTGTCACTCAGAGTACAGCCAGTCGTGTAACAGGAAAGCTGCATTGAGGAAGGTGAAGGTTGTCGACCAACATCAGTCAGCAATTTCAACGGGAGGGGGAGTTCAAGAGCAATAACATGAAAGAAAGGAATGAATGTTGCTCAGGTGGCCATGGTTTTTAACTTACTTCATGCAAAACGCTCACTTACAAAGCATTTCCTGTGCTGTGCATTGAGGCAATTTTATGCTGATGAAACAAGGGTCAGCTGCTGACTGACCCAGAACTAACCACAGTAAAGGCAGTGAGTCTGAGCATCGAGTGCAACGCACTGATTTAAACTGGGAAACATTACAATTTATATTTCTCCAGAACTTTTCCCTCTGGGAGGATGTCTCAAAACACGTGATCTGACACTTACAAACCAATCAGAAGCAGAGCTTTACGGAAGGATATGAGAGGGAGTAAGAAATGGAATATAAACACTGGCATAGACTGGTTGTGCCGAGTGGCCTTCTTCCGTGCTGTACATTCTTTGTAAATCTGTCTGCAGATAACGCACCTGATCTCCTGCAGCAACATCGTTGGAACCAAACATTAAAAGCAAACGTACTCTTTACTTGTTAACACCTTACTTTTTTTTCAGAAACACGAGTTCATTTTTCGTGTAACAACAACAACTTTCTCCAGTTGAATGTGGACAAGACAGAAGCCCTCCTGCTTGGCTCCCGTCAGCGCCTCCAAACCTCGTGTGCTGACAGCATCACCATTCACAGATGCACTCTTCACCTCACTGAACCAGTCCGGAGACTTGATGTCCTCTTTGATACTCAACTAAACTTTAAACCGCTAATATGTGCCATTATCTGTTCTGCCTTCCCCCATCTCTGCAACATTGCCCGCCTTCGCCACTGCCTCTCCTCTCAGGCTGCCGAGACCCTCATTCATAAATCCATCATATCCAGGCTCAGTGGAGTCCTGTAGCTCAGTGGTTGGAGCACTCGCCCTGCAAGCGAGACACCTGGGTTCAATTCCAGGCAGGGCGAAACTTGGGCAAGTTTCCTTACTCTACATGCCTAATAATAATCCCTCCAAAACAAAACAATAATAAAATTAGTCATTTTCAATCCACGACTGTTTGTGGGACACTGCTGTGCACAATTGGCTGCCGCGTTTCGCCCACAAATATACAGTCAATTCACTAGAAGACATGAAAAGCGCTATATCAAATGCAAGGATTATTATTATTATTATTAACTACACTACCTCCCTGCTTGTTGGTCTTCCCAACTCTTCCCTCCAAAATCTGCAGATTATTCAGAACTCTGCAGCTTGTGTCCTCTCTCGTACCAGGCTCTGTGACCCTATCATCCCCACTCTCGCCCGGCTCCACTGGCTCCCCATCCCCCCAGAGGATCAAGTTTGAAATCATGGTCCTCACTTCTAAACCCTTGCTCCTTCCTACCTCTGTGACCTGCTGGCCTGCCTCATCTCCCTGGCCTACCCACCCCTCCACCGATAGTCTGGCTTTCAACTTATCTGCCTCCATTCTCTGTAACTCCATCCTGGAGTCCCTCCGACTCGCCTCCTCCCTCACCTCTTTTCAAGGTCCGTCTTAAGATCTTCCTCTTTGACCACCCTTCGGTCATCTTTCCACTCCCCACCCCTCTCAGCTCCCACTCTCAGCTCAGGTGCCAAGCCAGGATTGTCAAACATTGGGACATTCTACTGACATGAAAGGCTGTAAATATCAATATGAATCGGTATTATACTTTGAGGACAGCGTCTCTTCAGCCTGTTTACAATTGCTTATGAGACCTCGCTGTGAGTAAAATGGCCACCAGATTGCTTCAAGAACAACAGGAGCTACACTCGGGCAAGATTCACCATTACTCACTTTGTGACATTTCAGTCTGATGTAAGTATTGTAATTTCCTTCCTCTTTCTAGCTGGCAAGCAAATGTGATGAAAAAGAAATAAAGTAGGAAACTAACTACAGTACATACATAGAATGATACAGCACAGAAACAGGCCATTCAGTCCAACAGGTGCGTGAAGGGGTAAACATTGAAAATACTTTGATGTAAAATTAATTTGTTGATCGCAAGATATCATTATCCTATGTCACAATATGATATGAAAGATTTCTGTTATTGTTCAACTGATGTTATCCACAAAACATTTATTCAACTGTGTGGCATCTATTAGATATTACACTTGCTCGAGAATCTCACTTGACCAGCAGGTTGTTTTTTATGAACAATAATTGGGGTTGGATTGAACCCTGGGTTACTTGGCCAATGAGTGTGGAAGTCCTTCTCCCCCTCTCCATGATCTCCTCTGCCCCCAACCTCCCTCTCCCTAACCCCACTCTCCCCCCTCTTTAACCACCCCTCGCTTCTAACCACCCCCTTTAACCACAACTCCTCTCCCCAACTCCCATCCCCTCCTCTACCCAATCTTGTGAAGGGTATAGCTGGGGATGACAGTGAGCAGCAGAGTGTCAGAAGGACTCTCGAGATGACAAAAGTGTAGATGAAGATTTCAGCTGCGTAGTTGTTTTTACAACAAACTTTGCGTCTGTTTTACCAATTTTATTTAATTCAAATTATGCAAGTGCCTGGTGCGATTTAAACCACGGCCTTTGGGTTGCTTGTCCAGAAGCATTACCATTATACTACTGTCCCCAAAACATTGGCCGCACTGTTAGCCATCATGGATTTGAAAGGAAAAATTGCAGTAATTATTCAGCTTCTGTTTTACGTCACAACCCACAGGTCCTGCAAAGTCAAAGTACAGGCCCAAGAGCCCTGCATGGTTTACATGTTTAACTCTCTATTTTGAAATTCACTTTAAAAAGTGATGTTTTTCTTTCACTTAAAAAGTAGGTACCAGAAGAGCTGCTGAGACAAAGCCATTTCAATCTGTGAAAAATATGGGATTCCTGAGGGAAAACGAGGCACAGCCAAGCCAGTTCAGGTCCTGGCAGATTGTTTATATCCTGACAGAAAATTACTTGTGCTCATGCATTTGTAACTCTAAATAATTATGTTGCCTGGTGAAATATAACAATGGCTTTAGCGTTTCACTCAGTTCGATCACTGAGTGAGGGAGAAGATAAAGGGGCATTTGAGAAAACGAGGTGAGAAGTAATAAAGAAGTGAACCTGAGTTTTAGAAGAAAAAGGGCAGCATCTAACACATTTCCTTCTCTCTCTCTCCTCTCTTGCTGCCCTCCTCCCCCCCATACCCAATTCCTGCTCATTATCATTCCGAAACCTGGAATGTTGCACTTGTTGAATGTTGAATTTTTCCCGGATTACAATCTTCCTTTTGTACAATGCATTCTGTATTCTGGAGTGGAAGGGAGGAAGGTCATGTGATGGTGAGCTGAATACTGCAGTGGAGCACCTAAGACTGAGTTGGATGAAGAAGGGTATTTCAACTCATCTGCTCTCATCCCTCGACAATACCCAACCTACCCTGCCCCCATTACAGCATTAAGGCCTCTTCTACAGTCTTGCTGCATCCTAAAATATTGTTCACACCTTTTAAACTTGATCCTGGTTAAAAAAAATTACTTTTGCCAAAGGGTTTATTATTGAAATTACACGACTGATGCTTTAAGAATCTACGCAGTTCTAATAGACCTGCCTCTAGCACAGAGAAGGAGAAACAACATTCTTGCCCTCTGGGCTGTGTGAATGGAGCTGGAAAGCACCTTGGAAACAAAGGTAAATTCCAAGTACATCATGTATACATCGTGTAATTTTAGATGCTCAGTCCTTGAACATTTTTAAGGCTGAGACTGATAGATTTTTAAAAAACAGAGGGATTAGGGGATATGGGGATAGGGCAGGTAATTATAGTTAGGTCAGAAGATCAGCCATGATCTTATCGAATGGCGGGGCAGGCTCGAGGAGCCGAATGGCCTACTCCTGCTCCTAATTCTTATGTTCTTATTCTAGCAAAACAATTTGTGAATTTTCTGATCATAAAGGTGTGAGCCACAGTTCTGGAAAACTGAACGTGTTCACATTTCAAGTGCAGGTTGTCCGTAGTGTGGAATTCTCTGGTACGAACGGTATTTTGAAGCAGTGACTGTAATTTATTATCAAATGGAAATAGCTGTTTGAAAAAAAATACATTGAAAGGGATGGAGTGCACCTAGGAAAGTGTGATTCGATTAAGTGGTCTCATGGAGGTGAAAACCACTGGCGCAGACTGGATGGACTGAATGGCCTGTTTCTGTGCTGTGATATTCTATTCTGAGCATTCGTGGATCTGGATGCTCATGGCCACTGAGCAGGCACTTTGTGGGAATTGTCCAAATGTCCATTGTTCTTACAGGAACTTTGTAGACCAGAGTCTTTCATCCCAGTAATCCAGGCTAGATTAGGCTCATACACAGGGAAATACTGAAAGTTGAACCAGATCCAGAATTTAAAAAAAGACTTAAGGAGAATATTGGGCAAAGGGGAAGGAAACGTGGTATTACAATGAAAAAAATGCAAATTCATTTGTATCATACGATTTTGATCTAATGGGTAAGTTTCTTTTCTGACTGCTTCAGAATGTAATTGAGAAACAGGGATACTAGCTCGCACATGGTTTTGGATTAATATCGTTATGGTCGGTTTGTCACTGACACAGCCGCCTATTTTCATTGTGATTTGCGATGTAGGGGCCATTTCCTTTAGGTCCAGGCAGCTGGTCCAAGGCACGTCCACTCTATTAAATTCATTATCCTAGCATTTGATACAGTGCTTATGAGATTTCGCCATCAAATTGAAGAATAATAGTAATCCTTGCATTTGATATAGGGCTTATCACGTTTTCGAGATATCTCAAGCGCTTCATTGAATATACTGTAAAGTGAATTGACTGTATATTTTGTGGGCGAAACGCAGCAATCATTGGCGCACAGGAGTGTACCACAAACAGTTGTACATTGAAGTGACCAATTTATTATTATTATTTTTTTAAAGGAATTATTACCCTCGGAAAAGCGATCGCTAGCAACCAGGCTCCTAATTACTGCTGGGTAAACAGAGGTTATGTGGAGTAAGAAAACTTGCCCAACATTTCCCACTGCCGGGAATCAAACCCAGGTCTCCTGCTTGCAAGGCGAGTGCTCTAACCACTGAGCTACAGGACAGTATATAACAGTGATGAAAAGATTATAGTGTAGGTTTATGAGGATGATACTGTGAGCCCTGCTAGTTTACATGTTTAAATCTCTATTTTGAAATTCACTTTGAAAAGTGATGCTTTTCTTTCACTTCAAAAATATAGGCCCCAGAACTGCTGATGGGGCAAAGCCATTTCAACCTGTGAAAAACATGGGATTCCTAGGGTTTGGGAGGGAGTAAGGAATGTGAAAAAACTCATGTGGAGTATAAACACTGGCTCGGACTGGTTGATGTCTCAGTGGCCTGTTTCTGTGCTTTACACTCTTTATAATAGTGAATCTTAATCTCTATTCCAAGCTGTAAACAGGAACTGAATTTTCTAATTTTGTATTTCGGTGGGGGAAGGGATGTATTTATCTGCTTTGTATATTAAACCACCCGAGGCCAGGCCTATTTACAACAGGAAGATAGTGAATATATCATGATAATTAGAGGGATTTTTCTTCAAAGAAACAGACTGAGAGATAAGCCATTCCTACTTATCTCTTGTAGTCACTGAGTGCTTGCCCTTCTCATTGTGCATACTTTGTCTGCCTTTTTAACCTTTTATATGCACCACTGGCAGCAACACTGCAAGGCAACTTGTAAGGTAAAGGTTTTTGTGTTAGCCTGGTAGCATTCTCGGCTCTCAGTCAGAACATTGTGAGTTGAAGTCCCACTTCAGGACTTTGAACACATATGCTCTAAGCTGACATTCCACGGCAGTGCTGGGGGTGTGCTGCATCGTGGAGTCCTGTAGCTCAGTGGTTAGAGCACTGGCTTTGCAAGTGAGAGACCTGAGTTCAATTCCAGGCAGAGGGCGAAACCTTGGGCAAGTTTCCTTACTCCACACAGAGCCTAATAATAATCCCTCCAAAACCAAAAGCAATAATAAATTGGTCATTTTCAATCTACGACTGTTTGTGGGACATTGCTGTGCGCAATTGGCTGCCGTGTTCGCCCACAGATATACAGTCAATTCACTTTACAGTGTGTTTGTGAAGCGCTTTGGGATGTCCTCCCAATGTGAAAAGCGCTATATCAAATGCAAGGACTATTATTATTGTTGGAGATGCTGTCCTTCAGATGAGTTGTTAAATTGAGATTCCCGTCTGCCTTTTTATGTGGAAGTTAAAGATCCCATGGCACTATTTGAAAACAGAAGGGAGTTTCTCCTAATGTCCTGCCCAATAATCCCCATTAAAATTGGCCATTCACTTCATGGCTGTTTTGTGGAACATTGATGTGTGCAAATTAGCTCCCATGTTCATCTATAAAATTCACAACTACTACACTTTACACTATATTCTGTGAATTGCTTTGAGACGTCCTCCCAACATGAAATGTGCCATAGAAACATTATTATTATTAATCACTGAGGCACCATTGCTGCCTCCAGGTTTTCCAAGGCCAACCTAACAAGGTGCTTTTACTGGTGTTTCTCAAAGTACAGATACTTATATCTTTTATCCACTGGTATACTAAGTGGTTGAACTCAGTCATACAGATCAGAGATGACTGTTTTTCCTCGTTGGCCCCCTTCTCGCTAGCTTCTCTAACCTTTTCTGGTGGTGGGAAATCAATGCCAGTTGCGACTTTAAATCTGCGTGTGCCCAGATTTGCAAATGAATGCTGCATTTTGTTCCAGTGGCATGGAATCCACTGGCCGTACGAATGGCATATAATCACGGCAGAGGGCTTTGGTCTGTATTATGGAATTGCCTCTTCCAGTGATCCTACCCAGCAGAAGTTCTTCTCCCCATCCCCCTGAATTATCTTCCCTGCTCTTCCACGTCCTCCGTTCCTAAAAGCACTGACTTCCATCATGGGCATGGATACAAATTGGTTAGTTTAAAACATGGAAGACTCCATATGTGTACAGAATGTATGATATTATTATCAGAAGAATTTGCAGTATAAATTCTACACTTGCCCTGTAAACCCTGTTTGTGTGAGTGTGGGACAAGAGCGTTACCCAGAGTGAAACTGGGGTCAAAAATGAAAGACATTAACGTGAGCTCAATGACTCATACCAAATCACGTCATTACACCTGAATCTTAAAAGTGGGACTCGATTTGTCAAAATTAATTTTGTATGCATATAGTAAAAGCCCACGGAACACAACAAATCTTTGCACAATATTATCCTGCTTTTTACTGCAACTGCAGCTTATTAGCTGTCTCCCCCTGTGGGAGCACCAAACTTTCACTTGGTATCTCCTCCGGGTTGTCTGGCTGATATTTGGGATGCAGTTGCATGGGGAATATGAAGCACAAATACACACATTAGAATCGTGGAAATCATGGCCATTCAACCCATGAATGAGTGGCCATATTTTGTAAACCAAATCTGGGGTTACACACACACATATATATATGTATGTATGTATGTATATATATACAGAGAGAGAGATCTGAACCCACCACAATTCCTGGTGCTGGCAGTAGCGGAGAAGGCTGTTGTTGGATTAATGGCTGTGTTTCTCTGATGAGTATATCGGTTTTAGAATGTTATTGTTCTTGCACAGTTTGTTGCTGAACTCAAGACGGGGCAAATTTGGCCCCAACATTACCTCACCCGGGGACTGTCTCCGGAAATCGGGGATGTATAATCACCCCAGCCTAAGAGGACAATAAAACAATCGGGGAAAGGGCGGGGACATGCTATGGGCCGAAATTCTGTGCTGAAAAATTGTACAATTCTGTGGTGCCAGCTCCTCCACCAGAGCTTTCCACTCTAATGACGCATTTTTGCACCCAAACATATTTTTCCTCTTCAAATACAGAACTTCTCCAAGTCCCTTTAGTGTACCACAGCACTGGACTCTGTTCCTATCTGTCACTTTGAGTTATAACCTGAGTGCTGCACATGGTGTAACCATAGTAACATTGCTCATTCTCTCAGTGCCCTGACCTGTCATAAGTCCATCCCACAGACTGAACACTCCCATAAGTTGTTTGCTTTCGAAAATCTGAAAAACAGGGAACTGGTTTCAACGGAGAGTCCCTGTGAAATCTTAGCTTTATCGCAGACTCCCTTGTTCCTGAAAAATGACCCCGTTAACAAAAGTGTTTATAAAACTGCATTGTACAATTTGCTGCACACACGGTTTCGCCCGAAAATACACAGTCAATCCATTTTAGTGTTTCTGGTGAAGTGCTTCGAGACATCTCAGCGACGCAATAAGATGCTATATCAAATACAAGGATTATTATCATTATTATTACTCTTAAAACCCCAAAAATATCCCAATAGACACCCGAATGGTTCACGCGGCTACTCACCTTGGCAAAGTACAGGTTCATCAAGCTTAAGGTGAAGAACTGGAGACAGACTGGGAAGCAGTAGAGCAGCCAGAAGGTGAAGGGTGCCAGCGAGTTGGCTGTGACAAAGTCCTTGAAGTAGAAGGAGAAGAGAATAGTCCTGAGGGCAGCCCAGAGTAGGCAGAAGAAGAGGAACACGGCCTGGTAGCTGAACCGCTTGTGTCTGTAGTGGAGGATGAGCCACAGCTGCACGTACACAAAGAGGAAAAGCAACGAGTAGGCGACGGTGTAGGCGATGGTCAGCCCCAACTTCACAAAGGGAGGGATGGCTGGAGAGAGGGTCGGGGCTGAAGGCTCGTTCCTCTGCAGATCCATTGCCCCACAAGCTGCCTGTCCTGCCCTGCCCTGCTGCCCTGCCCTGCCCTGCTGTCCTGCCCTGCCCTGCTGCCCTGCTGCCCTGCCCTGCTGCCCTGCCCTGCCCTGCTGTCCTGCCCTGCCCTGCCCCCCTGCCCTGCCCTGCCCCCCTGCCCTGCTGCCCTGCCCTGCCCTGCCCTGCTGCCCTGCCCTGCCCTGCTGTCCTGCCCTGCCCCCCTGCCCTGCCCCCTGCCCTGTCCTGCCCTGTCCTGTCCTGTCCTGCCCTGCCCCCTGCCCTGCCCTGCCCTGCTGTCCTGCCCTGCCCCCCTGCCCTGCCCTGCCCTCCTGCCCTGCCCTGCTGTCCTGCCCTGCCCTGCTGCCCTGCTGCCCTGCCGTGCTGTCCTGCTGCCCTGCCCTGCTCCCCTGCCCTGCTGTCCTGCTGCCCCTCTGCCCTGCCCTGCCCCCCTGCCCTGCCCTGCCCTGCCCTGTCCTGCCTGTGCTCAGTCAGGGCTGCTCACCCCATCCCTCTCCTCACCAGCTGGAGGAGAAGCCCAGACGAACAACAACTCTCTCAAACTTCCTCCTCTGGCAGCAGAGGGAGAGAGCCACATGATCAAAGCAACAAAAAAAAAACCACACAACATGATTCATTTCTGTGACGCTTTGTCAGCAGTTTAAGCAGGAAACTGAAACCTGCAGTTTCTGGACAGCCCCGAAAGCTTCCGATGGTATATGTGTGTGTGTGTGTGTGTGTGTTGGTGGTGGTGGTGATGGTGATGGTGGTGGTGCCCTCCCGGACCTCACTGGAAGGACACCTCACTGCACTGGTCATTGGTGCCCACCCTGAGCTGACACCTCAGCAGGTCAACGAGGGCCCCTCTCACGCATTTTTTCTCCCAGAGACTGCGCTGATCATCCTTTCCCTTTGCATTCTCGCCGCCCAGGAGACGGGGATCCCTCACAGCCTTCCAGCACTCAGCACAGCCAGCAATCAATCCACTCTGCACCCATGCAATACCAGTTTGTGCCCCTGGGGTGGGGGGGGGGAGTGTGCCCCTGCGGTGGGGGGAGAGTGTGCCTCTGGGGTGGGGGGGGGGGGGTGTGCCCCTGGCGTGGGGGGGGAGTGCCCCTGGGGTGAGGGAGAGTGTGCCCCTGGAGTGGGTGGCGGAGTGTGCCCCTGGAGTGGGTGGGAGTGAGGGGAGTGTGCCCCTGGGGTTGGGGGGGGAGTGTGCCCCTGGAGTGGGTGGGGGGAGGGGAGTGTGCCCCTGGGGTGGTGGGGAGTGTGCCCCTGGGTGGGTGGGGAGTGTGCCCCTGGGGTGGGTGGGGGAGTGTGCCCCTGGGGTGGGGGAGAGTGTGCCCCTGGGGTGGGGGAGAGTGTGCCCCTGGGGTGGGGAGAGTGTGCCCCTGGGGTGGGGGAGAGTGTGCCTGGGTGGGGGAGAGTGTGCCCTGGGGTGGGTGGGGGAGGGGAGTTTACCCCTGAAGTGGGTGGGAGGGAGGGGAGTGTGCCTCTGGAGTGGGTGGGGGAGGGGAGTGTGCCCCTGGAGTGGGTGGGAGGGAGGGGAGTGTGTCCCTGGAGTGGGTGAGGGAGGGGAGTGCGCCCCTGGAGTAGGTGGGGAGGGGAGTTTGCCCCTGAAGTGGGTGGGGAGGGGAGTGCGCCCTGGAGTAGGTGGGGGAGGGGAGTGTGCCCCTGGAGTGGGTGGGGGAGGGGAGTGTGTCCCTGGAGTGGGTGGGGGAGGGGAGTGCGCCCCTGGGGTAGGTGGGGGAGGGGAGTGTGCCCCTGAAGTGGGTGGGGGAGGGGAGTGCGCCCCTGGGGTAGGTGGGGGAGGGGAGTGTGCCACTAAAGTGGGTGGGGAGGGGAGTGTGCCCCTGGAGTGGGTGGGGGAGTGTGCCCCTGGAGTGGGCGGGGGAGTGCGCCCCTGGAGTGGGCGGGGGAGTGCGCCCCTGGAGTGGGCGGGGGAGTGCGCCCTGGGGTAGGTGGGGGTTGGGGGGGGGGAGTGTCCCTGGGGTGGGTGGGGGGGGGGGTTGAGTATGCCCCTGGGGTGGGTGGAGGGGGGAGGGGAGTGTTCCCCTGGGGTGGGTGGGGGCGGGAGGGGAGTGTGCCCCTGGGGTGGGTGGAGGTGGGAGGGGAGTGTGCCCCTAGGGTGGGTGCGGTGGGGGTATGGCCCTTGGGTTGCCTCTTTGCATCATTTGGAGCTTACAGATCACATGATATTCTCAAATCACTTCATGCTACTTGCACCACAGCCCTCAAATCACATCACAGCCAATAACAGCAAACCTGTGACATCCTTTAAAAAAGTAATAATCTTCAAAAGATTGAACGAACAAGAGACTAATATCTCAAAGTGCTTCACAGGACATACTGTAAAGTGGGTGACTGTGTTTTGTGGTTAAAACTTGTGCTTGTCTTTTTTTGGTCAGCTGGGTGTCGAAACATGTGGAAAGCCATCCCATCTACGCATGGAGTTCCAGAGACAGATTGTTGGAATGTAATGCGCACTCTCTCCCTGGAGGGTTGCATCCTGTTTACCTAATTCCGTAAAGTATTAGGTGCAGGTTGGCAGGAGCCAAAGCTTGGGGACCCCAGAGTGTGTGTTGGGATAACTGCTGGAGTCCAACCAACTAAAACCCCATAGCTTGCCAATGATAGCACTGTCTGGCAAACTTTCCTGCTGCTTGTCCAGCTAGGATCACCCTATCAGTTAGGACTTCGACAAAGCATTAACAGGAGCTGAATGGGAGGATTCCCTGCCCCCAGTGACTGGTCTGCCCTTCCAAGTCCTGCCAATGAGCCAGACTGGCTGTGCTGTCATCAGCAGTACCTTGGAAAATTGTGGACCCACGTGGCTCAGAAACTTGATCATTGAGACCACCACAGAGGGTTGACTGAACTCTGACATTCAGTTGCCAAATACGTCACCTTGGAGCCAGTTCAGTTCCATGGAGACCCTCCCCCCAAAGAAGGTTCTCTAGCATCTGAGCAAAGGGAAAATTAAAATACAAGAATGCCAAACAATGCTGACCCATTCCTCATTCAATAACTCTTCATCATAATAACTAGAAGATTATATTTAACCAAAAACGTTACCTCCTAATGAAGTGTCAGCTCTGCCAACTGTGAGAACATGTTACGTCTTTAATTTATGAAAGGAAATGGAGGTGCTTTGTGCTCCCGGATGTACTTTCAAGCACCCATTGTCTGCATTAGTTATGACCTTTATGGAGAGAAGAACAGTTTACGTAAGGAGTTCTGTGGAATTAAGAGTGCATTATGCCGTGGAATCATACTGGTTAATTCTTTCCTGTGCTGAGTCGATGGGAGGACCAATGCAATTTACAAAGGAACACTGTAAGAGTTAAAGATTCAGAACCTTTTCACTGGCAACGTATCAGATCCCTTTGGGTTGCTGGAGCATTTCCTTTTCCACCATGAATGAATAGGAGCTGGGCTTCACAGGACTGCACGCTTCCTTCCACTCCATACATAACTGTTAAAGTGTTAAGGTTTATCATCCAGTCAGTACACGCAGAGGTTCTGCTGCCCTGCAATGGTTCCAAGGAATGACATCATCAGATTTAGTGGAGTATAACATTTCCTGTTGCTGAGAGGATTGGTCTGACCCCCACCATCAAGATTCAGGAAATTCCCTTAAATAGCTCTTTGCAAATTTCTTCTTTACCATGTAACAAAGCAAGATTATTATACCCTCTCTTAGCAATTGGAAAGACGTATGTTTGTTTGCTGGTTGAGAGAGGTGTTGGGTTCTTTGAGTTAATAATCCTTGCACTTCGAATAGCTCCTTTCACTTTAGAAAGATGTTTCAAAGCGCTTCACAGGATTTATTGTAAAGTGAAGTAACTGTGTATTTTCTATGCGAAAATGGCAACCTTCCACAGTAGTTCTACCACTCTTGATAACTTAATAGAGAAAAGCCCTTTAACTTTGAATAGGTTTTCTGAGTTAGGAAAACATAACGTTAACTCTTAAGTGTTATAATTTTCACCCACAAAATATACAGTCAATTCACTTTACAGTATATTCTGTGAAGCGCTATATCAAATACAAGAATTATTATTATTATATGATATAAACAGCAGGCTTACTGAGTGGGGCATCATAACTGAGCCCATTCCCTGTTCTTGCCTCATGTCTGCAGTGATTGCTGGCTCGAATCAGAAGCAGAAACCTGTCTGATTTTCCGCTGAGTTGTTCAGAGATGCTACTGCTAATTGGAGCACCCCAAACAGATTCTGAGATTTGTTAGCCCAGCACATGGATTTAAATCTGCAATCTTCTGTTCTTTGTGACATGATAGCAAACATACACACACACTTTCCGGCAGGGGTCTCTGATCGTCAAAAAAATGGCTTGAATTCTAGCATTTAACCCCTGGGATCCCTAAAGTGTATATTTTAATCAAAATATTTAATTAATGATGTAACAAGCACTTAGCGCACTGCACAGAACTCAGAAAAGAGTAGGATAACTTTGGGACTTTAAACATTTTTAAAAAAAATTCCTCTTCATACAGTATTCTTCCCTCCCCTCTTCTCCTGTAAAAAAATCACTCAGTTTTCCTTGGATTTGCAGGTACCTTGGGCCATCGGTCATTCTTCGTGCTCTGACAATGAATGCTGACACACTATTCAATCACTGGTGCATCATCAATTGAACTGGATACTGGTACATGTCACACAGCACATAGAGTTTCTGCATAGCGATCAAATAACAGTAATCTTGGTTTATTTTCCTCGTCTTCAACTGAGAGCCAGCAAGACATATTGTAGCGCCTCAGCTGTTGTTCCATCAGAGATCAATTAACTCAGAATAGGATTCAAACCTTCGACTTTCTGGTCTATATATCTTAGTTCTCATTGGGTGCTCTGTCTCGATCTTATTCAATGTGGATCAAATGTACATTGCGAAGAGTTCTGTGGATAATCCACTCGTGCCAGTTACTGCAACAATCTACTTTAACCCCTATAAAATGTGGTATAAAATTAGTATCTGAGAAGTCTCGAAGATGTCTTGGGATAGGAACAGCTACTCCAATGAGGGAGAAAAAAAGAGGTACTTTGCTGTCCTTTAGGATTTTTTTTTACAACAGGTCACGTTTTCTGGCACCCAGAAAATCTATTAAAGATTTTTAACCTTAAAACTGGTTCCTTGTCGTATTTCCATTAGTGAGTCTGAGGCATGCCCTGGTAAATAGCACCTCAGTTACTGTACATGGAGAAAAAACACATGCCAATAAAAATGAGCTGGAAAGAAACTAAAGCAATTGTTGCACAATACATATGCAAAATGCTGGTGCTACAAACTTATTCTACAGAAGGCCCACATGACAAAAGTCATCACCCTTCTAATTTGATGATCATAATCCATCAATGTTTCATTTTCAGACAGAAACCCATCAATCACTATTAAATGATTTGTCCAGACATAGACTGTATTTGTCCCTTATGCCCGGCAGGGTGAAATCTTGGGCAAGTTTCCTTACTCCACATGCCTGATAATAATCCCTCAAGAAAAAAAATAATAAATTGGTCATTTCAATCCACGACTATTTGTGGGACACTGCTGTGTGCACTTGGCTGCCGCATTTCCTCCACAGTCAATTCACTTTACAGTCTATTCTCTTGCCCGACTCCACTGGCTCGCTATCCTTCAGAGAATCCAGTTCAAGATCCTGGTCCTCACATATAAGCCCTCCATGGCCTCGCCCCACCCTACCTCTGCGATCTCCTAACCCCTTACCAACCCGCCCGCTCAGCCGGCTCTGGCCTGCTCCACGTCCCCCGACCCACCCGCCCCACCATTGGCAGGAGAGCCTTCAGCCACTCTGTCCCCAACCTCTGGAATTCCATCCCCCAATCACTCCCCCTCGCCCCCTCCTTAGCCTCTTTCAAGTCCCGCCCCAAGACCCTCCTCTTCGACCATGCCATCGGCCACCCCTCTTCCCCTCCCTTACCTCCCCAACCCCAGCTCGGGTCTGAAATGCTGTACTCTGTCCAGCGCTGTGGGACGTCCTCCTGATGTCAAAAGCGCTATATCAAATGCAAGGATTATTATTATGCCATCATTTGGTGAAATTTCAAAGTAAACACTGGTACAGTATGCTGTGCGTAAGCTAGCGAGTCACAACACCACCCCTGCCCATCAAGGAAATTCTGGACAATACAAGAATTTAACCCCAAACTTCAAATCCAAGATTGATTTCCTTCCCTGATAAATACTTTTTAAACCAAAATCAAACAGAAAGCCTTCAGAAGGTTGGTGTTCAGTGCCGCCACCTGGTGTATAACATGATAATTAACATTGGTGAGAAGTATCATGTTGTTCGTTGCAATTTTTATCCTACTGTGTGTTGCTGTTGTTGGGATGGGGGTTACTGCTGATCATGGGAGAAAGGGAAATCCCAAAGCTCCGAATTAAAAGCGTATTATTAAAAGTGTATTAAATTATTAGCAGTACGATATAATGTTTTTCTGTTAAGGGAGGAGGAATTCTTTTAAACTGTTTCCTCCTTCAATTTTGGACCTTTACCCCTTCCCACCTGAAGCTACTGACTCACACTTCATTGAAGGACAACAGCTCTGAGACTGCAGCACACCCCCAGCACATTGAAGTGTCAGCCAAGTCGATGTGAGTTGAACGTTCTAACGTGGGGCTTGAACTTACAACTTTCTGACAGGCGAGAATGCTACCAACTGAGCTAGGCTGGCATCTTCTCTATTTTGACCTGTAATGCACAATAATTTTCGAAGTGTCAGCATCTTGTACCAAAGAACCAGCCTTGGAACAGACGCTTTAAATGTATCCAACATACTGTGAAAGCTCTGTATCCTGTCATTCCACAGCAGGACAATGGCTCTCATTAGAAGTGCAGGAAACACTATTTAACAATTACTATCGGGTTTATTGTGTCATACAGATTTTCCTTCACCTTTGAACTGTGAGTAAATCCATCCAGCACATATTCTAGTTTGTAGGAAGCATATGCCTGTTTTTGAAGACATCAGCACACGTCCCTGAACAATGAACAATGTATTTGACCCAGGACAAACCTCAGCAGCGGCCATGCATCAAATAAACCATGACAGCAAGACCTTGTTCAAACAATCTTGCTCTATGTTAACTGATGATAAGATCAATTTTAATGCTGCCACTTTGTTGGAATTATTCTCCGAAGAACATGGTTCATATCCCTTGCTGGTAATATTTTGCTGAATGAAAGGCAAAATGCCATTGAACATTGATCAGTTATCTATTAACTGATACAGTACATTAGATTGAAAGGTACAAGGGGCAACCATCCAAATTGTTCATTGGAATCAGTATCTGGAGGGTTGTGTTGGACACCGGCTTGTGCTTGGATGTTCAGCTTTAGGACTGCGCTAAGAAGAGGCAAAGTGCATTGTGCTATTCTTATCTCTCTTCAGTGATAGAAAAGTCTCAATGTTAAATATTAACTTAAATATTAGTGTATGAGATGTGTGTCCAAACATTTCAACTTCATGGTTCCAAGCTCCTGGGCTCGCAGCGGAAGGATTTGCGAAGTCCAGGTTTGAGGAGTGAATGATTTTAAAAAAGTGAAGTGGTTGCAGGGAGTCTACGCTGATTTGTTGCTCAAAAGTCAGGAGTTAGAGCCAGCTTCACGGCGATCACGCTTACATAAATACCTAGACTTAGCAGTTGGGGTTAAATAAACCTGACATTGGATTTAAATCTCGAGAATATCAAGTTGGCTGGCATGTGGCCGTCCTGTAAAGATCCTTCCATTGAAGACAGATTGAGTGGCCATAGTTGTGACACCACCCTTTCAAACCCTCTCACTATGGTTGCCACCTGTGGAGATTGAGGTAAACTGGTGCCATGAAGCTGCCCTTAAATGCCGTACCATCCTCCATAACAACAGTGTTTGTTAGGGATAGGTTAGGCTGGCTGCAAATCTTCAGCTGTGATAATCATGCTATATAAATGTAAATTTGTATTGTATGTGGCACTCAACAGCTCAGATTTTATTTTATCACCATTTCTTTTTGAATTTGTTAATCTGGATATCAGTCCCGTTGGAATCCTGTAGTGTAGTAGTCGGTGTGCTCGCCTCACAAGGACCTGGAGTTGATTCCTGTGTGGAGCGAAACCTTAGGCAAGTTTCCTTATTCCATTTGCCTCTGTTTATCGAGCAGTAAGTAGGAACCCGGTTGTTAGTCGATTGTTGGATTGCTTTCCGGAGGTAATAATCATTCAAAAAAAAATTGGTCACTCAATTTGTCTGTGGGACACTATTGTGGGCAATTGGCTGCCGCGTTTCCCCAGTCAGTCAATACACACTTTACGATATACACTGTGAAGCGCTTTGAGACATCTCAATGATGCAAGGATCATCAATGCAAGGATTATTATTTATTATTATAAGATGTCCTCCCAATGTGATAGACATTATATCAGTTGCAAGGATTTTTTAAAAAAATTCTCATCCGTGGCTCGGCAAGTTAGTTAACGAATGTAAATCTTTATGTGTAGGTTGCACCCATGGAGCTTTCATTCTGGTTTGGATATCCTTAAGCATGGTGATGGGTTTCCACATTTGTCAAGACACCTGGTCAACCCAAAACATAATGTCCTATTACCTTGGCTTGTAATTCCCAACTCCCTCTGCCAAACATTCTGTACAAATTTCTGGGTCAGGTAATCTTGGAGAAGGGAGGATATAAGTTGCATGCTTGCTAGTTTGACTTTTTTTTCCCTGTGCAGTTAATTTAGTAAATAATTTCCAGCATATGTTGGAGTTTGGTTTATTGCAGAGTTGCGGGTGTGGTTTCTGTCATTTGTTCCCCTTATATTGCCACGAGAGGGCGCAGCAGTTTCTGACAATTGGAAAGAGAACTGGCATTTCTGATAGCTGGTACTCACCATTAATTACATTTGCAGAAATAATTTGATGAAATAATGCTAAGGTGAGCATAAATAAAAAATAATCAGATGTTATTTAATCAAACGCTTTTTCAGATGCTGTCAAACTAAGCTTATTTTTTAACCATGCGAATATGAAAACAAATTAGTTGTCTATTCTATCTGTTTTATCAACCACATAATACGGTGCTAAAAACAAAGCAGCGTCGATCAATGCCAATTAAAAGTACAATTCATATTTTATGATAACATGGGATTTATTTTTGGAAGGAATTTTGTCGGCTGTTAACATCATGACATCTAGTGAAGGGTGTGTAGCTGTGAAGGATATATGGCATTTTATGTATTGACAAACGTAGGACAACACCGTAAACACAGGTCACCACCAAAGATGAAGACAGTAGAAAAGAAGACAAAAAAGGTTTATGGTTAGGTGGGGCTAAGGTTGGATTATCAATGCTTGTGTATGTGAGGGAGAAGGGAACTCTAATGGAAGTAAGGACAGTCATGAGTCCTCACAGTGCTGAGATGCCGAGAAAGACTGAATTAACATAGGAGATACTGTGATGATTTCAATTCAGTGAGAGTACATGAATAGGAGGAAATAATGTGAAGGAGAATGATTTTGGAGCTTTGGAGTATCAAGAATCACGTTCAGAACAGCAATAACAAAAGTAGTTTTTAAAAAATAATATAATAATCCTTATATTTGCTATGGCACCTTATCACAGTGTTGAAATGTCTCAAAGTGCTTCACAAGATTTACTGTGGAGTGTAGGGAACTGTAAGGTGTGTATTTTGTAGACAAGCGCAACAGCCAATCTGCGCACAGCTATATCCGACAAACAACCATCAAGTGAAAAAACAATTTTATTTGGGAAATTGCTGGCCAGGACACCGGGAAAAACTCTGTTTGAATAGTGCCATGGGATCTTTAACGGCCACCTGAACAGGCAGAGGGAATCTTGGTTTAATATCTTAATGCACTCACCAGTACTGTATTGGAGTGGAGGCCTAGACTATGAGCTCAAATTCCCAATGTGGGGCTCAGACCCACAACCCCACAGCCTTGTGATTCAGAGTCGAGAGTGAACCCTTTAGCAGGCCAGAATGAGAAAGTTAACCTTTGGAGAAAAGTCAGGGGCCAGAGGTGTGAAGTGTGATACTAGCAAGTGCCCAAACTATTCTTGTATCCTGCTTAAGAGTATGACTTGGAAACCTTCGACTCATAGACGGTTCTATTAAAGTGTTGGATTGATTTAAGATTTAAATAGGAGTTGAAAGTTGCACAAATAAAGGTAATGTTTGGTATGAAAGTAGAAGCCAAGCCTTTTAGAGCCAACTATAGCAATGGGGGAAATGTGAGAACTCCATTTGAGATCAGAAGAAATAATAAGGCGTACAATGTTGAGAGAAAAACAATTAAGACACCTTGTGGTGACTCAGTGAGCAGCTGAGCCATATGTACCCTAAAGAGAGCTCCCTTGTTCGATCCCTTGTTTGTGCTAAATTTGTTGATTCATCTTAGGCTCAACTGTACTCGATCAGTACATTTGACTACAACACCTGGGTTCGGGAGCAGCAAAATTGCAAAAAAGTTCCCATTCCTGGTAAAGATGTCAGCCTGGCTCAGGTGGTAACACTCTCATCTCTGAGTCAGAAGATTGTGGGTTCAATTCCCACATCAGGGCTTTAGGTTCACAGGCTAGGCTGACACTCCAATATAGGGCTAGGGATGTGCTGCATTGTCAGAGCTGCTGTCCTTTGGCTGAGACGTTAACCCAGAGGCACCATCTGACAACAAAGCTCCCATGACACTAGTCAAAAAGAGAGGGGAGTTTCTCCCGGTGGCCCGGACAACAGTTCCCCAGATAAAATTATCATTCACTTCATTGTTATTTGTTCGACATTGCTACGCACAAATTGGCTGTCATGTTTATGTGCTACACAGCCACTACACTTTACAGTATATACAGTAAAGCAGTTTAAAACATCTTGACAACACAATAAGGCACTCTATCAATTATTGTAATTATCTAGTTAATACGTTCCAGACAAGCATTGGATTGGATTGGATTCAGCTACGACAATCCTTTGCCCCTGGTGGAACAATCTGCTGATGCTCATTCTCAAGGCCTCCCAGATAAATCCTCAAAGTTAAGTTTTTTGCCTCAATTTTTGCTAAGGAAGAGACAGGTAATTTACTTGATCAAGGGTGTTGTAGAGATAAGTTGAGATACTATTCACATCACTACTAGCATGGTTGCCGAACAGCTGTGCAAACTTAAGGTAAATAAACCTCAGGGGTTGGATAAATTGCATCCGAGGATCCTAAAGGAACTAAGAGAGGAAGTTGCTGGAACTTTGGCACAAATCTTTCAAAAATCACTAAATACTGGAGGGGTGCCTGGAGGAAAGCAGATGTTATTTCTATTTTTAAAAATGTAGCAAAAGTGACCCAGGAAACTACAGAGCAGTGAGTTTGACATCCATTGTGGGTAAAGTTATGGAGACCCTTATTAAAGATAAGATCATGGAGCATCTGTACAGAAATAAAATTATGAAATATAGCTAATATGGGTTTTTGAAGGTGAGATCCTGCCAATCTAATTTACTGTTTTCTTTGACGGTGTGTCAGATGAGCTTGATAAGGGTAAGGCAGTGAATGTTATATATCTGGATTTTAGTAAGGCCTTTGATACAGTTCCTCTGGAAAAGCTTGTACTGAAAATAAAGAAAGTGGGAATCAATGGAAGTATTTTACAATGTTGAGTCCTGTAGCTTAGTGGTTAGAGCATTCGCCTCGCAAGCGAGAGGATGTGGGTTCGATTCCCAGGCAGGGCAAAATGTTGGGCAAGTTTCCTTACCCCACACACTTCTGTTCACCTAGCAGTAAGTAGGAACCTGGTTGTTAGTTGATTGTCGGATCGCTTTTCTGGGGGTAACAATCCCTTAACAAAAAATTTGATCACTCGATCCATGACTGTTGGTGGGACACCATTGTGTGCAATTGGCTACCATGTTTTGCCCACAAAATATACAGTCAGTTCACTTTACAGTATATTCTGTATATTTAATATAGTGTCTTATCACATCTTCGAGAAGCTTTAAGGTGTCTCGAAGATGTGATAAGACACTTTATCAAACTCAAGGTTTATTATTATTAATGGATACGTAAGTGGCTGACTGATAGAATCCAGAAAGTGATGGTACAGGGAATGTCATCAGGCTGGAAGAATGTTACTAGTGGAGTTGCACAGGGGTCTGTTTTCGGACCTCTTTTGTTTCATATCTTCATAAATGATCTGGAGCTAGGGGTCACAAGCACATTTGGCTAAGTTTACAGACGATACAAAGCTAATGAAGATGGTAGACTGCAAAGCTGAACAGGATAGGTTAAAGGAGGATTGAACTTGGGAATTAAGCAGAACAATGGCAGATGAAATTCAATGTAGAGAAATGCAAAGTGCTTCACATGGGGACAAAAATCTAGGAAGAGACTATTATTTAATGGAAAGAAAATAATAGGTATGGAAAATGAAAAAGACTGGGGGTCTTGATTGACAATAAATTGAAGCCATCACAACAATGCTCGGTGGCAATGAGTAAACCAAATCAAATATTGGGATGTATTAAAAGGTTAATATTGAGCCAAAATAGCGGGGTAATCCTGTCAATTTATAAATAATAATATAATGCTGCATTTTGCCCACAAATATACAGTCAATTCACTTTATAGTATATTCTGTGAAGCGCTTTGAGGCATCTAGAAAAAGTGAAAAGCACTATATCAAATGCAACGATTATTATTTATCTCCAGGGAGAGAAAGGTGAAGGATAAAGTGCAGAGTAATTGTAGTAGTTATCGTTTAGTCTTGCAGGAGATAAGATGATACTGTGCCTTTTAGGAATTGAAGGATAAAAGATTTTCATTCCCCCATTGAAAGGTATGGAGGAAACTCAGGTCAGTGAATTAGCTCTCTCTGAGGCAAAATAAGAACCACCAGCAAAAAGCTCCACATTGTGAAAAATTACAAGGTTCAGTTATTGGCTTGTGTCTGTGCAGCCATGTTTTATGTTTTATAAAAACTACACATAGAATTCACAGTTATTTTCATGGTCCTTTGTGTTGCTTACTAAGTGGGATGCTGACTTATAATAATAATTTATACTTATAATAATCCTTGCATTTCATGTAACATCTTTCACGTCTGGAAGACATCTCAAAGCACTTCACAGGAATTACTGTGAAGTGGAGTGACTGTGTATCTTGTAAGCCAACATGGCAGCCAATTTTTGCACACTTTACTCTTTCCAGTAGTGATTGTATTGCTGCTCAGGCTGAGGCCAGCAAGCTTGACCTAGACCAAAGATGTAACTTCAAATCCTTGTATTTCTTATGGGCTCAGACCTGAATTGAGCAATTGTGGTACCAACTATTTCATCAGGAAGCTAAACTTGGAAGGTTTGGGCTGAGGATGCTCGATATGAGTGACTCAAGATAACAAAGTGTTTCTGTTCAAAGAAAAGGTTGATATTTTCTTGACCCCACCTTTCCACTAAGTATGAAGAGGCCTAACTTCCTGCTGGTCGTATAGCAGAACTGACATCAGCTTTTGAAACATCTGTGGCCTTAACTGCTTGTGGTGACAGTACAACAGCTACATGGACAAGGAAAGAGGCAAATGTAAAAACCGTGAATATTGTAGGTATTGAGTTCAACTTGGCTTGTAGTTCATAGTTAGAGAAATTTGTCATACATGCTCAGTTTGTAAAATACTAAGGATTTCTGGAGCACACTTTAAAATGAAATATTTACCATTTTGAAGTTCATATACTAGGTTAAAAACAACTACTCTGGAGCTCTAAGGTATAGAACAACTCATCGCCCCCAGCTCTGGACTGTTTCAAATATCCATATACTCCCACTGACACTTGATCACTCCCAGAAGGCAAAACAAAAACTAGTCATGCTTCATAGAGAATGCAATGTACATTACTCCTGCCAATGTTTTCTTTTTGAGAATTTAGAGTATCCTCAATCTCCTCAGGGAATGGAATGAATAACAGAACCAACAAATAGACAGACAACATAAGGATTCCTTTTTCCTGTGAGATTGTGGTTGAGGCTCAATAGGGGTTACTGCAACATTAGCTTGTATGTTTTCTTGTTGCTTTCAACACTTATATAGGAACATTGTGATCAAAGATGGGAAGATGGTATAGCCACATCAAAATGGAAAGTTTGAATTGAGTTAAATGGACCTTTGGTATTATTCTATTTTCTCCCCTTCCCATCAGCTTCAGTATGCAAGAACGAAAGGTTAAAAGGCAATATGTTTGGCAAATCTCTTTTTTTGATTGTTTACAAAATGCACAACATAATATAAATCATGTTGAAACTCATTCTTGGGCCACGTTGGTTTAGTGTCATGGTGTCAAGGTGCTTCACAATATCCCCCTTATTAGACAGCAAAAGTGCTTGGGAGAAACTTACCTGAAACATTTTCATGAGCTAACATTCGTTCCCTCCCCCTCCCTCTTTGAAAGGCACTGGCATGTGCTGGGGGGAGTCTGTGGGAGACAGTTCTGTAAGTCCCAGACTCCATCCAGACATCAATGTCAGCAACTAATGAGTGCCTGGAGATATCTGTTTGATTTTTTCCCATCCTATATAACTGTGCAACTAACCAGTATTCTGACTTGGGCAACTCTGGATCAGCATTCAAGCCAGTGCAAAGCACATCCTCTTGTACTGTTCTCTTAAACTATCTTATTTAAGCTCCTCTGCATGTGCTTCTTTCTGCAACTCCTTACCTCATGTCATGGAAGTCAATTATAGCACTCCTAGGTGCTGGTGTGCACATCCCAGAACAGAATGGCATCATTGTACTAATATGGAGAACTGTTGTGTATACTGTACACTTATACATGTGTTTTTTTCAGCTTCTGCAAGTTTGCACTACTCTTTCAGCCTTTGCCATATTGAATGAAGACAAAGTCAACAGTTGCTTGTGTTAAGCCTGCGTTGGAACTATGTCAAATCAATCAGCATAGCCATTTTCACATGAAATTGTACTCATGAATGAACTCCTGATAGCAACAGTTGGATTTTGTATGTACACACACACACATAATATATGTTTTGAACAAGATGATATCAGAGTACTGGGGAAATGAGATATATATATTCAAATTCATACATATGTATGTTATTAGCCAACTCCAATTTTCTCCCATAACTCTCCTCTTACGCCTGCTGGGTTACAGTTCCATGGAAACGTCCCACCCATGAGTACATTACACAAGTGCTCATTCTTTATGCGTGAGGCCAAACAATGGGGTCTAATTTGTAGTGTTTCTTAACAGAATTTTTACTAGGTTATTGAATTTCTACACTATTGAATGTGCTGACAATATTCAAACGTTTTAGAAATTTGATAATTACACATTTATTATGAAGACATGTGTTAAGAAGTATCACAAATTACCACAAAGCTGCCAACTCTTACCTTTGAATGCTTCACTCCTAGTCCTCTAACCATTCTAAGCCTGTATGTCTACTCCATTGCTGAATTACCCTCTGAGAGCTTGGTTTCCACTTTGTTTTCTACAGACCAAACAAAGGCATTTAAGATGAACAGGTTTGGCAAACAATGGGTCATATATTCAAAACACAGACTAAAAATTACGGGCAGTGCAGGATGCATTTTTTTTAGCAGCAACCCTCCAGCCCAGGAAGTAACAAGAAACCACCAAGGTTTTACAAAGGAACCAGACTATTTCCTGTCAATTAAAAATAATCAAGATTATTAGATTTAGAGATGGATACATCAAAGGAATCTTGTGGGAAATTGGACTGTAAACTAGATGCAAAATGGGGGCATTTAAAATTTAATTGGACATGCAAATACAGAGGAAGGGCGTGACAGGGAACGGAGAAAGAACAGGGAATTGGGATTACGGTGGATGGCTTCTTGAGGAGCAAACATTGACATGGAAAAATGGGTCAAATGGCCTCCTGCTGTATCATTCCGTTTCTATGGAATTATGACAATATGATATAAATTGTTACAATATCTACTGTTGGAATTATTATGTAAGCTTATCATTCAGTGTCCGCTTGGCTCAGTTACTGGAATTCCCGCCTTTGGGTAAATGGGTTCAAAATCAACATCAGGGTTTTGAGTTCAAATTTCGGGGAAGGCTGATGCTCCAGTCCACTTTTGGGGAGCACTGGATTGTCTGAGGCGATGTCCTTCATTTGAAAGGTTAAGCCAAAACTCTGTCGGCCTTTTTAGGCAGATATTAAAGAACCCTTTACATGAATCCATAGTTGTAGGACATTATTTTGTGCAAAGTTGGCTACCACATTTGCCTGCCTACACACAGCCACTACACTTTAAAGCAATCACCTGTGAAGTGCTTTAATCCTTTGATATGCTTGATAAAACATTGCTGACATTATATCAAGCTTATATCAAATGATTATTGCTATTTATCTTGAAAATAGGACTCATGCCTGGAACTTCTTTCAGATAGACGTTCTAATGATCGACTGCTGTCTCAAACTATTACTGTTGTAAATCATGCTTTGCTGACAATTCCCCCCAAAATGATTATCAGATATTCTTTAATTTTATAAAGGTCCTTATACTATGTGCAAACATCTTAGAATCAAATCTGACCATGGGTTGAGAAATAATGATGGGAACACATGTAGAATTTGAGAGACTTGCTTTGACATTTACCTCGAGTGGGAAATCTTGGTGGGAGAGAGGAGCTACCAGAGAGGAAGGGGATAATATAAACTCAGTTTCAAGCTGGTGAGAATTTTGTCTGTCCGGACACCAGTTATTCTAGAGTTGATGGTAGAGGCAGAATGGTAGAGTTGGGTGTTATCCATGCACTTATGGAACTGAATCCCATGCTTGTGGATAATGTTACCAAGAGGGAGCATATAGATGAGGAAATTGAGAGGACCAAGGATACAGCCCTGAGGAACTATACAAGTGACTATGAGGAGGCCTGAGGATAACCTATTACAGCTAATAGAGGCCATAAGAAGCTTAATCAGGAAAGTGCAGAGCCATAGAGTTGTTCAGGGAGGAGAGATGATGGGAAAGGATAGAATGGTCAACGGTGTTGAAAGCAGCAAAGAGTTTGTGGGGGTTAAAGAGGCCCTGGTTGCACATTGGTAACCTTAACCAAGGCTGTCTTGGTGCTACGAAAGAGGAAGGAATAAAGCTGAGAGGCAACATTACATTCCAGCACCTTGGAGAAGAAGGGAAGGTAGTAGATGGAGTGAAAACTGAAGAGTTTGGATGTATTAGGTGAGTTTTTTTTCCCCAAAGGGGTGATAACAATGGTTTTGAAGGCAGGGCACTGTGCTCTAGGAAATAGGAGAGGTTGATGACACTGGCAAGTAGGGGTGGGAGTGGGGTTTGGGTGGGGGGGGGGGCAAGAAACAGCATGAAGTCATTTAGGAATGGGTCAAGGGAGCAGTGGGTTTCATGCGGGAGATGAGGGAGAAAAGAGGAGAAGGGGAGAAGAGGAGACGGGTTGAAAGGTGAGGGATGTGGCAAGGAGGAAAAGGAAGTGGAGACAGTTGAGCCAACTTTGAAAACTAGAAAATCCAAAACCTCCTTCCATTTGGCTTTGAGAGTGAGAATAGAGGCAGCGTGGGAGGGTGGATGGAAGAGATGGTTCATGGTGAAGAGGAGTCTGGAGTTACTTTTGCTGTATTTACAAAAGGTTACACAGGATGTACAACACGGAAGCTGGCCGCTCGGGCCAACTAGGATGAGCCTGGGGTAGGAGGATTCGGTCATGAAAAGCGAGAGGCTTTGGTGTAGTCCAAACAGATCTGGCAGCGAGGCCTGATTTGAGCCACATGCCCAGTGATGCCCGGGGTTTGGATTTTAAACAGAGTTCAAAGACAAAGTGGTCATTTTGTACAAAATAAATGTGGACCACCCATTATTACAACAATACCATCTACATGGGTTTACGTGACGCTCTAACCCTCCTGTGGGTAACCTGCACAACACAGTCACTACGCGTTACAGCAAACCCCGTGCGGTGTCTCGAGACGTCCTACGTTCGTGAAACTCACTATTATCAAATGCGAGGATCATTATTATTATTCGAGTAAAGTAACGTCTCGGAGGACCGTACGGTGGCGGGGACAGATGCCCGAGCAGAGGAGATGGGTGGGTGGGTGGGTGGGTGGGTGGGGGGGGGGGGGGGGGGGGGGAGGGAGAGTGGGGGGTGGGGGGGGCAGTGTTTTACATTGCACTTGTGCTGGTGGGGTCTGGTTGAACTTGGCTCAGGGAGGACTTGCGGTGGGGCAGCCGCCCCCGCCTGTCAGTCAGGCTGTGCTGGGGACCGTGATTGGTCAGAGCGGGCGAGGGGGCGGCTGTCGGGTGCAGTTGAGTGGAGAGGCGGTGGAGAGAGGAGCAGAGCAGAGCCTGGACAGAGCAGCACTGACTCCTCACTCCCTCCCTCCCTCTCTCTCTCTCCCTCTCTCTCTCTCTCCAGGGCTGTCTGTGTGCACCGGGTGAACGATGTTGGTGCGGAGGAGAAGGTGCACGTTGCAGTTCGAGCTGCTGCTGCTGCTGTTGCTGCTGTTGCAGGCGGTCACTGTGCGCTCTGTGTCCCGCAGTGAGTTATTCCCTCACGGAGAGGGCGTGGGGGACAGTCTGGTGGAGCCGGGAGACGATGCCACCTCCCAGCCTGTCAGGCTGAACCAGCACTTGCATTTCTTTGATAGAGCAGTGAGCAGCCTGTATGTGAGTATGCACTCTGTAACCCCTTGGGTCTCATTGAGGAGTAACTATGCTCCCCCCCCCCCCCCCCCATCACTCTCTCCAGCTGAGCAGGAGGGAAATGAAATGAGCCTCAGTGATGCTGTGGGTGGCTGGAGACCTGTTGAGCTGTGGGAAGGGCTGGTGGTGGTGGGGAGGGGGGTGGGGGGTGAAGCTGGAGGAGGGAGAAAGGCACTGACTGGACCCTAAAAGGCTTTGGGTCCCCCCACTGACACACCTGGTTTTGTTTGTTATGCAGTCCGGTGGGGGCTGCAAAACTAACAAAGAATCAGGAGAATTTCACAGGAATGTGGTGCTGCCACCAGAGACTTCAGTGTTAGGGTTAATACTGAGGATTTAAGATAAGATCACTGCAGTTATGCAGTCTTACTTAGAGGCGATCTCTTTCTTTCTCCCTCACACCCACCCTTTTTCCAACTCTGATTTGTCTGAAGTTAAGGTCAACAAACCATCTTCAAACCGCTTTAAATAGGATAGTTCGCGTGAAGTTTTCTTTTCAGAAATTGTTGCACAATTTAGACTATCTTTGCAGTACCTATTATAATACTGGGTTCCTGAATACAGTAGGTGTGCTGTTTAGTTCTGTAAACCAATGCTTCATTTTGCCATTTCATTGGTCTTTGGCCAGGTTTGAATGTGTGTGTGTTGGGGGGGTGGGGGTGGGGGGCTCTTGTGCATTATTAAAATACACCCACCAATCTACCAGTTAGGAAAATCGTGAATGTTTTTCCTGCTGGAAAATGTCTCCGCTATTGAGGGCGAGGATTAACTGCAAATTTTTGAGAGGTGGGGAAAGAAATCAGCTTTATCTATTTGATCAAGTTTTCAAAATGTTTGCTATTAATCTTTTGGCAGCACCTAATCCAGTGTTTAGAATTTTATAAAACATTGCTTTGTTTTTTTTCCAAACACATTTTTCATATTGTTTACCTTTGACTCTAGGTCGGCACAAATGGAATCCTCACTCTCGATAAGCCTCCGCGGGAGGTCGATTATGTAGATTTGTTTCCACCAAGGTTTGGTGCCATTGCTCCATTTCTGGCAGATCTGGACACTTCGGATGCACTGGGTAAGATCTTCTACAGGCAAGACTCCACTCCGTACACCCTCCAGCGCATTGCACTAATGGTAAACCAAGGCTTTCATCAGTTGAGCTTCATTCCAGAGAACGCTTTTATTGCCACTTGGGAAGACGTGCGTGCTTATAAGGATTTGCAACAAGGGGACCAACCACAAAGCAAGGTAATTGGACCAGAACCCACATTTGGATTAAGATTTGCCATGTTATTGGTTGAAGAGGACATTCTTAGATTTGGAGGATTCATTCTCAAAAACAAGTTTAAGATGTATATCCAGAGTGCTCACTTTTGTGGATATTTCTTAAATTCACTCTTAATTTGGAAATTGATTATTTCAAAAACTCAAAGAACTGGCATCCAAACTGAAAGTGAATTTAAGAATTTTATTGAATTTGGCACAATTTTAAATTTTAAGGCAAAATGGTCTTGCAGGCTAGGGATGGGTGGAATTCAATGCCTTAAAAGCAGCAGATTGGCCAAAACTGGATGCAGTATTGGATACAGTACACTAACTAGACTAACCAAAGTGCTGTGAAAATCTAAACATTATATCCTTGCTCTTATATTCAATGTCCCAATATGTAATGCCTGGTGACTACCTAGTGAAGTCTTATAGAATTTGCACGTTTCTGGACTTTAGGTAAGAAAAGGACCATGTTTATCTTCTGTGCAAGCCTCTTCTCCCTGCCCCCCACCCAACCCACCCTCATCCCACTGTCCATCAGCCAACTCGCCAGTACTCACTGCTTCAGCTCAGACATGAAAAATGCCCACCTGGCTGAGGTGTGTAGGGCTGCTGATTGATGATGTTCTTGTAGCTGCACTTTTTGGGGGGGAAAAAGTCATTTTTGTTTGTTTTTTAAAAAAAAAGTTTTTAAGTGATGATAGATATAAACAGAATTCCTAATGAAAGCTTTAATGCGTGGATTGATCAAGGCAAGAAGGATTAAAAAATTGACCAAGTAAAAGTAATAGTAAGTGGGGGGGTAAGAGTTAATGTCTTTGTCTTTGAGGTCAGCTTCACTGCAGCTCTTGAGCTAGTTTTCTTTGCAATCTTTGCTGCTTCTCTTTGAGGTTACAATCAGTGCTGCACAGAGCATTGGGGTTGAAAACAGATTGCTGTAAAGTTTCTGTTTCTTCCCAATGTCCCCTGGCCCCCTGAATTACTTGCATTGGGAAGCATGTACAGTCTCGCAATCTTTCTCAAAAGAAAAAAAAATAGGTATAAAGCATATGTGTTTTATATTCATGAGTTTGGATATATGGGAAACTAAAATGCTTAGTTCCTACATGAAATTAGTCCTTAATGAGGCAGTGTGCTTGCCTTTCTACCGTCAACTGCACTTACGCCTGGAACCAAGAAGAGTCAAGTCTCAATGTGATTCTTTCTCCCCACCCGCCCACCCCAGTTGCCTGATCAGCTACAGACCAATTGTTTCAGATTAATGTTCTCTCTGTGTATGTTTCCAGGCTCTCTGGCCTCCTAAGCTAAGACTATTTATTTGCTGTAACTTCAGTTACTGTTTTAACAATCCTAATTGTTTTATTTGCCATCAGAGAAACACTTTCCAAGCAGTACTAGCTTCAGATGAATCCAGTTCCTACGCTATCTTTCTGTATCCTGAGGATGGCTTGCAGTTTTATGGCACCCATGCCAAAGCTGCAAATAACATTGACTTAGAACTGCCTGCCAGAGTTGGCTTCAGCAGAGGAGAGAGCAGCTTTGTGCTGTTTACACTCGAAGGACCTTCTTACGCAGTTACATCCAGCAGCGAGCAGTCTGTTAAGAACCTTTATCAGTAAGAAACCTATATTTTTTTGACTAACTTAAAATTCTCTTGTCTGTACTTTTTTTCTTGGTTTTCTCTCTTTCTCTTCTACCCCACCCACTCTCACCCCCCCCCCCCCCCCCACCAACTGTTCCTCTCAAAGACACTGTCGTGAGCTGGAGTGCGGTTCCATGAATTCCAGCTTTATTCTGAGACCTTGTCCAAGTAGCTGTATTCTGATTGAGTGCAGACAGTGAGTATTAGCAGACCCACTGTACAGGGAAGGTTGATCCAACAGGGATCATTGAATAGAATGTAGAATCCAATTTTGGTATTTTAGCCCTCTCCAGCTCAGGGAATGTTGAGACCGATTGTAGTGCCCTGACTGCTGCCCAGGTAGCGATCAGCCTCTTGCCCAATTCATTTGGTCAGGCAGCTGCATGGTTCAACAAACAGCCCAGGCTTCAGTGCTAGACTTTTTTAAAAACTGTTTCTATCTCCCAAAGTAAGGTACTCTATTCGGTCAGAGATGACTGTGAAAGTGTGCTGGTATAACCACTCAATTTGCTATCCTAGCTTACTCAATAAATCTGTTGGAGAGTGAGGGGCTCAATGTAGAACTCAGTCATATAAGTCAGGAAGATCCCAGGTTCGATTATTGGTTTTGCAGGTTGAGGCACAGTGGACCAGGCTTGAAGGGCCACTCCAGTTCCTACATAGATGACAGTAAGGTACATCAGTTGGCTGAATACCCCTGGGCTGAAGAGGGGAATACTCTTGACCACCATCTCGGGCTCGCTTGTTGGAAAGTTTACGAGTGTAGAAAGAATTATTAGACAGATCTGTGCTTCAATAGCTTGCCAGAGTCTGCTCTGAATTCTTGCATGATAAATGGTTGCTCAGGTGAGGTAATACTGTAAGGTGGCCGGTACCAGTGATATTGTACTCCAGATTGTGTATTATCAAGGAAGAATGGGCAGAGGACAACCAAACATTGGAAACATTGGTTCAGATCTATGCTGGACAGGAACTACTTGATTTGGATGCCTTTTACTTTGGTGCCACTTCCATTCAGTAAAGTACAATTAAATCTTTTCTGATATATTTTCAAGACTTCGCGCGTTGCTGTGTTTTAATTTTTTTTAATAGGGTGAGGGTGCTGATCATTTGTATTCTAACATGTGGCACATTCTCTCGAATGGAACCTTGGCTCAAGGGTTTCACACTAGTAAGTTGGTTATTTTATTCTGTTGTTGAAAATCTATGCAGCTGTGAAGCACAAAACATCACTGTTCTTCACAGCTGTCCATCTTGTAATTCAGACAAGATGGGAGCAATTGAAGGGAGAGAGAAGTTTTTCCAAAATATTCCTGTTATACCAAATATGTGTTTGTAATATTGCAAGGCTATGAGGTGGCTGGTAGCTTTGCATTGTATTGCCAGCCTGGCACAGGCCAGGTGTCCTTCTTCGTTGTCCCTTTAGAAATATCAATGATGAAACATACTTTTAAACTAAGGAGTGAAATCAAAATGTCTTCATTATTTTCCTTTTTTTCTCTTTATGGGGGGAATTGCCTTGCCAGAGCTGCAGTTTGATAGCCCAGGTGAGTTTGAGCTTGTGTGTGTGAGACCACAGATATCAAGCCATATTCTGAACTGGTTAACTCCTGTGTTCGCAGGATGGTCTTTCAGCTTTGGAGAAAACTGAGAAGCTGTGGCCTTTAACACTTATTCACTCTGCAAACCCAAGGCATGGTGTTCAACATGCATGGTGTTAAATATGCATGGTAGTTTGTGCAATGACCCAGCTGTCTATGTTCTGATTCCTGCAGTAACATATCTTGGTTATGATCTGATTACATTAAGGTATTTGGAAAGTTCACATTAGCCTGTAAATAACAGATGTTTTCCTAGTTCTGGGCTTCCTGATTATGATTTTGTTTTGAAGATGGGTTGTAAATCCTTGTAATCATTCAACAGTAATTATTTTAAACAATGTGTCTTGAGTGCCAACCTGAAAGATGACTTGGCTTCTAATGCACTGTTTTCTGATTAATTTGTACTGACTGTCTCTATAGTTAGCATAAACACACATTAGTGTAGAGTTAGCAATGCATTCTGACTTAAAAGCTTCAAAAGGTGACCAGGTGTCCTAATGGGGATTTCCTGATCTTAGCTGGACTGTCCACAAGAAGATGCTGAGAAGAGGTTTTGCACTTCCCAGAGCATGATGAACTGCAGAGAAAATCAACCTGTACAGTTCAGAAAACTCAAGAGTTCAGGAAATCATCTGTTAACCCTTCCTCTGTAAGGAGGGAGAGGGGAGCCTGATTTTAAGGAATACGGTGTAGCATGTAGCAGCTTTAAATTTAGATTTGTTCTGTGAAAATCCTTCTTGCTGTTTACTTTTCTATCACGGGGGTGGAAAGTATTCTGCCGTGACTCACTGCTATTCCATCTCATGAAGTCTCTTGCTCAGTGTATTGCTGGCATTCTTACAAAGCTTTATTCAATGTTGACTTTTTCAGAGACACCAACTCTGGAAACCGAGGAGTTTGGGTTTTCCAGCTTGGGAGTTCAACTAACTCGACCATTGTTCCTGGTGAGGTAAGCGAGCACCTTGCTGCCGAGTCCATCCCCAATGCATTCAACATTGCCGCCACCACCATTGACCATCCAAGCAGTCGTTACTTGGATGTGGTTGAGAATGGACCAGAAAATGAAGACATCGAACTAAATGAAGAATTTGCAACTCCTCTAGAGCCAGGGGTTTATAAGATTGACTCGCAGCTAGATGTGAAAGAGCAGCCTCCCAAATACCCTCACTACGTGGAACATGTTCCAGTTCCGAACCCTGTGGAAGCACAACAGGTCCAGTTCGAGCATCCACAGTTTCCCAACCAGAGGGTCGAACTCTTGGATACAGAATTTGATGTGACCGGAAATGGTGAGATGAGTTGCTGCCAATAATTAATTGGAGGATGTTAATCTTAAGTCTCTGAGTAGATCCTAGCTGCTGGCAATACAGTAAATGCTGGCATAATTACCCTTTAATGTCTTGAACAACTTAGCTCTTCAGAGATTTTGCTAATTATTTTAAAGCCGATTATTTAATCTGAGAATTTGATCCAATCCCAGTAGCGAGTGAGAAGATGTGTATTTGTGATTTGAAATTCCCACTGTCTCACCACTGATGGTTTGGGTGAGGGGCAAGACTGAGTAACCATTATGCCTGTTTAAAAACCCTGAGGTTCCACCTATTGTGCCAATTATTTTTTTGAATCCTGTGTTAATCCCACTCTGCTCTTGAATGTTTCTAAAACTTTCTTTTCAAAATGAGTGGCTTCATTTCTCTCAAGTAAAATAAGCAGAATATATGCAAAGTGAACAACTTCCGATTTGGTGTGTGGTCATTTTTTATACTTACCACAAGTTCCTCCATTCTTTGTTATTTTGACCTTTTAGTGGTATCTTCAGATGCATTAAAACTAATTGCAACACTGCACATTTTGAAGTTTTTTTTTGTGTGCAAATTCTGATTAAATGCTGATTTCGCCCAAAAATACGTCCACGTCGTTTTACAGTTACACTATTCGTACGTTGGGGAGGGGGCGGTGGGTTTAATGCAACCGGACATCTGCCAAAGATGCTATTATGGTTTTCCCCCTTGGTCTGTCTCACTGTATAATATTTTATTTTTCTCCCTAGTATTTACATATAATACAGAGAGACAACAAACGTGTGCTTCTAGCCGGGACGTGTGCTCCAATCATGCCCAGTGTAAGGACTATCCAAAGGGCTTCTGTTGCCATTGTAGTCCTGGCTATTATGGGAATGGCAAACAGTGCGTAGCAGAAGGTAAAATTCATCTTGGTTTTGACTTTTCAATCCTTCCTTTAGAAAAATGTAATGTCAGCTCAAACATAAAATTAATGACTATACCAAAGTTTTAAAAAGTTCATCTTTAGCACAGTATGAGCCACTAATGCTTCAGAAAGTTTTCCTAGTTCAGCAACACTAAAGAGCATTGTTAGAAACTAGAGCAGAAATGTTTCTTGTGTAGTTTGAATGAACAGCACCGCAAATGTTGTACACTCTCCTTCGTTCTCCCACTCAATGTCAATCTGTACCATAGTGCTGTGCTTCTTGAGTCCTGCCACTATGTGCTGGGGCATTTGCTCAGTGCACAAGGGTCAGAAGCTGAACCTTACAGCAATGAATGGACTTATGTTTTCTTCCACTCTGTTCTTGATTTGGTGAAGAAGATGCAAAAACAGTATGAAGGAGACGTGTTGCTAAAATCGGGGCGTATACTGAGTTGTCTATTCAAAGAGGTCTGTAAAAGTGATGACCTGAGGCCAAGCTTTATGACCAGTGTGATCTTTGTCCAGTTGCAATGTACGTTAACTAGTATAGTTATTGTGCTCTGTATCACAATGCTTGCTGTCAGATAAATCTGGCCATGAGCCATTTTCTAATACACTGACAAAAAGAAATTTTACACTTCAAAACTTTTAAAATCGTTTTTGCATGAATTCGTTAGTCAAAATAATTGAAATGTAGATGTGCCTTCCCGGTAAAGGAAGGAATCCAATGGCCTAGTTTGAAGAACCACTATCAATGGATACCTCAGCCATACAGATCACAGAAGGATCTCAGTTTTGATCCCCAAATGTGTTTAGATAGAAGATTAGAGTGATTCCCCCCACCCACCCCCACCTGTGAATGTGTGAGGCTAGGTTGAGATGCCCCCACTCAGTCCATCCTCACTCTCACGGCTGAACAATCTGTTGGTGCAACAACAACTTGCATTTATACAGCATCCTTCTCGCAGGGTAACGTCCCAGAGCAATGGTACTCACTGTCTGAGCTCACACATGTTGTCTGGCCGTTTGAACCAAATACTGAGAGTGAGATATACCCTACAACTGGATTCCAGCTTGAGTCAGTGGCTTCAAGAGAGGCGGAGGAGGGAGGGGTAAGGAAAGATACTCTGTCATCCCTGTGACGGTTTCATTTATTCATTTCTAGGATCCCCACAACGTGTGAATGGCAAAGTGAATGGCAAGATCTTTGTAGGTAACAGCCCAGTGCCCGTGGAGATTGAGGATATTGATCTCCATTCATACGTGGTGGTGAATGATGGCCGGTCATACACTGCTATCAGCAGAATCCCCACGGCTCTGGGCTGGGCACTGCTGCCTCTCTCGTCAGTGGGAAGCATCATTGGCTGGATGTTCGCTCTGGAGCAGCCTGGCTATGAAAATGGATTCAGTATCGTTGGTCAGTACTTTAATCTGCCCAAAGTGTGGATGGTTAGTGTGCTTGTGAGGGGTGAATTTATACAGTATTTCACTGCAGAGGGCAGTCATTTGTTCCGGATCCCCACAGCTGCTCACTTGTCCGGCACACAGTGTAGCTTCAGCGTGTCTTGTTTCCTGTTGTGGATGGTGCACGTTTGAGGCAATGCTGGAAGAAGGGAAGTGGAGGGGGTGAGCAAGAACCAATCATTGCACCATGTCATTCTTGATCAGCAATCGCCACTTCCCACCATGAGCACTATAAGGCGACTTCCATCTGCGCACTTCAATTCATTTTCCTTCTGATTCTTGCATGTGATGATGAATGTTGAAAAGACACAAACTGGGAGTGTCTCAAACACTTTCCACAGAGAGCTGGGCAGCATGACACTTGTACTAACTGAGACGCATAAACACGCGCACATATACACACGCACACACTCTACAGTGAGATGAGATAGAAAGGGGGCACAGAGACGGGAAGTGAGAGAGGAAAAAATAGACGCTTGGAGACAAACCGAAGACAGATTTATTCACAAAGTATATACATGCTGGATACCAAGAGCTTGCACCTATGGGCTTCATTTTTCCACTTGGAACAGGCTACTTTACCAGTAATTTCTACAATCCCAATGGGAATCTTTATGAAGAAGTTTTAATTGAATGTTGAAAGTTGGTTGGAACTATTCCTGTTTTTTTCTTTTTGAAGGATGCCAACTTCCACTATTAATGCTCCTGAGCTGACCCTCAAGTCCAGCATATGCAAAGCTTACAGATGGCAACGTTTTTCTGCCATTTAACATTTTGTCAGCTAATGTGCAATGTAGCCGTTATAACTATCTGAAAGGTGCTTTATAATTAGCAAGTTGTATACATTTAACCTGGTACATTGAGATGCGCATTATTTAAGACTGGTTTTCTCTTTTCCTTTCTGCTCCTCTTTCCACCCCCACCCACCACCCTCTTCCCTCCCTCCCGAACATCATATGTACATAGTATTTTGTGTTCATGATATTTTGTTCTGACATATGGGTAGACATCCAACAAACAATTACTTGAAAGTGGTTTGTGTAGAAATTTGACTGCAGTCCTCAATGTGTTCATCAACATCCAACTATAGACCAAGTTGTGTAAATTCTGATGATTGCCAGATAGTGTTTGATCCAGCATGGTAACTAACCAGCATTATTTCCATTGTTCAAACATTTTTAGGAAGCCTTGTGATTTTAAACTGCATCGTAGACTTTTTCGTCAATTAGTGGTTTTACAGTGGAATTGCCTTGAAAATGTGATGCATGCCATTGGGTGGGCACAGACTGACTGATGCATTGTCTTTGACAGGAGGCGAGTTCACGCGTAGAGCAGAGGTCACCTTCTCTCCTGGTAATGAGAAGCTTGTTATCACCCAACAGTTCAGTGGGATTGATGAGCACCACCACCTCACCATTGCTACTACCCTGGAAGGGCGGGTGCCTGATATTCCCGCTGAATCAACCGTGCACATTGAGCCATATAATGAACTGTACCATCACTCCAGCTCTGGTAAGCAAGCACAGTGGTTTTGTTGCAGCAGTTAAAACTTGAGTAACACAGTATTTATAAAACTCAAAACTCTGCTGCCCGGATACTCACCCGCACGAATCTTCATACCCCAAACACACCAGTCACACCATTGGCTCCTAATCACTGAACGGATCGATTTCAACATTCTGTCGCTCGTTTTCAAATCACTTAATTCCCTCGCACCTCCCTACCCATCCAACCCGCTTATCCCCCGCTCCACCATTGGCTGCCTCCGCTCGGCTGGTTATGGACTCCTATTTGTTCCTTGTGCCCTCCGTTCCACCATCATTGGCCGTGTCTTCAGCCATTATCCCCCAAAACTCTGGAACTCAATCCATCTGCCTTGCCGCCTCCATCCACAGCTTAAAATCTCGACTAAAGACCTTAATTTTTGATCGTGCTTATGTTCACCTCCCCACTCCCTCTCCCCCTGGCTTGTTGTCAGACTCCACCACTGTCAACTTTGACCTAAACATTATTTCTGCAGCAGTATCACAAACCTAGAAAAGGAGAATTTTGGTTTAAATAAGATATTGCCATTGACCGGCGAGATCTCAGCCATTTTGACCCCATTAAGACACAACTCCCTGGGTTTTCAGTCAGCAGTACAAAGCTCTTTGAGATGTCTTCCCAGACGTGACAAATGCTATTTCAAAAAGTAAATTGTATCAATGCATTTTCTCCATCCCTTACGCTCTGCCCCTCCCCACAAAGGTTGCCTGGATTTGAACAGTAGATTATCATTGGCTATAATGTACTCCCCGAGTCAAGGTTAGGATTCAACCTCACAGTCCAATCTCCAGCTATTGAACAGTGCACAATGGGAGTATTCACAAAGAGATTTTATCCTTTGTGTTGGGACAGTTTGGAAATCGAGTACAAAATGCAAAACTATTCATATTTTTTTAAATAAACTCTGCTTAACAGATGCCATATCACTCCTCCATGTTCACAAGACTTTACACATTGCCCAGTGAGCAGGTGGGCCGGGGTGGCGTGGGGGTGTTGGGGAGAAGAGGAGCAGCAGAGAGTGAGAATCTTGAAAATAATTAAGTTCATTTTTCCTGTGTAATAGTAAAGGGTTTGTTTACTTCTCTTCGCAACCCTATCTCCACTCCTTAAATGGGACTCGCAGGGTTAATGTACCTCTTGTGTTTGTTTAATGCTGGCAAATAATTGCCAGCAGATGTCTTGATGCGTCTTGAGTTTTGAAAATTATCCCAGCAGTTTTTTAAAAAAAAACCCTAAGGAAAGTACGTGAAGTGTGTAACTTAGTCTGAGCTTTGAAAAAGTTGCACTGCATCACGTTCCGCAAGATATTAATAAGTTCAGAGATTTTTTTTAATAATGTGGCTTGCCATAAATGCCCACCATTGAGACTGTGCATTGTGGCAATCCATTCATCATAATATAATAATCTTTGCACTTGATATAGAACCTATCAGGTCAGGAGGATAGCTCAAAGGGCTTCACAGGAACTGCTGCAATGTGCAGTCAACTTTACGCACACCAACACCCCACAAACAACAACAATTAATTACATTTGATTGCACTTTTCACATTGGGAGGAAGTTCCAAGGTGCTGGACAGTCACGGATTTGCACCAAGCTGGGGGTTAGGATCAGAAGGGTGGAGGGCAGGCAGGTAAGGGTAATAATAATAATCCTTGCATTTGATATAGCACTTTTCATGTTTTCTAGACATCTCAAGGCGCTTCACAGAATATATTTCGCGACAGCCAATTGCACACAGCAGTGTCCCACAAACAGTCGTGGATTGAAGTGACAATTTATTATTGTGTTTTTTTTCTTGAGGGATTATTATCAGGCGTGTGAAGAAAGGAAACTTGCCCACAATTTTGCCTTCCAGGTCTATCGCTTGCAAAGCCAGTGCTCTAACCACTGAGCTACAGGACTCCACAGTAGGGGTAGGAGGGTGACCGAAGGCATGGTCGAAGAGGAGGGTCTTGAGATGGACCTTGAAGGAGGCAAGGGAGGGAGCGAGGCAAAGTAACTGTGGGATGGAGGCAGAAAGGCTGAAAGCCCAAAACAACCCTGAAGTGAAAGTCATAATGGTCCTCTGCCACTTGGGGCTTTTACTGGCAGCTTGGCTGGCTGGCTGGCAGCTCCCAGGGCTGCCCACAAATTGGCAGGAATAGCGTTGACCTATAAGTGCACCACACGCTTGCTCATGGCCTGGGGTTGTTTTAGTTTTGCACAAATCAAAATTCCTCACCGTATTGTTTTTCTCCTCCCCAACCCCTCTCTCTCAGCCATCATGACGTCCTCCAATGTACAGTACACCATCGAGCCTCCTGGAGGAGCCACTCAGGAACGCTCCTTTCAGCTGAAGCAGACCATCAGCTTCCACAGCTGTATCCATGATGATGCCACGCGGGTCATGCCGGCCACCCAGCAGCTAACTGTAGATCGCACCTTCGTACTATACGACCGGAACGAGCAGATACTCCGATACGCGATGAGCAACAAGATCGGGCCAGTCCGAGGTACTTTCAGTCTTGACCATGATACTTGTTTTCGAAATACTGCACATTACAGTTCTGGGTGGCTGAGATTGAAGGGGTCATCAAATGAATTCTTTACACAGCGGGTGAGTGAGTGGGTGGACGATGGAATGCTCTGTCACAGGCCGGAGTTGAAGCAGGGTTCATAAATTCTTTTAAAAGGGAATTGGTTAGTGGCTTGAAGAGGAGGAATAGTAAAAGATATGGGGGTGTGAGATGAAGAGTGGGATTATAATTGAGTGTAAATTATCCTTGCATTTGATTTAGTCCTTATCATATTGTCGAGATGTCTTAAAACCCTTCACAAGATTCTACTGTGAAATATGGATTTGTGTATTTATAGACCGGTTAGACCAGGTGGCTCATGCAGAGAAATATACCAGCAGAGAGTTGATGGGTCAAATGGCCTGTTTCTGTGCTATAACATTCTAGGATTCTACAATCTTTTGTGAATAGTGGTTGGGTTTTTTTGGGTTCACTTTTTAAAGCTATTTTCTCAGTGTTGAGGGCCCATCCTAGGGCCGTTTCCCAGCCTGGAGCTATGCATTGCCCTGTCTGGAGCTATGCATTGCCCTGTGTATACACCTGTGTACACTTGTGTACAACTATATGATACAATTTTGCAGTGATGGCTTCTCACTTGTAAAATACTGAAATTCTTAGCTGGTTGTTGAAAGTCACTTACAAGTTTGTCCTTCTAAATATTGACAGTAGAACCCCACAGTTCTTTAATCCAACCCATTAAACTTTGATAACTATTAATAATAATATAATAATAATAATCCTTGCATTTGATATAGCGCTTTTCACGTCGGGAGGACGTCCCAAAGCGCTTCACAGAACACACTGTAAAGTGAATTGACTATATTTGTGGGCGAATGCGGCAGCCAATTGCGCACAGCAATGTCCCACAAACAGTCAGGGATTGAAAATGACCAATTTATTATTGTTTTCGGAGGGATTATTATTAGGCGTGTGGAGTAAGGAAACTTGCCCAAGGTTTCGCCCTGCCTGGAATTGAACTCAGGTCTATCACTGAGCTACAGGACTCCACAATAGCTACTGGACTTTTTTACTCCTCAAACTGACACCTTTGTAGAGAGCTCAAGCTGTGAATAGCTGTTTCTAGCTAAACTTGGCACATGATGTTTGAACTAAGTGGTGGATCTTCTGTGCATTTGGTCACCAAAATTGTGTACTTTCTACCCACAAGTTTGTTGCAAATTTCTATTGGGGCAGTGAGTATGCTGAAAATGTTCTTCTTTCCCTCCCGATCTCCCATACAGAGAGCCAGTGCTGATGAATGATTGATTCACTTCCTTCCTCCACTCAACCCCCACTTTGCAGATACCTGATTCCAAATAAGATATCTTTCCCAGGATCTTGAGAGTTCAATCTCAAGCTTAGTGTCACTTAACTACATTTTGAAGTCTCAGTATCTTCTTTTCAACCTTAGTGTTCCCCAACCCCTCACCTAGGTGTCTCAATAAGCAAAATGCATAATTAAGCCTCGTGTGCCCTGTGTGCAGTCTTTCTTGATTGTTATGTCTAAGGCTGTACGTTAATGATGTGTGTGTGCATGCCTGTTGTTGTTGTTGAGTAGTTTTCCCCATAGACCTTAATGATTAAATGTTTCCACAGTACAGTATTTTCTCAGAATCCTTAAATCCCCAAACCATCTAAAGAGGAAATTGCTGGGGCCCATTACATAAATCTGGGAAGGGAGTTTCCTCTCGTCTCTTCCTTGTCAGCTTGTTGGAGGGAATTCCCAGATGTATGTGCTTTCCTAATTGGAAAGATGCCCTTCCCTGGAAATGTATTTTGCTTTTGAAGAGCAGGCTAAAATTGGACCTAAACTTGCAGAATTGGTCAAAGTGCCACAAGGTGTATTGGAAATAGGTGAAATGTTTACGGTAAAATTGCAATGCTCTGCGATGCTCTACTTGGTAAATCGCTGAAGAATGTGGCCAGTTAATATCTTCATATTATCAACCAGTGCATGAGTGTGACTCTTCAACAATAACTTGTATTTATATAGCCCCCTCACACAGGGTAGCAGGGTTTCATATATTTTAAGTTGCTCAACAAATAAATTCTGTGTTAAATTGTGACCCTACATATCACTGGCTTCGTGATAGCCAGTGTTTAAAAAGCTTGTATGGATGGCTGGACTGAAGCCAGTAAGGTTATTTAAGCCAGAAAGTCTATGCTAAATATTTAGTTAATTAAACCCTGAAAAACTGAACATCTCTGTTGTTCTGCAACCAGCCTCTCCACGACCTGACAAATTGACGACAATAAATTCTGGGACTTGGGTGTGCGGAGCACGCTTCTGGTCACAACGCCAACAAAAGCAGAGTTGATAAATTTTATTTTAAAGGGAACTAGATGGATGTTGTGGAAAAAAAATTATAGAGTTAAGGGGAGCGAGCAGGAGATGAGGATTGAAGTATGCAGTTCATTGTGGAGACTTGTAGCTTAGTGGTTAGAGCACTCGCCTCGCAAGTGGTTCAATTCCCGGGAGTCTTCCTACTAACCTGAGACAGGTTTGTTGCTTACGCCACTCGCCTCTGTTTACCTAGCAGAATGTAGGAACCCGGTTGTTAGTCGATTGGCGGATCGCTTTTCTGGGGGTAATAATTCCTTCAAGAAAATAATAATAAATTGTTCACTCAATCCTCAGAAGGCTGTGGGTTCAAGCCCATGTCAGGATTTTGAACTCAGTCTAGCTTATGCTCGAGTCAGTGCTAAAGGTGCCCTGCAATTTCAGAAGTATCATCCCTTCTGCCTGTTCAGGTGAACATTACGGTTCCCTGAGAATTTCTGTTATCCACTTGTTTGGGAATCTGGGCTGGATGGGCCGTGTTTCAGTTCGCGATAATGTAATTGTGAAGCTGCATTAGGCGGATCAGTGTGGAATGGATGGTAGAACAATAGTTTAGCAGATCCACTGAAACTCAACACACAGTTTGTCTTCTGCATTGCTACACACGGACAATGTCCTGGCTGTGAGAACTGTTCCCTCCTGTCTCTGGCTTCGATCGATCAATCCAGTGAAAATCCTTATCTGCCCAAAGCAAAATAACCCCGTCACTGTCTTTATTCAGGCAATCCCAATAGTTGCAACGTAGATATGATTTTATCTGGTCAGAGAAACTGAATACATATTGGAAAAGTATTAATGCTGTATATGTGACTAGTAACCTGGGTCTCAGCAACTGGAATAGGATTAAGGATGCCTGTATCTGCTGAATTAAATTTCCAGGATTGAAATGTCTTTTTCTGAATTAATTCTCTCTTGTCGTGCTGACCTCAGATTTATAACTGCCCTTGTTCATACTTGTTGTATCAGTATTCCCATTAACCAGAGACAGATTTGTTGCAGAAATGAACGCTGCCACTTTGCAAGACATTAAAACCTAAACTAGTGACCTAGAAGGTAAAGGAACCACTTAGTGCAGCACTAGGTGAAAGAGACTGCAAGGTTGCAGCTTCCATCCCTGCACTTAGATGAATTTTAGAAGCAGAGAGGGGGTTTGTGAGGCTGTAGGGAGAGTTTCAGTGGGTGGAGGTAAAGTGGCTGTAAATTGCCTGCCAATGGTGGCGCAGAGAGGGCAAAGGATTTATGGCAGGTGGGCCTGAGTTATCAGAGTGGAGCCTAGCGATGATGTGGGTGATGGGCTCACAGAACCTGGTATAGGAGAGGATATGGGCTTGGAATTCTGGATAATCTGGAACTTGTTAGGGTTTAACCAAAAAATCATCTCCTCACTCATAACTCCACTACCACATTCACTGGCTGCATTGAAATTAGGTTCTGTCCCATCACGGCTTGCACACTTACCAGCTGCATTGAAGTATGCCTGTACAGTGTAGATTAATGATTAAATCAAATTTTATGCGACTTGAGTGAAATACGAGTTACAGGCAAACTTGATTAAGTTATATTAAATGTTATGGTCCTGATTGATATGACTTGTGTGAGTTTTACTGTACAATTATTTAAATTTTTCACCAAGTTAATTGTTTTCAAAATACCCATGTTAAAATACCTGTTTTTTCCAAAATACCTCACGTTGTTCAATGAGATGTACGTCTTCGATTGTGTTTCAGGTCATCCTTTCCCTCCCTTTCTCCTTCAGTTTGTGGAGTTTTGTAGCTTAGTGGTTAGAGCACTCGCCTCACAAACAAGAAGACCTGGGTTCGATTCCCGGGCAAGTTTCCTTATTTCATGCATCTGTTCACCTAGCAGTAAGTAGGAACCCGGTTGTTAGTCGATAGACTTTTCCAGGGGTAATAATACCTTCAAAAAAATGTTTAGAATAATAATTTATAATGGCCACTTAATCCACGACTGTTTGTGGGACACTGCTGTGCATAATTGACTGCTGCGATTCGCCCACAAAACATACAGTCAATTCACTTTACAATATATTCTGTGAAGCCCTTTGAGACGTCTAGAAGACATGATAAGGTGCTGTATCATATGCAAAGATTATTATAAGTTTCCATCCCCAGTTCGGGTGCTCAGACAGCAGGGTTAAGTGCTTTGAGATGACCTCCCAACATGAAAGGTGCTGTATAACGGTAAAATTGTGTTGAATGTTCCTTCGTCAAAATGAAATAATTTATCAGAAAAGGTGAACCCAGCTTTATAGACTTTGATATTTCATGTTTCACACAAATCATGGAAGCCTTGATAGAGACTTGTTACTTGGACTCTAGTCCTTTTATGGGGTCCACGTTACAAACCCAGCATGATGTCTTCTGTCTGTTCTTCGTTGGGCAAATGTCCAAGCAAGTTTCCCAGGGAGCAAGGGATCGTGTTGTAATGGAACAATTGAAGGGGAGAACCATGAAAGCAATTTCAGTTTAAAGCAGGGTATCTTTGAGTTAAAACTCCTGTTATTCCTCTGCAAATGATAAGGTGCTATATCAAATGCAAGGATTATTATTAGTAATGCAAATAACCCCTATGTTTTAGATTGCCAGTTTAAGTAAACCACACAGGATGTTTGTGGACGATCTGACCATTTGAATGTTTTGTGGCCATATTGTACACATAAGCCACGGTCTGATTTGTAATTGTTTTTCCGCAGAGGCTGGTTACTTTTGTCTTAGAAATTATCTGCAAAGTCTGCGATACAAGGGAAAGGCGAATGGTCTGTTTTTTGATTTGGAGAAGTTTCTTAGTTTCCTCTGATTCGGTGCTGAGAGTGTCCTGTCAGTTATTTACAGAGAACTCTTAATGTTGTCCTGCTGTTAAGGGTTGACATTTCCTGGTTTGAGCAAGGTACCTTCACTAGAACAAGTGCAGAAAAGAGCAACAAGACTGATCTCAAAAGCGAAGGGGATTAGATACAAATCTTGAGCTGTAGTCTCAGCGCTAATAAGGGGGAGAACCTCATCAAACTATTAAAAAATCAACCCTGTCCAATATGATGTCTTTACTACAAAGTCCCCGATTTGTAGAAAGAATCCTCTGGTAAAATGGGAAAATATTGAGGTTATTAGTTAATTTGATGCTGTGATATAGAGTTATTGTGCTACAAAGTTTTTCTTTCCCACTGTTTTACTTTAACCTCTCTTTCCCACCCTCCTCCACACACTCGCACACACATATCTATGATTACAGCCAAATTGCTAACCACAGGCTTTTGATGGGTCGGCACGCCACATAATTAAAGCACACTGTAACATCAGCAACACAGAAAACATATTAAAGTCTCTTTTGAGGATCAAATAATACTTGGGCAGAAAACCTTTGTACTTTAAAAATGTTACCAGTAACTGCTAAGTTACCTCTCTCCTGTTCTTCAGTCTGCTCAGGCTTGTGCTGAGAGAGCAGATGGGTGGCCTGTTCCCACACATCTGACAATGTCTCTTTGGCCAGCTGTTAAGAGGAATGTTAGCGTAACACAGACTGACTCAGGCTATCTGATTTCCTCTCTCTTCTTCATCCCCTGTTGTGAGATACCACATTCTCTGCTAGACAGACCAGGAATTGAGCAGAGTGGTGATTCGGGATTCTGTGTCTCACTGAGCACTAGTGCTCACGTCATTCTGGATCACCAGGATGCTCTGAACATGACTATTGAAGATCATGTAACCTCGGATATGCCTGTGGATATGCTTTGCAATTGATCCCACTCATATTTGTCTGTGAAAACTTAGCCGCTGGGTTTGGTGGTTTGGTGGTCACATCTGGCCGTAGGGAAGCACAAATTAAATAACTTCAACTTCATTCAGCACATGTGGCTTAAGTTATGTCTGGGCTTCAATCTGATTCCAGCATGGCATCCTGTACCATTTGGGGAGACTCTGGGAAAGGAAGCTACAGAGACGCGTCTTGTGATAAAGAAACATAGCAGCCTTTTTAATGAAGGAAGGGGTGTTGTATTCCCAAATAAGAAGCTGTTGAGCCTGGATATGAGGAATTGGCAAATTGTCATTTAGTTCAACATCTGCAGATGTAGAGGAAGTCTGATATTCTTTTGAAAATTGTAATAGATCATTTGGAACTAGATGACTTGCTTTTAATGCTGTCCTGGCTATATTCTGCCATCAGCAGAGCAATAAGATAGTTGAAGCAATGCTGCTGTCTACAAAAGTCACCAGAACCTACCTCAAGGCAGTTTCTCAGCACATCTTCAAGCAGAACAATGTGCAAACACTGACTTTAGTGGCATAATAATCCTTGCATTTGATATAGCTCCTTATCAAGATTTTGAGATGTCTCAAAGCACTTCACAGAATATACTGTAAAGTGAATTGACTATTTTGTGGGTATATTCTGGCTGGAGTGGGGGTGGGTGGGGGAAATGGAACACGTTGCTGGACTGCACACAGTGGCCTGAGGCCTCTATCTTCCTGTACTGCCCAGCAATGTGTTTCACTATCACCTGTGCAATAGTTCCAGCTTAATTTGTCATTGGTGCCTCTGCACCAGGTGTACATTTATTGCCCCCTAGTTAATGCAACTCATAATTGCTGGTAGGAAATTTGCATTGAATGCTTGCGGGGGAAATGTATCTGCTATAAAACCAGTTATGTGTTGAAGATCTGATTGTTGGGATGTGAAGACAATACAGAGAGGAGGGCACTGTGTGCTGAGCACAGGTGTTAGTAATGGGAGGGTTGTAACCTGAAGATCGCCTGAAATCATTCTCCTCACAAGTTTGGACCTTGTCGCACTTCTTTTAAAGCAGACCTTGCTAGGTGTAGGATCATGTTTATCTTTTCTGCTGGCTTCTGCGACTCCAACCACATTTCCTGAAAATATACTTTTGAGTTTTATAGCAAACTTATTTATTAAATAAACTCACTTCTTCCGAAGGCCATGGATGGGTGTGTGTGGTGGGAGGAGTAGCCAAATCCAATCTTGTCAGTACAAAGTGCCCTCCTTGCACAGCATAAACTTCCCATAGCTTCCCATATGCTACTTGGAATACGATCATTGCAGAACAGGATTGAACCCCAAAACTTACAGTTATAGTGTCTTTCACGCAGTATGGGGTCTCACAGCGTAGCACAGTGGTCGGGTTGGATGCTGGGAGAAGAGGGAGGTGGAGGTGACCATAGACATGGTTGAAGAAATTGATCATAATGTAGGATTTAAAGATGGATAAAGAGGGGAAAGACTGAGGGATTGATGCAGGGAGTTGCAGAAGATAGAATCGCAGTGGCTGAAGGCTCGGTCACAGATGGTGGAGAAGAGGAGTCGGGGAAATGCAGGTGCATGCCAGCTGAGCGAAGGGGCGGTCAAAGGAGTGGGGTATGAGCAGGCATGGCACCTTCCGTCTGCACAGCTCAGCCTCTCACTGGTTAAATTTGCTGAGCCATCAGGTGATCCCACAGGCTGTATTTAAAGTGAGCTCTGAAAAGACGTAACCCAGATGTGCTGTCTAAATAGCACTGACATGTCAAACTACCGCCTCTTCATTCGCTGTCACTGCTGATGGGTAGTGTGCTAACCTTAAAGGAATGGACCAGTTTAGTGCTGATTTCATGCAATAGTATATGATTTGCATTGATGTTTGACATGCCAAGAATCTAAACACTGAGTGTATGATCAGCCTAGCGGGCAGCAATATAGACAATACCCAAATAGTCTGAAGACAATGTGAAGAGAGCTGATCATCTGGTTGTGTCTGTGTATAGGACTTGCTCTGATTAATATAATTATAGTAATGGTACTAGAGATTTAGTTAAGGCAACCAACCAAAGCTTTTTTCCCAGAGAACCACAGAGTTAATTTTTCCTTACTAATGTGGCTTTACATTATTTTGCCCCCCGCTTGTTATCTTTGTAAATGTGTGCGATGGATGTAATTAGCAGGTTGGACCAAATCCTTGGCCACAACTGTAAACTTGGCAACAGCTGTCTGCTGGCATATTCTCAAATGCTGAGCAGGGTCTTGCGGATATGAGTCTGCATGCCACAACTGACTTTTCTGTTTCCTCGCAGGAGCAACTCTCCCTGTCAAATGCTAAAATGGCTTATTCTGCGTTAGGTTCTTGTAACAGACTCTGTGGTCTGCCTGTGAGGTGTTTTTTCAAAACAGGTGTAGATCGTGCAGGTTGAAACAAGCAGCTCATTTTAAATTGAAATTCGTATTCCTTCGATCCAGTCTTTTTGGGTTTCAGGAATGTGTTTAGTGCAAGTGGGTATCAGTATGATAAAGGTGGGGGAGGAGTAGAATCTTAACCAGGCCAGAGTAGAGAATTAACCAGACCAGATAGGGTACATCCTAGGATCTTGAGGAAATACCTGAGGCCCTGGTAATATTTTCAGGAGCTGAGTAAACATTGAAGACTGGAGGAGAGCAAATGTTATTCTGTTATTTACAAAAAAAGTGAGACTTGAGCTCAGTGTTTGAAAAAGAGCAATATTACAGGGTGCGAAGAGCAAACAATAGAGTGGTATTAGATTAAGTGGTTCATGTTTCTGTTCTATAAAGATCTAAGGTTCTATGATCCTCTATTTCCCCCCGCCCCCTTCCCTCCAGTGAAATAGATTTACCAATAGAAGCAGACAAGAACTAGATAGCCACATGCTTTACTGAGGCTAATGGATTTATTTTGGGTCAGCGCGTGTCTGCCAAACCTGTATCTAAACCAGACTGATATCGGTGAAGCTCTATGAACATGAAAGGCTCTAAACAAATGTTACTTTATGTGTTATGGTATGTTCTTAACTCTCTTTTGACAGATGACTCAAGTGACATGAATCAGAACCCATGTTATACTGGGACCCATAGATGTGACACAAATGCAGCATGTCGGCCTGAAGAAGGAAATCGTTTTGTTTGTGAATGTTCTGCTGGCTTCTATGGGGATGGGATAAGCTGCTATGGTAAGAAAATAATATATAATACACATGAAACACACACATTGGAGCCCTGTTATAGCATGGTGGTTAGGATCTACAAATCCCATTCTATATTGAGGCGCGATAGACATTCACTGCACATGTGCAGCTAGCCAATCCGATCCCTGCATGCCAGACAGTTCTCATGCTTTTTTTTAAAAAAAGAGGCCCACTTCCAGGTCCTCGGGTTTCTGTCAGCATCACTTCCTCAGTATTCTGCATGCACAAAGCAGGAAGGTTAAATAATGACCCAGAAGTCGGTTATTCAATGCGAGAGAACTCTGGCGTGCTAGAAGTGTTTGGACTGTGCGTGTATGCAATGAATGGCGTCCACACTGCAATTTGTGTTATAATGTAATTCATACTATGCATACCATATGTTATATGGGAGCACTTCTAAAATTTACATTGAGTATTCATTTGTAAAGCTTGGTACTTTCACTTGTAACAGTACAGTTGAACTTGGTATAATGCTATAATTGGGAATAATCAGTTCTACAAGTGGATACTCTTATTTGGGAATAAACTAGATGGATTGAGTTGAGTACGGACTTGCATTATAGTGAATAGCTATTCTAGTATGTTCTTCTTTCTTGCCTGTGTAGTAGTGGCACCAGAATTGTTTTTACTACTAAGCAACACAACATAGAGAGAATACACCTGTTTTTTTGTTACTCTGACTGATTTTATCCCACCCGTTCACAGCTCAGGAACTCGAGTCCAATTGCAACATCCCTACTGCTACCCACCACAGATCTGATAACAGACACCATAATAATAATTCTTGTATTTGATAGTCTTATCACATCATCGAAACATCTCAAACCAGGTTTCAACTAATCTGTAGAATGTAGTGACTGTGTGTTTGTAGACTTCCTCCCCTTTTCTAAAGTCACTGTCTTATATTGTATGTCACCCAAATGATGATTTACGTTTTAGCCTTGATAGCTGAGTGTCTTCAATCTATTTTACCTGTGGTAGTGATAGGATTGGGGTGTGGGAAAGAGAGAGATGTAGGATCTATCAACCAAGCTTCATCCTACTTTCACCTAAAGTTTTTCTGCTGGAAAACGATTGGATCTGGAAATCTTGGTGCTGTACTGCAGTTAATATGTGTGCAGCATCCCCATTTGCATCAGTGAAGTCCAAATAATGGGCATGTAACAAGCAAACTTACCCTGCAGCTTCCAAACCAGGTGTAAGGTTTTGATGGGCTCATTACTCATGATGAATGTCCTATGAGGTTGAGTCATTACAGTTGACTGGTTGATTATTACAGAGTCGTGTTGCCAGAGGCGAGGGAGTAGCCAGGCAGCTACGGTATGTGTGGTGGAAATGGACCCTAAAGGATAATTCTTTCTTGCACCGCAGGAGGGAATTTCTCTAAGAGTACTTTATAGTTAATGTTGTACTGGATTTTGAGATGCATTGCATACAAGCAAAAGGTTTTGATTCTTACATTTGAAACACTGAATCGTATGTGATTTATTTTTTAATTTTGCTGATGTTGAAATTGATGTGTTTGTTGGTTTCAAGCAGGAATGATGTCATAGATTGCTGGGAATCTGATAATTTCTGGAAAGAGAATACAAAAATGATCAAAATATTTTCTAATCTTGACACTTCCAATATATAATGTTAGGTTCTGTGAAACACTGTGAAACTGTGTAGCCCCTTGTGCTACTGAGCTAACAGATTGCGTTGTGCATAAACAAGAGTTCGGAATTAATGGTGTTTGAGATGAATTTGGTATGTTGAGCAGTCCCCCAGTGGCAATAAAATTTGATCCCAGTGTTCACAAGTTCTTGTTGCATAATTCCACAGGCAAGAAGTTTTCTTGTACAGACATTTCCAGACCACCGCTCAGTACTTCAGTTTTACATGCATTCCAGTGTTTTATACTGTGGAGCTGTGATTTACAGCTGTCGCATTGTGGTTCTGTAACCTTATTTCAGTTTTTTTTGAAATTTCTAAAGGCAATGTTTGGAGGCCAGTTCCCATTCTCTGCTCCCCTCTCACCCCATCCCGATACCAACCAAACCGTTCCCCTTGTTTGTTTGTGCAACAGGAATTGAAGCCAGCAAGAATGCGTGAGCCAAGTGATTTGTTTTATATCAGGGAGCAAGGACTGAAACATCCCAAATGGCTTTTATTTGGCCTCACAATTTGATGAGGTTGCTGCAGAGGACTGAATGGTACAATATTACTTGCACTTGTACCATTGGTTTGGTCCATATTGAGTTGCTCTTTTTAATTTATTTTGGCACTGATCAAAATGATCACTAAATGATTGAATTTCTATACGTTCTTTGTTTGGAGAATGTAGGAACTTAATAATAATGTCTCCAATGATGCCATCCCTGATTCATGCCGGGTTACAGTTCCATGGGTATAAGTCACTCTTAGGACAAACAATGGTCCATTTTACATGCATAAATGTAACTGTATTGGGTGTGGGTGTGGTGGGGGGAAACCACAGCCAAACCTTGTACTTTCTCCTTCCCCATCTCCCCACCTCTAGTCTCGCCTTCCCTAATCTCCTCTTCTCCCCCTCCCTGAAGTCTACTTACGTGCATTTTCCAGAGTAAGGGCTTCCTTTTTTCTCTGTCTATCCAAAGGTACTGAAGCAAATTTTTTTATATCAGACTGTGTTCTGTAAATCAGATAATCTGTGGTGTGAACCTGGGACCTCTAGGTCTGAGCATGATTCAGTTTCATACTGTGCACTGGTTTTGCCAGCCAACCCATTTGAGGAGTTTTGCTGATCCTTTCTTGCTGTGTTTTCCCACAGATGTTGACGAATGCAGAATCGATTCAACAATCTGTGGAAACCATGCAGAATGCAACAATCAGCCCGGCACCTTCAGATGTGAATGTTTTTCAGGTTATCAGTTTGCAGCAGATGGGCGAACTTGCGTGCGTAAGTTGTTTGTTGTTCCATTGTTCTCCCAAGATCACGTAAAAATGTCTGCAATTTCATGACTTCCATACTGAATAGCCCATAAAGACGAAAGGTTTCTCTATCAGAATTAACATATCCTCTTTGGTCACACAATGAAGAATTGCCTATTTTACAATGCTGGTAACTTGGGGAAACAAGTGTCAGTCTCCAGCCGAGAGTGGCAACAACTTACATTTATTTAGTGTCCCTCAAGCAATTGTTGTTAATTGGCATCAGTTGAGTTGCTTAGTTTGTGTGGACCTTGCTTGCTCGTAAGTGAAGTTCATGGGTTTCTCCTTGTTCATGTGGAGATAAAGGCCTGTCAGGCAGGGAGACCAGAGCAGCTAGCTAAGTGGGAATCTCCTTCTACCCTCCTCTTTTCTAACAAAGGGCAGGATCTATTGCCTCAGGAATAAATGGTTTCCTATAAGGATCATTTGGTATCTTTTATACCTGGATGACGACAAATTTTTCTTACAGTTGAATGTGAACAAGACTGAGGCCCTCCTGATTGGCTCGTGCCAGCGCCTCTGCACCTCAGGCTCTGGCAGATTCAACCTCCATGGTTGCACACTTCAACTCACCAAGCTAGTCAGGTGTCTAGGTGTCTTATTCGACCCTCAACTGTCTTCTTCCCCACATCCAAGCCATGACCCACTCTGCCTTCCCTCACCTCCGTAACATTGCCCGACTCCTCCACTACCTCACCCCTCAGGCCGCTGAAACTCTTGTTCATGCCTTCATCACCTCCAGGCTCAACTATGCAAATGCCCTGCTTGTCGGCCTTCCCAACTCCTCCCTCCACAGGCTGCAGATAATCCAGAACTCTGCAGCCTGTGTTCTCTCCCACACCAAATTCCGCGGCCCCATCTCCCCAATTCTCGCCCGACTCCATTGACTCTCTATCCTTCAGAGGATCCAGTTCAAGATCCTGGTCCTCACCTACAAAGCTCTCCATGGCCTCGCCCCACCTTACCTCTGTGACTTCCTAACTCTCTACCAACCCGCCTGCTCCCTCCGCTCAGCCGGCTCCAACCTGCTCCACATTCCCCGAACCACCTGCCCTACCATTGCCGGGAGAGCCTTCAGCCACTCTGCCCCCAACCTCTGGAATTCCATTCCCCAGTCACTCTGACTCTCCCTCAAGTCCCGCCTCAAAACCCTCCTCTTCGACCATGCCATTGGTCCCTCCCCTTCCTGACCTCAGCTCGGGTCTTAAATGCTGTATACTGTCCAGTGCCTTGGGACATCCTCCCGACATGAAAGGCGCTATACAAATGTAATCTTGTTGTTATATTGATTTTCATCCTTTAAGTGTGCAGGTTTTTCAGTTAGTCGATTATGAAACAATTTTTACCTGAATAATTTCTAAAACCTGAATTTGCCAAACAAGAAAAAAATGTCAGTGATGAGGTTAGAAACCTACCAGCTGCTGGGCCAGTTAACGGAATACGGAATAAAAGCCGACTTTATGGGCCCTCGCTCCAGATCTTATGACAAAAGGAGACCGTCCAAGTTATTCATATTTTCCCCATGGTCCACTTGTAATTTTGGGGGTGATATTCCTTTTGGGGCAGAATGTTCCTAAAAGAGGAATTTAGACTTAGAGGTCAAGAACCTGTGTACTTGGATAATTGAGAATATTCCCACGTAGAAGGAGAATTCCAGTTTCTACCCTAACTTTGGTCTCCTGAGGATGGGAGGGAGGCATGAGACTAGTGGTGGTCCTAAAAGTAGCTTCAGTCTAAAGGACAAGCTCAAAATAGTGATGACGTTGTTCAGTTAGTAGATCCTGGATAGTGGCTAACAACTTTGTCCAGGCTGTGTTCTTTCACCTAGGGGTTATCTGACTGAAAGCGGCTAATCTTGTGAGACATGACATCTAACAGGTAGAGTCATGCAGGGCACTTCAGTGTCATGTCGTGTAATGGGTTAGGATGCTGCCAACCGCCAAATATACACAGCTCACGGGGAAGGGAGTGTTGTCATTGTGTATGATATCTTCAGTGCACCTGCATTCCCACGATTGAGGTGAAATAGGGAACTGGCCTGCAGGTAAGACGAATGAATGGTGGGATCCAGCAGTGCCTAGTGTCAATGTTGCACTTTTGCATTGCTCCTGCCAACGGCACAAGTTAAAGACGCTGCTAAATGGCTAGTGCCTGTATATAGAGGAAAATCTATATTTGAAAAATGAAATGATAACAGCAAAGCTGGGTCCTTACAGATCTATTAGCTGTGGAGTGCATTCTTATCTTCAGACATTCACTCTTTTGTCATTGATTTTACTGCCAACTGTTTCTGTTCTTTGAAAGTGATTCTTTTCCTGCCACTTAAACTTCCATTCAGCATAACACTTAAAGTAATTTGAAATGCCCCCTTGCCTGTAGAACAAGACTGCACCACAATGAAGCCTTTTGTTCCCATTATTCCTGTCTAGGACTTGCTGCTATACACTGGGTCATTGGGGAACCTTCTTGGAAATGTGCATCAAGATGATGCCTTTGTGGAAATAAGTGGGTGACTGGCCTTTAGCACTTCAATATCTAAATGGTAACATTTTAGAATGTTCAAAGGGAGATTGGTTGTGCAGTGGGAAAGGGGGAGAAATGCAGTCAAATATCTTCACAAGAGGAGAGAAGAAAAGTTGGAGAATTTTTAAAAAAAATTCCACTAAAATGAGCACTTCTGAAATGTTTCCTTAAATAAAATTGATTCTGTGTTTTTAGTGATTCAACGGCCTGTGAACCCCTGTCAGACCGGTATCCACAGCTGTGACTCACCAGAACGGGCTCGCTGTATTTACACTGGTGACTCGGGCCACATATGCACCTGTTTGCCTGGTTTCACTGGAGATGGCAAGTCCTGTGAAGGTATGTAGCTCTAAGTTAATATCCATTTTAATGTAATCCTGATCATAAATGTACGAGTGCAACTCAAGTGTTATTGAATGTCTGGCAAGTTCCACAAGACTTGCAGTGTGGGATCTGAGCTCTGCTAGTGTCTTCACTGAGAGAGATTATGAAGATGAGGGTTGCTCTGCCCCAGAAAGCTTGAGAGCTGGAACCAATAGGAATGTTTAAAATGGAGATGGACAAACATTTGAGTAGTTGAGATATTGAAGGGTATGGCAAAAGAGTGGAACATTTGGATGAAAAGTTAAAATAAACTAGTGGAACATACTCGATGGACTGAATGGACTCCTCCTGCTCCGATTTTCCTGTGTAACTTTCAAAAAGAGTTAATTGATGGTATTTTGATTCCTATGGGTTTAACAAGATGGCTTCAGACATCTGTAATTACTATTGCAGCAGGTACTTTTGGAGAGATGTCTTTAGCCATATGTTGCAAAACATTCAGGTGGGAGGAGGGTGTTGATATTGAAAAAACAGATGCATGAGTGCACTAAGCAGCATTCCAACAGCAAGGCCGAAGACTCACATTGTAGATCAGTCAAATTGAATTTGAAGTGAACGAAAAGCTTAAAGATCTGCTGCAGTAACTGTTTGAGTGAGTACCCATGCATGCATGTGTACTGCTAGTTTTGCATTTATGCTTTTCTGAAGGTGCTGTTATGTTCTCAATAATGTGTAGAACACTCTTATTTTCACCAGTTACAAAATTCAAACAGTCTAAAAAAAATCCTTTTACAGTTTTTTCTGCTTTATCTACCTCCTGATCCCCTTTCATTGGTCCTAGTCAATTGGTCCTTATTTATGAATTAGTATCCAACAGGTGCTAGTTATTTTTCTTTTGTACCTCTTTTCTTCCCCAACACAAAAAAACCCCAAAGTCATTGGGAATTGAGCTACCACAGGGTCTATCACACCTATTTGTTTTCCATTGGTGTGTTTGCGTTGCTGCTGACGTCAGCCTTGACTTCAGGTAAATGAGGTGGTAAACGCCTCCTGAGGTGCTGAGACACAGCTGGAAATAGCCAAATGAAAGCTATGGTAATATAAAATCTGCAGTCCTTGAGATGGTTGCTATATTCCTGGACTAGTGATAGACTTGCCCACTATGGGCAGTAGTGCAGTTTTCTGGTGGCTGTACTGTATAAACCTTTCTTCATCCTTGGGGCGGTGAGTGGGAGGAAATAGTCACACACAACTCAAACAACTGAACATGCAAGCAAGCTGCTGTGTGAGAATTCACATTCAATGTAAATGCCACAAAGGTGTCCGGATGTTTCATAACTAGTGAAATAGTTCTATTGTAATTTCTCATTTATTTTGCAACTCAGTACAGTCAATTGTCTAAGTCCTAAACTTTTTAATCATGTACTGTCGAAGAAGCAATAAAAATGTTTGCTCTCTAATCATGTTGACTTTGCCTCCTTGTAGTGTAAATTCCACATGTCTTACATATTTCACTGAAATATATTTATACTGCCTTCAGGAAGGTTCCAATATGTTTAGGTTGTATTGTCTCATGCACAAGAGGCACAGTCAGAATACTACTGTCTCAAGCAGTGAACTATGTTCTCTGATACACAGCCATCTTGTAAACTCTGGGTAATATTCAATTCATTGTAGCTGTATTTTTGTCGGTAGAGAACATGTACTTCTCCTGTACGCTACGCTTGCCTTTATCCAATTTGAATCAGTAAAAATTGGTATTTGGGTTTTCCAAATCAAATAAAGTGAATTCCCATCATTAAACTTTTTTTTAAAATTTTTTTTTTACCGTTTTGTCCTACTTAGCCTCACCTTCCGGGTCAGAAGGTTGTCATAGATGTCACTTCCCGATGGGCACCTTGCAGGGACATTGGCTTCCTGCTTGTTAGCAGTTGGCTAATTTTGGAGCCAAATGTTGCTACAAATCCAGGGGGAGAAGTAAAATAATAATCTATTATCTGTCAAATTATAAAAAAAACTGGAATCCTTAAACTGTGCTGGGTCAGTAACTTCTGATTATTATAGAGAAGGAGTGTGTAACAGTTTCGCTAAATTTTTGTATCGAGTGAGATTTCAACCCCTTTTATGGTAGTGCACAAATTAGCCATTTGACTTGATTTGTAAGAACTGTTCAGTCTATAAACACAGTGACGTGACTCATTGTCTGTGGTTCTGTTTGTTGGGAGGGTCTGGGTTGGGGGTGGGGGCGCGGAAGTGAGGCTCAAATTGTAGGTCAGGCTGAGGCCATAGTGTTGCAAAACTATAATTTCCCAGTATGTGAATGTTTTAAAAAAGGCCCCAGGCCCCTGGGGGGGTGGAGAGGTGAGCTGGAAAGATGCTTTACTATACACAGAAAGATAACAGCAATCCAAGCACTATATAATCCCGCCTGGGGCATCCTGCAATTAGTAGTGAAATATTTCCACTGACAGCAACTGTGAAAGGCTTGTGGATGAAAATTAACCCAAGTAGAACCAAGAGAGATACTTTACAATTAGCAAAATGTTCCCTTCTTCCTTCATCAAATATTTCAAGCAGCTATGAATTTTCTGGCACAATTGTGGATACTCCAGACAGCTTTGCAGTATTGAATAGTTGATGTTGCTGGGTGATAAGGTGACAAAGTGATTACAAGGTGAAACTGTTAGAAGGTAGAGCATGGAGCATGATGTGAGTTACAATATGGATCTTCTATGAACCCGTGATCAGTGGAATTGTGGTACACTTCCAGCTTCCCGCACGCTCTGGCCGGCTTCCTGCACGGCATGCAGGACACAGGAAGCAGCTCTTGTGATTGTTTGTAATACTAGAAACGCTCAAGAGCAGTGTTGGCTGACCTGCTGGCTTCTTGAATTATGCAGGAAGATGGGTAGGCTGTGCTGAAAGTGACCTCAGTGGTGACGTGTCTATAATTTATTTTTTGAACCCAAAGAGTCTTATTATAATGGAATCGCCCTGTACATAAAATGAATTGTGTAGGTTTTGAGAGAGAAATGCTCTTTTAACCAGGAGGCAATTTCATTTGGTAGGCTCTGGAGGCTTTGGGAAAATGTGCTCAAAGGAATCCTTGCACAGTAACCAATTAAAATAAATGCCTAAAAAAGAATACCTGCTGAGTGTTCCCAGCGACTTCTGTTTTTGTTTTTAAAATAAATGCCTATTGTCTTTCTCTAGATATTGATGAGTGCCAGCCAAACCGATGCCACCCATATGCTCAATGCTACAACACTCCTGGATCCTTCAGTTGTCAGTGTGGGCCTGGTTATCAGGGCGATGGGTTCCAGTGCACAGGTAAGGATGTATTTTGGGTGCACAAAGCACGAATTACATTATACAAACTGACGTCTAAAGAATTGCAGTTTGTCAACATCTTGTTTAGGTTTCCTTCTCCATTTCTAGTATATATGAGAGCTTTGTTGTGAGCCACACTTCCCTTTGTTCTCTTTCCTGCTCCTGCTGTTGTCTTTATAGGACTGAGGAGTTGTCTCTTGCACAAAGCTCACCAATGTTGACAGACATGACCTGTAGCCAGTTACTAACATTCTGGCTGGTCCATTGACTGTTTGAGCAGGTTGAAGTGAGTGCTTGTTTATCATTGACCGATAAAGGGTGATGTGCCAGGACATTGAACTCTGAGCCTTAATTAAGGAATATGGAAGTACATTATGGATGGTGAAAGTAACTTCAGTGCTTGATGAATGTGTAATTGTATCAGGCAAGAATTGATGTTGAGGTATAGACTGAGGTTGAAGATGAAAACAGCCACAGTTGAGTGTCATGTCTAGACTCCAGGCAGTGTTGTACTTCAAATTAGATCATTTGGAAACAACAAGTAGTGGTTGTGGAATGCACTCCTCCGGAATCTATAAATGAAGTCAGTTGTGGGATATAAAAAAGAGGTGGACAGATAGTTAGTGGGTAAAAATGTTAGGGGATATAATGAGGAGGTTTTGTTTGTGCCATGGAATGGTATGTGTCAGAGCAGGCTTGATGGGCCAGTTGACCTTCTGTTCTTAATATCTGATGGTGCTATACCTCTTGGCCATTTGACTGGACCTCTACTCCAGCTGGAGGTGATGGGATTCACAGTAATTGGCTGTGATGTTCTGCTGGTCATTGAACAGATCTCCACTGGAGTTGCGATTAATTAATCTTGTTGTGTACCTCTACTTCTTCAACGCCAATGTATTGTTTTCCAGAATCGCTAAGTATGACTTGTAAGCTTTCCAAAAAGAGTAGGGATTTTTAATCTCCCTTTAATGCTTTTTCTCATCCTCTTCCCCTCCCCCTACATTCCAATCAAAAACAGGTTTGCTGAGAACATAAGGAGATAGGAACAGGAGTAGACCATTCAGCCTGTTCAACTATGTTATAGCCTGGGCCAATAGAAAAATGTGGAAATATTTGCCAAAAATTGTGGGGCATTTGACAAATTTTGCAGAAATTTGATAAATTTTGCGGAAAACTGCGGAGGATGAGTTGATGCTGTTGAGAGATGCATTTTGTGAAACAACCCGGATTAAAGCTATAGGCATATTTCATGAACATGTAGTTATGTTTAAAATACTATTTTGTATAGTGTATAGTGCAGCACTTACCAAGAATTGGTTGCAGGAGCTCAGTTTAGGCTGTGGGTGCCGGACGGAGATGATTTCCCACTCGCGAGGCTTCCGCGATTTTAACCCTCCCTGCCCCGTGCTTGTGCGACCGGAGCCGCTCCACCCACAGTCGAAGCGTCGAGCAAACAGAGCGCAGAGGCCCGTGGCTTAACACAATGTGTGTACAGGTGTGTAGTGCGCTCTGAAATGCTCCCCTGCATGGAGGCCATTGTGGAGGGCAATCCATTGTTGTAGTGGAGGGGATTTTGTAGCGTGTTTGTAGCTGATTCCGTAGAAAAAGTACGGCCACACTTTTCTATTGGCGCAACTTATGGCTAATCTACAATTTAATACCATTGCCCTGCCTTTTCTCCATATTCCTTGATATATCTACCCACCCTCATCAGTTTACCTCTTAAATATTTCGATTGATCAGGCATCTACAACCTTTTGAGGTAGTGAATTCCACATTTCCACAATTAATGCATTTGGAAGAATAGCCCCATAGTTACTAATGATTCATTTGACCTCTCCCATCCAGTTCCACTTCTTGGTCACGTGTGACAGGTTTCAGTTTTTTCAAGCTGTCTTCCTTAACAGACTAAACAATCGGTAAACTCAAACAGTCAAGTCTTGTTCCCACAGAAAGAATGCACTTGCAGTAATAGCAAAATGAACCTCTTGCCACAGTATATTAATGGATGTCCATCTGCCCTCAGTTCTCACTGCAGGGGTGTAAAGGTTCATGTATTTGACCTAGAAATGATTGTGGTACTCGATTTATCTGGTTACTGATGGGGAGGAAGTTAAGGCACTAGCTGACAGTAATTTGGTGAACCAGTATACTGCACAGAGTGGTAGGACATGGGATTGTACCTGCACCCATAATAGAATCATAGAACTTTATAGCACAGAACAGGCCATTCAACCCAATTCTGGTGACTCTTTGAAAAAGAAATCCATTCAGCCTCATTTGTCTGCCTTTTCTCAATATCACTGCAAATTACTAATTTTTGGATCTCTATCTGTTTTCTTCTTATAAGCCAATATAAATTCTGCCTTGACCACACAACCCGGCATGAGATTCCACATCCTGATAATCCTGTTTGTTCAATTTAAGACCTATCTTTTCAACCGTGCTTTTGGTCACCTTTCCCAAAATTTCCACGGTTTCATTCAAAACCTATTCCAGAAACTTTGAATACAGTAATATCAACATTAGTGAATGGCGAAGTTATTTTTAAACCTTTGGTCATCTCTCTTGCATGATTCTATGTATTTTGTTGCCTCATCAAGCAGGCAGTAGTCCCTCTTGCATGCTTTTCTGATGACAGTACAGAGGCTACATTGACAAAGCCAGGAAACCGGATATCTCCTGATGGAGAAGCTCAGTAGGTCAGTGTGACCACCAGTTTATATATCAATATCACCTAATTTTGCTGCAATCAACCTCTGCAAGATTGTCTGGGCATCACAGCTTACCATATTATTATTATCATATGCTGGTTTTAAGAAAACAGTTCTTACAATCCCTGCACTTGCTTGTTTGTACTGTTGCAAAAAAAAATAGGTTCAGAGGGGGCAACGCAATGTGAGCGTCACAGGGACAGTGTCCTGGAAATCCCGGAACCAAGAGGACCCAGACCTACCCGCTACATCCCTCAGTGTGATGGGAATGGGAACTATATACCTACCCAATGCCATCAAAGTACAACCATCTGCTGGTGTGTGGACAAGAATGGTGAAGAGATTCCAGGAACCAGGACTCACCCTGGAATCCGGCCCCCATGTAAGTACCAGAAATCCTATCGACTATTAGTTACCAAGTTTGTAAATTTAATGAAATAAATATGAGCAATTCATACGGCTTTAGAACTGGAGATGCATATACATTCATTTACCGGGGTTATTTTGTGTATGCATTTGATGCCATAGTAGTTGGAAGCATTTTTGAACAAAGGATTATAATTTTGATACAGTATTTATAACACAAAATACGTTTCCAGATATCCTTGTAAGAAGTTTAATAGTTAACAACATTTTTGGTTGTTGGTTCTGAAGGGAGATCTGTCCCCTTCCTCCTCTCCCCATATGTTTCCTGTTAGTCTCCTCCAAGCCAACTTTCCTTTCTTCCAAATAACACTATCTGCGAAATCTGTCACTTGGAACTTAGTGATTGAGCCTATAATTCCTGCCAGGAGCTTTACTACATAATCAGTATTTGGTCCACAGCTGGCAAGACAGCCGTCCTCTTAAAGCTGTGTATATAATGTCCTCTTGGCAACCGTTTATCAGCCAAACGTGATGCATAAACAGCCCTCAGACAATAGGTATGACACTCGCATCCTGGACTGGACAAGGTGGTTTCAAGAGCAATGAGGTTCATACCCACCATGGTGCAAATTGCACCTGGCTCACTTTTCCAAGGCTACATTCAAAGCCTATTCCAGAAACTGAACGCAGTAATATTAACATTAGTGAATGGCGAGGTTATTTTTCAAACCTTGGGAACAGCCAGAAAGATTGCAGTGATCTTTTTCTAGTCCTGTATGTTGCCCAATTTTAGCATTCTGGGATTTTTTTTCCAGCCTGCAAGAAATGAGGAGTGGGAAGTATACAGACTCACTTCAGGCTTCACATTTCTAACATTGCTGGGAGCTTACCACAGCTAAAAGGCACATGGAAGAGTGCCTGAAAACAAAGTGCTGCCCAACAGTCTGATCTTTTCTCTTTAGATCCCGCTATGTTTACAAAAGCCAGTAGTATTTCTGAAATGTGAGGAATAACATTTTGAAAAAGGGACGAGGGCTATTCACAGCACTGTTGCCATCACGATCTGATTTTTAAAAATACTTATAAGGCAATGAATGTCACAGCATTCTCTGTGCTGTTTTGGCAGCATATTGAAAGCTATTTTAAGTAAATGTAGCTAAATTGGCATTTCCAAACTTTCAACTTGCATAAAGAAAATTGCTTACCGCTTGCCAGTTTGATAATATTGTAAATTGACTTGACAAAAACAACTTATTAACACATTTTTGTAGGTAGTGGTTTCCTTAAAAACCAAAACCATTTATCAATGCTTAATTGCAACAGTATTTATGTCATGAAAAGTTTTTTGATTTAATAACCGAGTTCCATTTGTAGCTGGATGCCACAAGCCAATACTTTGCAGCCTGTGTTCTGTTCCTGCTGTGCAAGTTCTATTTCTTCCTGACACATGGGGAAAGGCTTGGCAGCTGTGGAATGTATGAACTTTATCAGACCTCCAGGGAAAAAGCGCCAAAAATGTTAATGAAACAAAACTATATTTTAAGAAAAAGTTGTTTGTGACCATGTTCAGTGTATGACGATGTCCAACCTTGAACCCCTTAAGTGCCTTGTAACCTTGTCAACCCCTACCCGGTGGTCTGTTGTGTGTAATCTGATGTCTGTGGTGCGTACATGTCCTAAAACATGGAAAAACGTTCAAATGTAATTAACTGTACAAGAATCTCTGATTGGATAACAGTCATCTTGCAGTTGCCGCCTAGTTGTATCCCGTGTTCTAGCTGTGTACAAGAGAATAGATAAATACCATTTTTGGTCTGGCTTAGTTCAATTTTATGTTTTTGATAGTTTTTCTTTGTTGCTCGCAGTAATTGTCAATTTATTCCATGTCTTTAGTGTTCGATGAAATTACATATGGATTACAGATCACGATGACATTCCTGCTGGAAAACCTCTGCATTCCACATGTTAACTTTGTTACGTTTTTCCTTAATCCAAACTTTCTCTGTATTTCTAAGGAAAATACACTGAAGTAGTTAACTTGTACTTTGTTTAAACTCGACATGATATGGTCTTTTCAAATGGACCATCTGGTTTCTTTGGCTGTTCTGACAGGTCTTGCCACAGTAGTTCCTCCTGTCGTAATTGGGCCCACGACCAGACCAGATGTCATTCCACTCCCACCAGGCACACATCTACTTTTTGCACAAAGTGGAAAGATTGAACACGTTCCCGTGGAAGCTGGTGGACTGAAGAAAGGGGAAGCAATGACTTTACTGCATGTTCCTGTAAGTAATCTTAAGCACAAACAATTACAAAAGTTGACATTTCATACTGTGCACGGTGATACAGCGAGACAGCTCTTTTACTAATTCCAGTAAACACCTATGACATACCATTGCTCCTATTCCCCTCCTGATTCACTGAAAGATGTGACATTAAGCATGTGTGTGCAAGGGGGTTAACCCATCTGACATAAAGGTGTCACCTTTTGACGAGGGCAAAACTTTTTGATCCTCGGATCTTCTCTCCCTCTAGCCTTCCACCGCAGTGATCTAAACACAGCAGTCAAGCTGCTCTACCTTCAATTCCCTTGCCCCTTGAAAATCAGATCCATCTTCAAGCCTACCCGCTCACCCTGGTACAACGATCATCTCTGCTCCCTCAAATCAGAAACCCAGTTGCTCAAGCGCAGATGGCACAAAACTGGCCTCACAGTTCACCGCCACCTGTGGCTCGAGCATCTTCACACCTACCCCCACTCTCTCTCTCTCTCTCTCTCTCTCTCTCATGCCAAAACTGCCTTCTACTCGCAGGTCATTCTCGAGGCCAAAATCAACCCAAAATCCTGATCTCCACAACCCACCACTTCTTCCCACGCCCTCTCAAGCACCTTCGATCCTCACTTCAGATGCCAAGTGCGAAGAGGTCCTGGACTTCTTTTTCTCTAAGATAGATAACATCCATCTGGCTGCTTCCTTCATCACTCTTTCCTCCTACCACACTACACTTCTTTGCCCCTTCTCTCCCTCCTCCTATTCCCCCACTATCACCCATATGAAGCCCACCATCTGCTGCCTTGACTCCCTCCCCCAGCTTCTGGTCACTCAACTCCTTCTCCTCTGCCCACTGCTGGCCGACACAATCAACCAATCCCTCTCCTCAGGCTCTGTCCCAAAACTCTGTACCCCCATCACACCAGTCCTTGCAAGTCTCCGTTCCCAATTACCAAATGGATCGATTTCAAGATCCTCTCACTCGTTTTCAAATGCCTTCATGCCCTTGCACCTCTCTACCTATCTAATCTGCTTCCCCCCACCCCTCCCCACTCCCCCACCCGCTGCCTCCATTCGGCTGGCTCCAGCCTCCTATTTGTTCCCCCGTCCCCTTCGCTCCACCATCGGTGACCGTGCCTTCAGCCACTACGCCCCAAAACTATGGAACTCTCTCCCTCAATCCCTCCACCTTGCTCCCTCCCTCCCCCCCCCCACCCCTTTCAAATCCCACCTAAAGACCTTCCTTTTTGATCGTGCTTATGGTCACCTCCCTCCCTCCCTGGTTTGTAGTCAAATTCCGCCACTGTCGAGCACTCCGGGACGCTACCCTGCGTGAAGGGTGCTAAATAAATGCAAGTTGTTGTTGATAGTAGAAGCAGCCGACAACTTAAATCCACCCAGTGATACATTTGACGATTAAACTTAAGTCATTGTTTTAATTCTGTTTGCAGCAAACAGTAGTTTTTTAAACACATGTGATCCTTCAAGATTTACCCATTTGGAAGATGTATCTACAATACGCCAAACAGTTTAGAGCTTCTGATTTTCGTTTTTAACCAATTTTTAAAACACTCTATACAGAAAAAATTATATTGGTGTTTATCCCATAAACACCGAAAATCGTTATTCAACTTCAAGGTGAAGTTTCTCTTTCTCTCTCTCGCTCTCTCTCTCTTGCTCTCGGCAGCATCCTGGTGTGCCAACCTCTCTCCACCTCTCCCTCACCTCTGTGTGTACAGGTACATCTGGTGAAGTGTGTGTATGAGAGGAGGGAAACACTGCGCATGCATGACAGCGCCTCACTCTCTCCCCTTCTACTTACAGTAACGAACCCCCCTCAAGAAAACAATTTAGAAACGTTCTAAAATTGCTAAAAATAAATAAATAAATAAACCCCGAAAAATCAAATTAATGAACCCCAAAGTCAGGATCCCTCGGTAGAATCCTATGAAGTGCTTTGAGACATCTCGTTGATGTGATCGGGTGCAAGTTATTATTCCAAATGGAAGAACTATTATACTACAACGCTGCTGCAAGGGCTATATTTCCTATAGTGCTGTAATAACTTTGACTAAATACTTTCACTCCAGATTAAATACTTCACTCCAGACTGTATCCAACTTAAATTTTTAGTGTTCGGCAAAGAGTGAACTTAGGCTTGTGTCTGTAATGGCTGCAGAAATATTTCATGCAATTTGGTCCTCTGAAACCTTATTTATTTTTCCAAAATGTATTTGTGGCCCAATATCTTTGAACTGCAAACTTGTTTCATAAACCAACTCATTGAGAAATAATGGCATGACAGCTTGAGATTGTATAATGCAGTGAAATGGAAAGAATATTTTTCAAATGTAATGGATTTGAAGCAAACAAAGTCTTGTGGTTTGCGTATCTGCTGGAGGAATAACCACAACCTGTTTATTTAAGTCTGTGCGTGAAAAGTTGGATTTCTTAATCGTGACCGTCAATTAATTGTCTAGACAACTAACAAAAGAAACTAGTCCAAATGTTTCTTCTTTCACCCACAATGTTTTGTAAAAGAATTACTGTAATAGTTTATTTGAGGGGTGAGTTATCCTCTTCACCCAGATGCAGCAACACATGACATTTCCTTAATGTAAATCTTTACATTCTGATGCTTCCTTTTAACCTGGGCCAACAGAAAAGTGCGGCCACGCATTTTCCCCTACAACCTCCGCCCGCTACACACCCGCCATAAATGTAATTTCTGGCCCACTGGCCGCTTGCGCTGTTTACCTATCGTTACCTGATGTGTAAGCAGCAAATGGGCTACACTCTGAGGTCCTTCTGTTGTGATGGTGTGTGTGTGTGTCTTTATGTGAGTGTGTCTGTCTTCTTTGTGTGTGTATGTCTCTTTGTGTCTGAGTGTGTGTGTGTCCCTCTGAGAATGTGTCTCTGTATTTGTGTGCGTCTGTCTCTCTCTCTGTATTTGTGTGTGCGCTTCTCTCTATTTGTGTGTGCACGTCTCTCTATTTGTGTGTGCACGTCTCTCTATTTGTGTGTGCACGTCTCTCTATTTGTGTGTGCACGTCTCTCTATTTGTGTGTGCGCGTCTCTCTCTGTACCTGTGGGCGTGCGTCTCTCTCTGTACCTGTGGGCGGGCGTCTCTCTCTGTACCTGTGGGCGGGCGTCTCTCTCTGTATCTGTGGGCGGGCGTCTCTCTCTGTATCTGTGGGCGGGCGTCTCTCTCTGTATCTGTGGGCGGGCGTCTCTCTCTGTATCTGTGGGCGGGCGTCTCTCTCTGTATCTGTGGGCGGGCGTCTCTCTCTGTATCTGTGGGCGGGCGTCTCTCTCTGTATCTGTGGGCGGGCGTCGCCCGCTCTCTGCGGGCGCTGCCCGCTCTCTGCGCGGGTGGGCCTCTCGCGCCCTCTCTATGTGTGTGACTTGTAGTTTCCACACTCATTGTTGACAAAAAATGCAGTAAGTGGTGACTGAGTACCATCACTGTAAACGTTTTATTGCTTGACGATCACAGCAAAATCTTGCACCTTACACTGTCAAATGGGTGTAAGGCAAATCTGAAAGTGACTAAAAGGTAGTTCTCTACTTGACACTACATTAGCTGAATTTACTTGTGTAGAATATGTGGCCTTAAACCAGATCTCACTAGCAGCAGTGGTAGGTTTCATGTCCGTGCTAGATTTACCCTGGCAGCAGTATCTTCTCAGTTTTGCATCCTCTTGAATTTCATTCAAAATCTCAAAGAGCTTCACTGGCTGTACTATAAAATCGAGTGACTGTGTTTTGTTGGGGAAAAGCAGCAGCTAGTTTGCGCACAGAAATGTCCCACAAACAGCCATGATATGCAGCACGACTCCACCACTACACTGGAATGTCAGGCTTGACTGTATGGGTTCTAAGTCCCTTCTAACTCGAAGGCAAGAGTGTTTTCAACTGAGCCAGGCTGCTGATGGAAAGTTCATAATTTGAATGAATTTGGGACAGTACAATTCTCGAGTAAACCTGACTGGAGAGAATTCAGTTCATTCCAGGCTTTCTTTATCAGTGTAATTCATCAAGCAAAGCTGTAACTCTATAAAGAACCACCCAGTCAATTGAAAAATTCTTCATAACTTATCCTCCAAGCTTGTTTTGCCCAGAATTGAACATCCTATTTAACTGTCTGTTTGTTGTTCTGCTTTTAGGATAAGATAGTCATTGGTGTTGCTCATGACTGTTTGGAAAAAATGGTTTACTGGACTGACATTGCAGGCCATACCATCAATCGAGCCAGTCTTCAAGGAGGGGAGCCTGTTACTGTCATCAGAACAGGTCAGTATAGCGGACTAATATAAATTAAAGCCCTATCGGATTTTCCATTGTTGCACATTAGCTGCAGTGTGTTTTGTAAGCCTGAGGTTAGTTCAAAACTGACACTGAGAGCATGACATGAATCAGCAGCAAGTTGACACAAACTGTATAACTGAATTTGTGTTCACATTCTGTGAGTCTTATTTTTTTAAAAAAAAACTGTTTTGCTGCTCTTGAGAGCTTATGGCAACTACCTGAAGAGTGTTTATTCAAAGCATTTGCCATTGGGGAACGCTGAGAGCATAGGATTGAAATTCCAACTCCTATCTTTACATTTCTAAATTTCTAATCCGTTTCAAATAAAAAAGTATTTGCCTGATGCAGATACGGTTTGTGTTGAAATATTTCAGTGTGCAACTATTGTACTTCTTGAATGTTAGAAAGTTAGGTCAATTTTGGTGACTGCAGCATTATTGAGTGTTTGTGGCTACTTTCTGAATCTAATTATAACCCATTGCCTCTACAGGCCTGGAAAGCCCTGAAGGAATAGCTGTTGATCACCTGGGCCGCAACATTTTTTGGACAGACTCTGGGCTGGACAGGATCGAAGTGGCTAAGATGGATGGAAGCCAGCGCCGGGTGCTATTTAGCAGTGGCCTGGTGAATCCGAGAGCTATCGTTACAGATTCTGCCAGAGGGTATATACATATATATGTAGCTCTTTTACACACACTGTCTTTAGCGTCTTTAGTTTTGCAAAAGCTTAACATGGACAGCGGTGCCACAAAAAAACTGGAATACAGAAACTTGTGGAACTGAAGTAAAGCTATCATCTTAGATTTTGATACATTCTTCAAAGGCAGAAAGGCTGTAATTGTGGATAGTGTCTTGAGATCACTACCATAACTTTCTCAGCTCTACTGGAAAAAGACCTAACTTCAATTATTTCTTTCATAACTGAAACCCCTTGGCCCCGGTAACAGTGCCCAGATATTTTCACTTGACGGTTAGTTTTATTTACAAGCATTCAAATTGATAGGACCATAGGTAGGAAGGCTACTACAATCAAAACTGGCTTAATTTGTACCAGTTGACAATTGTCTTAGCCCAGTATTCCACAAAGCTGGGCCTAAAACAAAGCAGCAACTGGGCAGGCCAGCCTTCAAAGATAATGTCAGCCTGGCTCAGTTGGTAGCCCTCTCGCCCCATGTCTGAAGATTGTAGGTTCAAGCCCCATGTCAGGACTTCAAATCCAGACTGATACTCTAATGCAGTGTTGGGGCAATGCTTAATTGTTGGAGGTGCCATCCTTTGGGTAAGACTGAACCAAATCTGCCAGTTTGTGTGGACATTAAAAGATCCTTTGAAACCCTTCAAAAAGAGAAGGGAGTTTCTTCCTGTGTATTGCACACCAATCCCCGTATAGCAATTAGTCATTCACTTCATGGCTCTTTGTGGGACATTGTTCTGTGCAAATTAGTTACTGTGTTTTCCCACAAAATAGTCACCACAGTAAATCCTGTGAAGCATTTTACTGCATCCTCCCAAAGTGATAGGTGTGATATCAAAGGTAAGTATTATTATTTATTTGGTGTCCATGAACTACATACATCTAATTAATCTAATCTTGCTCTGCAGTTTCACCTCATACCTTTTCAATATTCCGCAGTGCTTTCAAGCTTCTGTCTAATTCTCTATTAAAAGATTTTATGAACTTGTGTGCTTTGTGGCAGAGAATTCTGCACTTAAATCACCCTCTGTAAAGATTTTTTTTCCCCTTTAATTATTTTTGTGATCACCTTAAATGTGCATCCTCTCATTACTGATTGCATTCAGTGGAAATAATCTATGACCCTTCATAATCCCAAAGATTTCTATGAGGTCACCGTCTTAACTTTCTCAGCTCTAGTGAAAAAATACCTAAATTCACTTCTTTCTTTCAATAACTGAAACCCTTTGTCTCTGGTAACAGTGCCCAAATATGTACACAATACTCCAACTATGGTCTAAACAAGATCTTGTACAAGCCATACAGACGCATTACACGTAATTAAACAGATGTCTTTATTTAAGTGGAAAGAATGCAGTAACAAAAACTTTATTGTGGAGAGAGAATTAAATCAGTTAACGTTTAGCATGCACCCCTTCCCACCTCCCCAAATGGCAAGAAATTTTAATCCAATTGTGTGTGTGTTTTGGGAGGGAGGGGGGATGAGAGAGAAAGAAACAGCTGAACTGTATGTAATGGAGTCTCACTGTGGAAGCTAATGACTTACTGCAGCCTGCATTGCATTTAATGAATAGCTTTTTTTCCCCCTCTCCCCCCCACCCACCCCCCAAAAAAAAACTCAGTCCCACAATTTGAGGTTACATCTCCACTCTGGATGAGTGACTGGAATCACTCAAGTACAAAATGGTAATTCTTGCGTTTTGCTGCAACTTTTTAATATTCTGAAGTTAACAGTAGTTATGTTCTGTGTGTTTCCCCCCTTTTTCTAAAGGCTTTCGTGTGGATTTGGGCTGTACCACAGTTTCTGAGATTTGGATAGCAAGGGGTTAATCACTTCCCAGCTAGAAGTTTCAAGGATTTTGCAGACTAAGGCAATGGTTTGTGGCTGAAAAGGGTGGTGGTGTTTGTGTTCTTTGCAGTGTTCTGTGTTCTCCTGTGACCCAGTAAGACCAGTAAATTGCCCTCTGAACTTGCAGAATTCTGTATCAGTGTATATAGTGTATCTGATGTCAGCCTTATAGCATTGGAATGAATGGATTTATGCTGTGTACAGGGGTTGTGTTGGTTAGAGGCTGAAGGCAGTACTTAACAAGTACTTCCCCTCATTAGGAATGAGGCCAGTGCAGGCATTGGAGTTCCATATATTCAAGGTCTTTTGTTGTGTGTGCAAAAAAAATTGCTGAAGTAAACGTATTACTTTACAGTGGGGGAGTGAGCTGTTGAAGCTAATTGCTTTGGTCTTGTTAAAAATATTAAATGCAAGGATTAATTTTACCTCAGGAAAAAGGGGCAGACTTTGACAGATCCAAGGTACTGAGGCAGTACTGGGGTGGGTACGCGAAAGTGACAAAGGGAGAGTACATCATTCTTCTTGCTACCATCTTTTGCCAGGGGTCATTCAAATTGGCAGAGGGATGAGTCCATCCCAAGTGTACCTTGTATTAGGCCAGTGCTGATTAGGCCCTATTGGGGGGTGGTCTAAACAACAATACAATAGTATCATGGTTGCATTTGATAGAGCACCGATTACGTCAAACATCTCCAAGTGTTTCACAGATAAGTCTAGTTACTTGTATTTGTAGGCAAACGCAGCAGCAATTTTGTGCACAGCAAGGTCCCACAAAGAGTTATGAAGTGAATGGCCAATTGTACGATGGTTATAAGCAGTGATGTTTCATCAAACCACTATACAAGTCTAGTAAAGTTAACTGGGCATATATTTTTCTAGACTAAGTTACCAGAGCTACTGCTCAACCGTGTTTTCTTTACAGAAATATCTACTGGACTGACTGGAACAGAGATGCTCCCAAAATTGAAACCTCTTACATGGACGGTACTAACAGAAGAGTCCTCGTGAAAGATGATCTTGGCCTGCCCAATGGTCTGACCTATGACCCATTCACTTCATTGTTGTGTTGGGCTGATGCAGGTAGGTTGAACCGAAGTGTCCGTTCTACCAGTAACTAGCTATGCGGTGCCTGCTGCAACATGTGGATGGTGGGAAGTTACATGTTCACAAACAAAAAGTAACATCTAGACTGTCGAATCCTTGTATGGTTTCTCAACTCTTGTGTTTATTGAATTGTAATGTAATAGTGCTGAATTAGGTCCTATGTTTGTGTGTGTGTGTGTGTGTGGTTTTGTCTTGCGCATTAAATATTTACAATATTTTATCATTTTTGGCTTAGTCGATTGTTCATCTGGGTTAAGCAGCAGCTCCTTTCGCATCAGCGTCAACGACCAGTTGGTTTCTAAACCTGAAACCACTTAAGTTACAAATGCGATGAATACAACCAGCTGCTATGCTCAAGACTGAACTGCACAGTTGTGCTTGCAGCTGTGTAACTTAATGTTGTACTATAAATTTATAGCTGTAATTGCAACATCACCATGATTTTTTGTCGTGGGAAATCAGATTTAAAACCATCAAAGCCCTTTTGCAGATTTCCAATTCCTAACTTTGGTAAATCTCTTTGCTTGGAAGTACGTTTAATTATCGTCTGCCTCTTTTTTTGCTTGAAACTAATGTTAGAATAAAACTGTGCAGAGCTACTCTCCTCTAATAAAGAACTTTCCAAAAGCAACAGGGGCCCTCCCTACAACTAGCTCGGAAGCAAACTCTTTTCCCTGCCTGGGTGTTGCTGCACTGAGATATCTAACTGCAGAGGTTTACTGTCTGCAGGGACCAGGAGGCTGGAATGTATGAGCCCCAATCAGACTGGTCGCAGGAAGGTTCTTGAAGATATCCAATATCCCTTTGGCATTACAAGCTATGGAAGGAATTTGTACTACACAGACTGGAGGAGGTACTGCATCCGTTTCTATGTTTTCAGCACATTTCCCAAGATTGTGTTGGGTTGAGTGTTTTGTTGGTTTTAGCCTGAAGTCGTGGTTTTAGATAATTTTGTGTAGAAGGGACATAATATTAATAAATTTATTGTTGGAGTAAAATGTCCAGCATTATCTTAACCACAGAATTCCCAGCCTGCTGCGAAACTGCACCAGGATCAACAAAATAACTTAACATTGGCCTTTTTACCCCTAGAAACTTCATTTCAACAAGGGAGTTTTTTTTCTAATTTATTTCTTAGTCTGTATTACCAGGAGATTTAATTCAGTGAACGAGTTTGTTTTTAAAGGTATTTTGGACATATGCGTAAACAATTTTCATTGTTTTCAAAATTGCAAAAGGAGACCAAATCCTGTTGGGGGGTGGAAAGGAGATTAGGGGCTGATCAGCAAAACCTTACTTCTTTTTACAGGTCATGTTATTGCTGGATTCCTGTGATTTGGGCCATCTGTTTTAATCTGCAATCTCTCTTAACCTTTCACCCTTCTGATAGATTTACTGACTAGGGCCAGTAGCCAGAAGTGCTGACTATTAAATCCTGAAATCATTTGAAGTGTTTTATTCTTTTTCCCATTAATTTGTTCCCACTTCTTCTGAGAGCACTGACACATTCATTGGGTATGGCTCCATTGGTGTCAGGAGCCCTCTAGGGCCTTGCGCATTCTTTGTGTTGCTGGGCTATTTGACCGTGAGAGCACCACAACTGAGCCCAATCTGTTCTGACCCAATGTCGACACACGCATGTCATTAGATAGCGATCAGGAGTGGGAACAATGCCTGATTTTGTTTCGCCTCTATTCCCCTCGTCTTGATCTGAGGAATACTGAGGCCAATTGTCATGTTCCTTGACTGAGATTAACCTACTCTACAAGGATCAGGGATAACACATAGAATTTTTCTGGCTCAGTGCTTTTGTTCGCTGTACCATTTGGTGAGCCATATTTTTTGACTATTTGATTTCAAATCCCTTCTCCTGTGATGGTACTTGTCACACTGGAGTATGTTAATATAGCTTCACGAGTTCTGGGCATTCTTTGAAAGCTTACCCCAGTGACTCCGAAACCCCTTGTCTGTCAGCAAGGTCATGGACAGTAGATTAAGGATCATAGTTGAACTTTAACCTGTCTTTATCTGATGTCCAGACATGCGCACTTTGCAGTACAGGTCACTGGATTGTAAATGGAGACAAATAATAATAATAATAATAATCCTTGCATTTGATATAGCGCTTTTCACGTCAGGAGGACGTCCCAAAGCGCTTCACAGAACACACTGTAAAGTGAATTGACTGTATATTTGTGGGCGAACGCGGCAGCCAATTGCGCACAGCAATGTCCCACAAACAGTCATGGATTGAAAATGACCAATTTATTATTGTTTTTGGTTTTAGAGGGATTATTATTAGGCTCTGTGTGGAGTAAGGAAACTTGTCCAAGGTTTCGCCCTGCCTGGAATTGAACTCAGGTCTCTAGCTACAAAGCAAGTGCTCAACCACTGAGCTAAAGTCTTTTTGTTTAATTTCTCCCACCTGTCTTTCCTCGTTGCCCTGGATAAAATATGGCAAAGAATAGTAATGAGCCATGACCTTCCTCTAATTTTCAAAACGAGCAATAGATTTTACAAACTGAGCTATTGAGAGAAGCTTTAACATTGAACTTTTAAATCCAATTTGCATTTGTGCCCAAAAAGTAACTTTTTCTCCTAGTACTGCAAGCCAACTGCAGTTGGAAGATTAGCTTGTTTCATTAGCCTAACCAAAGCTGGACTCAGCTGGTGGCACACAATGCATGCACTCAATGCTCTGCTTGGATCAAAATTGCACCCATGATGTGTTGAGCTTGTGTAACCTCCTGTAAAACATTACTCTTTAAAAATGGAGGAAGAGGGAAAATCCTTTTGTTTGCTTCATGTTTCAATTGCATTTAGGAACTGTGTGTATCCCCTTAAGTACAGTTTCTGTTTCAGAGAAATGACTAGACTAAAATAGAATTGCAGCAGATTGTTTTGTTTGCCAGCAGTAAATCAGCTGTTTGGGGCATTAACTGAATTATGTTTGCAAACCCTCTGTTATGTCAAATTTTGTATTGTTGAAGGGATGCTGTAATAGCAGTGGATCGCATCAGTGGACGAGAAAGTGATGAGCAACAGCCACGCAAGCGATCCCGTCTGTATGGAATAACCGTAGCCTATTCACAGTGCCCTCCAGGTAACAAACTGCTGCCAAACTGGCCGCTTGTATTTGTTAAATTGCATCCCTTTTAAATGTCTGACTCAACGAGACCATGGGAAATATTATTTTGGGTTGTTCCATAGCAGCTAGTTCCTGGTATGCTAGACTGAAGTTGCTGTTCTCTGTTAAGTTGTGTTGTTTGATTCTAAAATAGGCAATTCTTGTGGAAGTCAAATTCTATTATTTACGTAGATAATGCACCTTCGTCCCAATCTTTTGGGTCAGACATTAAACCAATATCCCACCTGGTTTTCTGGTAGATGTTAAGCATCTTATGACTCTGTTTGAAGAGACAAGATCCCAGTGTCTGCCAATAATCCTTCAGAGTAATTGGTTATTTGCTTACAAAGAGTCACTATTTGAAATCCTGTTAAGCACTTTGATTATTATCATTATTCATCTCAGGATTGTTTATGGGATCTTGTTGGCAACTTGACTGCTGAATTTGCCTACAAGTTGTCAGTGGACTTGATAGTATTTATGAAATTAAATGCTTTGAGACACTTTTGAAGTGATCAGGTACTGTAAAGATTAAAGTTTTAATGAAAATCAACCCACATTCTAATATAATACAAGTTTTTTTGTTTCCAAATGAAGGTTAGAAAAAGCACATTCTGCAATTTTTATTGTCTAATAGGTCACATGTTAGGAAGGGTTCACTGGGAAGTCCATATATAACAACAACCAGGGGGAGGGAGGAGATGACCATAAGCACAGTCAAAGAGGAAAATCTTCGGTCTTGATCTAAAAGAGGGAAAGGAGGGAGCAAGGCCGAGGGATTGAGGGAGAGAGTTTCAAAGCTTCAGGGCATAGTGGCTGAAAGCGAGGCCACCAATGGTGGAGAGGATTAGGGACAAGCTAGAGGCAGCCAAGCGGAGGCAATGCTCAGAGTGGAGCTATAGCACCAAAGCTTCAATATTTTTTCTCTTTTTATAGGACGGAACCATTGTGCTGTAAATAATGGAGGCTGCACTCATCTATGTTTAGCAACACCTACTGGACGGTCCTGTCGCTGTCCGGATACGTCTGTGGGCGTGGACTGTGTGGAAAGGAACTAAGAGCCAATTCCCCAGTCGAGTATTTCAGGGAACTTCTGCTAAGTCAAACCTCTTCCGTCACAGCGGATTCTGTCACGAAGCAGCCTTTTAATTTTAAAAATACCATTTTCAGTATAGAATGTTTTTTTAATGGTTTTATTCACTTTTTATAATTGTTAAACTGTAAATATGTTTTCTTACAGTTCACTAAACTGTACTGCGATTGGTGTTTTAGTTCTAACATTTTAATGGTGCTTAACTGTACTGTACTTCATCGTGAATAAAACCAGCACACCAGGTATTATGCTCTGTACAGCTCTTCAAAATATATCAAATAAAATAGAATTTTTTTGTACAGGCTTCATATATACTGTCTGGGAAGTTGCAATCCTACATGAAATAACATAAACTGGTATTTTGTTTTGCAAAATCCTCTCTTCCTTTCCTGGCTACCTCACCAACAGCAGTTGGGCTTTCAGCCTTGATGCTTTTCTGCCCCCACTTTCTGGAACTGCATCTGCTATCTTGTCAAAATGGGTATGCGGTGATACCCAAATCTACTTCTACAGCTGCGACTCCCAATCCACTGATGTCCTGTCAGGTTGTTTGACGGACATCAAGGCCAGGGTGAGTGCAAATTTCCTGCAGCTGAATGTAGGCAAGGCGGAAGCCATCAGCTTCTTCTCTCTTGAGGGTCTGAACTCCTCAACCTCCCCGGGCTCTCCATCAGGCTAACTGAGCAATTTAGACGTCGGGTTCAATCCCCAACTTTCCTTACTACCCCACATCCGTTCCCATGACCAGGACCGCTTTTTTCCACCTTCATCACCATAAGATGCAGGAGTAGGCCATTCAACCCCTGAAGCCTGCTCTTCCATGTAATTAGATCATGGCTGATCTTCTAACCTAATTCCATTTACCCGCCCTATCACCATATCCCTTAATCCCTCTATCCTTTAGAAATTTATCAGCCTCAGTCTTGAATATGTTCAAGGACTGAGCATTCACAGCCTTCTGGGCTAGAGAATTCCACAAATTCACTACCCTCTGAGTAAAGAAATGTTTCCTCAACTCAGTTTGAAAAGGCTGACCCTTAATCTTGAGACTATGACCCCTAGTTTTAGATTCTACAACCAGGGGAAACAGTCTCACGGCATCTACCCTGTCAAGACTCTTAAGAATCTTATAGGTTTCTATAAGATCACCTCTAATTCTTCTATATTCTAGAGAATATAGCCATAGTTTACTCAACCTATCCTCATAGGTCAACCCCTCATCCCAGGAACCAACCTAGTGATCCTACACTACACCTGCTCTAAGGCGAGTATGTCCTTTCTTAAATAAGGAGACCAAAACTGCACACAATATTCTAGGTGCTGTCTCACCAAGGCCTTACACAATTGCAGCAAGACTTCTCTAACTCTTGTAATCCAACCCTTTTGCAACGAACGCCAACATGGCTTTAGCCTTCCTAGTTGCTTGCTGTAACTGCATACTAACTGTTTGCGACTGGTGTACAAGGACACCCAAATCCCTCTGAACACTACCACTACCTAGTCTCTTCTCCCTCTAGAAAATAATCTGCTTTTCTATTTTTACTACCTAGATGAATAACTTCACAATTCCCCACGTTATACTCCATCTGCCACCTTCTTGCCCACTCACCTCGCCTGTCTATTTCTCTTTTCATTCTTCGTGTGTCATCCTCACAGCTTACATTCCCACCTATCTTTGTATCGTCCGCGAATTTAGATATGTTAAGTTCTATTTCCTCATCTAAATCATTGATATAGACTGTAAATAATTGAGGCCCAAGATCCTTGTGGCACTCTACTAGTCACATTCTGTCAATCTGAGAAGGACCCGTTTATCCCTACTCTGTTTTCTTCCTGTTAGCCACTCTCCAATCCATGCTAATATATTACATTTAATTCCATGGACTCTAATCTTATCCAACAGCCTTTTATGTGCCTTCTGGAAATCCAAATACACCAGATTTACTGGCTTCCCCTATATAACCTCCTAGTTACATCCTCAAAAAACTCTTATGTCACGTTGCCCACCTCTGTCCGTACCTCACAACCAATGCAGCTGACAGCTTCGTCCACGCCTTTGTCATTTCCCAGCTAGGCTATTTCACTGCCCTCTTTGCTGGTTTCTCGAGCTCCACTATACACTTAATCCAAAACACTATCACCCACATACCCAATCACACAAAACTCCGTAACCCCATCACACCAGTCCTTGTCAGGCTCCACTGACATCCAATTACTGAACGTATCAATTTCAAGTTCCTCTCACTCATTTTCAAATCCCTTCATTCCCTCGAACCTCCCTACCTATCCCATCTACTTACCCACCACCAGCTGTCTCCACTCGGCTGGCTCTGTCCTCTTGTTTGTCCCTCGTCCCCCATCTACTTCACCATCGGTGGCCATGCCTTCAGCCAAAAACTTCCCGAAACTCTAGAAATCTCTCCTTCAATCCCTCCGCTCTGCTCTCTCCTTCCCCACTATCAATTCCTGCCTAAAGACCTTCCTCTTTGCTCGTGCTTACAGTCAGCTCCCCCCTCCCTCGGTGTCAGATTCCACCATTGTCAAGTGTTCCGGGACACTACCCCGCTTGAAGGTCGCTATATAAATGCAAGTTATTATTGTAGAGATTGCACCAATGAGTCTAACTACAATTTCAAAAGGGTTGATGTTTCTATTGGAGGTAATCAAAATAATGCAAACACGAGAATCACTACCCAATAAAATTTGCTCCAGAGGCTTTTGAGGACTTCCAATAGGTTGAACGTTCTGGTGAGATGCAAGTTAAATTGTAGGATTTATCTTTTTGTAAGAATCTGGACAGTGCTCTCTATCACTAGAGCTTTGCAGTTGTCATTTAGAATGTTTCTCATTAGCAGGAGGAAGAGTCCAGGTCCAGAATTACACATGGATCCTTGGACTGATGACAAGAACTATATTTATGGTATCCTGTGACCAAGCTGTTATGGAGAATTTTGCAGCTGATTCTTTTCACTGATCTGAGAATCCTCTCGAGGCATTGAGAAATATTCTCTGGATTTCTGCTGGAGCAGTGCAGGAGCTTTTGCAAAGTGGCCATTCTAGCCACAGTGACTTCCTGGGGACTAATGGCGAGAGGCTTGAGCAATCAGTTTGTACGTGTTGGGAGTTCAGGAGGTTGAGGAATGGTCTCATTGAGGCACATTCAAAATAATGAAGGGTATTGACAGAGTAAATAGGGTAGTTGGATCGTGTTTGTATGTCTGAGTCAGATTAACCTCAGAAAATGCTTCCAATTCATTAGGCTCTGCTGCCCTCTGTTGGATAAGTTTCACAAGGAGGGACTCTGAATCAATGGATGAAGTGTAATCTGTAGCTTGTGTATTGCTTATTTGTTGGCTGACTTTATTATAGTGAATGAAAATCAATGGCTACCTATGGATTCTCCTATTTTAAAAAATGCAGTACTTTATATTGTACATTTGTAGTCTTTAACTTGGAGAAACTGGTCAGTCACACCGTCCCTTCACCTCTGAGAGCTGAGTTGGAATCCTACCCAAACAGAGTTCAAGTCGTCTCTTTATGCCTCCTGTAATGATTTTGCACCAACTATATAGAAGAGGGTCCCCAGAACAAACTGCTTGTGAACTGGCTCCAAAGTGACATGCTTTGTAAAAGAATGTCCGCCTGAATCGAGTTAATCCTCTGTGGCGGTCTCGGTAGTCATGTTCCAGGCAGATGTGCAGTATTCCGGGCACTGCTGATGACAGATCAGCCAGCCTGGCTCATCAGTGGGACTTGGAGGACAGACCCATGACTCGGAATAGGGTTCCTTCCCACTCAGCTCCTCAGACCTACCGCTGCACTCTTGCCTCTGCCAAATCCTCCTTCTCCTCCAAGGTTATCTTGGAGGCAAAAGACAACCCCAGGCTTCTTTTTTCCACCACAAACCGTCTCCTCCGTCCATTGTCCCACACCTCGCCTATCCTCTCCTCAAACTCCAACTGTGAGGAGATGCTGGATTTCCTCGAAACCAAAATCGAGGGGACATGTTCAGCCACCTCTGCCCCTTCCACCGCCACCCCCACATCACCTCTACCTCATGACCCAACCCCCACCCATCCCCCGCTATACTCCTTCGACCCTATCTCTCCCTCCTCCCTCACCTCGATTGTCTGAAAACTCAAATCACCACATGATCCCTCGATCCCATCCCCACCTCTCTCCTCATCTCCCAGCTCCGCCTTCTGGCCCCTATCCTGTCCAACGTCATCAACTTCTCCTTGTCCACCGGTTCAGTTCCCACCCCCCTAAAAACAGCCGTCATCACCACCATCCTGAAAAAACTTTCCCTGGACCCATCCCTCCTCTCCAGTTACCACCCCATCTCTAACCTCCCATTCCTCTACAAGGTACTAGAATGAGTCATCACGTCCCAGCTCCACTCCTTTCTCTCTCGCCGTTCCCTCTTTGAACCCCTCCAATCCAACTTCCGTGCTGCCCACAGCACAGAAACAGCCCTGGTTAAAGTCACTAATGACATTCTGAACATCTGTGATCAGGGCTCCCTCTGCCTCCTTGTCCTCCTCGATCTCTCTGCCGCCTTCGACACTGTCGACCACTCCATCCTCATACACCGCCTCTCCTCTTTACTTACTCTTCGCGGACCTGCCCTTGCCTGGTTCGATTCCTATCTCCCTCACCGTCTCCACTTTGTTGCCTCTAACGGTTTCTCCTCCAGCCCCCAGTCTCCTCCAGAAGACCCTCCTCTTCGACCATGCCATCAGTCAGCCCCCTTCCCCTCCCTTCTCTTTTCCATCCCTGACCCCAGCTCGGGTCTGAAATGCTGTACACTGTCCAGCGCCTTGGGAGGTCCACTCGACATGAAAGGCGTTATACAAATGTAATCTTGGTTTTGTTGTTGTTAACCCTGCAAGTCAAAACCCAAACATACAGGGTGGTCCTTGTTGAATAAGCAGCAGGAATCTTGCCACTCAGTGTTTTTATGGCAAGCTATGCAGTTTTAGCTGGTTAACCCCACCAGTGACCCCAGTGCACACAATGGTGCCCCAAGCTTTTGTCTATTGCCAGCCTGCCCCTAATGTTTTGCGGAATTAGATAAGCAGGATGCTTCCCCTAAAGGAGAAAGTCCCCATTCCATTCCAGACAGAAGGAGATTTCTATGTGTAGTTGGCATTCATAAGTGCAACCCTCACTCAGTCTGGTTTGGATAGTCTTAAGCATGGTGATGGGTTTCCACATATGTTGGACACTTGGCTCACAAAAAAAGTTCCCAAATCACCAATGAGTATTGCTACAGGACTATTGTAACTTCTGGTTATCTTATCTTAGAAGCTATCTGTGGAATATTTTAAATTGATACAATAGTGAACAAGACTGAATCAATTCTTAACTCAGATCCCTTTGAGCAGGAGGTGATAGCAGTGGGTTGCCCTTTATTCCAAATCTGATTTGGCAACTTTGCATGGGTAGATTTGGAATCAAATACCTTCCACGTCCTTCCGCCCCACTCCTCATGGAGAAACAGATTGTTCGTTTTGTTGTTTTGCTGACCATCTGCTGCCTGTTGGATACTGTTAACAGGGAGATTTCTTCTAATTCGTGACAAATGTATCACTACAGGGGCCAACTAAGAAGCGTAATCGTTTGTTCTGTCTTTATTTGCAAATGTTAGTTGCTGTGGAAATTTTCTCCCCCATTTATACAGGTAAACATATTTGTTTCCAATAGATTTACACCATTTTTTTCTATTCCTTCCTCTTCTGGATGCGTTCACTTTTGTTTATTATCTGCCAGGCACATAACTTGGCTGGATAACAAAATCCTAAAGGCAGGAAATGACTACCTCTTGACTAGAATCCCACATATCAGTCAAAAGGTCAAGATTTCATCTAGCTCAAGCAGATAGCATCTGATGCTGCAGAGCACTGGGGACTCACTTGTATTCCTGGTATTAATAAAAAATGTACAGTCTAGGCCAAAATACATATGAGGAATATTCAGCAACTAAGAAGAGTAGGAAACATATTGTGGGGGGAATGAGGAGGAAGGGTGAGAGTGCAAAGGAAATATTTATTTTTGCTGTAGGAGGTTTGAGCAGCGGCAGCCAACCTTCAACTTCACAACTCTTTAGATAGTTGCTTGAAGAGGAGGAATATTAAAGGAAATGGAGATCTTGCATGAAAGTGGAATAAAGAGATTAAGTGATTCATGTTGAGAAAAACACTGGCACAGACGTAATGGTCGAAATGGACTTCATCTGTGCCATTAACATTCTATTTATATCATCTTGGCTCAATGGTAGCACTCTCACACTCTGATTCAGAGGGTTCTGGGTTCAAATCCCACATCAGGATTTGAATGCAGTGCTGAGGACTGTGCAAACTGCTTGCTTGTCAGCCTCCCAACTCCTTCCTCCATAAGCTGCAGATCATCCAGAACTCTGCAGCCAATGTCCTCTCCTGCACTAGGCTCCGCGACGCTATCACCCCCATCCTTGCCCAACTCCACTGGGTTCCCATCACACAGAGGATACAGTTCAAGATTCTGGTCCTCACCTTCAAAGCCCTCCATGGTCTTGCTCCCCCTACCTCTGCAACCTTCTAACCCCCTACCATCCTGCTTGCTCCCGTCTTACACATCCCTGCCTCACCCACCCCACTATTGGTGGGCAGGCCTTCTGCCATTCTGCCCCACCATCTGGAACTCCAACCTGCAGTTCTTCCGCCTCGCCCCTTCCCTTGCCTCCTTCAAGACCCATCTCAAGACCCTCATCTCCGACCATGCTTTCGATCACCCTGCTTACCCCCCTCCCCTCCACCCTCCCCAATCCCGCCCCCCCCAGCTCGGGTCTGAAACCCTGACTGTCCAGCACCTTGGGACATCCTCCCAACGTGAAAGACGCTTTACAAATGTAATTTTGTTGTTGTTAACAGTGGCAAAGCTTGACGCTAAGCCAGAGGGAGAGGGGAGGTGACTGTTGGCATGGTTGAAAAAGGAGGTGAGTCAAATTCTGAATAAAAATTGTGGGTTTTGGTGGAATTGCTCAGTTAACCAGCTTTTGGTTTTGTCAACAATGTGTAGATGCCCAGTTTTAGAAGGATTCTTTTATCACAGTTTCCTGGATGATATTTAGTTTCATGGAGAATCTTCTGTATCTTGTGAGGAATCTAGTTAGAAAATATGACTATTTTTCTGTCAAGTCTCTCAGTCTCATCCAAAGGATTTGTAACTTTGCCAATGCAGCATACCCCCAGAACTACAATGGAATGTCAGCCTAAACTGTGAGTTGAAAGACCCTAATAATAATTCTTGCGTTTAATATAGCAGCCATAAAATCGCAGTGTCTCAAAACATTTCATAGTGAACTATGTATTTGTGGGCAGATGCATCAGTTAATTTGTGCACAGCAAGATCCCGCAAATAGTAATTCATTTAATAATTAGTCTTATCTGGAGGATTTTTTACCAGATCATGTGAAAACTCCCTTCTATTTTCAAATCATGTCATGGGGTTTTTAACATCCACCTGATCAGGCAGATAGGATCTTGATTTAAGACTGCACCCAGACCCAGACTAGTCTGCCTAGACTGTGAGATCAAAGTCCCAATTTGGAGTTTGCACTTACGATCTTCTGACCCAGAAGTAACAGTGCTAAATTGAGCCACGCTGACAATGACACTTTCTTCATCAATAGTTCATTCCATTCATCCCAATTCAATCTCTTGACAGAAATTGGGTTTCCATTCATGCTTTGAGGGATTGCTGGACTCTCATGTGGTATTTGATCTGGACAATCAGGAGACAGTAAAACCGTGCAGTTCTAATGTCCACAGTTTACTGTCTCTTAAAATGCAGACAACATTCAAATGTTAAGAACATTAAGCCTGCAACTATTTAAGACAATTTTTGAAACCGTGTTCCAATTTGGCATTTTAAATACACTGTCAATGTTAAATTCAGCATCCGAAAAAGTGAATATTTTTTTTTAGAAAAACAGGATGTTCATTCTGGTCCTACAGAGAGCATACTGATGGAGAAGAAATATACCAGGACAGTCTGTGCCTTTCAGATTGTTTTTCCTACTACATATCTCCCCTCCCCACCCCCAATCAGACTGCCTTGGCCAAATCATTTAAAATGCATTACTGTTGTGCATCGAACTAGACAGCAGATGAGCAGACAGCCCCATCTTCTCTGTAGCTCACTGGATAATCAGCATGGCAGATGGGCTAATTGACTATTCTTGACAGATCCCCTTTTTTCTCTTACTTTTTTCTCTCTGTAGCTCACCAATTTCTAGTATTTATAGTGAGAAGGATCAGCAAGTTAAGGCATCAAGTAAAATTGCCTGTTACTGTCAAAAATAGGTACACTGGGGCGACAAGCCTGACGTTTCTCAACATTTTTTAAAAATTCTATTGGTAAAATATCCAGCAATGTGCAGTAAAACCCAGTAAAACCCAACCTTTTGTGTATATTTACATGCCCTTTAAAATAGAAAGGTGCAAACTTACAAGTTTTTATTGAAAATGATAAGAAAAACAGTGACATATATACTGAATGATATATCTGCAGCTGTGATGTTTATGCTCAGAATTTTATGGTACATTTTTCAAACTGCCCTGAGTTTACATTTTCAGATAAATACCCAAGGGAGATGATGATTTGTCTCACAGATGTGCAGGTTTCCATCTGCTGCTTAGCCCTCAAGGCAAACATGAGGCCAAGACTTGCATATTGATATCTTCATGGATAAATAGCACTGAATTTGGACGAGTTTGCTTTGACTAACCTTTTACTTAATACTGTTGTCTAAATGCTGCATGGTCTATTGCAAAAGCTCCCACAACATAACAACAACAACAAGATTACCTTTGTATAGCGCCTTTCATGTTGGAAGAACGTCCCAATAATAAATAAATGATAATAAATAATAAATAGCGTTTTCTCCAGAAAGTCCCCTGTACTGTTGGCAGAGGTGGGAGATTTTTGCTCTGGTGGTATCTCAGGACCGTGCCACAGTCTTGTGACTAAGACAACCAGCAGATTGTGCCACATTTTGGCATTGGTCTGACACAAGGTTTGCTGTTTGTGCAATGGGGGAAGTGAACAACCTTCTGTTACCTGCATGAATTCAAAGACAACTTGTTCCTGAGGCTGCACTTGATGAACACCATAACAATTTCCTATAAAACCCTGTCCATACCTCACTCAACCTCATTTACAATAAAATCCTCAAGTGTTGTACCAGAAAAAAATTGATTTTCAGCAAATATAAAAAATTTAAGGTGCAGTGGATTATATTCCAGATTTTACAAGGCAAGACAAACCCTAATAATAAAGCTTGCAGCTAATATAGGGCCAATGAGTGTCAAAATTCTTCACGTGTTTTTGTTGTCAAGTGTAGTGACTGTGTACTTCTTGGCAATTGCAGCAACCATTTTCTACATGGCAAAGTCCACAACCAAGTACAAAGTGACATGTTCTCCTCAATCTTTACTTCCACCTTTGCAGCATTGACTACTCCATCCTTCTCCCTTTCCCACCTCCAGGGTTCTGTCCTTTCCCGCTTTCACTCTCACCTATCCCAGCAATTTCATTTTGTTTCCTTCAATAGTTTCACCTCCAGCCTCGCACAATTACAAGTAGTTTTCCAATGGGCTCCAACCTTGATCCTCTCTCTTTCATCGTCTATGTTCTTCCCCTTGGTGACAGCACCTGTAGGCATAGGATCAACCTTCACATGTACGCGAATGACATCCAACTCCATCTCTGCTTCTAATGTCAATTCCAGGACCAAAACTGTTATGATTGATTGCCTATCAGATCCTAGATGAGTTCTAACTTTCCACAGCTCAATGGTCAATAAGACTGAGCCTCTCCTGCTTGGTTCTTGGCAGTGCCTTCTTACTTCATGGACTCAGGAAGTCAATCTGCATAGATGCTCACGCCACCTCATGGAGCCTGTGTGAAACCTCAGTGTCTTGATTGCCACCCAACAGCCCTTCAAATCCTACCTTTCATCCAGGCTCTCGCTTGCTTGGATTTCCCCAACCTCAGCAACATCGCCTGACTCCACCACCAACCCAAATTACCAAGTCCTTCACTTATGCTTCATCACATGCAGGCTTGATCTTTTTTGTACACACTGTTTGCTGGACGCCTGATGTACTCCCCACATAAGTTGCAAAACATCCAGCACTCTGCAGCCCACGTATTCTCCCACACCAGGCTCCATGAGCCCATCATCCCCATCCTTGCTTGGTTCACTGACTCCCTATCCCCCAGCGGACCAAATTCAAGATCCTTATCAAATCAACCAATTAGTGACTATTCTCCTAGGGGGAAATAAGCAAGACTTCTTCATTCTGAACTGGCTGCAAGAAGACATGTTTCGCAAAGGAATGTAACAATCAAGGCTTGGGGACCCCAGAGTGTGTGTTGGTGAACTCTGTGGACCACCACAGAGAGTTGGCTTGATTCTGACATTCATGCCAAACATGTCACCTTGGAACCAGTTTAGCTCCTGCTTACCTCTCCTCCTTTTCTTCAAAGTTTAGAAATGTAATGCTTTCTTGATGCATCAGTAACAACAGCAACAAAATTACATTTGTAAAGTGCCTTTCATGTCGGGAGGACATCCCAAGGTGCTGAACAGACAGAGTTACAGATCCGAGCTGAGGGTCGGTGTGGGGGAGGGAGGAGGGCAAGGGAGGAAGCAGGGAGTTCGAAAGCACGGTCGAAGAGGAGGTCTTGAGCTGGGTCTTGAAGGTGGCGAGGGAGGGGATGAGATAGAGGGACTGCACCTGGAGTTCCAGAGGGTGGTTGCAGAGTGGTGGAAGGCCCGTCCATCGCTAGTGGGGCGAGCAAGGAGGGGGACCTGAAGCAGGCCAGAGCCCGCTGAGTGGAGAGAGCAAACAGGGTGGTAGGGGGTTAGGAGATCGGAGAGGTAGAGGCAAGCAAAGCCATGGAGCGCTTTGAAGGTGAACACAGGATCTTGAACTGTATCCTCTGTGTGATGGGAAGCCAGTGGAGTTGGGCAAGGATGGGGGTGATAGGATCGCCGGAGCTTAGTGCGGGAGAGGACATGGGCTGCAGACTTTTGGATGATCTGCAGCCTGTGAAGGAATGAGTTGGGAAGGCCGATGAGGAGGGAGTTTCCGTAATCGAGCCTTGATGTGACAAATGCGTGGTAAGGGTTTCGGCAGCCTGAGGGGTGAGGCAGTGGCAGAATCTGGCAATATTGCGGAAGTGGTGGTAGGCAGTGCTGGTCATGACTCGGATGTGGGGCAGAAAGGACAGTTCAGGGTCAAGCAAGACACCCGGGTTCCTGACTGGCTTAGTGAGGTTGAATGTGCAGCCATAGATGCTGATGCTGCCAATGCCTGAGGTGTGGAGGCGCTGGTGCGAGCCAATCAGGAGAGCCTCGGTCTTGCTGACGTTGAGTTGGAGAAAGTTGTCTCTCGTCAGGACTTGATGTCAGACAGGCAGTCGGTCAGGACCTCACTAGTCCTGGAGTTGAGGGTGGAGGCAGAGAGATAGAGTTGGGTGTCATCCAAGGGAGATGTCACCAAGGGAGAACATGTAGAGGGTGAAGAGGAGGGGACCGAGGACAGAGCCCTGAGGAACACCACACGAGGCGGTGCGGGGGCTGGAGGAGAAGCCGTTTGCTGCGACAAAGTGGAGGCAGTGTGAAAGGTAGGACCTGAACCAGTCAAGGACAGAACCTTGAAGGTTGAGGTGGGAGGAGAGGCAGTGGAGGAGGATTGAGTGGTCCACGGTGTCAAAGACGGTGGAGAGATCGAGGAGGATGAGGAGGCAGAGAGGGAGCCCTGGTCACACATGGTCAGGATGTCATTCATGACCTTGACCAGAGCAGTTTCCGTGCTGTGGGCAGCACGGAAACCCGATTGGAGGGGTTCATGGAGGGAGTGGGAGGAGAGGAAAGAGCGAAGCTGGGAGGCAACGGCTCTCTCAAGGACCTTAGATAGGAAAGGGAGATTTGCGATGGGCCGGTAGCTAGATAGCTGTGATGGGTCAAGGGAAGGTTTCTTCAAGGTGTAGTTCAGTATAATTTCTGTACAATATAGCTCATCCTCATCTCTAACATGCTGTATGGCAAAGCTGGGTTCAATATTGCCTGCGTATCTGTGCACTAAGGATTGTGCTTGTCTGCTAAGCGTACGCATGGTCAGAATGTTGTTTTACAGTCGAGTACAGACTATTTGTTGTGTCAGTGTGCTGGAGGCAAGCAGAATAAACATGCATCAGTTCAGGTCAGGAGACTTGAATTAAATCAAGTTTCACTCTAAATGCACACTGCAGTGTTGCCCACTTGTGGCTGTTTGTGAGTCATTGCTGTGCACAAATTGAATGTCGCATTCACCTAAAAATAAACAGTCAATACACTTTACAGTAAAATCCTAGACAACACAATAAGTCACTATATCAAAATGCAATGATAATTATTTATACGAAGAATAGAAAATCGCAAAAGGAAAGCAAAGGAACAGGATGCGTAAGAATTGTTTTTTAAAAAATTATTTCATTTCATATTAACAGTGATTTATGTATGTAGGTATACAATAGTTTATGCAACATTTGCAGGAATTGACATTGAAACAATGGATCTATTGATATGGTTGTATATACTATTGTTACATACTTTAGGTCAAGGTGGTCAGAGGCAGAGAGCAGGCTTCTTACCAGAGATGCCAACTTAATAGCGATGAAGATGTGAAGAAAAGAACGACAGATTAAGAGTTTGAGATAAAGATAATTACCCGAGGAACAATAATGTTACAATGGTTCAGAGAAATGTCCCCATTACGCACAGGTACAATGGGTTCACTGGCCTCCCTCTGTGCTGTAAACCAACAAGTGGCTCAACAACAACAAATTACATTTGTATAGCGCCTTTCACATCAGGAGAATGTCTCAAGGCGCTGGACAGTCAGGGATCCACATCCGATCTGGTGGTTGGGATCAGAAAGGGTGGGTAGGGTAGCAGTAGGAGGGTGACTAAAGGCACTGTCAAAGAGGAGGGTCTTGAGACGGGTCTCGAAGATGCAAGGGAGGCTCAAACATGAACAAGCAACTAAACCCGTTAGGAAAGGGCTGGTGTCCTAATGGAGTGGATTGGGGAAAGGGGAAGGGAGCAGCTAAGACAATACCTGTATCATCTATAATATAGTTAATCTGTTTTGTACATAGTGGTACAGGGATTGGATCATTTGTTTATTAGTGCTGGTTCTGACTGGCAAAACAGCCAGGACTCTCAAGCATTCACTGGACATGGAAATACTGTACAGTACTTGAAATTGTAATACAATATTTTGACACTAGAGGTTCACATTGAGCTGCAAACATACTAAAGCACCCTCTAATGGTGGAAAAGAGATGAGGCAGTCTCTTCCCTGATTCTGGTTGCAGAGCCAAGCACTCATACCAGAAAAATAGATCCCGACACTCAGACCTATTTAATATCAGCCCCACCCTTGAAGGCTGCTAAGTACATTTTACATTTCAATGAGCCGAGAGCAGTGTTCCTGTGTGCTGATCAAAACACAAAGATAAATAATACTTTGCAGATTATTTCTTCATCTAAAAGATTAACCCAGTTAATCGCAGAAAGAATCTGATTACTTCTTTGCCACTAAGTACCCAGATCACTGTTAATGGACAGGATCCAATCTAAATACCAATCTAAAAGCAACATTTTCAGATATAGTTGGCAAATATATTTATTGAAGTATCTTCCCCCAGAACATACATGAGATACAAAGAGCAAAGAATATTGCAAAACAGGGTGCTAATTGGATGGGTCGCGGCCCATCCAGGCCCACCCGTGGCTATGCCTCGAGATGGATCTCTAGAACATCAAGGTAGCTGGCACACAGGTCCTCCTATGATTCTGAAGCCAGATGTCCATTGAATAGCTGATGAGGAAACTCTGAGACTTGGAACGACAACTGTCAGTAGGCAATATCTGGAGTCCAGGTGTGTGAACACATTCATATATCGAAGGCTCGGTATCCACCTTGATTGATATGCACAGAGGTAGGGAGCTGCTGCTGAAGCTCCACGCTTCCAATTGGTGCAACCAAAAACTCAATGGGTCCAGGCTGTGGGCAAGAAGATGGTGGCAATGTACTGAGTTGTGCTGCTCCCCAAGGAATTAAAAGGGAGTTCCTGGTTCCAGGTATCTACCTAGAGAGGGCTCAAATCTGTGCTTGTTGAAAGTCTAATGATCAACTATTGATTATCTTCGGGGGTGGGGTGGGGGAATAAGCAAGGCCACTATGAGGCAGAGCTGTTAGCAAGTTGATGTGCCTGGTTATGAAGTGTTGAAATCCTATGTGGCAGTGTCATTAATTATATTCACCCCAGCATTTGATAAAACATCTGATTACATCCTCAAAACATCTCAAAGTTGCTCATAATTCAGTATAGTCACCCTGTATTTTGTAGATTAAGTGTGCGTGGACAATATATTTGGTGCTTAAGACGACCAAGAAAGGGAAATTCAGAGGAAAAATGTTCACAGTGGTTCTGATAAAATTTAAGGTGCTATATCAAATGCAAGGATTATTATTCACATAAATTGTATTGAGCAGGGTTGCAGAGGTCAGCATGATATAGTTCTGGTTACTGGAATGATTTCCCAATATCCCATTTGCACAACTCATATTGAGGAATTCCATCAAGAATACTGCAATTTTGACCCCACAGCATTAGAAACTGACCAGAGATCCAGCAGGAACAGCAGACATCTGTCAGTGCCCCATTCAACAGTCCAGTCCACATCATCAGCACTCACTGGCTGAAGCAACCACACCCCCAAAGAAAAAAAATGAACAATGTACAAAACAATATCATCTACGTGGCTGTATAAATATTTGAATTTAGTTTTGTTTGGTGTTTGCTTTGCAATTAACTAGTCCATAAACCTCTGAAGGAAAACAACGTAGTTAGCAGACTGATCAGAGTGCACAGAAGCTTATCTTCCAAATGTGAAATGCTCTTCAAATCTGTCACTTGATAAGAACAGGGGAGAATGCAGAGGATGGCAACCTTCTCTTTCAGGTTTCTCAGTAAAAAAACAGTAAATCTGCTGAGGACTGACCTATGAAGGCCAAAAAATAATTATTAATATTCAACAAGACTGCTGGTAGGAATTTCCCATATAAAAAAATTCCCAAACATGATCTATAGATTAATACTGAACACTGCCAAACAACTTAACTTTCTCACGGCAATCAAACAGTGACAAATGCAATCTTGCCTCCAGTATTGTACAAGAAGTTTACATAAAATAATGTGTGTGCTTAAACATTTAGATGTCACGTCTCCAGAGACAAAAAAACAAAAATACTTTTAAATTGAGATTTAGAAATAAGACACTCATTGGCCTCATCGGTAAAGGCACAGCTACTAAACAGGATACACCAGGAGGCCACGGTTCAATTCCTCTGTTTCTGGCATGTTAGTTGATCGCAAGTGAAGTGACACAAGAGGGCACTTTGATTATCGTTAATTAGCAAAGGGGAAGTTGGACACAAACTGGTGTTTCACAGGAACAGGATGGAATGGGAATCCAGCCCTGCATTGTTTTGTTGAGATAAAAGGAAAAAAACTGTGAATGTTGAAAGTCTGAAATAAAAATACCCCCAAAATATTGCAAACATACATCAGGTCAATCGATATCTAAAGAGCATAGGATGTACAAATGTACACACTTGGCTTTGACAACACTTTTGACAGAAAAATTGTTGTCTGTACATATATTGCAATGATGATATATTTCACACATGCAGAAAACCCTCAGAGGAACATTTTTTTAAATATAACATTAAACCATATAGGATGAGAATAATACTTAATGGATTCACATTTAAGTGAAAGAGATTGTATTAACATAAAGGATATCTCCTTCATTAAATCAATGTTTGGCAAACATTTTATTGTTTCAGAACAGAAAAGAGCCAGTTAAGGCAGTGCAACTAGGGCAAGTAACAAAAACAACCTGATTTATATAGTGCTCTTTACGTAGGATAGCACCTCGGTGCAACAAGTTGTTTCAATATAATTTATTTTTCCCTTTGAATCTTTGTAAATACACAAAATAAAAAGATTTTCCACTGTTTTTAAAGCTAATTTTTGCTTAGCAGTAATTAGGAACCCGGTAGTTAGTCAGTTGGCAGATCACTTTGGGCGTTGGGTGGAGGGGGGGTAATAATAAAAAAAATTGGTTTCTTAATCTACAATTGTTGTGAGTCACTGATGTGTGCAATTAGTTGTCGTGTTTCGCTCAGAAAATACAGTCAATCCACTTTACAATATATTCTATGAACTGCAAAGACAGGCTATATCAAATGCAAAGATTATTATTATTATTCATGACCTTTAAGGGGGTTTCCAAATGAAGGTGGGGTAACCATAGAGTTGTGACTATAATTGTGGTTAATTTATGGTGCAGATCACTGGGTTTATATAATAGCAATCAGTTCAACCTTTACAGAGAAACAGTATCCCAAACTTGGCAGGTCAGTCAGATACGGTTGATTTCATTTTGCAAGCACAAAATGGTGCACATAAAACCAGAGAAGACAATGAACAAAGGATGTCAAAAGATTTGACCACATTTTTGACTTACACCTAATGTTCCAGACAGTTGGTCATTCGCTCGCTGCATTTTTCACTGGGGGCCTGTGCTAAAAGAAACACTTTGATGCTGGAAATCTGAAATTAAAACAAACAAGTGTTAGAAACCCACTACAGGTTAATCAGCATTGTAAGGGATGGTTAATGTATCAGCTCTATCTCGGAATTTCTGATGAAATATCATACCTGAAATGTTAAGAATGAAGTCTAATTTCACAAGATTTATAAATATAAATGTGCAAGATTTGTAAGTACTATTTCTGCAGATGCTCAGATGAATCTTAGGCTGACCCTGCTGAGCTCCACTTGAACCCTGCTCTCAGTTCTGAATTCCGTGAACCCAGATTACTATCAATGCTCCGAGACACTATCCCGCGTGAAGGGCGTCATATAAATGCAAGTTGTTGTTGATGCCAAATGAAGCTCCTCACCCTCAGTAGAGTTCGTTCTGGGATTTGGCCTCAGGTGATTGGCTACCTGCATGATTTGTATTTACAAATCATTTTACGAGCATTACAAATTATACCTGTTATCATTCTTTCGCTAATACTGATAAATCTTCTGGAGTACCAGGAATAATTTCCCCAGTTTATTTAGCCCTGGTGCCCATGACCTAACAGCAATCCTTTTACTGACTATGTATTACTCATCATGGGATCATGGGATTAGTCCTGAAGGCTTTGCAAAGCCAATCCATTTGCTGTGTTGATGAGCAGATTTCGAGCCTATGTTCATTTTGTCCAGAGGCAGTTTGAGTGGTAAACATTCTTTTTTAAGCAAAGTAAAAGTCAAGGCAAAAGAATGACATTAAACAGATTTTCTGGTCCAATGGGGAATGTTACTCCTATAAATATGGATGAAACCTCTAAACTCCCAGTTGAGAGACTTGTTTCAGGATTCCCTCTCTTGCTGCAGGGCTGCTATAGGCATCTGTCAATCAGTTCCGAAGTGTTGTCAGAGAGAGCTGAGAAACTGACATATCCAAAAGTTCTATTAATTATTTGGAAAACCATTCTGCCCCCTTCTCCTGAAGGCTCGGGCTGGAGGGTAGAATCCGTACGGCAATGAATGGCAACTTCCCTCTGACATCTCATCTATATAGAAGGTTACAGTATGCAAACAGGTCATTCAGCTCAAACAGTCTGTGCCAGGCTCCATGAGAAAGGACAGTGAGTATCAACATTGACCACTGAGGGTGTCACATCTGAGTCTCATCCTGTTCTCTCCCGATGTCCACACATTGGGGTCTATCATATGACAATCATTAAAATAGAAATATTTTCATCACGTTTAGAATGGGATTTCTCATAATTAAAAACGTTATGAAATGATTGCTGAACAAATTGCTATTTTGAACAATTGTTATTCAACAAACTCCACTTTAAGGATACTCAACTGTGCAACATTCAATAAACAAACTATAAGGTCCCTGAGAAAAATTGTTACAACTTTAGTACAATTAAAACTCTAAAATGTGTCAATATGGGCTTCCGGTTGGCTTCTTAGTGAATTTATCCAGTCAGTGCCTGGGCAATACAGATTGTAGGTCAGGCTCAATCCCGTTCTGCGTTGAGTTACTGATTTCAGCCGAGATTGGAGTAGAGCCAGAGCAATTGGCTTCAGTGCCTCTATTATGGAGGAATATATTAGGCAGGGTTTCCCATTCTAAACTGTTAGCCAAAAACATCTGCTAAAGGTGGGCTTGTGCACATGTTGGGTGAAGACAGGATCAGACTTGTCTCACACCCTCTCTTTTACAAAGCCTGTGACTCTCACTGTCAAGACTCACAGATGGTCAAATGAGTAAGACACCATAAAGCATCCATGGAACCATGCCCAATAGAAAGAAAAAGTAGCCAATGTCTTCAGCAGAAGTGGGGATAGATGATCAATGATAAAATGTTTAAATACTGTGTATAATTATTTCAATGTCCTGTTCCATAGGGTAATTGAAATAATTAAATATTGTCCACTGACCTTGCTCCAACCTTGTTGGCCAGTGCAGTGTATCATGGTGTATCAGCATTGTAAATTCAGTTTTGAAGCATCATTTTCTGTATTTGCTAGATCCTTGTTAGTTTTATTTTCCCCAAACGCCTCAGTACAATATCTTGCCCTTTTTTGTCAACTGAGTATCTGACACATGTGGAAACCCATCACACTGCTTAAAAGCATTCAAATCAGATTGAGAATTCCTTGCATGCCACCTATACATGGAAATTCCCATGTCTGGAATACATCCGTTAATATGGAACTGTTTATGCCTTAAAATTTGTCACGAATTCAATAGGATCACTAAGCAGAGTGGTGGAGTTTGAGGTCATTAGCCAAGATATGGCCAAAAGAGATACATTTGGGAGGGTTCCATTTTTCAAGTAATCTCACTCCACACTTCAAATATGTATTTATATCTAACCATATATTTGAAGTGACTTCAGTTTTCATTTTCTTGCAGCATAGCTTTTCCTTTCTTCTTTATTACAGTACCTCTTGTATGACGAACATTAAGTCTTCAACATCAATAAAATATGTTCCTTCCTCTAGGTAGAAGGCTCACTCATACTGCTGCTGGAGATTTTACTTTCATCAGCCATTATGTGTATGTACATCAGCCATTATGTGTATGCGCAGACTTAAGCCGTCTGTTTGAAGTTCCTTGGAAAATAATACTTTAACATGAGGTTCCTGATCTGGGAAACAAGAATACCAAGTATATGTCTTGACACACTTGCAAAATCCATTGACACAGGCTAGTTAGTTGTGCATCACATTTATGTCAATGCAAATAAAAAGAATAGATCTTATCCAAGCATTTGCTAATGTTAGAAATCCATTATCTTCAGATTTCAAAAACAAGTGGTCAACAAAATGGGATTGCAGTTAATGTGAATTCGGTTTGGTTCTATATTCTTAATTCATTTCTGTTTAGGAGAGCATAAAATGTATTCTCATACTTTAACATTTTTTTGAAATGCAATTTCAAATCTCTCCGTATTGATTTCTAAGAGGCATAAATAAAAAGGGGGAGGGAGTAAAATTATCAGTGTTAAATGATCACTAATAATAAATAATAATCAATAATATCAACAATTATATTTTTATTATAGCTCCCCCTCCCCCTTGCTCAGCATTAAACTCCGCCACTGTTAAGCACTCCGAGACGCTACCCAACGTGAATGGCACTATATAAAGGTGAGTTATTATTATTATAATTTATTGTTGATTCTTCTGCATAACATTGTACTGTTTAAAAAAAAGGGCAAGATCCTAAACTATGGGATGGACCTAAGTATTACAATTTCTTTTTACAATTACAATTTACATTTATATAGCTCCTTTCACATCAAGATGACATCTCAAAGTCCTTCACATGACATGGAGCCTGAGATGTGGGGAGGTAGATAGTTTTGCCACCAGTTCTGGCCAGGCTCCACTGGTTCCCTATCATTGAAAGGATCGACTTCAAGATCCTCACACTCATGTTCATATCCCTTCACTTGGCACCTTTGTGGCACCTCCCTACCTCTCCGACCTCCTCACTCCACAATCCACTACCCGACGCCTCCGCTCGCTGGCACCAGCCTCCGGCTCGCTCCTCGCACCCTCTGGCCCACCATCGGAGGTCGTGCTTTCAGCCACTACGATAGTCAACAATCCCCAAAAAAATAAATATGGTCATTCACTTCACAGCTCTTGGTGGAGCATTGCTGTGCATTATTTGACAGCTGTGTTCAACTACAATAGGCTTCACAGTAAATCCTGTGAAGCAGTGTGAGGCATCTTTCTGATGTGAAAGGCAGTATACCAGATGCAAAGATTATTGTTGTTTCATCTGTTATCAGGGTACTAAGTAATGATAGGAAACTTGCTGTCCTCATCCACTAACTAGCTCTGTTTCTCCAATGTTGTGTGGAACGTCCTCCCGACGTGAAAGGCGTTCTATAAATGTAATTTTGTTGTTGTTGTTGTGGTTGGGCAGTATCCCAACAGAATAGATTCACTCAATACCTGTACATATGTACCAGATGAGTGTAAGAGTTTACTGGTGTAAACCAAAACTAAGGTTGTGATAGGCCAAAAGTATACATTTCTGGAGCACTGTAAAAGCTCTCAGTTTAAACGAGAGTATTCAAATGTTTTTAATTAAAAATTCATGATATGATAAATATCTCCACAAGTGAAGCTCAATACATAATTTAAGAGGGATTAAATCATGAGTGAATTTCGAATCATCCTCATGAGTGGAAGTCACTTAGTCAGCCATGAAATATTTTTTAACCAGGTTTTTATTTTGAACTGTTGACATCACCGGTACAGACATGGACATGCAAATTGTCTCAACGATTTCCAAGCCATACCATCATTATATGTTTTGAGTGTAAGGCAGAATCCAAACAAGCAGGAGGTGGAGCCTGCAGGAGATTCCTCTTGCTGCAGGATGTCAGAGTGGTAGTGTGAATCCTTCAACACCAATTAATTTGCACAGCAAGCATCCAAACACACAGAACCTACAGCACAATACTAGATAAAATTAGTCATTCACTCCGTGGCTGCATGTGGGCTATTGCTGTTTACAAATTGGCTGCCGTGTTTGCTTACAAAATATACAGCCATTACACTTCACAGTAAAACCCTATGAAGCGCTTTGACATCTCAATGACGTGAACACGATGCAAGGCTTATTATAATACATTTATGCTTTAAAACAACAACAAAATGACATTTGTATAGCGCCTTTCATGTCGGGAGGACGTCCCGATGTCCCAAGGCGCTGGACAATCAGTGTTTCGGATCCGAGCTTGGGGTTCGGATCGGGGAGGGTGGAGAGCAGGTGGGGAAGGAAGGTGATCGAAGGCACGGTCAAAGAGGTGGGTGTTGAGATGGGTCTTGAAGGGGTGAGGTGGAGGGATTGCGGGATGGAGTTCCAGAGGGTGGGGGGGCAGAGGGGCTGAAGGCCCACCCGCCAATGGTGGGGTGGGCGAGGCGGGGGCTGTGAAGCAGGCTGGAGCCCGCTGAGCCCAGGGAGCGAACAGGTAGGGGTTGAGGAGGTCGGAGAGGTTGGGGGGGAGCAAGGCTATGGAGGGCTTTGAAGGTGTGGACCAGGACCTTGAACTGTATCCTCTGTGTGATGGGAAGCCCCAGTGGAGTCGGGCGAGGATGGGGGTGAGAGGATCCTGGTGCCGGAGAGGACACGGGCTGCAGAGCTCTGGACGGTCTGCAGCCGCCTGTGGCGGGAGGAGTTGGGGGGAGGCCGACAAGCAGTGAGTTTGCTTAGTGGAGCCGGGACTGTTTCGGTGGACGTTAAAGATCCCACGGCACTGCTGGAAACGAGAAGGGATTTCTGAGTTGGTCCTGGTGTCCTGGACAACAATCTCCCAGATGAGAGTAGTGACCTGCTCCCACGGCTGTTTGTGAGACGCTGCTACGTACAGAACTGACTGCCACGACTCGCCCACAAATGACACGGTAACCGCACTTTGCAGTGAATCCCTGCGAAGCGCTTTGAGGCGCCTCACCGGCATGATGACAGGCGCGAGTACGCCAGACGTAAGGCTCATTGGAATGGCGGTTGGCGTGAACCTGGTTGGTCCCGTGTGTGTGTGTGTGTGTGTGTGCGCGTAAAAAAAAAACCGGTTCAAGTGACAGACAACTCAGCCTCAAGTTCATGGCCGCCTCCCTCCAACTGTCAATCAGGGCCGACGGGCCTCTGATTGACAGCAGCGGCCAGCGAGTGGGAGGCGGCGGGGGCGGGGCTGGGGGCGGGGCTCGCGCCCGAGCCCATGATTTCCGGTGCAACGGCGACGGGCGGTTGAGTCGCGAGATGGTGCGGCGGTTGGTGGCCGGGCCGGGCGGCGGTTAGTGCGCGCGCGCACTCACACGCACACGCACGCACGCACGGACGGTTGGGGAGGAGACGGCTCGGGGCGGCCGGGACAGGAACGCCGGTCCCCGCCGCCAGCTCCGCCGACAAAAAAAAAGTTAACCGAGAGCCCCCCCCCCACCCCGGGGAGGGGCGGGGGAAGCCGAGACGGGCTGCGGCGAGGAGATGAAGAGCCCGGAGGAGGACGCCGCGGTGTGTTGACGTCGGTCGGAGTCGCTGGCGGCGCGGTCCGAGGTGGAAAACTTTGCGAAAAGGCGGGAGGAGCGAAGGGGGACGCGCCGCGATGCTCAGGTCAACCGGTCTGAGCCTGAACTTCAGCCTCGGCCAAGCGTGGGACATGTACAGGGAGGCTGCGGGGGAACAGCAGGTAAGGTGGGGGCGGTGGGGCAGCCTCCCGGGAGGTGCTGCGGGTGTGGGTCGGGTCGGGCACCGGGACTTTGCATTGGGTGCCGCAGGATTGGGGGGGACTGGGGAGGAGTGAGGAAGAAGATGCAAATGAATGAATCAGATAATCTGGGCACCAAGCGAAGGATCGAAGGAGGTTATGTCGGTTGTTTTGGAGAGGATGGTTTGCGGGAGGGGGCGGGTGGGGGGGGGGGGGGAGGACTGTGCGGGAAAGCACTTACCGGGGATGAATGGGTTTTCGCATTGGACCCTGATGACCTCAGGGAGACGCCTGGACAGTCGGTGGCAATGGGGAGTGCTGTGGTCGAGGTTGAAGGAACTGAGGGAGAGAGGATAAGGCACACGAGCACTGGGAGAGGGGCGCAGGGACAGAGATAAATATGTTCAGACTCTGCGACTGAGAAAGAAAGAAAGAAAGAAAGAAAGAAAGAAAGGTTCGAGGAACTGGAATGGAGAGAGAAAGCCGGAGCTTGCACTTGTATTGCACCCTACTTCAAAATGCCTCGGTGTGCTGCTAATTACTGTCGAAATGTTTGTAAGCAAACGTGGCAGCCATGTGCCAAGCGGGGTCTGACTGACAGCTCCTGGGGTTGAACGGCAGATCCATCTGCGAGATTGTTTGGCCCGGACTCTGGGAGAAACGCTCGCTTTTCTTTCTCGAGTCCTATCCCAGATATTTTTTTCACACCTTCCTCTGAACTGGCAGAGAGGACCTGTGTTTAGTATCATGTCCAAAGGATGATAATAATAATAATCCTTGCATTTGATATAGCGCTTTTCACGTCGGGAGGACGTCCCAAAGCGCTTCACAGAACACACTGTAAAGTGAATGGACTGTATATTTGTGGGCGAACGCGGCAGCCAATTGCGCGCAGCAATGTCCCACAAACAGTCGTAGATTGAAAATGACCAATTTATTATTGTTTTTGGTTTTGGAGGGATTATTATTAGGCTCTGTGTGGAGTAAGGAAACTTGCCCAAGGTTTCGCCCTCTGCCTGGAATTAAACTCTGGTCTCTCGCTTGCAAAGCGAGTGCTCTAACCACTGAGCTACAGGAGTGGCTCAGTGGTTAGAGCACTCACTACATCAATATTAATTCTGATAACGTAGCGCTCTCCCAATGTTGTACTACAGTTTCATCTTAGACTATGGGCTCCAGTACCAAACTGGGGATTGAACCCACTATTTTTTGAGCCTGAGTGAGAATGCTATCATCTAAATCCAGGAAGAGTGTTTGGAATTATCCGTATTTGGACTCTTTTTTGGAAAAGCAGAATAATAGTAATGGGTTGTCATAATGTCTGAAATGTTACAGAAAAGGTTAAATAAGGAATAAATAATACTTAAGCTGATACAGTTTCTCCACATCAAAATATCTTTCAAATGCAATAACTGTTAGGTAAGTAAATGAGCAGCTAATCTGTGCCAGCAATGTTTCACAAATAGCAATAAGGTGAAGGACTAAGTTTAATTTCTCTTCATAATAATAATAATCCTTGCATTTGATATAGTGCCTTATCACATCATCGAGCTATCTGAAAGTCCTTCACAGCACATCCTGTAAACTGAATTGATTGTGTATTTTGTGGGTGAAACGCAGCAGCCAATTGCGCACATAAGTGTCCCACAAAGTCATGGGTTGATTGACCAAATTATTATTAGTAGTAATATTTTCTCTCTTACTGAATACATGCCCCTATATGTTTTCCAGGAAAGGCATTTCATATCAGTTTCATTATCAAAATATTTACTTGTATTTGTTTCTTTTTTCACTTGGTTACAATATTATGAGCTTTCCCCTCCACTTCTGACTGGGTGCGGGGGAGGAATAAGAACCTTGTGAGCAGTGGAAACAAACCAACAGTAAGTGGTGGTGCTGTTAGGAGATCGTAATGGTTGGCTGATACGATAGATTGATGTTGCCAACTAATCACAACACAAAGTGGCATATATTGTCCTGACATTTCTGGGATGTCAACTGTGTTAGGATTTTCAATTTTTTAAATTTATGACGTATGATAATGTTTATTTTTGTGGTGAAGCACTCCAAGATGCTGGCTGCATGAAGAGTACTATATAAATGTATTTTACCTTGCATTTATTTGGTCATTTTGATTTCTATTTTTAGCATCTTTTTGACTGTAAAATTGGCTGACTTCTACATTATAAAGTTGCAATAGATGTCACTTCACTTTCTGCGCCTGCACTCTATGTGGAGTCAGCACCGCTAATTTCAACTGCCGAATGCCAATTTTTGCTGATTACAATCGGAAACTGGCATGGCTAGTCTGGTTGAAAGGGTATCTAGCATGTGGAAACAATACGAATTTACATTTATATAGTACCTTTCACATCAGGTGGAAGTCGTTAACCGTACTGGCTGAGCACCCGAGCTGGATGGGGGTCTGGGGCGGGGGTGATATTAAGCATTCACTTGTATTCGAGATAAACAGAACCCAAATAGTAAGTTTAACATGGACAAAATAGGCAAAGACTCCATCTCAGAAGGGGGTAGGTGAACAGACCTTCAGAACAGTTGTGATTGATTTTCTATAGTCTGGATTATTATTATTATTGCAGAGAGCAATGAAAATGTGAAATAGACTATGCAACGAAATGGTTGAGCGGATTGTGTCAGCAAATAAAAGAGGGAATTTGATGTGATGACAAAATTGATTGAGTGAGAAAGAGTAGCGTAGTGCTTTGCATGATCATGTATTTTTCTCCGTATGAGAGGACAAAATGACAGGTAATCTGAAACTTGAACTTTTCTGTGACTACTGTTGACAGCATTCTATGATCAATCAGTCACTTTAATTGGATTGTTCTGGTCGCCTACACAATACAGTTATTGAACTTTATAGTAAATCCGTTGAAATGCTTTGGTATGTCTCAATGATGTAATAATATGTTACATAATCCTTACATTTGATAGAGCGCTTTTCACGTCGCGAGGACGTCCCAAAGCGCTGCACAGAACACACTGTAAAGTGAATTGACTATATATTTGTGGGCGAACGCGGCAGCCAATTGCGCACAGCAATGTCCCACAAACAGTCGTAGATTGAAAATGACCAATTTTATTATTGTTTTTGGTTTTGGAGGGATTATTATTAGGCTCTGTGTGGAGTAAGGAAACTTGCCCAAGGTTTCGCCCTCTGCCTGGAATTGAACTCAGGTCTCTCGCTTGCAAAGCGAGTGCTCTAACCACTGAGCTACAGGACTATTATTATTATTATATGTTACATGCAAGGATTATTATTTCTGCAGTCAAATACTGTTGATAATGTACTATTTTAGCTCACTCAATGGCATTGGTGGATAATTCACATCTGTTGCAGTCCTAAATCATACAGATCAGGCTATTTTGCCGATATTGGTTGATATTGTTTTGTGCTGAGTTTATTTGTTAGACAAACTAGCAATTGGAATGCAACAGTTACGTGTATATATAATCTTGCATTTGATACAATGATCATGTCAAAATATCTGCAAATGCTTCCCAGAATTTCCAGTAAAGTCTGTTTGCAGATGAAAGTAGTAGCGAACTTGCACTCAATAATGTCTCATAAACAGCCATGAAGTGAGTGACCAATTATTTGTATCTTACCAATTTTGAAAAAGATCACAAGATTGCTCTGGATGAAGAAGGCCCTTCGGCCCATCCGATTGCATTATTCAAGAATACACACCCTACAGTTTCTGCGCCCCCCCCCCCACTCCCCATTACTGCATCAAGCTGTTTTTTAAAGTCTAGTGTCCTGGTCACTACAGACATTGTCCAGGACACCAGGCCAAATGTGTCCTCCCTACCATGGAGTCTGTGGTGGGGGTCAAAGAACTCCAGGACAATGTTGATGGCAGCCTAGTTAGCCTGGCTCATCAGCAGGACTTGAATCACTGGGGGCAGGGATTCTTCCCACTTGGATTTTGTTAACTCTGCAAGTCAAAGTCCCCCTGCCACCCCGACCGCTCCCTCTGCTCAATGGGCTCCGGCTTCATGTCCCCCGCCTGGCTCGTTCCACTATCGGCGGGCGGGCCTTCCCCTACTCTGCGCCCACCCTCTGGCACTCCATCCCTCAGTCCCACTGTCTCGCCCCCCATTTTCCACCTTCAAGACCCACCTCAAGACCCTCTTCTTCAACTGTGCTTTCAATCTCTCTGCTTCCCGCCACTGTCCTCCACCCTCTCCCTCCCCGACCCCCAGCTCGGGTCCGAAACTCTTGTCTGTCCAGCGCCTTGGGACGTCTGACATGAAAGGTGCTATACAAATGTAATTTTGTTGTTGTTGTTAACTTTGGTAGGGTAACCCTAACTGTACAGTGTTTGCAATGGTAAGTGATGTGGTTTTAGCCGGTTAAACTCTAGTAATACCCCAAAATATGCTCTGGAGTTCCCAAACCTTACCTCTTGTGACCAATATTCGGTAAGCAGGGCGTGCTCCTCTAGGGAGAGAGTACTTCATTTGAGTCAAGATAGCATTATGAATATGTGGAATTCTGTTTTGAATACTCTTAAGCATGGCAGTGGGTTTCCGTGTTGTCAAATGAGTTGACTAAAACAAAAGTGTAAAGTTTAAGCAATGCATTTTGCATATTAAGCAATATACCTGGATGTGAGTTACTGTTCAAAATGTAACCAAATACATCAGAATATACAGCACAGAAACAGGCCATTCAGTCCAACTGGTCTATGCCGGTGTTTATGCTCCACACAAGCCTCCTGCCCTTCCTCAATTATGCCTGTCAGCATAACCTTCTATTCCTTTCTCCTTCATGTACCTATCTAGCTTCCCCTTAAATACATCTATGCTATTTGCCTCAACTACTCCTTGTGGTAGCACGTTCCACATTCCCACCACTCTAAAGATGTTTTTTCTGACTTCCCTATTTGATCTGTTGGTGACTTTTATATTTATGGCCCCTGGTTTTGGTCTCCCCATAAGAGGAACTATCTTTACGTCTACCCTATTAAAACCTTTCATAATTTTAAACATATATATTAGGTCACCCCTTAATTTTCTTTTCAAGAGAAATAAGTCCAAGGATGTTCAACTTTCCTGATAGGTATAACCTCTCAGTTCCGGGATCATCCTTATAAATCTCGTTTGCACCTTCTCCAGTGTCTCTATAGCCTTTATAATGTGGGGACCAGAACTGTACATGGTATTCCAAGTGTGGTCTAACCAAGGTTTGATATAAGTTTACCGTAACTTCCCTGCTTTTCAATTCTATCCCTCTAGAAATGAACTCCCCCCATCGTTTGCTTTCTTTTTATGGCCTTATTAACCTGCATTGCTACTTTTAGTAATTTGTGTATGTGTACCCCTGTATCCCTTTGCTCCTGTACCCCATTTAGGTTTTTATTTTCCTGGCAGTTTGTGACCTCCTTATTCCTCCTACCAAAATGTACCATCTCACACTTTTCTATGTTGAAATGCATTTGCCAATCAAATGCCCAAATCAAGAGGTTTACATGACCTAGTCGCTACTAAAGTGAAGATTGAGTTGAGAAGTTCCCAAATGCCATTAAATACTGTCAAGAATCGGTTGTAGCCTATTTTCTACGTGTGTACTAGAGACCGCCACGGAGGGTTGGCTCGATTCCGACATTCCGTTGCCAGGTATATCACCTTGCAGCCAATTCAGCTCCAAGGAGACCTTGCCTACGTCCCACCCCCCTTCATCCTTCAGTGCAGTTTTTAAAATAAAGTATTCATTTGACTAAGTTTTTATGAGGCAGTAGGGTTCAATGGAATGCTTTGAAGAGTGGCAGTGATCTGTAAGATCAAACCAGTACCTCTAGATGATTTTAATGTTGAAAGTTTGCACTGCAATTGAAAATTGGTTTACATGCTAGTTCATTAAATTCAGTTAGTAGTATTAAATATGTTCTTTAGAATAACCTGATTAGATGTGATTGGGTTGATGACAATGGAGTATTTAGTGAATAAAGTCTTAAATGTGTACTAATTCAAATACTGCAAGTGTGAGTTAACATACTTCAGTTTTGTTGTCATGTATGTTTTTTTTAACATGTTCATTATTAGATTTATGTTGTGAATGTAAAAGACCTGCAAATAATTTTTCGTATTGTGTTGGAATGGATGAAATAGCATAAACGTTTTTTGTTTTCAGCACAATATTTAGCATAAATTTTCATTCTTCCCCCTCTCTATCTGCCCGAGTCTCCTTTGAAAACGGCATCTTTGACTGCACATATGGTCACTTCACCCTTTCTCAGCATCTGATCTCTGCTTTGTAAAGTGCTCTGAGATGTTGTAACCAGTGCTTCTGACTCTGATGGATAATGCAAGCTGAGAATCTGACTGTTCCAGATGATTATTGATTATTTTCGATTTGACTTTAATATTGCCTTTCCACTTCAGGCATCATCCTCCACACACTGATGGATTAAAGTATAAACTACAGTGTGTCAGCCTGGCAAGATAGTACCACTCTCGCCTCAGAGTGTTGTAGCTTCAAGCCCCACGTCGGGACTTGGAACTGCATTATCTTACATGACACTCCAATGCAGTGCTGGGGATCTGTTGTATTAACAGATGAAAGGTTAAGCATAGGTCTCGTTTGCCTGTTCAGGTGGATGCTAAAAATCCATGGCACTATTTGAAATGTCCTGGCCAGTGTCCCAACAATTCCCTCAAATAATATTGGTCACCTGTTCTATGGGTCATTGTTGTGTGCAGCTAGCTACCACGTTTCGCTTACAAGATACACAATCACTACACTTTACAGTATAACTACAACAACAACTTGAATTTATGTAGCACCCTTCACATTGGACGACATCTCAGAGCACTTAACAGTGGTGAATGCCAAGCTAGGAGGAGGGGGAAGGTGACCGTAGGCATGGTTGAAGAGGAAGGTTTTAAGGGCGACTTGAAAATGGGGAGAGAGGGAGAAACGTGAAGAGATTGACGGAGAGAGTTCCACAGCTTCAGGGCATAATGGCCGTTGATGGTGGGGCGGAGGGTCCGGGGGACAAGGAGGAGGGCGGAGCCAGTTGAGCGGAAGCAGTGGTTAGCAGTGTTGAGAGAGAATAGGTTGGAGAGATAGGGGGGTGACAGGGTGTGAAGGGTATCAAATACAAATGTGACTATCTTGAAATTGATCAGTTCTGTGACAGGGAGCCAATGGAGTTTGACAAGGTTTGGGGTAATGGAGGTATGGAGCCTGATGTGGGTGAAAATGTGGACGGCGGTGTTCTGAATTTGTTGAATTTTGTGAATAGTGGAACAGGGGGAAACCAGTGAGGATGTTGAGTAGTCGAGGCGGGAGGTGACGAAGGCATGGACGAGTGTTTCGGCAGCTTTTGGAGTGAGGTATGGTCGGAGTCGGGCAATGAGGTGGAGGAAAGCGGTTCTGGCCAGGGGATCGAACCTGGCGGCTAATTTACGCACCGGTTCGGTGAGTCTTAGAGAGAGATCAGGTAGGGTGAAGAGGTCTGAATCGCAGGAGTAGACATTGACAGGACTATTTTGTGGGAGAAATGCGGCAGCTAGCTGTACACAGTAGTGTTCCATCGAGCCATGGAGTGAGTGACCAATTTTACACAGGATACACTGAACTTTTCGAAAAATGCTGTGTATCCTGTGAATAATATATCCTGTGAAGCACTTCGAGAGTCTTGATAACACGAAAGGTGCCATATCAAATGTAAGGATTATTATTATTAGTGCCAGGTGGGGAAAATATTGTGAGGGTGTTGCTCCCTGCAATCCTATCCTTCAGTGATTGGCTTATGAAAGCTAATTGTTGAGAAATGGCTTAAACACTGGTCCAACAGTGTATTGGTTAGAGCACTTGCCTCGCAAGCTGGGTTTGATTCCCTGTCAGGGCCAAAGTTAGGCAAGTATCCTTACTCCATACACCTCTGATTACCTAGCAGTAAGTAGGAACCAGGTTGTTAGTCGATTTGCAGATCGCTTTACCAGGGGTAATAATCCTTTCAAAAAAAAAAATAATAATTTGGTCACTCATTTGTATATTGCAACTTCAACTGAGTTTTGCAACTTGAGCTTGGCCACTGGATGGAATATTGCACTGAGTTGAATTGAAGAAATGGAGCATTCTTGCGTGGTATCAGGTAATTGATTGCAGTGTCTTCATCCTGCTAAAATTGTGCTTCCTGGGAAATCATAGTGACATTTACAGTGCACTCCATATAATTGCATGGAGTTGGGATATGCAATTATGCAACTCACCCAAAATTCTACTGATATTAGTTCATAATTATAATTATAACAAATGGACAGTACATATTTACTACTTTGGAACTACATAAACCATAATACCATATATAATATATAAACGGTATATTGTTATTTATTATTATTACTTCAGGACTACTGAAGCAGTGAGCTAGAGTAAGTGTACTCCTCTTAGAAGTAGCCATAACTGCAAGTCAAATTTCTTGTGGTCACATACATGGTCAACACCCCAACCATTGGAATTATTTTTCAGGTGTGAATGAAATCGACTGGCAATTAATTAAATTAAATTTCATGCAATTAAGCGAATTATGCAATTATCTGATATGCACTTGAGCAGAGTGCAACAGCATAAAGACAAATAGCAAATTTTTGGTACCTAGAAATTGCTATGTAATTAAATGGTGTAAGCAATTATCCGATATGCAACTAAGTCGAGTTCACTTATAAAGTAAATTATACAAAAAACACTCCACCCTGTTCACTAGAGAAAGTGATTCATAGTGGAAAACATCTTACAACTGTTGTAAGATGTTATTTAAAGAGATTATTTAAAGGCTAAGTCTACAATTGGAAGGGGGAATGTTTTATATTGCAATAACAGTTTTACTTTATTTTAACATTTTTTTTCACACCAAGAATACTTTAAATTGGTGATCCAATTTGATATACATCTTGATGGCTGAAAATACATATTTGCAATTCATGCAATTGCAATTCATATTTACATTTATATAACACCTTGACATTGGGAGGATGTGATACTGCAGTTACTTAATATTTCAAATACATCTTAAATCATTTTGTGGCATTGACCTCTTAGAGCAGACCCAGTAGCACAGTTGAGAATCGTGACATTTACTTCAAAATGGGGGATTTCTAATGTGGTTGAAGATCTCTAAAAAGATGTGAAACTGCGTTTGCTGAAGTGTGGATGTTTTAAGAGCTCCTTTTGCTTAATGTAATAGAATAAATTGATTACTTCAATTGATTACTTCAGTTCTAACGAAGGTTCATGGACCCGAAACGTTGACTCACTTTCCTTTTTCCATAGATGTTGCCTGACCTGCTGAGTGTTCCCAGTGACTTCTGTTTTTTTTTCTAAATTGATTACTTAATGGATATTAAATTAGCACTTTTATTACGTCTGAAAGCAAGAGCTTCATTACTCATTTATAATAAAAAATTATAATGTTCCTTACATTTGATATAGCAGTTTCACATTGGGAGAAAGTGGCTCTGCATTTTGTCGGCAAATGTGCACACAGCAATTTCACACAAATAGCCATAAAGTGAACTAATTCTATCGGGGGGGATTGTCAGCCAGGAAACTCATATTTTTGGATAGTGTCATGCGATTGTTAATATCTACCTGAACATGCAAATGGGACCATAGTTTCATGTCTCATCCAAAGGACAGATCCTCCAACATTCAAGTAGTTCCCAACCCTGGTATTAGAATATCAGTCTGAAATTTGTCATGTACAAATGTACATGTTTGCTTATTGAGGAACCACACATTAAAAGATATTTTATTTTTCAAAATATGCACATCTATTGATCCTTGTCAGGTGATTCTTATAAAGCTGTTCTGGTGTTTTCTAAGTTTTCAAAGAATTATTCTATCAAAGATAATTTGAGAAATTTACAGGGTACCAGAGAGCATTTCTTATCTGAAAAAAATAGGAATTTTGGCCCTCAGCAAGCTGATTTTGTAGCCCAATGAAAAGTTAACATTGAAGATCAATAGTGCTTCATGATAGGAAATGAGGGTCATTTTAAAAAAAAGTTTTAGGACAGACAACAGGAGGTATTTCTTTACAGAGAGTAATATAGTAATCTTTGCATTTGGTATAGGGTCTTTCACTTTTGGAGGATATGCCAAACAGCTTCACAGGATTTTACTATGAAGTGGATTGACTGTGTATGCGAACACGGCAGCCCAATTTGCACATAATATTGTCCCACAAACTGCAATGAAATGAATTACTGATTTTATTTTTGGGGATTTTTGGCCAGGACTTCTTTCTCTTTTAGGATAGTGCTATTGGATCTTTAACGGCCTGAACAAGCAGACAGGACCTTGGTTTAATGTGTCATCTGAAGGACAGCAACTCAGACAATGCATTCCCTCTCCCCCACCCAGCACTGAATTAGAAAGTCATTTTGGACTGTGTGAGTTCAAGTCCTGAAATGGGGTTTGAACCCATAACCTTTTGATCCAGAGGTGAGAGTGCATCAGCAACTGGAACAGTTTACCAGGAATGGGAAGAGGCCAGAACCTGATGTTGTAATGTGAAGAAGGAAGGGTGGACATTCTGGAAGGATGATATCATCTTACCTTATTAATAAATGTATCTGTTTATGGAGTGTAAAATAGATGCTAAAATGTCTATTATTAACTGTTATCTTGCAGTGAAATATGGTGTCTCATACTAAGTAATTTGCCCTTTGGTACTGATCATGTAGTTGATCATTTTCACCTTCATTTTTGTGTTTAATAGATTGGGCATACAGATATCCAGTAATCAACTGTGCTTTTTTTCAATCTTCATTGAAGTTAAATGCTCCGGGATGCTAACCCGCGTGAAGGATGCTATATAAATGCAAGTTGTTGTTGTAGACCTCTTGTATTAAGATTATGGTGCTTTACTGAAATGAAATGGTCTGACAACTGTTGCAGGTGAAGAAACTGATGTTTGAATAAAACCACAACAACATGGAAAGGTATGTGTTCAACTCAAGAAATAATAATAATCCTTGCATTTGATACAGTGCCGTATCACGTCTTCAAGACGTCTCAAAGCGCTTCACAGAATATACTGTAAAATGAATTGACTGCATCCTTTGTGGCCGAAATGCACCAGCCAATTGCGCACAACAGTGTCCCACAAACCGTCTTGGATTGAGTGACCAATTTATTATTTTCTTTTGAAGGAATTATGACCTCAGTAAATGAACCCAGGTCTCTCACTTGCAAGCTGAGTGCTCTAACCACTAAGCTACAGGACTTCACAGAACTTTCAAATTATAGATTACTGCCTTGTAATATTAATTGTTCTTTTCTGCATTAGCGAGTGGAACATTTCAACATAAGAGCCAAATTCTTATAATATTCTAAAATTATTTTGAAAATACAATTTGCAAAACCCCCACCCCAAAAACTGTTGTATTTAAATTGTTGTTAAAAACATGGATTAAAAAGCTAAAATTAACATTCACTCAAATCAATCAGTTGAAAACCGATCCCCTGAAAGTTATTTTGATGAAAAAGCAGTGGGGCCTGGATATTGTGCTGTAATTTAGAAGAAAATTGCTTTTGTATCTAACATGGGTTTAGGTGTTAAACATTTTTTGGAAGTGAATAAAAATGTTCATCTTCACTGATCTTGCAGCTTAACAGGGACTGAATGACTCATACTCATGTGAGACAAATGACGCGTCTGTGAAATGCAGACATTGGAGTGCAGTTGTGCAGATTCGAAAATTTGGACTTTATATATAATATATATACCTGGGTTAGGACTAGGAGGGGAAGCAACCCAGCATCCATCTCCTGATATTCACTGACCCTTGCTAGAATATATGTATGATGGACATTGTGATTGTGGAATCAAATTCAACTGTGGTGCCCCATATTCAAAAAGCCTGCTGATGCTCTCTTGGCTCAAACATGAAGAATGGCCACTTGAATGAAATACTGCAGGAAGTCTGGTGCACAAGGAATTATAGTATACCCCAGCTGGAAGTCATACCTTCGGGAGTGGAAAAGATTGGGAGAAAACACTTCAGGTTCCACCCGTGTTCAATATATTTTCGTAAGATTTATGTTTGATTTAATTTGGGAATTTTTACTTTTCTAATATTATTTTAATAGATTTAATATTTAGGTATGTTTTTGCTTGCTATTCAAATTTAAAGTTTCCTAAATGCTTCATATTTCCAACTGGATTAGTTGCTATATTTATAAGAAATATAGTAGTGGTGTTCTCCAACATTGTAGCGTCTCGGAATACTTACTATTGGCAGAGCTTGACACCACGCCACATCCGTGCCATAACCCGTTCTGCCTTCCTTCACTTCCTCAACATCCCCCAGCTCCAACTCTGCCTCTTCCCTCAGGTCTCCGAGACCCTCATCCACCCAAGCTCAACTACTCTAATTCCCTGCTTGTTGGCTTTCCGAGATCTTACCTCCACAAGCTACAGATCACCCAGAACTGCAGCTCATGTCCTCTCCCGCACCAGGCTCCGTGACCCTATCGCCCCCATTTTGGTCGGCTCCACTGGCTCCCCATTCCCAGAGGATAGAGTTAAAAATCCTCATTCTCCACAGCTTTGCTCCTTCCTACCTCTGTGACTTGCTAACTCCATATCGACTTGACTGTTCCCTCCGCTCAATGGGCTCCTGCCTGCTCAATGTTCCCCACCTCGCTACCCTCACCCTTAGTAACTCCTCCCCACAGTCGCTTTGCCTTGCTCCCTCCCTTGCTTCTTTCAAGGCCTGTCTCAAGACCCTCCTCTTCAACTGCGCCTTCAGTCACCCTACTACCCCTACACTCTCTGGCCTCCTTATCCCAACCCCCATGTCGGGTCCAAACCCCTGACTGTCCAGCGGCTTGGGATGTTGTGAAATTGCTATTTAAGCTTCCTACCGTTGTGAAAGGTGCTATACAAACGTAACTTCTTGTTGTCCCAATTCTCTGGACAGTCAAGGATGTACTGGATAATCAAGGATGTGCATCTATAAGACGTATCTATTTGACCATGCTTTCAGCCACCTTTCCCCTTCAGGCCTGCACAGCCCGGGCTCCTAGTCAGCTGTATGAAGTGTTTTTAGATGTTCCCCAATGTGAGAGGCTTGATATAAATGTTAATTGTTGTTGTTGAATCTATCTGAATAGTGACTTTTAGCAGGCTATTTGGCCATGAAGGGAGTCAATTGGAGTCATGTTTTTGGTTTGCTTTAGGTTTCCTCTAGAAGGTGCATTTTATGTCCTTAGGTGCCTTTGATGAAATATAGTAAAGGCAAATGAAAATGAAGTGGTTAGTGAAGAATTGATCCTATGTCACAACACTCCAGAATAGTTCAGTGGAGCATGAATATTTGTTGTACTGAACTATCACTAAAATTCATCTTCATTCCTATGTTTTTTAACTGTCTCCTGTTTTTTTTTAACTGGGCAAGTTTGCCAACCAAAGCAAAAAAGCTGAATCTTATTCTTTACTTTTTGTTTTCGCCCTACCCCTAAAATAGTTTATACCCTAATATAATTTAAGGTGCATATTTATATGGACGCTAATTACAATTAAGACCTGAGTCATCATTGAAATTTGAAAATGAAAAATCCACAATGACAAGATGATGAAAATAGTTTTCTCTTCTTATTAATCTATTAAAATATTTGATTTTTAAATTGTTTATATGTCAAGTACGTTTTTGTAGAGTCCAGTAGCTTAGTGGTTAGAGCGCTCACCTTGCAAGGAAGTGGACTTGGGTTCGATTCCCAGGCAGGGCAAAACGTTGGGCAAGTTTCTGCCTCTGATTACCTAGCAGTAAGTCGGGGGTAATAATCCCTTCAAAAAAATAAAATAAATAATAATAATAATTTGATCACTCAATCCACGACTGTTTGTGGGACACTACTGTACGCAATTGGCTACTGCATTTTGCCTATACAATACAGTCAATTCATTTTACAGTATATTCTGTGAAGCGATTTGAGATGTCTCGAAGATGTAACAAGGAGCTATATCGAATGCAAGGATTATTATTATTTTTAAATAATTCTTCCATTTAATATATTGCCCCTTCAGGCACGCAGATCACTGCCACCACTGGCTTGGACTATGAGCTCAAACTCCCAATGCGGAGAAATGTTATTATTTGAGTTTTGATTTACATCTGTACCTTTTGAATTTCCTATTGATTAATAATGGCATTCCATTACAGTTTTTCTGTCATAGATGGTTAAACAGGATGAGAAATAAGCTGCTGAATGTGAGTGACGTCAATGGAATGATTTGTGAGGCTTCACGATTAACATTTATGCTTTGTATTAAATATATTACAAATCGAATTGTGTTGCATATGAAGTCAGGATGTTTTTATTTTTATTGCATAATTGTATTTGTTGTACAATCATTTTATTTATTAAAATTGCAATAAATCTCTGATTTAAAGTATAGTATTTTGCTCAGGTTTTATGGGTAATGTAAATGACATAAAAATTTTCCAGATTGAGTCATCCAAACCAAATTATAAAACAAAAGCTCGCTAAGGTGGTAGTGTCAGAGCTCTAAGCACATGGAAGCTGAATCTTGTCGTGTGGGTGGTTTAAGTAGATAACCTCAGACAGTTGATGCGTGGGCTGAAGGGTGATTGCCTTTTGTTCTTTCTCTGAATACATATGAAGATGACTCAAAGCGGTGTATGTTCATGCTTTATTTAAGCTTATTTTGTTGCAATTTGTTAATCTATTTAAACTTTCATCAAACAACAGAACAGAAGTTTTGCACAGCCAAAATAAGAGACTATTATTATGTTCAGTCCTGTAGCTTAATGGTTAGAGCACCTGCCTTGCAAGCGAGAGACCTGGGTTCTATTCCCAGCAGGGCCAAATGTTGGGCAAATTTCCTTACTCCACACGCCTCTATTTATCTTGCAGTACGTAGAAACACGGTTGTTAGTCCATTGGTGGATCGCTTTTACGTGGATAATAATCCCTCAACAAAATAATAATAATAATTTGGTCATGATAGTTTATGGGACATTGCTGTGCACAATTGGCTTCCGGGATTCGCCCACAAATATATAGTCAATTCACTTTATAGTATATTCTGTGAAGCGCTTTGAGATGTCTAGAAGACGTAATAAGGCGCTATATCAAATGCAAGGATTATTATAAAACTCAATTTTCAAATGCAGCTAAGTAGTCACTCAGTATAGTGTTATGTAGAATAATGTGTAATAAATTACACATTTATTCTGCAAGAACTAGGTAGGTGACTGGGAAGTTCAACACTGCTAATGCGAACTGGCAGTTCCACAAACTTGGAAAATGCTTTGTCATCGACTCCTAAGAAGCAATTGTACGAAATCAAGAGAAATGTATTTTTGAATTCAGCAAAGTTTTCATACCTTCTAGGTGTATTATAGGTTAAATAATATTTTGAAAATATGTCATTTATTGGATAATGGGATAATAAGTAGCACTGTATTGAGTGTTGACAAGTTGAGAGTCTGGGGTCAAAGTGGGTGTTTTAGGGTGAAAGTTTATGTGGGTGGTGTCGTTTTGGATGGTGGTAGACTGGGGAAGAGATATGAGGGGCTTGGTCGTATCTGGTGGTGAGCGGGTCCATTCATCGATTGGAGTTATTCTTGCTTCAGTTATGCTGGGGAGTCTCCTTGTACACAGAGATTTATTGCAATTTTAATAATAATCCTTGCATTTGATATAGCGCTTTTCACGTTTTGTAGACGTCTCAAAGCGCTTCACAGAATATACTGTAAAGTGAATTGACTGTTTCGCCCACAAAATATACAAAGAATGATCCAATTTCTGAAGGTATGGTTGGGATTAATAAGATAATAAGATGAAAGAAAATCTCACATCTAAACTTTAGCTGAGGGTAAAATCTTTTGGGGTGAATTTCTGTATGCACCTTTGTCACTAAAAGAGCTTTTCGAAGGAGCTTGTGGTTGGTATTCCTGACTAATTAGGAACTAAGAACTGGAAGCTCCTGAATTTTCTTTGCATTTTACTGTTTACCAAAGACCATAGGCATAAGGAAGTGATGTCATTTTAAAATGGTGTTTTTTGTAAAACAAAAGCCTTTGTGTTGTGAACATCTATGCACTCCATGGTGATCTTTGATTTCCCTTTTTGATCTAGAAGATAATGTTTGATGCAATAACATGTAAGATGCAATAGAAGTAACACAAATCTAGAGAATTGAATTAACAAGGAGTGATTGGATCTAACTTATTAAATATTAATAGGCAAGTAATATTGTGCATCTGCTATGCAGTTGGATTGCAGAATTGTTGTGTATTTCAATGCAGTGGTTTTCATTACTTGCACCTGAAAAATTGTATTATTCCTGGGATGTCTAAATGTAACGTGAAATATTAAATTTTATTTGGTTACTCAGGTGTCTGGCACATGTGGATCCATCACCATGCAAACGAGTTTACAGACTAGACAAAATTTCCACATATCTTTGGGTGGAAATTTTCCTTGAATGAAATGCACACTCTTGCCCAGTGTGCATTTCATTCAAGGAAAATATAATAAATTGGTCACTCAATGCACGACTGTTTGTGGGACACTGGTGTGCGCAATTGGCTGCCACGTTCGCCTACAAATATACAGTCAATTCACTTTACAGTGTGTTCTGTGAAGCGCTTTGGGACGTCCTCCCGACGTGAAAAACACTATATCAAATGCAAGGATTATTATTATTATTATTATTATATCAAATGCAAGGATTATTATTAAAGATTCATAGATTGCCACTGAGAGCACTATTCAGCAAGCTTCCCATTGCTTGTCTAGAGGGAACACTTTACCCGTGGAATGGAACATCCTTGTAGGAACTTCCTTACACAGAGGGTGGCGATTTGGGCAATATGGAACTCGTTGCCAAAAGGTGTGGTTGAAACAGAGCATCCGTGCATTTAAGAAATTTGATGCATATATGAGAGAGGAGGGAATAAAGGCTATGAGAGGGGGATAGGGAGAGGGGATTCGAATAGATTGAGGCTCGTGTAGAGTATCAACATTGGTATGGACTAGTTGTTTTGGTGCTGTACAGTTTATGTAATTCTATGTACTACTATTTAGCATCATCTATGAAAGATGGCAATGGGACTTACCAAGGTGATCAAAAAAATTTAACACTCTATTTGGATTCTGTCCGTTTTCCTATGAAAAGATTGCCTTGCACCTGACTGAGTGGCAAGTGGCTGGTCCATTCAGAGCTGATTCTGGCTCCTCGTGAATAGGGCTTTCTCTAGGATTAATGCCTTAGCAAAAACCTTATCAAGACGTGCAACTTCCTGAGCTTATCTGGGTGCAGGCGGCATGTTCAACTTGATATAGAGTCATCTTATAAGACCATTTTACATTTTGTAGAAATTTTGCAGTAGTTTTTTTNGTAATATCTCATCTGCTTTGTGCTTTTTAAAATGTGTCCCAATATCCCCTTCATTCCTTCCCTATTTTTAGTCTTGCCATCTTAGTTCTTCGAGTTTTCCAATCTATTCTGGTGTTTACTTTCTTGCAATATCCTAGGATTGCTCAATGTCTCATATTGGGAGCAGTTTTCCATATTTGTTCTTAAGAATGTTGCTTCACTACCTATTGTAACAATTCAGAATTTAGCTTATGTGACACAGATGTCCAATGGGATAGTTGCTTCTCATCTAGCAATTAGTTAATTGTTGGGATCTTGTGCCCGTTGAATATGCAGATTATACAGTATAGCAATTTCAATAAATTGTAAACATTTGCTTTGGAAAGTTTTTAATTTCAGGTAATTCATGTATTAAAATATTCATGATCCTATTCAATATTTGGTAGCAACGTGGGGATTGTTTTTTCGTGCCTTCGCCTTGCTTCCTCCCTCTCCTCCTTCAAGGCCGGTCTCAAAACCTTTCTCTTTGACCGAGCCTTCAGCTCCCCTCTCGACTCTCTTCCCCCTCCTCGCTCTCTCCCTTCCCTCCCCTCACCCTGACCATTTCCCCCTGCTCGGGTCCTGACCCAACTGTGCAGCGCCTTGGGACGTCCTCCTGACTTGAAAGGCGCTTTATAAATGGAATCTTGTTGTTGTTGTTTGAAACTACAATCAAACCTGTTTTCAGCAACCACTCAGGGGACTGGATCATTGGCCTTTTTGTAAGGGTGGCATCTGAGTCAGGGTTTTTTGGTGTGTTTAGAATTTCGAAGTGTCTAATGTATAGAAAAATACAGTGCATATATGAACCCATAAATCAAACTAATTTTAATAAAGTAAAAGGTGAATTACAAAATACAAATTGTTTCTATTTCCGCAAGCCTGTGTGTACCAACACCATGCTGAGCACCCCATTAGACTGGATCTAGCTGTTGGTAAGGGTGCCTGTACACTGACAGGACAAAAGAGAGTAACCACTAGTTGCATAAGAGATGGTTTATTATGGAAAATTGGTCTGGACTGTTCCAGCGTGGATGCGCTCAGTTAAAATAAAAAGTGGAGTTCAGATAGTATAGATGCATTTAAGAGGAAGCTAGACTTTCACATGAGGGAGAGTGGAATGGAAGGGAGCATTGAGGAATTGGTGAAGACTTGCGTGGAGTGTAATCACCAGCACAGGCTGATTGGGTCCAGTTTCTGTGCTGTACATTCTTTATAATCTTTGTAAATTCAGCAGAGCGCTACAAATGGATAATCATCTGTGAGGAACACAGATTGCTCTTCGTGCTCTACTTCACTTGAATGCTGACTTTCATAATTCCAGCCAGTTTAGCTGAGGAAAGAAAATTGGGTCCCTAGAAATGAACATCCACTGGATTGGGTTTCTTTCATGTAAACTAACCTGAGAGCTGCACTGTCTTCTTTGATTAGCACAAAATCTAATCCGACTTCTGCTCAGTCTAACATTTCAAGGTTTTAATTATTCATCTTTGAGGCAAATGGAATAATTTAAATTATTTAGAGTGTATCTTGTGTTGCTGGTTGAAGTTTAAAAAATAACAGTGTTTTAGTGTTATATACCTTTGATTATTTCCCCCCCTTCCCCCACCCCCCCACTCCTACGGGTAGGTGTAGGAATTAGTTCGAAGGAATCTTTACTGGTGTCTTAACTCACTAGCCCATTGGGGAGAAATCCTGTCATCTTCAGTTGCAATAGCAAGTTTCAACATGTTTAAGAAGAGAATAATATATTCAGAGTTCTTAATTATTTTCTGACATAAATCCCTACAAAATTTTAGTCATGTGCAATCTGCACCAGTTAAATAATGCCCATCTCTGGTGGCAGTAGAGAATAGGTTCTTGTTTAATCATAAAAAGATAGGAACAAAGAAATGGGCTATCAATCGTGCTCTGCCATTGCATCCATGGCAACTTTTTTAATTCCTTTTTACTTTTCTCTATTTGTCTTATCTTCATTTCCTCTAATATTCTTACTTCCCAAGTATCTTATCTATCAATCTATTGTTCGTATTCTTCACAAATTAGAGTAATACTGTTACAACACTGCCAGGAGAATATCGCAACAGGTGACATTTTGATATAGTAGTGTTGAGAATTTTGATTATGTACTCCACTGTGTATATAAGGAGATTTCACCCGTGAAATACTTCTCATTATGCTGAGGCTTTGTCAAGCATTGTTGATTTTCCAGCTTCAAAATTATTTTTCAGTATTTGAATTATTTGGTTATTTGTAATACCACATTGGACATCAATGATTGCAAAGCATCCTTGAAGGGAAAATTCAGAAGAAATGCACATTAAAATCTGGTCACCACAAGGTCAAACAAAGCTGCACACTGAAGCTCGAAATATCACCCAGCATGCCATTATCAATGCTCTTTCCATCAAACTGAGAAACTGTCCATCTTATTCTACCAGTCATAGTCCAAATATGTAGATTTCCTGACCAGGTGGGCCTTTATTGGGTGTCAACATAAATGAAGATGGTCACCAAGCTGGACATGGTTTTCACACCAATGTGTTTGTTTTCTCTTATTTAACAACCTGTTCCAAACACCTCATTGTAGATGTACAGTGTAATGCATACCTTTGTTATAAATATGCTATCCAAAACCGAAGAAGTCTTCATCTAGATCAGATTTGTTACAAATATCAAGATTCTCTTAAACATTATAGCGAAATAATTTAGTGGAGGCCAGATTTAGGATCCATTTAGAGTGGGAATATTGTTGCCGGCACTATACGAGAGCAAGAACAAAAGTCGCTGGGAACACTCAGCAGATAATGGCAGCATCGATGGAGAAAGGAAAGCGAGTTAACGTTTTGGGTCCACAACCCTTTGTAAGAACTGTTTTGACGAACGGTCATGGACCTGAAACATTGACTGACTTTCCTTTCCCACAGATGCTGCCAGACCTGCTGAGTGTTCCCAGCGACTTTTGTTCTTATATTCAGATTTCCAGCAACTGCAGTATTTTGCGTTTTGACTGTACGAGAGCATGTGGCTATGATTAGCCTCTGACTAGCTGGCTTCTTGCCCTAAAAACGATCTGCTTTCCAGGTTGTCCAGTCATTGCTGGTGTCATTTTTTTAGACTCTGAATAGATAAACAACTTGTGCTCCATGCCAGGTGGGGTCCCAGCGATCTTAACAATGGTGGAGTCCGATGCCGAGCCAAGTAGAGGGGAAAAGTGACCAGGTTGCGTCTGAAGAGGAAGGTCTTCAGCCCCAACCTGAAAATGTGAAAAGAGGGGGCAAGGCGAAGGGATTGAGGGAGGGAGTTCCATAGCTTTGCGGCATAGTGGCTGAAGGCACAGCCGCTGATGGTGGAGCGGAGTATTCGAGGGACAAGGAGAAGGCTGGAGCCAGTAGAGTGGAGGCAGCGGGTAGTGCTGTGATGAGAGGAGGTTGGAGAGATGTTCTATGCGCAGGAATCACTGCTAACTACTGTACTTTCAGAATGCTGCACATGTGTGCTATATGCAGAAAATGCTACTGATTAAGCATACTGCATGCATGTCAGTTTCTGGAGTTGAGCTTATGGACTCAAACTACTATGTTATATTTGGATTTCTCAATACTTTCTGCCAGGTTGAAAACTACTTCATATAGTGATTAAAGTAGTCCATTAGAAATGTATTAGTCCTCGTTAATATTGATAGCACTCTTGCCTCTGAATCAGAAGTTTGTAGATTCAAGCCCTATGTCAAGACATGACGTTATATTCCAGGCTGACACTCCAATGTAGTCCTGAGTTGGAGCACTGCATTGTCGAAGGTGCCGTCCTTCAAATCAGATGAAAACTGGAGATCCCGTCTGCCTATTCAAGTGAATGTTAGAGATCTTATAACTCTATTCAAAAAGAGAAGTGACATCCTCCCAGAATCCTGAGCATACTGCATTTTTGGGGGGTTACAGAAAACTTTGTGAAGCACTTCTTGACATTATGGGAGTTAGATCAAATACAAAGATTGTTGTATAAAAACAGTTTTGAAAATAATTGTTTCAGAGCCTTCTCATGTCTAAAAACAACTTGCACTTATATAGTGCCTTTCAAGTAGGGAGAACATGTCAAAGCCCTCTACAAAACATGGATTGGAGCTTATGATTGGTTCAGGAAGAGTGGGGTGGGTGTGGGGGAAGGTAGCCTGAAGGCACAATCAAAGAAATGTGTGTTTAAACAGCATTTTAAAAGCAGAAAGGGAGGGGCTGAGATTAAGGGATTTAGAAACGCTGTTCCACAAGATGGAGCAGTATGCCTGTAAACTCACCTCTGCTGTGGTGGGATGGAGCAGGTGGGAGACATACAGTGGAGAGTGGATAGGGAAGTAGGATGGCAGGAGATTGCAGAGGTAGGGTGGCAAGGCCGTGAAGACACTTGAAAGTAAGCATAAGCATCTTAAACTTAAATATCTTAAAACATTTGGGAGATAATTACTGTTGAATGAAATGACTCTTTGTAGGCAAACACAGCGGCCATTTGCACTAGCAGGGCTTCACAAACATCCATAATGTGAATAACTAATTAATCTTGATCATAAGTGGTAAGAGAAGCATTCATGTACAAGAGTGTGTTGTGGAATGTATAGAATTTTCAGAATTTACATTTTGAAATCCCTCATAATATTTGTATTACAAAATGTAAGCATTATATAATGTGAACAGATGGAGTTTTAATCAATTCCTATTCAGAGGGATAGAAGTGCAGATCTGTACTAATCTAAGTTAAATTTACTCTCAATTCCTGGAAAGCTTAGAATGTAGACAGGCAAATAGATGGGATAATACTGTAGGAAAACAAAGTAAAGGAACCAGGAAAATTAGAGAGCCTAGGACTAGTTTTCCTAGTTGAGACCGGGTTGTGTTGAAGACTTGAAGAAGTATAGTATAAGACTGTCATTTGTCAATAGCTGAATGGATTTTTAATTACTTTCAATTACAGCCTTAATTCATTTTGGTTGTACTGTGTATATATAGCATAACCAAATGTCAGAATTGAGTCAATCCTCTTTGCCTGTCTTGATAATCGTGTTCCTGGGCTCAGCAGGCCCGCCTTACTCCAAGGCACTGTTGATGACAGAACAAACCAGCTTGCCTCATCGGCAGAACTTGGAGGGATACACTAGTCACTGGGGACAGGGATTCTTTCCATTGCGAACCAAAGGCCGAACAGGACAAGCAGCAGGAAGTTTGCCAGATGTTGCTCTCAATGATAAGCTACACAGATATAGTTTGTTAGCTCTCCAGCAATACCCTTTAACATATTTTGGGGTCCCCAAGCCACGGCTCTCTCAAACCTTCTCCTATTACTTTCCAGAATTAAGTAAACAAGGTGCATCCCTCCAGGGAGACTAAGCATTCCATTTCAGATGCAGGGAAATATGGTGTATAGTTGGCATATATGTATTTATATGTGAACATCTGTCTAGTTTGGAAACTCAAGTGTGGTGATGGGTTTCTGCATGCGTCAGATACCCAGCTGACCAAAAGAACCACCGGGATTAATGACCAGCAGCATCATTAAGTGCAGGGTTTATGCTGAATTGGATGCTATGAAATTCTATGCCTGGTTTTATGCTGCAAATGGAGGATAAATTGTCTATTTTTCTAACTGTGTTCTTAAAAGTTGACACAAAAAGGATCAATACTTTGTACTATATTTTTCTGAACTATGGATTATGAACCTGTAATCCCTCCAATGTATTGATTTAGCAAACTAATTTGTGCCAGTTTATGTGTTGGGAAGATGAGTAAAGTTTTTGGGGGTGGGGGATGGATGAAAAATCAGACAGAGCCCTTGTGTACCACCTCGTGGCTGCTTTCTGACCATCATTTCAAATACGTGGAAGCAATTTAAGAACAGGATTTGAATGGGAGAAAATCCCTGGTAGAGGATGGGGAAAAAAACAGTATAACTTTGCATTAAAAAGGACATTCTTTTGAACCTTTAGACTGGTCTGAAACTACAATTGTAAATTCTCTGAAATTCTGCATATCTACTATACACTCTGCCTTTCTAGTTTTAAAACCCTTCTAAAACTTTATTTATTTGACTGCACATTTGGTTATTTGCATTCTAAACCACCCCACCCTAATCTCCTGCCCTGCTTGGGCTCCCACGCCGTTGCTGTAAAGTGTTTTGATGTTAATATGCATTAAAGGCCCTGTATAAATGCAAGTTGTTGGATTGGACACTGCAGTGTTCAGTAGGCAGTTGTCTCAATATAATTTATAGTAATTGTGCAACTATCTATATCAGATATTTGTTGAGAGTGAATTAGTTTTTCATAGAATCATGGAATCGTACAGCACAGAAGGAGGCCATTTGGCCCATCGTGTCTGTGCCGGCTCTTTAGAAGAGCTATTAGTGCTGCTACCTTGCTCTTTCCCCATAGCCTTGCACATTTTTACTTTTCAAGTATATATCGAATTGCCTCTTGAATGTTTTTATTGCACCTGCTTCCACCACTTTTTCAGACAATGCATTCCAGATCGTAAAAACTCACTGTAAAAGGATTTCCCCTCATCTCCCTTCTGGTTCTTTTGCCAATTATCTTAAATCTGTGTCTTCTGGTTACCAATCTACCCGCCAGTGGAAACAGTTTCTCCTTATTTATTCTATTAAAACCCCTCCATAATTTTGAACAGCTCTATTAAATCTCCCCTTAACCTTGCATTTGAGGTACACCTCCCCCATCTGATGATTTCAGCTGGTTATCACTTCCCAATAAGAACCTGAGTTAATGTTCAGGCCACAATCACATTTCCTGATAACCTGTTTCAGTTGTTAATTACCCTCTGAATAAAGAAATACCTCCTGGTATCTGAAAAAACCCTGAAACCTGTGCAATATTGGTTTGTTGCCTCGGCATATCTGAAAGTATTGTTCTGGAAATGCTTTTAAAAAAAATTCTATATAACTCATACTGAGATATCTCTTTTGAAGGTTGACGAGAAATAGCTTATCTAATTTTTGCTCTTAGCTCATTCCTCTAACACTGGAGATTATCCTGGATGCTCTCCTCTGTATTATCTCTATAGCCCACTTATGTTGAGGTGACAAGACTGTATACACTATTCCTGGTGCAGCCTGAGCACAGCACATGCAAATCTTGAGCATGACTTCTTGGAATCTGAACTCACCCGATCTGACAATGTAGCCCAGAATCCCATTTGCCCTGTTTATTGCTACCTCGCACCGTTTTTACATAGTGAGTGATGAGTCAACTATCACCCCTAGCTTTAATCTTCTAAGCCGGATCATTAATGTATACGAGGTACAAGAGGGGTCCCTGTAAAGGCTCTGGTAACTCAGGCCTGCTTCATGTTCTCCATTATCAGTGGGTGAGTTTCAGCCACTTTGTAAGGACTTTGTTAACTTCTCCGATTCCACAGTTCCGCTCACTGATTTGCTACTCTATGGAACTCTCACCTTAAATTCCTCAGTCTCCCTTCCTCTTTCTGCTTTCAAAATCTGTACTTTGTGGGACATTGGTGTTACTATAATAGTAATCCTTGCATTTGATGTAGCACCTTAACACATTGTTGAGATGTCTCAACACGCTTCTGGATTTTACTGAGAAGTGTAGTGACTGTTTATTTGTAGGCGAATGCAGGAACCAATTGGTGCACAGCAATGGCCCACAGATAGCCACAAAGTGAGCAACCAATTTTATTTGGGGATTGTTGGCCAGAATAATGGGAGAAACTCCCTTATTTTCGAATAGCACCATGAATAATATCCATCTGAACAGACAGACAAAATCTTGTTTAATGTCTCATCCAAAGGAAGGTATCTCCAACAATCTATTTCTGGAATATAGATGGGATACATGGAGCTTTCAGTTCGGTTTGGATACTCTTAACCACGTTGATGGGTTTCCTCATGTGTCAGAAATCCCCCAAAAAATATATCTCCAATAATAGTATATTACTATAGCACTGCATTGGAGTGCCAGCCTATATTGTGAGTTCAAAGTTCTGACCCACAACCAGCCAGACTGATATGGCTACTATGTTTGCCTACAAAATAGATAGTCACTACACTTCACAGTAAATTCGGTGAAGTGCTTTGTTATGTCCTCCTGACATGAAAGGAGCTACAGGGTAACCAAAAAGTCATGATGCCATTACAATGTCTAATAAGTCTTAAAGAAATTTTTTTTATGTAATAAGGTAGATACCATGATGTTTTAGACACTCTGCGTATCAAATGCAGCGTTTTTGATCGCAAATGGGAGCACAAACACATACATGCTGAAAGCTTTGAGCAGGAGTCTCTGAATAACAATCGGAGGTGGAAGTGTGTATTTTTCCCTTCTTAACTTTTAATTTGTATGACCTTGTGCTGCATAAGGTGTTGGTTTCAATCATCTTACATTTGTGAGAGCTCTAGAAGAATATTTTGACAGCCAGCATTACTGGTATATTTGACTATGCTGTACACATTAAGTATAAAGTTCCAGAATTGGTCCAGCATCCAAGATATTAAGCTGAGTTAGGTATTTCTATTTATTTTGTCTGAATCCAGGGGCTAGATGAATGTGGATTACTGGACTTGACACTTAGTGGAGAAGAGTAAAACTGAAATTTGTAGAAATGGTTCAATATATGTATCAATGTTAGAATACCAGTGATAATTTTATTACCAATATGGAAGGCCACAAAGCATTCTGAGCATTAATGATGGCACTGTCCTCTGATCGGAGGTAAGCAAAGTCCCTTGGGGCTGAGTTGGTTCCAGATCAATCTTGGACTATGGACTGTACCAGTATGAAGTTGGCCCTAAATTGTGTGCAAGTTTGTGTCTAGAAAATAGAACAGAAAGCTCAAGGAAATTGCTTTGCCAATTGGTCTTTTGCATACACACAGTACAAACTGCTATACGTATAATTTCTAAAATATTGTCTACTTTTTTGAGATATTTATTGTACTTTTTCAGGTGAAAATTGACTGTCTGGAGAGATTCCTTACCCTCTTCCATTATCACAGCAACAGTCAAAATCTGAATGCCACAGAAGTCATCAAATTCTGGTGAGTCTTTTGTTAAGAACTTTTGAACTGTGTTTGCATTTGGATAAAACTTGGTTCAATTACATCCAGTCTGGTGGGATTAATTTTTTTAGGAGGTGTCCTAAGTGAAATGAATCTTGTCTTCCCGATAAATATTAGTCCACAACATAAAACTACCTTTCAACACTGAGTGTCATTATACCATCAATTTTGACAGCATGCATTACTCAAGGAGGAAGGCGATGAGCTTTCAAACGATTAAACATTCAGTACAAACAAAGTCCAAATCCAAAGGGAAAAATTGTCAATCTAACTTTTAGGAAAGAACAGTTAAGATTCAAACATTTTCCATTAATTATCAAGAAGATAAATCTGGATCACCCTGGGAGAATTACAACCATTGAACTGATGATGTAAGTGGAAATCTAAAAGAGGAATACAGTGAGGGTAGTGGATTCACATCATTACAATACAATGAATAGTCAGCCCAACCAAGAGCCCCAAATTCTGGAACTGTCCAATTAAGTGGTCCTTAACTTGTGGAAAGAATGCTAATTCAGCCTTCCTTGAATGGCAGGGGCATCTGAATGGGGCTTTGACCATAGCACACTTTGATTCAGTGTTTCATTACTGGCTACTTGTTTGAGATGTTAATCCAATTATTGTGAGCTTTCCTCTGCCCAGCTTCCTCCTTTTTCTCCTGCCGCTGAAGCTCCCATTCAGTTGCATGAAACTTTGAGGCAGTTTCCCGATGTGAAAAACACAATATAGCCCCAAATTGTTGTTGTACCTTTTGATGCCCTCAACTCCAAAGACGCACTGGCTCAAAAGGAGAACGTCACCGATTCCGTGTTAACCAGGTGCCTAATCAGGACTCAGAGATCAAGCCTTTAGATGAACTTTGTCTCAACCAGAACTCAGGTATTAAACCTTTTGATGGACATAGTGACAAGATAGGTACAGATTACATAATTTGCATAAGTGTTAGAAACTGGCAGTAAAGAACCAAAGCAAAGATGATTTTATTTTTGTTGAATATCTGTAATCCATCTTGCTTTCTCCAGTGGCTTTAGTTAGAGCCTCAGAAATGCTTGGACCAGCATGTCTCCACCGGGTCAAGGGATGTCGGGAATAAAAGCTTTCAACGCTCCACGGCCATATTAGGAGCACCAGTGAAACAAAGTATAGTGAACTGAAACAGAAATGTGTTTGTACAAGATTATTCACTTCCTAATTTGTTCTAATAAGTCTGGTTTATTTAGATAAAAGCTTTGCCTGCCAACCATCAAAATCACAGTGTAGCATTCCAAATATAACCTTCCATGTGACATACAATCATCAATTTACACTTACTCTGTATTTTTTACTGTGATAACAACAACAACTTGGATTTATACAGCACCCTCCATGCCGGACGGCGTCTCAGAGCGTTTCACAATAACGGATCCCGGGGCCGAACCAGGGGGAGGGGGAACCAGGTGACCAAAGGCATGGTCGAAAAGAAAGGTCTTTAGCCAAGACTTGAAAGTAGGAAGAGAGGGGGTGAGGTGAAGGGAGTGAGGAAGGGAGTTCCAGAGCCTCGGGGCGTAGTGGCTGAAGGCACAGCCGCCAATGGTGGAGCGGAGGATTCGGGGGACAAGGAGGCGGCCAGACCCGGTGGAGTGAATCTACTCAAGTGGAGTGATCTACTCAAGCTACTGCCTCAAAGTACCTGCAAATAGGACAGGTTTAGGAAAGCCTATAACTGATGAGCCCATCCACCTAATGTTCCTGGGTCAGGGTGAGGATCTGTATTCCAGTACAGTGCACAAACTGCTTAAATCCTGAGTAATTTTAATCTCATTTATATTTCCATATTTAATGTAACTATATAATATATTGTATGCATTTGGGTGCAACATACTGTACATTGAATGTGCTACTTTCGAAAACGTATTTCCACCTAAGTATTAACTGAATTTGTGGGAGCCATTTCCACTGAAATTCTAGAGAATAAACGCTAGGCTGTTTAGATGCACTAAACAATATTATCCTTAACAGTGAGCAACTGTACAACAGAGGAAACAAGAGAATCTTTCATGGAAATGTACTCTGGGTGACGTAGCAAAATTAATAGTTTTAGACAAATTCAAAGCATCTTGAAACATTAAAAAAACTTACAAATAGTCCATTTATAAAAGATGATGTGACCTAAACATTAAGTAACTATCAACTGACCTAAAATTAAATATGGCATTTTGGTTACAATGTATCTGGAGTAGATTTTGGCATTGTCACAGCATGTTGAGTATTTTATGATTTCAGAGAATGTTTCTCTGTTTTAGCTGCTTTCTTGAATTTACTGCTCCGATTCTAATCAACTTGATGATTGATATTCATAAGTACATTCAGGCATAGTTGAATTATCTGGCAATCTGCATTTTGTATTCCATTGGTGCTCAGACAGAGATTGATACTCCAGTTAGTCAGCAGTATGTGGAGTCTCCTGCCATGTTTCATTGTTGTCATCCAGTATGATGCTAACACCATGATCATCATATTGAAGCTTGAATTTGGTTTATTGTAGTTACTGTTGGATGAATGAATGAGGCCAAGAAAAAGAGGTATAAAAGGGTGACTTTACAGTTTACTGGTATTGAAATCGATCCTCCATTCCTCCATTCCATAAAACATCTACCATTTTAAAAACACAATTGAGGCTATTATAATAGTAAACCTTGCATTTGATATAGTTCTTATTGCAAGATATCTCAATTACTTCAGGGGCAGCATTATTTTCAAAGAATCTTATAAAAATGCTAATGTGTTACTAATGTTAGTTAGTACATTGTTAACATAATGTTAAAATAATATATAATGTATCATATAATGTTACTAATACGAATGTTCTTTTGCCATTCTTACCTGATTCACATTTTTTTAATGTGAATAGAATCATATGTGTGCTTCGAAAGCTTTTAATTAAACAATTGAAAAAGTGAATCCTGCATACTATAATTCAGTTAACAATGGTTTGTGTTTAGATAGTGCCCTTCTTACAGGGTACCAACTCTGAGCCGTTAACAGTGATGGAGCTTGACACAAACCCGGAGACAAAAGGGAATGTGACCATAGGTGCAGTTGAAACCGTGCTTGCGAGGCGGCGCAGTTATGAATCAATTGGATTTTATGAGTGGTGGAGCTGGGGAGACCAGCTAGCAGGTTGTTGGAATAGTCGAGGAGGGAGATAACAAATGTGTGTTTCAAACTTACAGTATTTGGTAAGAGTCTGGGTGAATAGCCTATGTGGTAATTATGATGGCCAAAAACTTGGCCATTTTATTGATCCAGATTAAATTTGTATAGTTCTAGACAACTTGTAAATTATGAATGGATGAATGTGAGGTGAATTACTTGTATGTTCTAATACAACTATAGTAATGTGTGCTTTTTTGGTGGGTTAATGATGTTTACAAGTAAAATTAGAGTGCCCACCCATTTCGTTTTGATTGAACAGTTGATTGAGTTATCCAGAATATTCTAAACATGTAAACTGGATACCAAATTGCTTTTGAAGTTAACTTAATATGAAGCAGTGATGTGCTTTTATTTGGCATTACTTGCACTGGAATTGTCAATACTGTGATTCTTCCAATAATATCTTTAAAATTAGAAATGGTGCAGTAATCTGGTTTCTTCCAATATTCAAATGTGTTGGCATGTGCTCTTTCTGCTCCTTACATCCTCACTGGCGATGATCATAATTCATCACACTACCTTTCTTTCCTAAGACCTCAAGGATGCAGAACCCTTCACTTCCCTCAATTTTTTTTATCTGTACAATCTATAAAAAAACATGGTGAGCATCACCTAATCACTTCTTCGTGTTATAATTTGATATCTCCATCTTAACCCAGAGTCAAACTGCAGTCAAACTGGACAAGGGGATTTATTTCTCAATTATTTTACATTTTTAAAATATTGATCAGTCCCTTTTTATTGAACAAAATGTATTTGTAATAGAGTATATGCTTACAATTGCATCAAAAACTCCTGTGACAGAAAAGAAAAATGCAATACGTAATATATATAGCCTATGTGGCTGTGGGGTGGGGGAGAGGGGGTGCGTCTGCACAGTCTATTTAGGTGGAGGGACCAAGGTTTCCATACCTGGAGATCTGCTGCCCTTTTATTTACAGGGCGCAGAACAAAGTTCTTAATATGTCATCTGTAAAGTGGAGCACCTTTACAACCTGGAAATATGTTTTTCCCCTTCAAATTTTCTACATTAGTTTTCTGAAGGCTCATGACAGGGTATAACTGTGAGGATTTGGCTTTATAGTGGAGCTCAGTTCTGTCTTCACTCATTGTTCACTTGCACCCCTACATTTGTCACTGAATATAAATGGATGCAGAGAGGTAAGCAAGTGTTGCCCAAGCTCCACAATTCCAACTGGTAGAACTGTGACTCAATGGATAGGGATGTGTATCCAAGCCGTGGGCAGGAGGATGGTGACAATGCTCTCACTATTTCAAGCTGGGTTGTGCTGCTCACCAGGAAGCTTTCAAGAATATCCTGCTATCTGTTATCTACCAGTAAAGACTCAAACATGTCTATTCCAGCTGACTAACTAATGACTTTCCTTCTTGAGAGAAGGTAAGCCAGGTTTCCTCGGGGTTGAATTGGCTTTAAGGTGACATACTCAGCAATAGATTGTTGAAATTGAAGCAACTCTCTGGCAATTTCAGTTGTCCACTTCCAGAGCCAGACAGATCTGTAGTACATCAAAACGTTATGATGGGTCACACTGTAAAAATGACTGTGGTTATTGGATTGCTAGACTGTGCAGGAAGTCAGCTGGTCAGCATCGACTGTTCTTGTGATCATTTCCAACGACTGCTAGATTGCTGTTGACACCATCTTTGACAGTCAGCTGCAAAGCTATGTGCACAAAGCTGGCCAGTCAATGCTGGAAGTCACTGGTTACACTTGTGTTAGATACGCATCCACAGTATAATGGGGTTTGACTATATTTGTTTTCTAAAATGATTTCAATGATATTCATTATCTGGAAGCAGTAAAGCAATATCTAATCTAATCCAAGGTTATTTAAATTAAATGAAGTGGTTACAAATACGCATTTGTAAATGCAGTTATACTTTGAGATATTTACAAATAAGCATTTTTCATCTTTTTAATTTGTGTGTGGAGTTGTTGAAATGGCAACTAGTGAAAACTAGATGTGCAGTGTTGCTTTGTAAATATGCTGACACCACAGTTCAAAATACTTAACCAATACTCGAGTCAGGCAGACAACCTGCAATTAGGATAAGGAGTAGCTAGCTGACTTGACTTCAAGAGGAAGACCTGAATCTGCATCTGCAATCCATTTGACAATGAATTCTAGCGTAATGTCGGCTGACCTTGGAGCAGATGGGCCCCTTTGGCAAAAGGTTTAAAGGACTACGAGCACGATAGATTTTATTCTGCCCCACTCTATGAAACTCCAACCCACAATCCCTCCCCAGTCCACCTTAAGATCTTTGCAACTGTGTTTTTGGTCATCGCCTTTCTCTTTTCTCCCGTTAGCCCTCACCCCCCAACTCGGCCCCTAGTCTGCTCTGTAAAGCTCTTTAATTCATCCTCTTGGCATGAAAATACACCATATAAATGTAAAATTGTTGTTTTAGTTGTTTGAGGAGTAGCACAGTGACTAATCCCAAAATTTTGAATCTGAAATTTTCAGTAGGGTCTGTGGAACTGTAGGATCTAGGATACTCCACATCCAGAATATTGAAAGCTACAGAAGTATATAGAACCTTTCTCTATTTATCTATTAGTTGCTTCAGACTGGGAGATTTTCACTAGTGCTTTATTTTTGTGAATGGAGAATGCATTTTCCATGGAGGGATGTACCCTGTTTACCTAATTCCAGAAAATATTAGGTATAGTTTGCAAGAACCAAATGCATTGGAGTTTAACCAGCTAAAATAGCTTGCCATTACACGGATTGTCTAACCAGCTTCCACTGCTTGTCCAGCTACAATTACTACAGTTAAACAGTTCAAGTAGTTGACAGTTTCAAGAGTTACTCCTGAGTATCTATGATAACAACAACTTGCATTTGTATAGCGCCCTTCACACCAGACGGTGTCTCGGAGCATTTAACAGTGACAGAGCCGATGCGGAGCCGGGGAAGGGGGAAGATGACAGGAGGCACGGTCGAAGAGAAAGGTCTTCAAGTGCAACCTGAAAATGGAAAGAGAGAGGGCACGGTGAATTGATTGAGGCAGAGTTCCACAGCTTCGGGGCGTAGTAGCTGAAATCACAGCTACCAATGGTGGGGCGAAGGGTCCAGGGGAACAGGGAAGAGGCCCAGAGCCAGTTGTGCGGAGGCAGCAGGTAGTAGTGTAGGGAGAGAGCAGGTTGGAGAGATAGGGGGGGGTGGCATGAAGGGATTTCAATACAAGAGTGACAGGGAGTCAATGGAGTTTACAAGGACTGAGTTAGTAGAGGTAGGGAGTTTAGTGCAGATGAAAATGTGGGTGGCGGAGTTATGATAATTAGCAAGCAGCAGCACTATTTTACGAATTTAGTGATGTGCTTTAATTTGCTATTTTTAAAATATATAATTCAAGTCACATTTATTACTGTGAAGAATATCATAATGAGCAGCCTATTTTTCTTTCTTGTTTAGTAAATGAATTTATAAATCATGGATGAAGCAGCACATTTATTAAGTTATAATATGTAATACTTTGATCAATGGAGATGCCCATGTGATATCACATGATGTCATGTGATTTCAACCCTTTTTGATGCCTCAACCCTTTTTGATTTCATTCATTGTGGACAAATGCAAGGGTTATTATTGGAGAGAATTTTTTTTCTAAAAATATAGCTCAATCTTTCTGGGAACATTAAGGTGCTACTATCAACAAACATTATCACATTTCTGAATAAAGTGAATAAAGTGATTTTGTGTGATTATGTAATTCATTCAACAAAGGTAAGTTCACTTTTTGGTAATTTCTGTGAAATTCTTTCCAAGGTGTCACTTATATATATGTGATATCTAACTAGAGGGTGCTGATAAGGTGCTATTTGTACTATTTCTCACACAAGCACTATCATTTTAATTGTATATGAAAGAATCTTGGTATTGGAGGAGGAAAATCTCTTAATTACTGTGAGCAGTATTGTGATGGTCATATGAAGGAAACTTAGTAAAATGTTGTAAAGTGCTTTTTTTCCTCCCTCCCCATAGTTCAGACATGAGCAGTGCTTGTAACACGTTGGCACGGGAATTCCTGACGGATGTACACCAGCTTTGCAATGCTGTGGCCCAGAGGTCTGAGGGTGATGAAGAAGAAAGCCACATGGTTGTTTTAGGAGAATACCTCGTTCAAGGTCGAGGATACCTACTACTTAGCACGCTGGATTCCATAATTGACCAGGTACTGTATTGGAAGCAGTTCATTATTTAAATGACAATAAATGTAACACTTGTTTTCCTTGATTTTCATAGCCATACAATTTGTCTAAGGTGAGAGAAACAAAATGAATGAGTCAGATGCTTCCAGGATTGGTGTCCTAGCATCCTGTTTCTTTATATTTGGTGTATACTCTGTTTTAATATTTAGGCCATTAATTATTCTACTGATTTAATGTAATTTGTTATTGTAATTATTGCTTATTGCATTATAAAAGCTTGAAATGTCTTCATTTAATACGGAATGTTTTAAACTTCAGTTTATATCTTCATTATTCGTTCAAAATTGACCTTTGCACCAGTGGTAATTTCCTGATGCACTGAATAATTTTTAACCTTTGTATTAGCAAAATGAGAAACTTTCATCAAAACCCTACTGCAAGAATATGAGAAGCAGCGATAACATTTCTGTTGTTGGTTCTAGCAAAAATACTCTTGGAGTGCAGTACAGTATAATAATAATAATCCTTGCATTTGATATAGCGCTTTTCACGTCGGGAGGACGTCCCAAAGCGCTTCACAGAGCACACTGTAAAGTGAATTGACAGTAGATTTGTGAGCGAACGCGGCAGCCAATTGCGCACAGCAATGTCCCACAAACAGTCGTAGATTGAAAATGACCAATTTATTATTGTTTTGGGTTTTGGAGGGATTATTATTAGTCTCTGTGTGGAGTAAGGAAACTTGCCCAAGGTTTCACCCTCTGCCTGGAATTGAACTCAGGTTTCCCGCTTGCAAAGCGAGTGCTCAAACCACTGAGCTACAGGACTCCACAGTATTTGCTAATGATACAAGGCAACTCCATTATTAGGGTCACAAATTTGCTTATAATACTGGCGTGCTTTAGACCTGGAAGGAAGTGCATTTCACGTCATCTTCATCGATTCGTAGAAGGAACAGTTCAGAAACAGACCGTTCAGTCCATCTGGCTGGTCTTTATACGCCACACAAAAGTCTACCCTATATTCTATCCCTAGTCACATATTCTGGCTTTCCCCCCACCCATTTCCCTCAACTTTATTGTCTCCTAACCAGTCTTTTTAACGCGCACATGGTGGCCACTCCCAACATCTGACTGTGGCAGAGAATTCCACACTCCAATCACTCTCTTTGTGAAAAGGTTCTTCTTAATCCCTGTTCTGGACCTCCCAGTTCTGATTTTAAAACTATGCTCTCTGATTATAAATCTCCTAACCACTGGAAATAATCTTACCCTATCCACACTATGTAAGCCTCACGTCATCTTATATATCTGTCATATCCCTCCTCAGCCTTCTGAGCTCGAAAGAAAAACGCCCCAGTTTATCAAGCCTTTGACTATAACTGCATTTTCTCATTCCAGGGAAATTTTCTCTGTACTGCCTCCAATGCCTTAACATCTTTCCTATGATGCTCACAGTATTCCACTGTGGCCTGACCATCATTTTGTACAGATTCAACATGACCCCTTTATCCTTTTACTCAATTCCCCTAGCACCTTTCACACCGCCTCCACTTCGTCACGGCCAACGGCTTCTCCTCCAGCCCCGCACTGTCTCATGAGGTGTTCCTCAGGGCTCTGTCCTTGGTCCCCTCCTCTTCACCCTCTACATGCTCCCCTTTGGTGACGTCATCCGCAGACATGGGGTAAATTTCCACATGTATGCAGATGACACTCAACTCTATCTCTCTGCCTCCACCCTCAACTCCAGGACTACTGGCGTCCTGACCGACTGCCTGTCCGACATCGTCCTGGACGAGGGCCAACTTTCTCCAACATAACGTCAGCAAGACCGAGGCCCTCCTGATTGGCTCGCACCAGCCCCTCCGCACCTCAGGCCCTGGCAGCATCAGCCTCCGCGGCTGCACACTCAGCGTCACTAAGCCAGTCAGGAACCTGGGTGTCTTGTTTGACCCTGAACTGTCCTTTCTCACCCACATCTACGCCATGACCGCACTGCCTACCACCACCTCCGCAACATTGCCAGACTCCGCCACTGTCTCACCCTCAGGCTGCCGAAACCCTCACCCACGTATTCGTCAAGGCTTGATTATTGAAACTCCCTCCTCATCGGCCTTCCTAACTCTTCCCTTCACAAGCTGCAGATCATCCAAAACTCTGCAGCTCATGTACTGTCACGCACCAGGCTCCGCGACCCTATCATTCCCACCCTCGCCCGACTCCACTGGCTCCCCATCCCCCAGAGGATCGAGTTCAAGATCCTTGTCCTCACTTTCAAGGCCATCCATGGCTTTGTCCCCTCCAACCTCTCTGACCTGCTGATTCCCTACCAACCTCATCGTTCATCGGGCTCCAGCCTGCTCCATGTCTCCCACCTGACCTACCCTACCATCGGTGGCCAGGCTTTCAGCCTATCTGCCCCCACACTCTGGAACTCCATCCCACAGTCCCTTCACCTCGCTTCCTCCCTTGTCTTCTTCAAGGCCGGTCTCAAGACCCTTCTCTTTGACCGTGCCTTTGGTCTCCTTCCCACCTCTCTGCCTTCCCTCAGGGCTTGGGCCCTGACACCTGACTGTTCAGCGCCTTGGGACATTCTCCTGACGTGAAAGGCGCTTTACAAATATAATTTGTTATTGTTGGGTCACTGCCTTCTGTAACCTGTAAATCTGTACTCTTATATCCCTCTGTTCTTTAACCCCTTTAGGATTTGCCACCTTTAAGTTATTGAACATAGGTTCTTCCTATGTTTTTCCTTCTGAAATGAACTACCTCACACGTTTTTCATTGAACTCCATCTACCATTTGTCTGCCCATTCAGCCATTCCATCAATATCTACCTGTATTTTATTTTGACCCTCCTCAGTATTCACTATTCCCTCTACCGTTGTATCTTCTGCAAACTTTGAGATTTCTCCCTCTATTGCTAGGTCTAAATCATATATATACATGGTGAAAAGTAGTGGTCCCAGAACAGATCCCACAAAAGTATTTTCGCCCATGAAATACACACTCAATGCACTTTACAGTAAATCCTGTGCTAATAATAATAGTCCTAATAATCCTTGCATTTGATATAGTGCTTTTCAAGTCGGGAGGACATCCCAAAGCGCTTCACAGAACACACTGTAAAGTGAATTGACTGTATATTTGTGGGCGAACGCGGCAGTCAATTGCGCACAGCAATGTCCCACAAACAGTCGTAGATTGAAAATGACCAATTTATTATTGTTTTTGGTTTTGGAGGGATTATTATAAGGCTCTGTGTGGAGTAAGGAAACTTGCCCAAGGTTTTGCCCTGACTGGAATTGAACTCAGGTCTCTCACTTGCAAAGCGAGTGCTCTAACCACTGAGCTACAGGACTCCACAATGATGTGCTTTGAGACGTCTCGATGATATGTTCTGCCCTACAGATATGTTATCCCTGAGGAATGCCACTCACCACTTCCTGTCCAGCAATTTGGCTATTTTTTTTTACAAACTAGTTGTAACGTAGGGTCTAATATTTTGCACCGAACATTGTGTTATAATGGGTTTGCTTTGTAATTGACAAAATAAGTAAATGATCTATATAATGGACTTTGTATAGAGTTTCAGTTGTCTGAAAGAGTATGATAAATATTACTGGTGGAAGATTGCAAAGCTTGCTGGGGTAATACCATTGCAGCAATAAAATCCATCGCATGTCGAGTTTGCATACTAAAATTAAATGCTATCCCAATTTTAATATCTCTTAAATAAAGTCAGCCTTATGCCATGTGTCCTAACACCTTAGGACGGTTATTGGGCAGATTGGTTCTGATTCCTTATGGATATACTGTACCATCAAAAGAAAAATTACGCTGAATGAAAACCCGTCTCTCTAACCTCCCTTTGTCTTACTCATTTTCTAGCCAATTGATGGTATGGGAATTACATTGCTAGAGTTTCCCAAGTTACTCAGTCTCTCAGTGCTGTAGTGGACTTTAGAGGATATTGAGGAGCGTGGCATACATGGTACTCTCAATTGTTTTATTTACTCACAAGAAAGAGAATCAGGTTAGGGAGAGTACACTAAGCTACAGGCGATATAATATCTTGTGGGGGGTGGTGGGGGGAACTTTTGCATTTGATGTTTTATTCAGTGTAGTGCACTAAAAATGATTTTAATGTTGAAAAACAAATTATTTGACCTTTTGTCCTTTTGTTAAGGTTACAAGTCTGAATTTAACAAATAGCTTCTTGATTAACCACCATGCAGTAACTTATCCTTTATCAATTGCCTTTCAGTTTGTTTAAGTTTATTTTGCTGACATTGCATCAGCTTGCTAATACCTCGTCAGTTTCTGGCCACACAGCGGTTAATGCTGGTTATTTCATTGATTTCTCTGCAAATCAGTGAAAGTTTTTTGTTTAATGAATGATCCAAAATGCGTTGCAAGTAATATATTCTACATAAGCTTGCTAATGCTAAATTGGTAATTTAATGAAGCCTTTTAAAGTAGTCATCCCAATAATGTTGTTGCTTAAAATTGCAGCAATGATCTAAACCTTTTTAAAATTGCCTCAAAGTTGTACATTTAGTAAAACTAATCTGTTGAGCTTTCAAGTAATTTTTCAATTGCCACTGAACCTTTTAGTGGAGAAATAAGATTGGAGTGTCATAGCATCTCTAATTAATAATCTATTGGTTGCATTTTTAATTCAATGGGACTTGGGCAGACGTATGGCTTAGACGATTATATGATTTAAACAACTCAGACTTATGTGAGTTTATGACATGTAATAAATATTGGTTTTGCAATTGAATGTTTTTTTTAAACTTGGGTTTAATTTTATTCTTACCCAAAGTGGCATTCACATAGTGAAATCAGGAATTCAGGGCAACTTCATATTCTTCTACTATGTTATGCCGGCAAGTCATCATTAGAAGCAATGTATCATTCTTTAAAAAAAATAAACTATGGAATTGATTGTGACATTTATTTTGAAGTTCTTATGATAGAATTGTCCAAATTTAAAACTATCCCTCTTATTTAAATTGTACCAAATTACCCATCATGTTACATGGTGTATGGTTTACAGTAAACGTCACAGGTCATAATGGTTGGGACCTTACCTTTAATATGATTTATGAGTTAAGTCAAACTTGCATAGAATATAAACTCTTAAATATGATTTATACAGATCAGACTTATGTGAGTTTTACTCTATGCACGAGACAAGGAAATTGTAGTATCTAAGTTTTACAATATTTGTCATTATACAGTGAATTTCAGATTACACAACTCTGATTTTGGAGCAGAATGACTAGAACCAAATGAATTTGTGTCAGTAACGCCTTTTAAGATTATGAATTCTTTTTATAAAAGGTTTGTATGTCAAAATTGATTCTTCTGATTTGGTAATACTTTACTGTTTTTCTAATGTATGATGAAAGGCTTATAGATCTAGATGTATGTAGAATTGGACAGTGAATACTACTAACTTAAAGGGTATATTGTCTGGAAGGAAAGGAAACAGTTTTTTTTTCACCTCAATTTCTTTATGGTAAGATCAGTATTGGTTTAATTTAAGGCTTACAGTACAATTCACATAATAAAAAGTTATTGATGAATCTTGCATTTTTTACAATTAAATGCATCTTTTGTGCATAATTATGTTAGAAATCTGTTCAAATACTTTGAACATTGGAATTCTGATGACACAGCACATAGTTGCACCAAGATGTAACTTTGCACTGGCCGTTCTCATCAGTATGTTCCTGATCCTGGACGGATTGCTTTTGCTGAACAGAGTCTAGGTGCTTTCCCAATAAGCCATTTATATTACAGTTTGTCTGCTACTAGCTGCCTTTCTTTCAACTGCTACTGCCTTCCAAGTTTTTTTGTAATCAATTTTCCAAAGAAAGGAAGGTAAGTAGCCCTTTGTACTGACTATCGTGTCTTTGTAAGGTGAGCTGTCAGCTTGACCCTATATAGCAGCAATGTAGTTTTTGCAAACTCTTCACTTTCTCTGAGGATGATTCATTACCAGAAATTAAAATTTTGACTTGCAAGTTGGAAAATTATGTGCATTCATGAGCTTTTATATGTAGAATTGCTTCTAAGTTGTATTAGTGCTTTCAATTCTACCCTTCAGCCTTTGAGTACTTCAGAGCCAGATCTACTTAATCCAGTTCTACAGCATGCTGCAAAATATATTCAGCATTAAGAGTGGAGAATTTACAAAGACTGCACCTCCCAGCAGCTGGGTCAAGAGTGAAATTGTTTGAGTTTTTTGTGAATTTTTTTGCTTATCAAGGTAGCTAATATCATTGTATGGAACAGAAGCCTTTTTCTGATTTTGTCATCCATTGTTTGGGATCAAACTCCGATGGTCAGATATGGCATGATGAGATGCAAAGTAAAACTGCTTCTGCTCTGTTTCAAATTGTGCCTTAAACCCAACTTCAGAAAAGCACCCTTATACAACAATACAATGTTTAATTTTTTACACTAGCCATCTTATTATAAATTTCAAACAGTTGTAGCATTTCTCAGCTCCCGACAAACATTTTGGATTACAAATTTAGATTGGAAAGTCCATTGGACCTGAAGGATTATCCATCAGTGGAAGGGGAGTAAGTCGGATCTCCTTGGAGCTGTGTTGGCTCCAAGGTGAAGTATTTATAAGAGCATAAAAAATGCTAGATGAAAGAAGACCAAGGTCCATCTAGTTCGCCTTCCACCTCCCTGGCAGTCGCATGCACATATGTCCCAAACTACCTATGTGCTACATCCCATCATGTTATTTCCTAAACGAAAACGTATCTGATCTGTGTTTGAAGGAATCAACATTTCCTGCTTCAACCATCTCCCTCGGGAGCCTGTTCAACAGGTTCACTGTTCACTGAAATAGTGATTGCGTACATTTGTTCTGAATTTACCCCCTTTCAATCACATGCTATGTCCTGTGGTTCTAATATTCTGGACAAGTTGAAACAGCAACTTGGCAACAGAATGTCAGAATCGAGTCAAGTTACCGGTAGGGGTCTCCAAGCCTTGCCTCTTGCCAATCTGCACCCAATACGCTTCAGAATTAGGTAAGTAGGGTGTGTCCCTTCAAGGAGAGAGTCTGATTCCATTTTGTTCAATCCATTCCAGCCGTGTAGATGGCATACACATGTAGAACTTTGCCTGGTTTGGGTCGTCTTCAATGTGGTGTTGGATTTCTGAATGCCACAAACAAGGCTGTCCAAAAAAACTCCACACTACAACAACTTGCACTTATGTAGCATGTCTTAGAGTGCATTACAAGGATGGGGTTGGATACTGAGCATCGAGAGGGGGAGGTGGCTATAAGTGTATTGGAAGAGGTATATTTGAGGTGGTAATTAACGAAAAAAAGGGGGCAAGACACAGTGGTAGAGAGAGAAGTTCAAGGGCATAGTAACTGAAGACTTGGTTGCTGATGGTGGCACAGAGAAGGGGATGCGCAGCAAGCCCGAGTTAGTTGTATAGAGTAGGCAGATGGAATAGTAGGGTGGGAGAAGGAGCGCCTAAAAGTACCTGAAGTGTGGGTAGAAAGATCTAAATAGAATAATAATCCTTGCATTCGATATAGCGCCTTATCACGTCAACGAGACATGTCAAAGCGCTTGACAGATTTGACTGTTTATTTTGTGGGCAAAATGTGGCAGCTAATTGCGCACAGCAGTGTCCCACAAACAGTCGTGGATTGAGTGACTATTATTATTACCCCAGAAAAGCAATCCGCCAATCAACTAACATTCGGGTTCCTACTTACTGCTAGGTAAACAGTGGCGTGTGGAATAAGGAAACTTGCTCAACATTTCGCCCTCCCCAGGATTCGAACCCATGTCCTCTCTCTCGCTTGTGAGGCAAGTGCTCTAACCATTAAGCTTCAGGACTTCATAAATAATAATAATCATCCTTGCATTTGATATACAACAACAAGTTGCATTTATATAGTGTCTTTTATGTTGGAGGACGTCCCAAGGAGCTGGACAGTCAAAGGTTTGCATTCGAGGGTTGGATTCGGGAGAAGTGGCAGCCAAGGGTTTGGAGGAGGTAAATTGACTGAAGGCGCGGTCAAAGAGGAAGGTCTTGCGGCGGACCTTGAATTTGATGAGGGAACGGGAAAGGAGTTCCAGAGAATGGGGGCAGAAAGTTTGAATACCCGACTGTCAATGGTGGGGCGGGCAGGGTGAGGGATGTGAAGCAGGCCAGTGCCCGCTGAAGAGAGCGAGGGGTAGGTTAGTAGGATTTTAGAAGGTCACAAGTAGGGTGGACAAGACAGAAGAGGGATTTAAAAGTGAGGACAAGATTCTTGAAATCTATCCTCGAGGGAATAGAGAGCCGGTGGAGCCAGGTAAGGATGAGGGTGATAGGCTTGCGGAGCCCAATGTGGGAGAGGACACAAGCTGCAGAGTTCTGAACGGTCTGTAGCTTATGGATGGAAGAGTTGGGAAGTCCATTTTAGAGAGTTGGCGTAGTCAAGCCTGGATGTGACGAAAACATGGATAAGAGTTATGGATATAGCGCCTTTTCATGTTGGGAGGATGTCTTCACAGGTTTTACTGTGAAGTATGGTGATTATATATTTTGTAGGTAAATGTGTCAGTCAATTTGCATTTAATATAACGCAATATATATAATATATGTTATCTTAAAACATGATTGTCAATAAAAATCATCTGCAAAACATACAAATACAGTGAAAATTGCTATTATCTCATGCACAATTGTGAAGGAGAACACAAGTTGCTTTGTAAACCGTACCTTTAGCAAATTTGATAGCTTACCAGGATGATATGGGCTTTATTCTGAAGAAGAATACATTGTAGGTTAGAAAAAAATTAAATGAGTACAGTTTTGAGAAGAATTGTGTGTGAGATAAACCTATGTTTGATAACAGGTTTCCCTTCCAGTGCTGCCATGTATGTCTTCCCTCCTCAAATAATGTTCAGAATAATCTTTTAGGCACAAAAATATTTTTATTATCGATTTCTTCTGTTAGGGTCAGCCATGTTTTAAAATGTGATTAATGAAATCATGATTTTATTATTTGATATTGCTGTTTAATGTTTACTGTGTAGTAACCTCAGACCTCATGGCAGCACTTAAATTAACTAGAGTATGTTAGTTGTGTTCATGTGCCTTATTGCTGCCTTTTTCAGAACATACATTATTTGCTTTTAATTTTCACCTAATGGCTCTCTTCTCCCCCTAGTGAGGAATTCTCTTCAGAAGAAAGGTTTGTACTGCCTTGTTACTTGTGGAAGCAGTCACAGAGAAGTGTTAAATACCAGCAGTATTTTCTGATTGAATGGTCTGCAAAAGGATTGCGTCTGATTGTGACTTGAAATCTTTGCAGGCAAATGGGTGAATGCTCACTTTGAATACTTCAAGTGATCTTTAACTTGTCCAAAATGTAATGGATGCATCAATTAGTCGGAATTGATGAGAATGAGGAAAGCTTGCATTTTGATTTGACTACTCATATCTGTGGATTTTATTTTTTGTCAGGAATTGACTGCAGGGAAGAACTTCTTACTCTTTTGCTGTCACTTCTCCCCCTTGTTTGGAAGATACCTGTTCAAGAAGAGAGAGCTCCAGGTTTGTCTTATCATTTTCTTAATATTTAAAAAAAATCTTGTTCCATTAGTGAATAAAATGTATGTAGAACTTGTCACAGATCCTTTCTTTTTTAAAAGAAACCGTTGTGAGAGTTTATTTGTAGGATTTCTGCAAACAACTATTAAAAAAGGAATAAATATTTTATACATATTTTACTAGTTTCAAACTATATTTAATATGTCCTCGTGTGTGCATGCATATGGCAAAAGAACATGTATATAATTCAGTTGAATTTAGTACTCTTATTTGCTGAATTTGTCATTCTTAAAAGAATTCAAATATAACTATTTGGAAAATTATTTTTATATTTATGCCTTACTTGCTAAAACCTTAATTAGTGAATGATGTATGGATTAAAGTGTCTCAAAGCTGTTTATAGAGAGAGGGGGTGAGAGATAATTGATTTATTAGTAAACCCAGTTTTTACATTTAAAGAAATTAAATGATTACCCGTGATTCAGTTGATGTCTGCGTCCCTGAGCACAGGGTGGAATTTCTTTTGCTAAAGATCCTGCTCACGTCTATTATCCAGTACCACCCCCTACCTCACCAGTTTTAAAGTATACATTGTTTATTAATACGTCAGACTTGGCTGTGGTGCCTCCATAGTCAGATAATTTGCTATTGTGATTGCACATGAAGAGTAAGTGTTTCGGTACCCTAGTATGAGTTGGTGGCTTTAGACTAGAAAGGGAGAAAGTTGTAGAAATGTTTCTCATTATTCAGTTGTGATTCTTACATCTATTCATTTAAGACTCCATAAAATTGCAATCTTTTGAAATACTGTACATGCTTAGGATTGTGAATGGCAAACATTGAATTTTCATTTGATGTTTATTACTTCTCAAAATAGAAATAAGCCATAATCTCTGGATCAATTTTAATATTGGTAACAATGAATTGATATTCTACACTGACTTTTTTTAAAAAGAAGTTCAGTTACCTTCACCTACTAAAATTACATTCCTTTCCACATCAGCTATTCGTTTTCTGTTTATAAATAGTTTTCACAGCAATGTGTTTAATTTTTGAAGAATCGTTACTAACTATATCAACTCTGAATGATCTCATCAACCAGTCAGGGACATCATCAGGAGTGTGTTAAAGCTTGAGGCATAATTTTAGTTTAGAAGATAAAACTTATAAGAAATGTATTTAAAGAATGTGGAACACGTAATCACAAGGGCAGCAATTGTATGTGTTTGTCTGTGTCCACAATTTAGCTTGTTTTTTTAATACAAATTTCTACAGTACTTTGAAATAATGAGATCACTTGCCAAAAACATTTATAACACAGTATAATTTTGCAACCGTCCCTTCTCCTCACTTCCTGGATTGTCTGGTCTGCCAACCACATTAAATTGCAGCTGCCGACTTCACCAGTTCCAGCAAAGTATAAATAAAGTTGTACTGTTGCCTTCAACTGTGCTAACTGCCATAAGCTTAGGTGGGTCTTAAACCTACTTCTGGATGCAAAGTGATGATTCCATTCACAAATGCACAGTTTTTGTGTGGATTTCTGCCTGCATGTCAGACTCCATCCACCTCATTAGCAGCCAGAGCATATTGCAGATCTACTTCTGTTTGAACCAGTTGTGCATTACCCAGGAATATGAATTGGACAACAGCAATTTGCATTGATATAGCTACTTTAAATAGTATGATGTTATTGAAGATCTTCAAAAAGCCTGCGGAGCAAAGGAGAGAAAGAGAGAAAAGGAGACAAATTTGAGATTGTTGGTCAAAGAGATTTGGGGAGGAGCATTCCAGGGAGTAGGGTATATTGACTGATGGCTTGGTCACTGATGGTGGAATGGAGAGAGAGGAATAAATAATAGATTAGACACAAAAGAGCCATGATTTCCCATCTGCTTTGACCCTGGCAGAGATTAACATTGATTTTTTTTTTGCTTTACTCCTATTCCTTTTGGCTATCAGAATTTTGGCCTTAGCAAGTCTACATTTTAGCAAAAAAAAGGTTCCCAAGTTTTATTGCTGGTAATTTGAATTGCAAGTTCTTTTTGGTAAAAATATTAAATATATCAGAAACATTAGGCACTGCATTGCACCAATAGGAGGGAAGTCATACAAATTGCAGTTCATCAAGGCACTTTCTGATTTCTTAATTAAATTACTAATCACTTAAATAATGTGCATGCACTGCAGTGGTCAGTTTTATGTTAAGCTTCAATTTAGCTAATGTAGAACTTGATGCTTAAAATTGAATCAGATCGTCTGTCTACTATGGATTGTGTTTATTAAGATAATTAGGAACGAAATGATAAGGATTAAGACCACAAAATAAATCTCCTTTATGTTCTCATCTTCTAATTTATTATTGGATAAATATACAATTTAGTGGACTGAAGGTCATTGCAATCCATCTGCCATTCTGAATGTGGATAGCTATATTAATGCACTCACATTGAAGATAGAGGTTTTTTTTAATAGTTGTGAAATATGTGGGGGATATCCTGCATGTAACTTCAAAACATCAATGCTTAATTAGCTTAATTATAATGTCTTTTTGTGTCTGTCTATTCATATATTAATTCATAAATTCTGCTCTACAACTGGGATTCTGGGATAGTTGTGTGACTTAATTTTTCTCTGAAATGTGTGCATTACTTTTATGGCTGCATGCATGCTATCCCTTTGAGTCCCATTGCACTGTGAAATGCATTCCCAGAAATATTTTTTGCACTGAATTTCGCCCTATTTCTGCCATTTTGTGATGAAGAATATGTGAAATACATGAAATAGAATTGAGTGTGAGAGGAGGAAGTAGTAAAAAAAAAGGCAAGAAATTAAGGTAGGAGCAAAATGAGAAACCATATTTATTTGTGGCTTCAGCAATGATCTGTGCAGGATCAGCCTATAAAACTGGTTGAAATTCTGGAAATGTGTCAGTAAAGGTCTGCTTGTTTGCCTTTATTTTGTGCTGGTTGTACAGCACAGCCAAGTTCAGTTCACAGCATCCTTCACTGAGTCCAGCATATGGCAAGAGGCTGACTGCTAAACCAGTTGGAAATAAGAAGTCTGGACCACACAACCAGATGCTTAAGAAGCTCAACAAGCCACTTAGTTAGAGCAAGGGGGGATTACCACAGCAAACTGGAGAATACAAACATCCAACAGACTCCAGAATATCCACTTTACAATTGGGGCCATCCCTATGGTCTCAGACTACCTCTCTCGCACAGGCTGAAACTTCATACAAACTGCCCAACCCTTAGTATAGCCTTTGGAACACAGGCTGTTTACTTGTACCAAATGGGTATACAGTGATCATAAGTGACAGAGTTAACAGAAGCCAATAGGGAAGAATCATTGCCCCCAGGAACCTCCTGCCCACAGATTGGACACGCATAAAAAAAATTTAATTTTGTTGTTTATTCGTGTGCAATAATTCCACTGGGTGCAAGTGTGGAATGTGAAATTTTAATTCTGTTTCAACAACAACAAAATTACATTTATAGAGCACTTTTCAAGTCGGGAGGACGTCCCAAGGCGCTGGACAGTCAGCGGTCAGGATCCAAGCATGGGGTAGGGGTGAGGAAAGGCAGAGAGATGGGAGGGCGACCGAAGGCACAATCGAAGAGGAGGGACTTGAGACCGGCCTTGAAGGAGGCAAGGGAGGAAGCGAGGTGAAGGGACTGTGGAATGAGTTCCAGAGTGTGGGGGCAGAGAGGCTGAAAGCTCCGCCGCTGATGGTAGGGCGGGTCGGGCGGGAGACATGGAGCAGGCCGAAGCCTGCTGAACGGAGGGAGGGACTAGGTTGGTAGGTTTCAAGTTATAATGATGCTGTTGCCAAGTTAATGTGCCATTTTTATTTTGACTAGGATTGTCTGCTTATGTACCTGCAGATTTATTTGTTAAAAATCTGCTATGTTAATGCATTGGGTATAATGGCTTGTTATAATTTGCTTTGTTTCTTAGAATATAATCTATCTGCATTAGAAGACCTCTTGTTTACCAAAGAGAGCAAGAATCCTAAATCTCAGGAAAAGCCAGCTGGCACTCCAGATGGAAGCTCTGTTTGTTCTGCTCAGGTACCATCAAGACTTAGCACCAGCAATTGGAAAACCAGGCGACAACGTAAAAGCACCCAACGTTATTCTTTGAAGGATGCCAGAAAAACCCAGCTTTCCACATCAGATTCTGAGGTCAATTCTGATGATAAGAGTTCAGTCATGATTAGACAAAGACGACAGCAGACTTTACATCCATTTGTAATGAGCCAGCAAAGAGAAGACTATGGGTCCTCCAGGGGAAGCCTTCTTCCAACTATAAGCGTTGAAGAGAATAGAAAGAGTTTAGAATGTAGTGATCAATCTATTCCTTTACAAGATTTGGATATGGAGGTGTTGACTGACTCAGCAGCATTGTCAATTTTAAATAAGATGGAAAATACTCCATTTGATCTCTGTCATGTTTTGTTGTCTTTATTAAGAAAAGTTTGCAAATCTGACATGGCCTTAAATCACAATCCAGCATTAGCAGCAAGTGTAGTGCCTACATTAACAGAGTTTTTAGGTGGATTTGGGAATTGCTGTAATGGTAATGTACCAGAAAAGGAAGAAGTAGCTCCAGGCTGGACAGAAGAACCGGTAGCCTTGGTTCAGAGAATGCTTTTAAGAACTGTATTGCATCTGATGTCAGTTGATATTAATTGCAGAGATAATATGCCAGATACGCTAAGAAGAAATATTACAGATTTGCTTAGGGTAACATTAAAGATCAAGAGTTGGGTTGAAAAACAACCTGATCCTTTTGCCCCGAGGCCAAAGACAACTCTGCAAGAGGTCAGGGAAGACTTTTCTTTCTCAAAGTCTCGCAACAAAGAATTGCTGGTGCCGGAATTACTTGAAGTGGTTTTACAAATCTTAATTTGTACGCTGCAAACAGCATCCTCAAATCCCTTCTTTTTCAGTCAAGCCATGGACCTCATTCACGAATTTACACAACATCACGGCTTTGAGCTGTTTGAAAGTACGCTGCTTCAAATGGAAAAGTTAGTCACAAAGGATGAACCAAAGTTTAGTGAGGCAGCACAGCATATCAAAACCCTGCTCAATAGTATCATGAAAATAATTAGCACAATCAAAAAAATTAAATCAGAGCAGCTTCATCATTCTGTCTGTACACGCAAGCGACACAGACGATGTGAATATTCTCAGTTCATGCATCACCACAGAGACCTTTCTGGCCTCCCAGTGTCAGCATTCAAGAGTCAGCAGTGTAATAATCCCTTTGAGGAGACATTGGATGGAGAAATATGTTATCCTGAACGTTGTTGCTGCATTGCAGTTTGTGCTCATCAGTGTCTACGTATGTTGCAGAAAGTTACCTTAAACAGCACCAGTTTGTGGATTTTATCAGGTATTCATAATGTGGGAATTTGCTGTTGCATGGACCCAATGTCTGTTATTGCCCCCATGCTTTATACCATAAAATCGCAAACTTTAAAAGCCTATCAGCAGCGCATCTTGAGTATTCTGACTAAGTTGATCCTTGAGCAACTTGGGGGTGGAGAGGTTTCAGAAAAAATTAAACAAGCAAGTTGTAATATCTGCACTGTTGACAGCGGCCAAGTATCAGATACTACAGAAACTCTGCAAGGTGGCCTCACAGACATCAGCCCTCCATCTAACCTTACCAGTCCTATTTATAGATCAGAAGGTATTCTGCCAACTGGAGGATCCCACAACATAATGTGGAAGTGGGAGGCCTTGGAAGCCTATCGAGATCTTCTCTTTATTGATGACGGGCAATTGAGTACACAGGTTGCTGGCCATATATGCCAATTGATCCAAAAAGGAAATGCTGTAGTTAAGTGGGAGCTTTACACACGTATCTTCAATTCTGTCCTTCAAAGGGGAGTGGAACTGTCTCATCACGCACAGCAACTAGGGGTAACGACAGCCTGTACTCATGTGTGTAGCTATCATAGTAAATGCCTGTCTCAAGATGTCCTTCAGCTTCACCTGCACACAATTCCATCACTGTTTAAATCCAGGTTAGTAAATATTGTCCTTTTTTAAATTTTTTAATGGTAACCTATGCAATAACAGTAGATTTTATTTATTTGGTAATTAGATGTCTGTAGCAGAAGCTGAAAGGGGAAATATAAAGATAGTCCATTGGTGCTTCAGGGGAAAAATTATGGAAATGTTTTTATTTTAGCCATGATGACTTATATGAAATGTTTGGGCATGCTCAAGTTACAATGGCTAGCTGGTAGCACCCTTTATTTTTGAATCAGACCATTATCAGACCTCAAGAAAAAAAAATTGGTCACTTCAATCCACGACTGTTTGTGGGATACTGCTGTGTGCAATTGGCTGCTGCGTTTCGCCCACAAATATACAGTCAATTCACTTTACAGTATATTCTGTGAAGCGCTTTGAGACGTCGAGAAGACATGAAAAGTGCTATTATCAAATGCAAGGATTATTATTATTATGGGTTCTAGCTCCATGTTGTGACTTTGAGTTTGTCTTCTTGACTGACACTCCATTGCAGTACTGGGGGAGTGCTGCTTTGTCAAAGGTGTCATGGATGAATTAATAGAAGTCCCATCTACTTGTTTAAGTGGGCGTTAAAGATCTTATGTCACTAATTGAAAACAGAAGGGAGGTTCTCCCAGTGTGCTGGCAACTAATCCTTGAGATGAGATTCATCACTTCTTGGCTGTGTGCAAATTTGGCTGCCATTTAGCCTACGTATGCATAGTTACTACACTTTACAAAAGTTCTGAAGTGCTTTCAAACATTACGATGATATATGATATCAAATGCTGATATAATTAATCACAGCTCCATTAACAAGGACTGCCAATCTTGGGAGATAACATAGAAACACACGAAGCAAGCTCATGTCATTTTGTGCTTGAGTTAAAGGTAGAGTGGGTGAAAACATTAGTTTCTATATATCTGTGCTACATGTGATCTGAGTGCTTGATGTTAATAGTGATAAAAGTAGGGTTTCCATTTGCCTGAAATATTTTGCTTTAGCACAGGTTCTTAAAGCAAAATTGGCACAATGTATGAATCACATAATTTCATATTGAATATTAATTCAATATAAATTTTAAAGAAAATGAAGGCAACAAATGTCTTTTGCTGAATAGGCTGTACCATATTCAGTTTAATGGCTTATTTGAGATTATTATTAGGAAAAATGTATTTTTTTAAAAAAATCTAGAAGATGCATAAAATTAGGCCACTTTGGAGGCATGAAATTGCTACAGTTAAGATAGCTATGAGCGATTTGAAACATTATACAATAAGCTTTTTTTGGAGTTAATGGGAAGATTGGTTTCTGGGAAATAAGCTGTTTTGATCAGAAATAAAGCGAAGTTCAGTAAATGGTGTTTTTGTCAACCGAAGCAAAGAGTTATTGCTGATGTGATGATTTGATAATGGCGTAATTGAGGTAATTACAAAAATTAAGATTTAATTCTGTTGTCAGATTTTAGAAGTTTGAGAATATATGTTCAGTTTTAAGAATTTTAAAAAGGAGAGCCTTAAATGAGTACTTTATATTTAAAATATTCTCTCATCTTTGGCGAAAGAAAAGAATATTATATGGTGGAAAGTACTTTTAACTATAGAGACTAATCATTGGTGTTCTCTTACCCAGAGTGAGTTTGATGATTTTCATGAGTGAGAAAGCCTGTATCCTCAGTGGAAGCTGGCACTTCATATTTGCTAGTATCAGCCAAACCTCAGAAAAATATGATATTAACTGGGTAATTCGGCTTTCTCAGACAGTAAAGAGGCGTGTGTGTGGTCATACCACCTTGATACAGGTTTCTACAATGCGTTTGTCTTTTGAATAAGTGAATTGGTCCCCAAATCTTGGTTTATAAATGGTAAGCAGGGTAAGCAGGGACAAAATAATGAACTTCAAGGCAACAAATTCAAGGTTATTTTCTATTAGGTGTGTTTATTTTATGTTGCATAAATACGAGATTGCATATAAGTAAATAAATTGAAGATACTAATTTAAGATTAATTATTTTTCAGTTCTTTGACAAACTTAATTTTAAAAAAATTAAAATTTGTTTCTTTTCCACAGGGTAGTCAGAGATCTATTTTTGAGCTGCAGTGGATTAAATCAGATGACTGAACTAATTTATCTAGACTCTGTTAGGTCCTGCGCGCTGAAAGTGTTTGAAACCTTGATCCTGTGTCTTGGCGATCAGAAGATTGATGTAACAATGCAAGGTCAGGAAAGAAAAGAAGATGAGGAATCTGTTTTGAATCCCAATGACACTACAGATACCCATCAAAATACCCTGCATAAAATTGAGATGCAGCAAAGTCTGAGTAAGTTTTATGCTGAACTGAAAGAATCGTATCCAAAAAAGAAAAAATCTAAAACTACTGATACTCATCTAAATGTAATAAACTTATTTCTTTGTGTTGCATTTCTGTGCGTCAGTAAAGAGACTGAATCTGATCGTGACTCTGCCAATGACTCTGAAGATACTTCAGGTTATGATAGCACAGCAAGTGAACCTCTGGGTAACCTACTTCCCCACTTATCACCCGACAGTGTTACTTTACCTTCAAAAGAGCAGATAAGACAAGCATCAGATGTATGGTCTGCTTGCCGTTGGATCTACCTGAACAGCGTAGTGTTTCGGAAACAGTTCTATAAACTTGGTGGCCTGGAGGTATCTCGAAGACTGATGGTGATGATTATTCAGAAGTTGTCCAACATAAAGAAAGAAAACAAAAATAATATAGTTACATGTTGTGAAAATCAAAAAGAATTAAATACGGAGTCTTCTAAATCAAGTTCAGTGATTACACAAGATTTGTCAGACGTCAATACTAATGAAGAGTCTTTTAAACCAGAGACTGAAGATATTGAAGAAACAACGATTGCAGGCCAGTTGGATGAGCAAGGAGTTTCACACCGTTTTACTTCTGAAGATGATGTAACAGCCAGAGAGTGTGATCTTCTCAGGGTCCAGGACCAAAGTAAAACATCAGATGAGGAATGGGCACTCCAGAGCATCAGGCTGTTGGAAGCTTTATTAGCCATCTGTCTTCATGCTTGTATTTCTGCTGAGAAAGATTCAGAGTCACCTTTACCGGTACAGTTTTTTATTTAGTTTTTGGTGGGTTTGTGGCATTGCTGACTACACCAATATGCTCACTTCACCTCTTCTACGAAAACTCTATGGCTTGTTCGACTTCCAACTTTCCTCCAATCAGTAAATCTCCCACTCTCAGTTTTCCTCGTCTTCTTAATCTCACTCATCTCCACACCTCCTCTCTCCCCAGGCTGCCAAGACCCTCTATCTGCAGACCATGCAGAACTCTGCAGCCTGTGTCTTCTCCCGGACCATACTCCATCACCCTATCACCCCCATCGTGCTCAGCTTCACTGGCTCCCATTCCCGAGCGATCAAATTCAAGGTCCTCGCATTCAAATCTCACCCTGGCTTCAACCCTCCCTAAATGCACCTTCCTACAATCCTACCAATCCAGCTGCTCCCTCCACTCAGGCTTGCTCCATACCCTCCACCCAATCCAACCCACCATTGGCGGTTTAAATTTCAGGCAGTCTAATCCCGGTCTCTGGATCACCAGGGGAGCCAAGGAAAGATGGGAGTGATAGACTCATGGAGTCTAATGCAGGAGAATACAGGCTACGGAGTTCAAATGTAATCATCACAATACGTTTAAGATGTGTTAAAGCTGGCATTTCAAAAAAAAAAGCCTTGTTGCCCATTCCAGTGTTTGCGTTCTGCATTCAGCTAGGTGTCACAGTCGAGCTCTTCGACAATGGACTTACAATCCAATCTAAGTTAACATTTGTTTAATGTTTCACATTGGGAGAGCATCCCAAGACGCTTGCTTGTAAGATGTGACTAGAACAACCATTGTGAAAATTGCATGCACTTTTTTTTTCAGGACTTTTCTGTGGATGAGCTCCTGATTGAACTGCGAGATCTCCTGGTTCATGCTGCTATTGTTGATTCTCATTTGGCTATGCCTCTCTTTGATTCCTTACAACACGTGTGTTTGGGAGGAAGTTCTATGGATGACTATTCTGCTGAGCAAGAAAGAAAAAAGGTGAGTTAACCTGTATTATATTAATTTTTCATTGCAAACCTGTCAGTTTTCAAATTTGTTACTGTAATTCATTGTGAGTGAATCTAAAATCCTCTTAAATAATTGAATTTTGTAAATACATTTTCTCATTGCGGCATTCCTATGCCAAGAGGACTAATAGCTCATGATTGGAAGGTGTGCACTACCAGCAGAACCTCTTCTACCCCTCCCCCAAATTTGTACCCAAATTCCTGTTATTGTAAACACGAATTAAGTATAATAAGTAATGTGTCCAGAATTTGCCATATACAAAACAAATTTATACTTATAGTAAAGCTCACATACGTTATATCAGTCAGAACCGTAACATTTAATATGACTTACACAAAGTCCAAGTTATAGGTAAACTATCAATAATCTTTCATGCGATTGCGTAATTCATTGCAGCCAGTAAGTGTACATGCAGTTCGTCACTGCAGCTGGTAAGTGCATGCCATGACGTCAAGATTACGCTTCCCACGATTCATTGCATCTTGACCTGTCGCCGTATGCGGACTTATCGGCAAGTATTAGAATAGCATTGAGTCGCAAAAAATTAAGTTCTTCTGTGCATGCAACGACAGGTCAAGACTACGTTTCCCACGATTCAGTGCAGCCATCTGGTAATTGTGCATGCATCAACTGGTCAGGACTTAATTTCCTGCAATTCAATGCAGTCGGTAAGTTGGGGTAATGGAGAATAGGGGAGTGGCGTTACGAGTTAGATGATTAATACAACTAGTGCAAAGAAATCTAGGTGTCTTTGATAGGAAACTGAATGGGACGCGGATGCATGTACAACTTAGGCGATAATGCGATTTATAATTTTTATAATTATACGATTTATAATCGTATTATGTGGAGTCCTGTAGCTTAGTGGGTAGAGCACTCGCCTTACAAGCGAGAGATCTGGTTTCAATTCCAGGCAGGGTGAAATCTTGGGCAAGTTTCTTTACTCCACACGCCTAATAATAATCCCTCAAAAAAACAATAATAAATTGATTATTTCAATCCACGACTGTTTATGGGACACTACTGTGCACAATTGGCTGCCGCGTTTCGCCCACGTATATACAGTCAATTCACTTTACAGTATGTTCTGTGAAGCGCTTTGAGACATCTAGAAGATATGAAAGTGCTATATCAAATGCAAGGATTATTATTATTATAAAGATAAGACTTATGTGAGTTTTACTGTATATAGCGCTTCACGTCAGGAGGATGTCCCAGGGCGTTTAACATTCCTGGCAGAGTATCACAGTGTTATCTCATTCTGCTGACTTCAGTTTACCAAAGGTTAATGTACTGTATCCTCATTAACTGTCAGATCTGGATTTCTCTACATCACATCTTTTTGTTTGCTATTTTTTGTATAAAATGTACATTACTTGTGAGGACAGACTATTATGTAAACACTTGGGAGATAAAATTTAGCTGAAATCAATCATTCTAATGCCCCAGTTGTACTGCATATCAACCTAAGAACAATATGAGTAGGCAGAATTAAGTTATTATGCTGCTCAAGCAAAGCAACAATTTTTGATTATATTACTAACTGTTCTCTGAGCTCCAAGTCAAAACTATAAAGATTGCTTTACCTTGATTGGTGTTCAACCAGAGTATGTGCAAAGGGTTATGAGCCTTCCTCACTGTTTATGCTCAACTGAATCCCACAAAGATTACTTGCAATTCTAGCATTTGTCTTTGGTAACTCTTTATCTTAATAATAATGCATCAGTAGTTTAGAATTGCAGTGTGAAGAATTGCAGTGTGAAGAATGTCATTACCCTCTAAAGAATAGAGACTTTATACCATTTGCAGTTATGTTTCAGATTTTGTGGTTTCAAGTCTAATATACAGACATAACTACACTATTTTCAGTTGGATCATGTGCCTGTTGGTCTTCAACACTGAATTCCTTGGTAGCATTCAAAATTTACACATAGATTCTACAATTTACTATCTATAGGAACGAACAGTAAACTGTCCTGTAAGAAGTTATACAGTAACGTTCTTACAGGACAGTTTGTGTTTAGCCATCTTCAGTATTAGTTTAATATGCAGGAATGTTTGTTGTGACAAATTTTAAAATCGCTAATATCAGTTTGAGTGACTGTTCAGCAACTTCCACATTCCTAGTGTTCTTTCCGAGGCTCACTTAAATGCAGCTGCATCTTACCAACAGGGTGAGATAAGTCTTTTAAAATAAAGATAAGATGAGGCAACATTGTTATGATTTAGGCCAATTGGTTGATACCATTTGTGTAATTGTAACAGCAAGTGAGATAATATTTTTCTCTGCTTCCAAATGTTGTCACTGTGTGTCTATTGTTTTCCCAATTAAATTTAAGTGTTCACACTTCCCTTTCTATTACAATGTTATTTAGGGATATGAAACTTGGCAATATAGTATTCTAAGACTGCATTCTGATGCACCTTCCTACTTTGCTACTTGGAATAACTGTTTCTCCTGGAAACCTGTATTATGCTTCCAGAGATTCCCCTGGTCTCATTCACCTTACCATTGATCTCTCGACATAAGTTCAAGTGTCGTGATTTCTCCTGCTCTTGCAGTGAGAATCAGAGTGAAGAAATTCCCTGCTTTGAAGCCATCTTATTTTCATCATAAGTAATCTAGAACAGTTAGATTTTGCGTATTAAAATCACATCAGTCAGCACCACATGTACCTCATGATTTTAAAGATTTATTTTAAACCTTTCTATTGTGTTACAGCTGCAGAAGGTGAATGGTGAGTCAGTTTTACAACCAAGTGATCTTTCAGAAGAGACTGAAGAACCACAGTGTTACAACATCACTCTTTTTGCAGAAGAGGAAGGTTATGAGGCTGATAGCGAAAGTAACTCAGAGGCTAGTACAGATGACGAAGAAGGTAAATTTGTTGTCAAGTTGAACTTTTTTTTGCAAAGAAGGCTCAAGTATAGCTAATTGTGTTTCTCAAATTTCTGAATTGCTTTAATTATGTGTAGTGAGATTTCAGCTATTCTGCCCCTGCGCCCTGTAACTCCATCCCAGCTTCCTTCCTCCTTGTCTATTCCCTCCCCACCTTTAAAGCCCATGTTAAACCTTTCATTTTGACTGTACTTTCGGTCATATTTCCTACCTGCTTCCACAGCTCCTCCAGCTCGGGCTCCTAGTCAATTCTATGAAGTGCTTGGAGGCATCCTTTCAAGGCCGTGTATAAATTGTTCTTTAAATGCAGCTCTATAGCAAGACTCCAAATCCTGACTGGATAATTTTGGTGTACAAACTTTTTATGCAAATAATCTTCCCTAGTTAAATGTCCAACGCATCTTTTTGTTGTATAATGAGTAATATTGTGTTTTTGTTCTCATGACTTTAGAAATGAAATACTGAAAAGACGAGTTTATTTGTAGTAATGGTTAATTCAGTTATATAGATATATTTACTTGAAAGTAATTGGATACAAGACTAGATGGCATTATATATCATGAAAGGACACTTTGAGGGGTTACCTCAGTGCTGACAGTCTGAGTATTTAACACAGAATAAGATTTTTTTAATGCTCACTCAAGGCTGAAATATTGTTGGTTCAAAGTTATCTTTTTTCTGGGTTTCTAGTGGTTATTTTAAAATATCCTACAAGTACATTAATTCATCAGAATGTTATTATAGGGTGACCTACAAATCTGCCTGAAGTGTTCCACAGTGTCCAAACACTATTTTCCTCTAACCGTATAATTTAAACCGTGTAAGTAGATCTGCTGTTTAGAAAAGTCAATGTCGACAATGCAATAATTTACATTTATATAGCTTCCAAGTCGGGAGTATGTTTCAAAGTGCTTAACTGGGCACCCGAACTGGGGATGGAAGCCAAAGGGGATGGAAGGGTAAGGGAAAGATGTCCGAAAGTGCGGTTCAAGAAGTACGTTTCGAGACTGACCTTGAATGAGGTGAGAGAGGGAATTGGAGTTCCAGAGAGTGCGGGGTAGAATGGTTGAAAGCCCACCTGCCATTTGTGGGATGGATAGGATGGGGGACATGAAGCAGGTAGGCTACTGTTTACTGAGCAAAGGGAGTGGCTGGGCCAGTGGGGTTGAAGGTGGCCATAGAGTAGGGTGACACTGTGGAGAAATTTGAAGGTGAGAACAAGGATCTTGAATTTGATCAGGAGGAGGAGGCTTGCATACTTTTTATGTAGAACAAGTTGGTCTTTAGTTGACTTCTTGCTTCATCTTCAGAAATGGTTGTGTACTGCTCAAATATTTTAGCAACTTTGTGTAAATATTATGATATTAGTACAAGTTTAGGTCCAACGGGTTACATTTAATTTCAATCATAGAATAACAAGTGTTACTAAACTTTTATAGGTAAACACAGCGGTCAGTTTGCACGTGATAAGAGCCCACAAATAGCTATGAGGTGAATAACCAATTCTTTTGGAGAACTGCTTTGGAGAAACTCCCTTCTGCTTTCCAGGGAAACTCCATTCTCTTTCCAAGGGAAGACTTTTTTTTTCTGGCAACAGTTCTCTATATGTGTGGAGCCAGTGTTACAATTGCATTTTCACAAGATTACATGTTATACAATGAGTCACAAAAGTGCAGTATTTATCAATGCCAAACAGTTCATCAAAGACTAGTTTATATAACCAGATGGTCTGAGATCTACTCATGTCAAGTAATCTCAGTGTTTAGCAGATTTAACAACTGAGATTCATTGTCAACAGACAATTTAAATATAATTGAATACCATCATTAATACATATCATTAGATGAAAGTCATTTTGGAGCCCTCCTTTTGAAGTTTCAGGACATCAGTAAATTCAGTGCATTTTTGACAGTGCCCCAATATCAAAGAAGAACTTTAGAATATAGGAAAGCAGAATTCTTCATTCTGCAGTTGATTGATAGCTTTCATGTGGAGAGGCAGCAACTCCAAAGTTTTTTTTCCCCCCCCAACTTGTATTTCATTTTGAGATGTGATACTTTCTACTTCCTACATGAATAGTCTTTCTTTATCAATCTTTTTGAACTTTTGTTACATTCATTTTAAGATACTTTGTCATCCCACTTAATAATATTTGTGCACTTGTGTATTTGTTACTATCTTTGTGTAAATATACTGTTAATTTTGGTTAAAGCATGTGTCAGATCACAATACTTCTAATATAGACTTGGGTATAGCTGGATACTAGGGAACAATATGTTAATTATCTAGGATTATGTTACATCCTGAGAAAAACGCACAATTAAAAGGGGCACACTTGTTACCCAAACGGCACAGTCTCATTGATAGTTTGCTTCATCTGGAGCATAGATTAAAAACGCAATACGTTTGTGACTTTGTGAAATTCTAGAACAATGAAGCACAAAATCAAACAACAGAAGAGCGAGGGACAAACTATTGCTAGACTTGAGGTGGATAGTGTCAGAAATTTCTTTAAACATTTTGAGTTGAGAATAGAACTGCATTTTATCTTGGTCACGTTATGATCGATTGAAGAGGCGATCTCTTGATAGTTGTAAACTAACTGAGACTTGACAACTCCTTGTGTGTGAATGCAGAATTTGAAAGTTGATAGAGAGGTTATTATTCTGATTTTGAAATTACAATTTTAAGTCTTATATTCTTGTAAGTTTTATGTGTACTTGTAATGGTTATGTTTGTATCCTAGAATATTTCAGATGTAATTTTAGTAAAGTAATTGTGTCTTTCAGCTATCAAGTGAACATGAAAAAAAGCATCAATTTTGGGAAAACTATTGAAGGAATCAAATCCGTTAACAGATTTAAATTTAATTTTCTAGGAATTAAATGCTTATGACAGCTGCTTTGATAAATGTGGCATTTATTTCTCCCTAGATCTTTAACTTACACATTTGTTGCAAGTTTAATAGTTACATTTGCTAGTTACATTTTGACAGTTTTGTGTGATTAATTTTAGCCTAAGGCTTGTTATTAAAGCTGTTTAATCATGTATGGCTGTACAGCTGTGAGTTTTGTTGCATCCATTTTATTTCTCCATTTCTAACAAAACATTGAGCAATTCACCACATAGTTTCTACATTTGATGCCTTCTCCTACAATCCCAAATATATTAACCGAGAAAATTACAGAATGCAATCTTTGTTTTTGCTTTTGAAGCAGGTGTGAAGCCAGAAGTTTCATCCTTGGCTCAATCATCTAGTTATTTCTGTAGTACTGCTGAGGGTACCATATCGGGAGAACTAATGTATCCTGAGATTTGTATGTTGGAGCTTAACCTACTGGCTGCCAGCAACCCTAGCCTTGATGTTCTAAATCATGTCTTCAGGAATCTGCTCGAGGTTGTTCAGCGGAGTGAACAAAATGCTGCAGCCATCTACCAACAGGTAAAACTTACTTTTATTTTTTGAAGAAAGATTAGCTTTGTCTGATGGCTCAGGAAGCTTATCCACTGAGCTATAGTCTTCATTATCTTTCCCCCATTTTAGCAAGAATCTTGTGTTTTGTCCTTAAAAAAAACTGGGGGCGGGACAGAGGAGAGGGTAGCCAAAGGCTTATCTGGAAACAACTTCTTATGCTTTACTTTTGTTTACAATTAAGTTTCAATTTCTTGAGAGAGCTGGGTGCTGGAGATGCTTTCTGAACCTCCTGATCAGGAGAGTCTTATTTCCTTATCCAAGCAGCAGAATTCTTCGCAATAATTATTATATTAAATTGGGACCAGTATCCTGCATGTTGATTCTGGTGCTGGTTGATTCTTGATTTAATTCAGGTCCCAGTATTTTTTCAACATCTTTGAGAATTACAGGGAAAAAACTTACTTATTGAATATGAATATGGTTTCATACTATTTTGCTTCCTCATAACATTTTCCTTATTTACAGGGAGCTGTAAAAACTATTCTGGGAGGTTTTCAAAATATATTAAACCAGTCAGAGACTTCTTTAGAAGGTATGTGTAAACTGCAAGCTCTTTCTTTTGCTTGAGTTCTTAATTGCCTTACATGAAAGGTTAACAGTTTGAGAGTATTAATACTGTAGTTTGGAGTGATGTTTAGTTATATAGGTTCTGTTGGGATAATTTTCATTTTGAATTGTTACTTAAATAGCACTTAACTATTACCAATGCCTTACCAATGCCTTAACATCCTTCCTATAGTGTGGTGCCCAGAACTGGGCACAGTGTTCTAACTGAGGCCTAATCAGTGCTTTATATAGGTTAATCATAACCTCCTTACTCTTGTACTCTATCAGGTAGAGTCCTGTAGCTCAGTGGTTAGAGCACTCGCTTTGCAAGTGAGAGACCTGAGTTCAATTCCAGGCAGAGGGCGAAACCTTGGGCAAGTTTCCTTACTCCACACAGAGCCTAATAATAATCCCTCCAAAACAAAACAATAATAAATTGGTCATTTTCAATCTACGACTGTTTGTGGGACACTGCTGTGCGTAATTGGCTGCCGTGTTCGCCCACAAATATACAGTCAATTCACTTTACAGTCTATTCTGTGAAGCGCTTTGAGATGTCCTCTCGACGTGAAAAGCGCTATATCAAATGCAAGGATTGTTATTATTATTACATAATGTACAATATAACCCTATTCTGATGTTTGTACAGAGAGCCAAAGAGTACTCATGGAATTATTGGTGACTTTAATCAGTTCCAGACTGTCCGCAGAAGAATTGTCTGTTCTCATGAGACTATTTTTAGAGAAGAGTCCACCAACTGTAAGTAATCTCTAGATTTTAATGAGGAAGGTTTAAAAGATGATACGAGAGGCAGCACAAATAGTTTGTTTTGGTGGTAAATCATAGAATTGTACAGCACAAAAAGAGGCCATTCGGCTCATCGAGTCTGTGCCGGCTCTTTGAATAGAACAATTAATGTCAATCCTACTTCCCAGCCCTTTCCCCATAACCCTGCAAACCCGTCCTCCTCAAATACCCATCCACCGCGTTTTTAAAAATAGTTATCAAATTGGCCTCGACCACCCTTTCAGGCAATGCGTTCCAGATTCGAACAACTCGCTGCGTGAAAAAATTTCTTCTCACCTCCCATCTGCTTCTTTTAAAGACTATTTTGAATCTGTGACCTCGAGTCACCGACACACCCACCAGTGGAAACAGTTTTTCCCTTTCTAACTGATCAAATCCCCTCATGATTTTGAAGACCTCTATTAGATCTCCTCGTAACCTTCTCTGCTCCAATAAGAATAATCCCAGTCTCTCGAGCCTTTCCTCATAATCAAGGTCCCTCATTCCTGGTACCATCCTCGTAAATCTCCTCTACACCCTTTCCAATGCCTTAACATCCTTCCTATAGTGTGGTGCCCAGAACTGGGCACAGTATTCTAACTGAGGCCTAACCAGTGTTTTATATAGGTTAATCATAACCTCCTGACTCTTGTACTCTGTGCCCCTATTTTTAAAGCCTAGAATCCCATTTGCCCTTTTTACAGCCTTGTCTACCTGTCCTGCCACCTTCAAGGATTTATTTACCTGCACCGCTAGGTCTCTCTGTTCTTTTACCCCCCTTTACCCCCCTTGCCCCACATATCACAGACATCGTCAACCTGTCCCTCTCCTGTGGCTCTGTTCCCATTCCCTTAAAAACTGCCACCATCACCCCCACCTTGAAAAAACCCTCCCTTGATGCATCGACAGCTATCAATCTCTGGCCCATCTCCAACCTCCCCTTCCTGTCCAAGGTCCTGGAACGAGTTGTCGCCTCCCAGCTGCGCTCTTTCCTCTCCACCCTTCAGTCGGGTTTCCGTGCTGTCCATAGCACAGAAACTGCCCTGGTCAAGGTCACCAATGACATCCTGACCATCTGTGACCAGGGCTCCCTCTGCCTCCTCGTCCTCCTCGACCTATCGGCAGCATTCGATACGGTCGACCATGCTATCCTCCTCCACTGCTTGTCCTCCCACCTAAACCTTCAAGGCCCTGTCCTTGAGTGGTTTTGGTCGTACCTCTCCCACCGTCTTCACTTTGTCTCCACTAATGGTTTTTCCTCCGGCCCCCGCACTGTCTCGTGCGGTGTCCCTCAGGGCTCTGTCCTCGGTCCCCTCCTCTTCACCCGCTATATGCTCCCCCTTGGTGACATCATCCGCAGACATGGGGTTAACTCCCACATGTATGCGGATGACACCCAACTCTACCTTTCCTCCTCTACCCTCAACTCCACGACCACCGATGTCCTGACAGCTGCCTGTCCGACATCGAGTCCTGGACGAGAGATAACTTTCTTCAGCTCAACGTGCGTAAAACTGAGGCCCTCCTGATTGGCTCGCGTCAGCGCCTCCGCACCTCAGGCGCTGACAGCATCAGCATCCAAGGCTGCACTCTCCACCTCTCAAAGCCAGTCAGGAACCTCGGCGTTCTGTTCAACCCTGAGCTGTCCTTTCTCCCTCATATCCGCGCCACAACTGGCCGGGCTTTCAGCCCCTAGGCTGTCGAACTCTATCCCCCAGTGCCTTCGCCTTGCCTCCTCCCTTTCCTCCTTCAAGGCCGGTCTCAAGACCTTTCTCTTTGACCGTGCCTTCAGCTCCCCTCTCGACTCTCTACCCCCTCCTCGCTCCCTCCCCTCACTCTGACCATTTCCCCCCTGCTCGGGTCCTGACCCAACTGTACAGCGCCTTGGGACGTCCCCCCGACGTGAAAGGCGCTCAATAGATGGAATCTTGTTGTTGTTAAGATTGTATTACCTAGCCTGTATTGCCTCCCCTCATTCTTTCTACCAAAATGCATTACTTTGCATTTCTCTACATTGAAACTCATCTCCCATGTGTCTGCCCATTTTACCATTCTGTCTATGTCTATGTAAAGCAGAGATTCGATTTCCTAGCACAATTTATTTGTTAACAAATTTCTTTGTTAATGTCCACAGTCCTGGAGACCTGTAGTTCAGTGGTTAGAGCACTCGCCTTGCAAGCGAGACACCTGGGTTCAATTCCAGGCAGGACGAAACCTTGGGCAAGTTTCCTCACTCCACACGCCTAATCATAATCCCTCCAAAACAAAACAATAATAAATTGGTCATTTTCAATCCACGACTGTTTGTGGGACACTGCTGTGCGCAATTGGCTGCCGCGTTTCGCCCACAAATGTACAGTCAATTCACTTTACAGCATATTCTGTGAAGTACTTTGAGACGTCGAAGACGTGAAAAGCGCCATATCAAAATGCAAGGATTATTATTATTATTACAGTTGTAGTAGAATCAGAGATAAATTATTGGTGATCTATAGCTATATTGTTTTAAATATAATGTGAAGTTTATTGTCCTAAAATTGTTACTAGCCTTGTATTCAATGACTACACACTCCAGTTGCACACATGCATAGTAATCGCAAAATATTGTGCATTCACATAAGATTACTGTGGATGTGATTACCCTGCACAGAGGGACGTGGGGGAAGGCCAGTCTCAGACCTAGTAACATTACACACACGCATATAATCTCATGCTTGGCACAACTCATTCATGCGTGCAACTGTTTTTTTGCCATTAGCGCAAAGATAGATCTATTAACAGTGAGCAATTAGAAAGGGAGAGGGGGAGAGTCCAAGATAAAGGGAAAGACAAGGACACACAGAAAGAGATAGAAAGTTAGAGGAACCAGATAGAGAGAATGGGGATGACACAATGTGTTGAAAACTTGGTTATCGCTGTTATTAGAATAATGTTAATGTAGAGTAATATTCTAAAATCTAAAATGTATGATTTAGACTGCTCTATATTTACCATACCAATTACAAAGTCCTTCAAATTCAGCCATTAAGGCAACAACAACAAGATTACATTTGTATAGTGCCTTTCACGTTGGGAGGACGTCCCAAGGCGCTGGACAGTGTACAGAATTTTAGACCCGAGCTGGGGTCAGGGGGGAGAGGGGAGGGGAGTGACAAATGGCATGGTCGAAGAGGAGGGTTTTGAGGCGGGACTTGAAGGAGGCTAAGGAGGGGGCGAGGCGGAGTGATTGGGGGATGGAATTCCAGAGGTTGGGGGCAGAGTGGCTGAAGGCTCTCCCACCAGTGGTGGGGCGGGTGGGTTGGGGGACGTGGAGCAGGCCAGAGCCGGCTGAGCGGAGGGAGCGGGCGGGTTGATAGGGGGTTAGCAGGTCGCAGAGGTAGGGTGGGGCGAGGGCTTTGTAGGTGAGGACCAGGATCTTGAACTGGATCCTTTGAAGGATAGGGAGCCAATGGAATCGGGCGAGAATGGGGCAGATGGGGTCACGGAGTTTGGTGCGGGAGAGGACACCGGCTGCAGAGTTCTGGATTATCTGCAGCCTGTGGAGGGAGGAGTTGGGAAGGCCGACAAGCAGGGAGTTTGCATAGTCGAACCTGGAGGTGATGAAGGCATGAACAAGAGTTTCAGCGGCCTGAGGGGTGAGGTAGTGGCGGAGTCGGGCGATGTTACGGAGGTGAGGGAAGGCAGAGCGGGTCATGGCATGGATGTGGGGAAGAAAAGACAGTTGAGGGTCGAACAAGACACCTCGGTTCCTGACTGGCTTGGTGAGTTGAAGTGTGCAACCATGGAGGTTGATGCTGCCAGAGCCTGAGGCACTGGCGCGAGCCAATCAGGAGGGCCTCAGTCTTGTTCACATTCAACTGTAGGAAATTTGCCCTCATCCATAACTTGAGTGGTCCTGGAGTTGAGGATGGAGGCAGAAAGATAGAGTTGGGTGTCATCCGCATACATATGGAAGTTGACCCCATGTTTGCGGATGATGTCACCAAGGGGGAGCATGTAGATATTGAACAGGAGAGGGCCAAGGACAGAGCCCTGGGGGACACCAGACGTGACAGTGCAGGTGCTGGAGGAAAAACCGTTAAGAAGCAACAAAGTGGAGATGGTGAGAGAGATAGGATTTGATCCAGGCAAGGGCAGGTCCGTGAAGATTAAGTAAAGAGGAGAGGCGGTGTATGAGAATGAAGTGGTCGACAGTGTCGAAGGCGGCAGAGAGGTCGAGGAGGACAAGGAGGCAGAGGGAGCTCTGATCACAGATGTTCAGAATGTCATTAGTGACTTTGAACAGGGCTGTTTCCATGCTGTGGGCAGCGCGGAAGCCGGATTGGAGGGGTTCAAAGAGGGAATGGCGAGAAAGGCACTTAAGTTACATTCACATCCATCATGTTCGGAAGCTACAGAGATAGCGTCTTTGGGCTTTTCTGCTAAACTAAGGGTGATAGTGGGACAAAAATGGAACAGCTGTAGTTGGTACATACCTGAGGATATTGGGAAGCATATGCTAACATTTTACATGTTTTTTGAAGAGTAATTAGGAAAAAATTATCTGAACTTTATGCAGAAGTGACAAAAGGCTGTTGAAGTTCTGTCCAGCTACAGATTTTGATGTGTTAACTGCTAATATGCGTTATACAAAAGCTGCTTATGGTTTAGCATTCACTTATGTTATTCCAAATACATTATCAAATTCTTCACAACCAATTAGTGATTATCCTCCTCTGGATCGGGAGGTGAGCAAATGGGGTCTCTTTGGGGCTGCTCATTTGAAGGTGATCCCTTCACACCCACCCTCGCCTGGCTCCCCATCCCCGGTGGATAGAGTTAAAAATCCTCATCTTCGCTATCAAGGCCCTGCTCCTTTCTACCTCTCCAACCTGCTAATTCTATCTCAACCTGTCCGCTCCCTCCGCTCAGCAAGCTGCGGCCTGCTCCATGTCCCCTGCCCGCCCACCCCACCATCGGCGGTTAATCCTTCAACCACTTTGCCCCTGCCCTCTGGAACACCATCCCACATTCCCTTCTCCTTGCTCCCTCCCTTGCCTCCTTCAAGGCGGGTCTCAAGACCCCCCTCTTCAACCACGCCTTCAGCCACCCTCTCTGCCCTCCACAATCTCTGACACGAACCCCCCTGCTCGGGTCCAAATTCTTGACTGTCCAGGGTCTTGGGATGTCCTCCCAATGTGAAAGGCGTTATACAAATGTAAATTAGTGTGGTATTGTGACAGGACTGGAATATTAGAATTGAATTGATCCTTTATGGTGTTCCTAGTGGGTTATTGCCAGGCTTTGAAGAAGTAGTCATTGGGGCTAGGATTCTTTCCTTTTTTTTGTCAATCGAGTGTCTGACACATAAGGAAACCCATCACCATGCTTAAGAGTATTCAAGTCAAATTGAGAGTTCCATCATCCCACCTATACATGGAAATTCCAGAGATGTTTATTGGAATGAAATTACACTCTCTCTCCTTTGAGCGATGCTTCCAGCTTACCTAATTCCAGAAAGTAATAGGCGCAGGTTGGCAAAAGCCAAGGTTTGTAGACCGCAGAGTGTGTGCTGGGGTACTGCTGGAGCTATTCTTTCCACTTGGTTCTTGATAACCCTGCAGGACAAAGCTGTAACAGATAGGGAGGGTCTATCTGAACAAACAGTGGGAATCTTAGCAGTGGGAAACTTTACAATAGCAGGCTGTATGATTCTAGCTAATTAAACGCTAGCTGTATTCCATGAGACATGTTCATATATAATGTAGGGTGGTCCTATCTGGACAAGCAGTGGGAAAGCCAACACCCACTCTGGGGTCCCCAAGCCTTGGCTCTTGCCAACTTGCGCCTAATAATTTCTGGAATTAGGTAAGCAGGATGCTTCCCTCCAGGCAGAGAGTGCGCATTCCATTCCAACAACCTATCTCTGAAATTTCCATATGTAGGTGGGATGCATAGAATTCTTAGTTTAGTTTTGATGCTTTTAAGTATAGTGATAGGTTTCCAGTTTTGTCATACATCCACCCGGCTGACTGAAAAGCAAAGTGTTTTCTCATAATGCAAACTAAATACTTTTTGAAAGTCTTTTTTTGGTATATTTCAGAAAATACTGCTAGGAGGGATTCTGAAAATTGTGGAAGCAAATGTGGATGCAGTTCCAATGCAGTTTCTCACTTTTCCAATAATACTGAGCCCTAGTGCCTGCAATAATGTTTCAGCTATGCAGAAACTTGGTAGCTCTCCCAGCTGCAAGAGCTCGAACCTTCTGAAGCGGTCGAAATTCCATCACGTCAAAAGAGAGACAAAATCTGAGGGTTACGGTCACCAGTTGGCGTCACCCTGGCATGTGGCCCCACTCCATGTACCTGTTTTGACCAACATATCAGATGGCTTCAGTGTTTCTCTGTGGATGAAAGTAGAAGTTACCAGTAACCTGGAAGGAACAACTGAGAGAGCCAAAAAGCAAAAACGAAATAGGCTAAATATTTTCAGAGGGAGTAGTGTTGCCAGTACTGGTAAGCTGCAAAATTAATTCTCCATTTATTGGGTTTCAAGGTTTTGTTTAGTGGATAGCAGTAGATTGTTAGAACTTTATTACCTGATAATTTCAGTTTTATATGTCAACACCTCACAAATGGAGCTGAGCAAATTCTTATTCTGTAATTGTCATTAGTATCACCCTGAGAGCAAATAAAATAAACTAATTGGTTTATTTTGCCTTGAAAGTGAAGACGAGGATTTTGAATGCGATCCCCTGAGGGATGGGGAGCCAGTGGGGCCGGGTGAGGGTGGGTGTGATGAGGTCATGGAGCCTAGTGTGGGAGAGAACACAAGCTGCAGAGTTCTGGATGATCTGGAGCTTGTGGAGGGAAGAGTTGGGAAAGCCGACAAGCACAGCATTGGCATAGTCGAGCCTGGTTGTAATGAAGGCATACATGAGGCTTTTGGCAGCCTGAGGGGTGAGGCAGTTGCAGAGTCTGGCAATTTTGCGGAGGTGGTGGAAGGCAGAGCAGGTCATGGCAATGAATTAGGTAAAAAAGGACAGTTGAGGGTCGAACAAGATGCCAAGGTTCCTGACTGGCTTGGTGGGGTGGAGTGTGCATCCTTGAATGCTGATGCTGCCAGTGCATGAGGTGCGGAGGTGCTGGCGTGAGCCAATGAGGAGATCCTCGGTCTTGCTGACATTCAACTGTAGAAAGTTGGCTCTCATCCAAGACTTGATGTCTGACTTGCTGTCTGTCAGGACATCAGTGGTCCTGGGGACGAGGGTGGAAGCAGAGAGATAGAGTTGGGTGTCATCTGCATACATGTTGAAGTTGCCAGCTAAAACTAGTACAATAAAGAGCGAGGCTGAACACCAGCAGTGCGCCAGCACCCAAGCCTTCACTCTTGGGGACCTGCACCTAATATTTTCCAGAATGAGGTCACCGGGATACATCTCTCTTGGGTCATTGTGAACTTTATAGAATTATTCATTTTACAGATGGTGAAAAAGCAATGGGCACGGATTGCTATGGTACTCCAAATTCTGATGATAAGTTGGTTGAAGATGGCTGCCTTCATGTGATTTCAATGGGCTCCAAAGTAATGATGATGCAGGTCTGGACTGATTTAACCAAAGGTCGCTTCATCTTTAGGTAAAAGTTTTAACTTTCTACATGAAAAACGTTCTTATTCACACCATCTATTGATTTTAGCAGCAACAATGTTTTTAGGCGTGTGCAACCTTGACTAACTTCAATATTCGCAAAATGAATGAACTGGATTTCACATCAGATGCAATTAAATTTTAATGAAAATAATTTATTTCATGGCAATAAAATCCTCATGAAGAATGTGGAATAAAAGCTTTCAGTAAAGTCACCAGAATAGTCTGCAATCATTGTGTAAACATAGTTCACCTTCATCTAGCTTTTATCAGTTTAATTTACTTGTTTAACGTGATGTAAAGAAAATTTGTAATGTTCAGTAGAATATATGATACAGGGTCTAAAACATCCTATTTATCAGAAGAATTGCAAATGGTGACTCAAACCGATTTCCCTCATACTGATCCACAGGAACTCCTCTCTGACATTAGCTCCTTCCAGAGCGTAGTTCTGACAGATCAGCAGGAGTTGCTATTTACAACTTGTGTTAGTTATATTTTTACCCCAACTAATGCACTTGTGGCACTGACCAAAATTTGCTTGCAAATTCTTTGTTCGTGAATTATTAAAGCCAATTAGATTTGGGGCTAAAATTGTTATCCGATGTTTTATTTTTGCAGTTCAATCAAATGCCAGAAATAGAATAATATGCTTGCATTATATATTATGGTTTTAAAATGTAAAAGGATTTGATATTTTTTCTGTAGAATTTGTATTGATCCAAATGATGACATGAAAGCAGGCCTGCTGGCTCAAGCTGAGTCACAGGAAAATGTGTTAACTCCAGGTAAATGGCAACATTTAGCACTGACCTATGTGCAACAGATGGAGGACAAGAAGAATGCTCGTGGCAAGCTTTTGCTTTGGGTTTCTGGCCAAAGGTATGTTCTTAAACGTTATCTGGAAAGCATTGTAAATATAACTGTTTAACCGTTTTATTGAAACGGATACATGTGAAATAGAGACAAAGGATATATAAAAGTATTTATTAAAAAAAAATGAACTCTTCTGAGTTCCTAATCTGATATGATGCTGTAGGGAAGTGAAACCAAGTGAAATTCAACCACTTCCCCAAAAATAAAAACTGAGTTTGTTACTGAAGTAGCTGGTTGAGGTCATTGTACCTCAGTGACCGGTTTCAAACAGCAACTACTTGCATTTACAAAATGTTTTCACACTTTCTCAAAGTGTTTATCACAGCCTGGCTGACCTTTAGTTTACAGATTACATGCATGGTGTTGCAAGATAAGAGCAAAAAAGAGAAAGGGGAGAAGAGAAATCAGAGGTTGCTATCCTTTTTTTTGCAAACAGGTGGTAAATTAGTTGAATGCTATGAACACTTACCTCGATAGACATTATTTACCAGGAGATATTGCAATAGATAGCATTGCATGGGAGCATTTGGTTAGGTTTTGCTTTCTTCCTACTCCTTAACCCTTTCCTTCTAACATTTGTTAATAGATGAAACCTGAAATATTAGAGGGATTAGCTTCAAGAAACTATTCAATATACCAGAGCTTTTCTGCCTTGAAAGGAGACATTTTAGAGAGGACTTTATAGAGGTATATGGGATGCTAGATGGGATGGGTAAATCCAGGAGGATATTTTCAAATATGCCAAGGCAACAAGGCCGTGAAGTGCAATTTTAGGACAAACGACAAGAAGTATTTCTTTACACTGAGGACAATTAAAAGATTACCAGGAAAAGTATTCAGGCCAGGATATTGGATGCTTTTAAGAAATTCCTTGATGCTGTAATGGTAAGAGGATAAGGTGGTATTCTAAAAGGATGATATCAAATGAACCAAAGGGTATTTTTAATCTGTACGTCTCTCATCTTCCTTAAACTCTGCATACCTTGTACCCATTGGGTCCCTGTCACAGGACAGATTGATTTCAAGATACCCTCACTCACCTACAATTCACTTCATGCTCTAGTACTTCTCTACTCTCCAGCCTGCTCACACGCCACTCCTCTACCTGCCCGCTTTGCTCAGCTGGCTTTGGACTTCCTCACATTCTTCAATCCGTCCGCTCCACCACTATTGGTCATGCCTTCTGCCACTACACTCCAAACCTCTGGAACTCCCTGCCTCAGTCCCTTCGTCTTGCTCATTAATCATTTTCAGATTGCACCTGAATATTTTCCTCTTTGACCGTGCTTACAGTCACCTCCCCTTTCTCCCTGGCTTGGGGTCAAACTGTCATTGTTCAGCTCTCTGAGACTGTGCACTACGTGAAGGACATTATATAATTGCACGTTGTTGAATCTTCTTTCTAAAGATATTTTCCGAGTGTTTATTGATAATAAGATTCTCTAAACTTTAAAAATATTTATCCTTGTTTGAACTTTTCAAATATTTTTATTTTTCAGAAAGTCTGAGGTTGCTTTAGATTACACCCTTCCTCGAAAGACCAGCCTCTCCTCTGACAGTAATAAAACCTTTGCAATGATTGGCCATTGCACGGTTTCTCAAGAAGATACTATCAGATTGGCTGGCAGATGGGATATTGGAAGCTTGCTTCTCTTCAATGGTAACGTTTTAATAAGAATTAACATTTTCTAATTTTTCTGAGAATTGCGCAGTATTTCACCACATCAAACCGATTGACTTCAAGGTTCTCTTTACACCCTAGCACCTTGCTGGTCTGATCTTTTCGTAACTCACTCCTTTGCTCGCCCCCTCTACTTAGCTAACTCAAATCAATCTGCTGTGTGTCCTCTTTCCCCTACCATCAGTGGCAGTTGGTGTCCAAACTGAGTCAATAGTGAATACCGAGCCCCATAACTAGTAGGAGCGATCAATTTAAGATGATAGATTAATCAGTTGTCAGCCTGTTTCAATTGGTAGCTTATCTCATGGTCAGAAGGTTGAGTGTTTAAGTCCGATGTTTGGGATACAACTTTAAACTGAAGTTCCTTCTAACTGTTCAGGTGAAACCCATGACTCTATTTGAAAGAAAAGGGAGTTTCTCCCAGTGTCCTAGCCAACAATCCTCCAGTTTAAAGCAAACCCTTGACTGACTGTCCAGAGCCTTGGGACGTCCTCCCAAAGCAAAAGAGCTATTCAAATGCATTTTTTTGTTGTTAACTTGGTCATTCGTGAGGGCCTTTAAAGCAGTTTTGGATGCTTCTTTGCAGCAAACTGGAACTGCAGCAAAGGCAACGTATGGGTAAGCACAGCACAAAGCTAGGATGGTTATTAGAGAAATAAAACAGGATCAATGACTGGCATCATTCAAAAAGGGAGCCCAACTACACAAGAATGTTGTTCTATTGGCTGAAGTCTCTCATTGGTCATGCCTAGTAGGTTCCTCTGGGCTTGTACCAGTGTTGGTCATATCTGATGTTCTACAACAGACACATCAGGGGTCTGAATCCTTTGGGTCTGGAGAGACTTGTTATGTGGAGTTGGCATCTGATCAGTGGGAGCTGGGTTCCTTGAAAGTGTTCATGGGGCCACCGATTTCATGGGGAATGCCGAAGACCATAAAACATCCTTGTGTTTAAAACTGTCAGGCTTAAATGGAATTTATGAACTAGGCAGCACTGGATGGCAAGTTTCAGGAACCATTCACAGGGTCATTTGGGAAATATTCGATTTCCCATATACCCGGTGTGCCCCTGCATCTGTCCCAATAGGCCATAACAGAGATCCACCTGTACGTAGGATAGAAGAGCTGGCGGCAGGATAGGGACAGATTATAGACCTTAATCCCTCCAAAAAACAAAACAATAATAAATTGGTCATTTTCAATCCACAGCTGTTTGTGGGACACTGCTGTGCGCAATTCACTGCCGCGTTTTGCCCACAAATATACGGTTAATTCACTTATAGCATATTCTGTGAAGCGCTTTGAGACGTCTAGAAGACGTGAAAAGCGCTACATCAAATGCAAGGATTGTTTTATTATTGACCTGATCCATTAGGAGGAGGTAGATTCTGCACTACGGTACTTTGGTAAGCCAACAGATGCAGATGGCTTTAATCCTGAGTTCGTAAAATGTTGCTCTGAAGGTGGGGAGGGGATAGAGAATGGTGAGTATCTTACAGATCCAAGCCAGGAACGTATAAAGTAAAAAACAAAAAAGGTTAGAGTTGACGTTTAGATTCAGGTTCTTCAGCATTTAGACTAGAGTAATTTGTTTTGTAAATCAAGTTTCTAATTATATTAAAGCAACAAGGATAGATTCAGTACACTTATGATTTTGAATAGAAACTGATTGGAAATTTTTTGTTTCATTTCTAAAAAAATTATTGGAACTAAGTTTTATGTTTTATCTTAGGTGCCGCGATAGGACCTGAAGAAGCTTATTATTTGTTTGTCTGTGGGCCTGATTTTACTTCTATTATGCCCTGTAAATATGGCAACTCACAACCAAATTACTCGAAGTATGTTAACGTGGAGATTCTGCAGTGTGATCAAATCAAAGAGTTACTCATGAAACACAAGAAAGTGGATAGTGGACCACTGGTGGTGAGTATAGTACTGATTTCACTGACTGATTAAATGTGATATTGTACAGTGTTTAATATTTATTGTCATAAGCCGTTAACTGCCAATTATTGTCCAAGAATCCTGAGATTAGATCCTGCACTGCAGATGCACTTCAAGGTTATGCAACAGGAAATTGTCTGGTTTGTATATTCGTCAGGTGTGTCACCCTGGCTCAGTTGGTATCACTCTTGCCTCCGAGGCAGAGCTCCACGTCGGTACTTGAAGTCTGATGACATTCCAGTACAGTGCTGATGATCTGCCTGTTCAGGTGGACGTTAAAGATCCCACAGCATTACTGTTGTGTTCAACTACAAATACGCAGTCATTCCACTTCACAGTAAAATTTTGTGAAGTACTTTGCGATGTCCTGACATGAAAGGTGCTATACTGAATTCAAGGATTCTTTATAATAATTATAATAATAATTATTAAAAAAAAAGTTTTCCAAAGTTAGAAAATATAGTTTTTAAACCTTGTGTTAGTTTCCTCCCTTCCCTTTAATTTCCTGAGTTCTGTGCTGTTTCCTGTTGGAAGCTGCTCAGGTGGCTGTGATCTGTGCAAGGAACAAAGACAAAACTATAGATTATTAAAACCTATTTTGCACTTCTACAGACATTACTCATTTTAATTGAACTTTTCTCTAAGGGAATATACTGGTTCACTGCTACTTATTTGGCAGGAAGGATGTTTGTATGAGGGACAGGAGCTTTGTCAGCATTAAATTATGCAAAAATATGTAAACGGTGCTGATAAGGTATATTGAAGAGCGATTGACTTATGAATGCAAAATGTATTTGTTTCCTTCTGTGAAACTGGTTCGCGCCATGCCCTACACCTTTTTAAAATACTTTATTGTAAATTAATATTACATAAAACCAATAACCCTTTTCCTTCTGTCAAATTATAACTAAGTACATTGAAGTATTATTGAATTATCCTTTTTACCTTAGAATTATTCTAAAGTTACAATTTATACCTAATATTTCAGTGTATACATGACTGCAAAACTATATACAATGGTTTCAGGTAAATAACAGTGTATTTTCTTGCAGGAGAGTCTTGCCATTGTTTACAATCCAAGATGTCCTGCTCAGTACACTATCTATGAGCCAGTAATTCGACTCAAAGTTCAAACTAAAACTGTATCATCGCAGAGACCATTCAGCTTGAAAGATGTGCTGAGTAATGTGCTGGAGCCACAGCAACTGAAGACCTTGAAGGCTTCAGAGCACCAAGAACTTCAGCGGATCTTGCATGAAATTGGGGGAACTGGTACATTTATCTTCCTATTTGCCAGAGTAAGGAAATTAACTTTCACTCTGCAATATCATACCAATTCAGTTTTGAAAAAGTGAAATTAGTCTCCAATCTTTAGTAATTTTAGAGGCTTTTTGAGATCTGAAAAAGCAACGAAATGTAGAAATAACTATGTGTCAATCTAGTTTTTTTTAAAAAAGCTATAACAGTCTCCAATCTTCAGGAAAAATTAAAGACTTTCAGGGAGCTGAAAAGGGAAACCAGATGTGCACATAGAAACAAGTTGAATATAGCAAAAATAACTTACCTTCAGTGCATTCTTGGCCACTTTAGTAATCTGTTTTTAGCAAAGATAGATTTAAGCATGGGTAATATATGCAGAGTGTATTAGAATTTAATATTTGGTTGTTTGATGATACTATTTTTTCACTTATGTATTTTCAATACAGTACATGTGACACTTCTCATTCTCCCTGTGTCCGAGCTAACAATCCTCCAGATAAAAAACTGGTTATTTTCTTAATGGCTATTGGACAGGGCTGAGTCAAATTTGCTGCTGCATTCATCTACAAATACAAAGTCACTGAACTTTTCTGTAAATCCTGTGAAGAACTCTTGAGACGTTCTATCAGTGTGATCAAGTGTTAGTTACATCAGAATGCAACGATTGTTATTATAGGAGCATACAAATTCATGGTGCTGAAAAAGACCATTGGGTACATCTCGCACCAATTTTTTAAATATAAATGTACAATAAGTACTGTGTAAAATACTTCAATCTGAACTACTTAATCACATTTCTCTCATACAATATAGTCTCTATTTCTGACATTTTTCCATTTTTAAAATATTTTTTAATCATGTTAAGCATATTATGGCGTTTTGTTTCAGTTAACTATATTCTTAAGGATCTTGAATAATTTAGTAATATCTCCCCTGTACCTAATCTTTAACATGAATATTTCCAGCTTTGATATCCTCACTTCGAATCAGCTAGCTAGTTCCAGTTATAAATTCAGTTGCGCTTTGCTGTACTCCCTCCAATATACTCTGTTTGGAAGATTATAAATAAACCATTTTGCATTTTTATTTTCTTTAGGCTGTTGAGGTTAGTGACTGTGAGAAGACTCAAGCTCTAGCACTGCAGATCGTACTTACTTTAGCTAAGTACAGTCAACAGAGGATTCAAGAAATGGAGAGTTGTCATGGCTATGCTATGATTCATCAAGTGCTAATCAAACCAAAATGTATTGTAGGCTTCCACGTGTTAAAGGTATGAAGCATTCTCTGTTTGCTTAAATGCAGGGCAACCCTGTTATAGTATAGCCATCTCAAACACACAGGTTAAAATGGAGTGTGAAAAAATGACTGACTTCTGGGTAAGCCACTGACATCCTTTCCTGCACACTATGTTATGCACCAATGTGATCATTTCCTTCACAAAGTGATGTCAACAGCAATGTGTAGGTAATTACGTTAGTGATGCTTCCTGTATATAACACAGGAAGTGATGACCTGAAATTCACCCATATATTAATGCGGGAAGGCAGTCATCTCTAGCCAGAAGTGTATTGTGCTTCCAGTAACAGGTCCATATGGCACTCATTTAAAAATGAACCTGTGCTCTTGCAAAATACTGGACAACAAAGTTGCCCTGAATACGTCCTCATGATTATTCAATATAATTTTGTTTAAAATAGCTATTTTAAATGTAGTCTGGATGATATGACTTCGTCATTGGAGCCGGTAAGTGTGCATGTGGTGACGAGTCAAGGCTACGTTTCCTGATTTCAGTGCATCTTACCCGTTGGAGCATGCCCACTTACCAGCAAGCATTGAATCGCAGGAAATGGAAGTTCTTTTGCGCATCAGGCAATGGTTCAAGACTATGTTTCCTGCGATTCATTGCAGCTGGCCGGTAAGTGCACATGGTTGTGGAGTCCTGTAGCTCAGTGGTTAGAGCACTCGCTTTGCAAGTGAGAGACCTGAGTTCAATTCCAGTCAGGGCGAAACCTTGGGCAAGTTTCCTTACTCCACACGCCTAATAATAATCCCTCCAAAAAAACAAAATAATAATAAATTGGTCATTTTCAATCTACGACTGTTTGTGGGACATTGCTGTGCGCAATTGGCTGCCGCGTTCGCCCACAAATATACAGTCAATTCACTTTACAGTGTGTTCTGTGAAGCGCTTTGGGACGTCCTCCCGACGTGAAAAGCGCTATATCAAATGCAAGGATTATTATTATTATTATTATTATTATGGGTTGACAGCTGAACTCAACTTATCTATTTACTTGTTTATCTACTTTGAAGTGAATGTTTTTTAATTCTACATTTTTAGACTCTACTTGATGGATGTTGCAGTGCTCCAGTCCTTAAATTTAATGAACACAAAGATCAATTTGAAATTGACATGGAATCCCATGCTGTGGTCCAGGACGTGATGCTTCTGTCAGAATTACTGTTGGATTGGAAGATCTGGGCTAATGCACAGGTTTGCCTAAAATTTGTGCCTGTGTATTTGTAACTTTTGAAGCATAGCTTCAATCTATATGGTATGCCAATTAGAAATTGAGTGTGCTCCCTTATCTAGTTCAGCATGTTGCTCAGTTCCCATCACGATGGTGAGGGAGGCTCCGATCGTCTGTCCTGACAGTGAACCACGAAATGCTGTCCTCACGACTCATGGACTCTTTAGCACACACTCTTACACCCTCTCACTCCCCTCGCATGCTATTCCCTTTCTCACACTCTCAATTTCTCTCTCTCATTCAATCACCCTCTCTCCCCCCCATCTCTAACCGTCTTCTCCCCATCTCTCCTCTTCTTATCCCCCCACCCCCATTCCTCTTTCTCCCACCCAATCAGCCGCGTGGGTCTCTATCTGTAGCTGCAGGAGCCGACGGTTGGTAAAGGTGCGGTGGTAAGAGCCGCGCTTGACATCCTGACAGACTGCAGCAATGACTGGTATTATTTTCACTCTCCGCACTGCGTCCACCCAACCGCCAGCTCCTGCCACTGCCCTGGAAGGAGGGGAAGTTAAAATGCTGGAAATTGTCTCGGGCCAGATAAAATCACCCATCGGGCCGAATGTGGCCCGCAGACCACCAGTTGGACCACGCTGATCTCGTTTATTCGTAATTTCGTTCTTTAAAGGGAAGGAAAGTCTAGGATCAGTAGTTTCTGATCAAAATTCTCCCTGAACTATATTAAAAAAATGTCTAAAATTATATTATGTTTAAGAAGGTATCCTTGCTTTTACACATCCATGGACCAGTCTTCTCACCTTCTAGGTTTGCACGTAATGGCATAGGTGCTAACTTGATTGCCAACATCCAATTTAGCAGGCTTAGGCATTCTTGGGGCTAATGCAGATCTATATGAACCAAGGAAAGTGCAGTACTAACAAAACACAAAATACTGCAGGTGCTGGTAATCTGAAACAAAAACAGAGTGAGCTGGGAAAACTCAGCAGCTATGGAGAAAGGAAAGTGAGTCAACGTTTCGGTTCCACGACCCTTCATCAGAACAGTGCAGTACTAACTCTGGACCAGAACTTAGGCTGGTCCAAAGTCCACTTCCATTTGAACTAATTAATGTATTTTAGTCATAATGTGAAGAGTTGGCGGCATTGTGTGTATCAATACATTACAGTGAGAATTTTCTAAGTTTATCAAGACCAAAAATGTGTTTATTTTTTTACCAGCGTGGTGTCTGGGAGACTTTAATGGCAGCTCTTGAAGTGCTCATTCGAGTCGATCATCCAGAGCAGATGTTTAATATCAGACAGCTTCTGAAGGCTCAAGTGGTTTATCGATTCCTTTTGACTTGTCAAGTTCTTCAGGTATAAACTATTTCATTAGATTTAAGTGAAACATTTGTAACTTATACAGATTTATCCTAACAAGTGCTGTGTTTTATAGGAATTAAATCTTGGAGCTGGGTGACTTCTGATCTTGAAACTATTACATACTGATTGAATGAATCTCTTCTGACTTTTAAGGGTCAATATTCAGTGATTTTGGTATTTGAATCTGGTGCCTATTGAAGTTAAGCTGCCCACAACAGCAAAATGACAGCTTAATTCATGCTTAAGAATAGTTGAATGAAAAAGGTTGTCAACTGCAATTTGAAGACAGTAAAGAAGGAGCAAGGCAAAGAGATACAGGCAAGGAGTTCCAAAGTTTGAGGGTGTAGTGGGTGAAAGCAAGGCTACTGATGGTGGAGCGGACGAGGGATCTACAGAAAGCCAGAGCTGGCTGAAGTATTCAAAAAATAGAATACTTGTAAAGATAGATTGTTTGGTAAATTGAGATTTTAGAGGACATGAAGAAGAGAGAAATTGGATCACTATAGACTTAATAGGAGATCAGTAGTAACTGGCCAAATAGCCTATTACAGTTCCTTTGTTTCTTTCCCACAGTAACATCCCCTCTCCTTAGCCAACATCAAGATTCATCAAGAAAATAAATTCAGTTATTACAGTTTTTTATTCAAGCAATTAAACAATGTAGATACCATATGAAGTGTACCTTGATCTAGTTTGTTAATCGCAAGATATTAGCATATTGTAAATGGGATCTCATCAACCACAGAGAGGATTCAGGTGATGATGTACAATAACACCACATTCTTGCATATTTATAACTTTATATCTTATTGATATGATAGTAACGGTGTACAGAGATACTTGGTCTATATGTAAGTATTGTACAGCTTCATAGACTTGCATTTTGTGAATTAGAAGTATGTCAAATTCAATTAATGTCAGGTGGGCCTTCTGCCACTCTGCCCCCACCCTCTGGAACTCCAACCCGCAGTCCTTTCGCCTTACCTCCCCTTGCCTCCTTCAATACCCATCTCAAGACCCTCGCCTTTGACCGTGCTTTCAATCACTCTGCTTCGCCCCCCTGCCCTCCACCCTCCCCAATCCCGACCCCCACCCTCAGGTCCGAAATCTGTTTGTCCAGCGCAATGGGACGTCCTCATGACGTAAAAGGTTCTATGCAAATGTAATTTTGCTGTTGCTGTTATAATATATTTGGGTTCTTGTACCTCTCTTTCCCCATCCCTCATTCTCAGGAACATCGAGATGAAAGCCTAACTTCTATTCCTCGGGAGGTATGTCGATCATTTGTGAAGATCATTCAGGAAGTCCTTGGATCTCCACCAGATCTGGAGTTGCTGCAACTGATTTGCAACTTTCTGTTGGCAGTGCATCCTCCCACTAACACTTATGTTTGTCATACTCCACAAGGGTTTTATTTTTCTCTTCATATAGGTGAGTAGAATGCACAATTCCTTTCCCCCCCACCCCCAACCGCTATGACCCTCATCCATCACACCCAGGCTTAACATTGCTAATTCCCCAGCTTTTCTTACGCAGGCTGCAAACTATCCAAAGCTCCTGCACCAGGCTCTGAGAGCTTATCACTCTATCAATGCTCAGCTCCATTGGTTCTCTATCGCCCAATGGATCAATTTCAGTATCCTCATTCTCACCTTCAAATCCCTCCATGGTTTTGCTGCACTCTTTCTCCACCTCCATCTCCACAAACCCAGCCACTGCCTTCGCTCAGCTTCATCTTCCCCGCCCTACATGCCCTACCATCAATCGGTGTGTTTTCACCTTATTGGCCTCTGTTCACTTGAACTTCATCCTTTGGGGAGACTGCACATTGCATTCTAACACGGGAATTGCTAAGTGTAGGTGGTATGCATGGAATTCTGGTTTGGATAATTTTAAGCATGGTGATGGATTTACATATATATGAGACACTAGCTGACCTAAAAAAGTGTAAAGAATTTATATAACATACCATGAAATAATTCTCCTGCCCCAAATTCAAGCAGCAATGTTGCTGGGAAATTGAATGTTATGTTGAAAGTAGAGTCAAAGTCCATTTTTTGTTTAATCCTATTTAGAAGGGAGGCAAATAGGTCCCAGTTGGGGCTGAGCTGGCTGGGCAACAGAATAATGAGTTAATTCTCTTTGGAGGTGTACTTTAATGAGTAGGTTGTTCCTACCTGGACAAACAGCAAGAAGCTTGCGAAACGGTGCTCAATAATAATAATATTTCTTGCATTTGATGTAGCACTTTTCACGTTTTCAAGACATCTCAAAGCGCTTCACAGAATGTACTGTAATGTGAATTGAATGTATATGTTTGGGCGAAACCTGGCAGCCAATTGTGCACAGCAGGGTCCCACAAACAGTTATGGATTGAAGTGACCAAATTATTATTGGGTTTTTTTCTTGAGGGATTATTTTTCATAAATAATCACATAATTGGAGATGTATAGTACATATTAATGGACAGTGTCTAAATGCAAATGGACAAATCAGCATCCATTTCAAAGTTAACTGACAAAACTTGCTAGGACCTTGGCAAGCTATATGGATAATGTTACCTGTACCCCAATTCACACTGTTGGGTATGTATGCCCTGGCTCTCGTGAACCTGCACCTATTACATTTTAGAATTGGTTGAGCAGAATGTATCCCTCTAAGAAAAGAGAGCACATTCCATTCCAGATGTGGGAAAATTTGTATGTGGAACTCAGTCTGCTTTGGATTCTTCTAAGTTTGGTGATGGGTTTCCTCATGTGTCAGACATTTGACTGACCAAATAAAAGTTCTACGATGAATGCACAAAATTACAATCAGATATTTGTAAATCACTGAAGTGAAGTGCAATACAATTTCTAATAAAATTATTTTTGCTTTCAGATGGTAAAATCCTCCAAGAAAAAGTCAAATCAATCACACACATGAGATATTCCAACAGTGGTGGAAAGTCTACTAGAAGTCTTAGCTTTTCATCTATATCTCCATCTGCTTTTGACGCTTTGCCAACTGATGGTAGGAAAATTTTCAGATTAAGTCAGAGCATTGGATATGTTACTAAGTAGTTATGGAATGAATTTGATTTATGTGAATTCCCCACTCTAGGGCTCCAAAAACTGCCCAGCAATACTATGGATTTAATAGATTGCAGGTTCATGTCCATAATTCCTCACAACAACAAACTATATCTGTATAGTGCTTTTCATGTTGGGAGGGTGTCCCAAGGTGCTGGCCAATCAAGGATTTGGACCTGAGCAGGGGGTTGGGATCAGGAGGGGTGGAGGGCAGGGAGGGTTGGGGTAGGATGGTGACTGAAGAAGCGGTTGAAGAGGAAGGTCTTGAGTTAGGCCTTGAAGGAGGCAAGGGAGGGAGCAAGGCGAAGTGATTAAAGGATGAAGTTCCGAAGGGTTCGACACAAAGAAGGTTCCCATCTCTGGTATGCAACTCCTACTCCAGAAATATTAATAGGAGTCCTGTAGATCAGTGGTTAGAACACTCGCCTCGCAAGTGAGAGACCTGGGTTCAATTCCCGGTAAGGACGAAATGTTGGGCAAGTTTCATTACTCCACGCGCCTCTGTTTACCTAGCAGTAAGTAGGAACCCGGTTGTTAGTCGTTTGGCAGATCACTTTTCCAGGGATAATAATCCCTCAAAACGAAATAATAATTTGGTCACTTCAATCCACGACTGTTTGGGGACACTGTTGTGTGCAATTGGCTGCCTCTTTCGCCCACATATATACTGTCAATTCACTTTACAGTATATTTTTTGAAGCACTTTGAGACGTCTAGAAGACGTGAAAAACGCTATATCAACAACAACTTGGATTTATATAGCGCCCTCCACGCCAGACGGCGTCTCAGAGCGCTTCACAGTAACAGATCCCGGGGCCGAAAAAGCGCGGTCGAAAAGAAAGGTCTTCAGCAGGGACCTGAACATAGGAAGAGAGGGGGGNAGGCGAAGGGAGCGAATAAGGGAATTCCAGAGCCTCGGGGCATGGTGGCTGAAGGCACGGCCGCCGATGGTGGAGCGGAGGACTCGGGGGACGAGGAGGAGGCCAGACCCGGAGGAACGAAGGTAACTGGTACTGTTTTGAGGGAAGAGGAGGTCAGAGAGGTAGGGGATGCAGAGGAGTGAGGATCTTGAAGTCAATCATCTCTGGGACAGGCAGCCAGTGCAGTTGGGCAAGGACTGGGGTGATCGGGGAGTGGAGTTTGGTGCGGATGAGGATGCCGGCGGCAGAGTTTTGAAAGATCTGGGTTTTGTGAATGGTAGTGGATGGGAGGCCAGCAAGGAGGGCGTTAGAATAGTCCAATGCAAGGATTATTTATTATTATATTTCTGCAAGTTCCTTTTGCATCACTCTGGAAAATACCATGTGACCTGTTTGAAACAGCAATAGGGGTAGAAATAGTTGTGAGCATTAAACAATTTACTTTAATATATTTTACGTGGACCTTGATCAGCAGACTTTGAATTTGAAAATGAGAGTAACTGAAATAATTTTGAAATGTTAAAGGTCTTTACAAATCCCTATTGCAGTATCTATAATAATAATAATCCTTGCATTTGATATAGCGCTTTTCATGTCTTCTCGACGTCTCAAAGCACTTCACAGAATATACTGTAAAGTGAATTGACCATATATTTGTGGGCGAAACGCGGCAGTCAATTGCGCACAACAGTGTTTCACAAACAGTCATGGATTGAAAATGACCAATTTATTATTGTTTTGTTTTGGAGGGATTATTATTAGGCGTGTGGAGTAAGGAAACTTGCCCAAGGTTTTGCCCTGCCTGGAATTGAACCCAGGTGTCTCGCTTGCAAGGCGAGTGCTCTAACCACTGAGATACAGGACTCCACAATCTTTAATGTTTCTTCAATTGAAGTATAATGGAAATGCATGGTGCAGTGATCATGGGTCACTCTCTAACCGCTGTAAACACATAGATTTGTCTTGTGCTGCTGAATCTTATGGCAGTATTTTCCATTAACAATCTTGTAATAAGCTATCCTTTTAAAAGTCTTTGGCAGCACTATGGATCCCTCATTATGGTACTATTTTAATGTTTTTATATTATACATACTTTGTTTTAAAAAGCGATACCTGGAAGGAATTGAAGACTGGTTCAGTTTTGGAAGGAACATAGTTTCATGTAATTTAATGAAGGAATTAAGAATGAAGATCAGTAGAAAGAATCAAATTTTAAAAAGCAAAACTGCTGGTGAGAATCTCACCTTGATTATTTTACACATTTAGTCTCATCTTGATTATTTTACACATTTAGTTGTGGAGTTAAATAATATAGTACCAATGACATCCGACAGACATTTTGATAGCATTATGGATTCTTCTTGCCTTGAGATATCCAAACTCTGTAAAGCTATTGAGGACCTTTCTCTGACTATTGGTCCCCTGCATTTTGTTTCCTAGAAGACAAAGCACAAGATAATACGTTACACAGTCCACAGGCGAGGCACGAACAACACTCCAAAAGTCTGCCATCCACCCCTTCTACCTCACCACAAATACAAAACCAAAAATTAACCCCAAGAAGAGAACACAGCTTTGATGACTTAAGAGAAGTCTCTGAGTGTGAGTCTGACTCTCGCAATCAAGGGAATCCTCCCAAAATGGACAGCATAGAAACCTCGAAAAGGATGCAAGAGGAGCTATACCTTAGCAGCTGTGAGTCAGCAAAAACCGTGTGCGATTCAGAAAAGGCAACTTCTGCACAAGATGATGCAGTTTGTCCTGTAGGAGAATGCTTGATACCTGCAGTGGAGTCGGTTAACCAAGCAAATATTGTCTCCAATCAAGGTGGTGAACCTGCTTCAGATGATGGCAACAGCATTTTATCTTGTTTGGAATTGGAGTTGAAACAAGAAGGAATGGGAGATGAAGCAATAAATCGCCCAGATAGCCTTAAAGGGCTTCAGACATTCCAAAGGAGTCATAGTAATTTTACTAGTTTGGGATTAGCATTTCCTTCCCAAAATGGATCTCTAGTTATGGCGCGTTGGCCAAATATTTCTGAGAATAATTTGATTCCTGAAGAATGGGAGAGTTTTGGTGTTTCACCAATTTATGAACGACCTTACAATCAAACTGATAATGCTGCAGAAAGGTAAGAATAGAATTTGCCTTTTTTCATGGGAGTGTGCATGCAGTTTGCAATAATTTGGGACTTCTTGTCACCTGCAAAATTTACTATACCCATACTTTGCTATTTAGAAAACAATGGAATTTCCAAGGTGACATGTTGGGCAAAGGAATGACTCTGGCGTTCTTGGTAGTCGAATTCCAGAGCCAGGCAATTCCACAAAACGTAAGGGCACTACGTATGACAGTCCAGCCAGCCTAGCTTTTCGGCAGGGTTTGGAGGGCTCTTCCCACTCAGCTCCCGTTAACTCTGCATAACGGGTAGGATGGTCCTAGCTGGACAAGCAATGCCAGACCAGTAACTGGCGGCAGGGAGTCATCCAACCTAGCTCCTGTTAGCCTGCAAGTCAAAGCTCTAATGAGTAGAGTGGTCATAGCTGGACATGCAGCGGGAAACTTGCCAGACAGCAATATCAGTGGTAAGCTATGCTGTTTTAGCTATTAGACTCCAGCAGTATGCCAATGCACACTCTGGGTCCCCAAGCCTTGGCTCTTGCCAATTTGTGGCAAGAGCCAGGGAGAGAGTATGCATTCTATTCTAATAAATATCTAGCGAACTTCCATATATAGATGGGATGCATGGAGCCATGTTTGGTTTGGATATTCTAAGTAATGAGTCTGCATGTATCAGATACTTGGGTTGACCAAATATAATCATACATTGGGATTTAATTTCTTAAATGGAAATTACAGCATTCAAAATATGGATTCAGATAGAATGATTTGACAATTTCTGCAGTTAGTGATTTCCAATGGTATTTTGTTTGACTTGGCCTTGTGCATTGACACTACACACTTGTTTAGCTCCACTCACTACTTGAGATGCCTGGGTAGAAATTATATATGTCATATATACATATATTATCAGTTTAATGGTTACTATTAAACTACCCAAATAGCTTAAAATGGTAGTAAAATAAGGAAGTAAAGAAATTGGGGAATTAAATTACTTTCTACCTGCTGCAATAGAGAAACGCGAGGATAATGAGAGATTTAATATATGGATCTCTATTACATTTCATGGAATATAAAAGGCAACTGATGGGAGTATTCACATTCTATCTCTTTACGATAAAGATAACATTAATAATTCACTTGTGGCAATTTTTCTCCCACAAGGCTTATGAAGCTGCTCCTGATGAGTGAAATATCTACCTTTTCACTGTCGAGTTATACATATTTGGTGAATACATTTGGTTTGAGGATTATTTCATTTAAATCTTTCATAGATAAGTTTGCTTCATTTTAAGGAATTATTACAGCTTATGTGGGTGCTTCAATATTATCGTTATATTGTGAAGTGCCTATTTTTATTTATGTTTGATGAGTTGCCATAATGAAAGTTATTTCAGCGGGGATGAAGAATTACATTTCTATTTTACCAGACAATTACAGCTGCTTTCACAGTAGAATCACAGAACGTCTCCAAGAAGAAAATAGATGATGTTCTTGCTATTTTATTTACACTCCAGCAGCTGTAATGGTATGTTTGTTGCATATCTGCTTTAGCAAGAGCAGTGCAGTATAAACAAATCAACACAGTTGCCTCCAGAGGTGCTGACTTTCCTGTCCCAAGGTAGATATATAAAAAAGCAACCTTGCGTGGAGTGCATGTTGCTATGATTTTCTGATTAATGGCAATCTGATGGTTAAGCCATTTTGTTGCCAGGAATGCATAGCTGGAAAGACCCAAAAACTAATTTTGATTCTTGACAGTGCATGCAGATTGCATATTGGTCCTCCCACCCCCAGATGTGTTATTGTGCCTGCAAATTAAATGGGTTGAATTCATAGCACCAAAACCTAAAGGGATGCATGGCTGCATCTGATGTATTTTCCAACAAATAATTCTCTGCCATTTCCGGCACCTCCAGTATGATCCAACCACCAAACATATCTTTCCCTCCCCTCTCAGCATTCTGAAGGGACCGGAAATGTTCCATCCATGAATCCCTGGTTCAATCTTCCATCTCTGTCAACAGTTGTTGTCCTCCCCCAGCACCTTCCCTTACCAGCGCAGGAGATGCAATACCTGGCCTTTCACCTCCTCCCTCCCATACGACTCTCCAAGGCCCCAAACACAATTTTCAAGTGAGACAGCGATTTATGTGTACTACCACCAAAGTAGTTTATTGCATTCGCTGCACACAATGTGGTCTCCTCTACAATGGGGAGACCAAACGCAGGTTGAGCAACCGATTTGCCAAACACTTTTGTTCTGTCTGCAAGCACATCCCTGAGCTTCCGGTTTCTTGCCATTTCAACTCTCCCTCCCAATCGCACTCTGACCTCTCCATCCACAGTCTCCTACTGTTCCAATGCACCACAGCGCAAACTCGAGGAACAACACCTTGTCTATCTGCTGGAGACCTTACATCCCTCTGGCCTCAATATTGATTACAATAACTTCAGACAATAACAGCTCACCTTCCCCTACCTTTCTTCTGTGACCATTACCACATCATCTGGGTCCCAGAGACTCCTTTTCTGTCTCTGGTCTGCCTGTTTTGTTGCAGCCCCCCCCCCCACACACACACTTTTTGTTTTACATTATTAACACCTTTTAACCCATCATCCCCTGTCCTCTACCCCATTTTCTCCTTTGTCTTCCTTGCCCTCCATCCCCATTCTCTGTTGGTCCATAGAAGCCTCTCCCTCCCAACATGTCCCAGTTCTGACGAACTCACTTACCTTTCTCCATGGATGCTGCTGAGTGTTCCCAGCGACTTCTGTTTTTGTTTCAGATTTCCAGCATCTGCAGTATTTTATGTTTTGTCTATTGTATTTGTTATTTTTAGTCCCTGCAATATAAAAGTAATAGGAAGTGCTAGTGCAATAAAACAATAAAATACAGCAAACTTACAATAATAGTTGGAGAGGAAGAAATAATTCTAATGCCATCATGTTGTGTAAAGTTGGATGATTAGTGTCTTGTCTAATTTTAAGTTAAATAAAATTCACAAAAACACTGGTAAAACTCAGAATGTTATCTTAATAAAAAGTAATTAAATTGATTCAAATATTTTTGAGGAATAAAATGTTTTGAATGCATTGCTCTTCCATGAGTTTTCTAAGACCTGTGAATCTGCCCATATAGCCTGTTCAGTTTTCACTGTTACAAGTAAACTTGCTGGTACATTCACTTTAAAAGTTATGGTGGAACTTGGCAGTGCATTGTTCCATAAAGTCACTCATACCCTGATTTGTCTTTGAACAAACAGGAAGTCACCTTATTTAAAAACTCAGAATTTTATGAAAACAAGTCCCTGGTATCTGAAGGTTAGGAGCCAATGTTCCCTTCCTCACAATGTGCTGCAAGTTGACATTTTAAGGGAATAGTCCAACTGCAAACACAATTAACGTAATTTGTGACATGGAGGCATTTTCAGGTAAGTTCCTAACTTCATTAACTGATAATGATCTTTGCTTAGCAGTAAAACACAGCTGCTAGCAAATGTAAACTATCTGCTTGCAACATTGTTTTCTTTTACTTGATAGGTAAGGTGGAGCCTGTACTTTTAAATGTATTTGCTCGCTACTAACGTCAGTGTTCCATGTATCTAGATCTGTAACAGAGGACTGCCTGATTCTGATTTGCTGTGGATTATATGACCTTTTGCGAGGGATCCTACTTATTTTGCCAGATCTAATGATACCCGATGTGATGGACAAGTTGATTCACCCTGAAGCACTAATAGTCCTAATCAATCATCCGTCACCACTTATTCAGCAAGGAGTTATTAAAGTAAGAGAATATGGCAGAATGATACATTAAAGAGACATGTTCACAAAGAGCAGTAATATTCCAAGATTATTTAAAAACATTAAAGGGGAATTTTTCAGAATGCAAGTTCTTTTGATAGTAAGTTTGATGGTGTCTGTTAAGGGAAAGTCTGAGCAAACCCCAAATCAAACTTGGGCAGTGCAGAGTTCCTGCTTAACAAACAGATGATTCAAGGTGAAGCCTGACTCTCAGATATATGCAAATTTGAAACAAACACATTAAAAAAAAGCTGATTGTACTCCATGCTTCAATCAAATTGTGTTCTGGTGTTGAACATTCAAATTAGTAGCTATAATGCTGTTCTGTATCTGATGCTTCTGTTCAGTGTTACACACGTTGGCAGTGTTAAACTTTCTTGGGATTTCTCCTTTATTTATCCAAAAGATAAGTTTTAGATTCATAATGAAGGGAAATAGGATTAGGATAGGTGGCTTCCTCCTAATGTGTCAAAGATTTCATTGGTTCTACTGTGCTGGAGGAACTCCTAAAACCCTCTTTCAGTTAAGCTCAGGAGCAGGACTCTAGAAGGATTCACGTTGAGGCCCTGTTTGTACTGGACTCCTTGGGTATAACAGTACAGTACATAATTAGCTGAGTTCTGTAGCGTATTGGTTAGAGCACTCACCTCACATAATTTGTTCACTCAATCCACAACTGTTTGTGGGACGTGCTGTCGAGGGATGGGGGATAAAGGGGTTGGAAGATGACTGAAGGCATGGTCAAAGAGGAAGGTCTTGATACAGTCCTTGAAGAAGAGAAAGGGTGAGCTGAAGGGACTTCGGGATCGAATTCCAGAAGGAGGGGCAGAAAGGCTGAAGGCCAGTCTGAAGATGGTGGCCAGCAGGGAATGTGGAAGCAGACCATTGCTTGCCTAGCGGAAGAAGTAGACAGGTTTGTAAGGTTTGGTCGCAGAGGTAGGGTGAGCCAAAACCTTGGAAGGGTTTAAAAGTGAGAATGAAAATCATGAACCAATCCTTTGACCGATGGGGAGCCAGTGAGAATGGGGTTGATAGGCTCACAGAACTTGATGTGGGAAGGAAGTTAGGTTGTTATTTATTTGTTATGTCTCTTCTTGAAACATAATAAATAATAGCAACCTAACTTTAACGGGTAGATATGCCTCAACTGGCCAGAGTACAGCTTTGTTTATCACTCAAAGTACAAAGAAACTTGCTTGCTAGGTCTTTACTTCAAGTTACTTATCAACAAGATTTCTCTCACTTTCTTTTCATTTTATTAACGTTTGTACATTTTTCACTTCCAGCTGTTGGATGCGTATTTCACCCGAGCGTCAAAGGAACAAAAAGAAAAATTCTTGAAAATTCATGGATTTTCATTGTTGGCAAATCAGTTATATCTTCACCAAGGGACTCAAGAGTTACTAGAGTGCTTCCTTAAAATGCTGTTTGGCCACACAGTTGGTCTGGATGAAGAGTATGTTTTTGTGTTCATTTTGTTTCTGTCTTAACGTCATGAGCAGGGCCAATGGAAAACTTCTCCGCATTTTCCGCTACGACGACGCTTGCCGGCAACAAATCCGCCATAAATTTAGTTCCTGGGCCGCTCACGCTCTTTACCTGATGTCACTGTGGGCAGAGCAGCTCCGGGCATGCATGCACAGTGCAGCGCAAGCAGCAAATGGGCTACACTCGGAGGCCCCATTGTTTTGATTGTCTCTGTGTGTGTCTGTATGTGAGTGTGTCTGTGTCTCTTCTATATGTGTGTGTATTTGAGTGTCTTGATTTCAAGATCCTCATCCTCACCTACAAGGCCATTCACGGCCTTGCTCCCTCCTACCTCTCCAACCTACTATCCCCCTACCTACCTGCCCGTACCCTCCGTTCCTCTGGCTCCGGTCTGCTCCACGTCCCCCGCCCCAACCGCCCTACTATCGGTGGTCGGGCCTTCAGCCTCTCAGCCCCCAGGCTCTGGAACTCCATCCCCCAGTGCCTTCGCCGCCTCCTCCCTTTCCTCCTTCAAGGCCGGTCTCAAAACCTTTCTCTTTGACCGTGCCTTCAGCTCCCCTCTCGACTCTCTTCCTCCTCCTCGCTCCCTCCCTTCCCTCCCCTCACCCTGACCATTTCCCCCCTCCTCTCTCCCTCCCTTCCCTCCCCTCACCCTGACCATTTCCCCCCTGCTCGGGTCATGACCCAACTGTGCAGCGCCTTGGGACGTCCTCCTGACGTGAAAGGCGCTCTATAAATGGAATCTTGTTGTTGTTGTTGTTGTTGTCTCTGTGAATGTTTCTCTGTCTGTCTGTGTGTGTATTTCTCTTTGTGTCTGTGCATGTGTGTGTTTCTCTCTCTGAGAATGTGTCTCACTAATGTGTCTCTGTGTCTGAGTGTGTACCTCTCTGTGTTTGCGTATGTGTGTGTCTCTCTGTGTCTGTGAGTGAGTGTCTCTGTGTCTGTGAGTGAATGTGTGTATTTCTCTCTGTGTCTCTGAATGTGTGTGTATCACTCTCTGTGTCTCTTGAGTGTGTGTGTGTGTCTCTCTCTCTGGGTCTCTGAGTGTGTGTCTTTGTGAATGTGTCTCTCTGTGTCTCTGAGTGTGTGTCTCTCTCTGTATCTGAGTGCGTGTGTTTCTCTGTCTCTGAGTGTATGTGCCTCTCTGTGTCTCTGAGTGTGTGTCGGTCTCTGGGTCTGTGTGCGGTACCGATCCTCCGAGGCAGGAGGTGGTGAGCTCCTGTAGCCTCACTAGCCTCTCCCCGCGAAAAAAAAAGGTCACTCAGTTTTTGTTAAAAAAAGTAATTAAGTTTTTTGCAACAATCTAATGTGTTAATTATTTTTGTTTAGATTTTATCAATAAAGTGAAAAAATGTAAGAGTAAAATGTACCTCAATAGCACCAATCAATCCCGCAATCCCCCCCGCAAATTCCCACAAAATTTAGCAAAGTGCCACCCCCCCCCCCCAATTTCCTGCAAGGTTCGTAAAGTGCTCCGCATTTTTTTTGTGTGCAAAAATGTCCGCACTTTTCTATTGGCCCAGGTCATGAGGCAGGATCCATTTTTAAGATAAAACTTCTTAAGATAAGAAGGTTACTTCAAATTGCAGCTCATGCTAAATGAGTACAATAACCTATTTCCATCTATTCATGTGAATGTTTAAGTAAACTGGAGAATTATTATATGTTAACGGAACTTTACAAGGTAATTGAATCGCTTTAGAAGTTTAGCCGAAAAATTCTTAAGTAATGGCTAGGTGCAGAAATTGTTTCTCTGATTAGAGATTGATCCTTAAGGGCAGATGTCAAAAATTCTGAATTGTGCATGAATGTGCATAAAACATAATTGTAGCAGTAAGGATGAAGCCATTGAAAACAGACAATAGGCAAACTAATCTGAGAATTGCTTTTGAATGTTTTAGCAGTGTTACAGCAGGGTTTGCTTTGATGCCTGACATGTTCACTTAGAAGGATGAGATGGACATTAAGAAATCCATCTGACACACTAGTTTTTTTCTTATCTGAAAATGATATGAAAGTCTTTATTTCATAAGTGATATTCTGCATGAATCCATGTAGTTAAGATGTCGTTTCTGGAAATATTGAAATGAATTATGATTTTAGACAGAATGGCAGAGGCCAGTTTTAAAAAACTCTGGTATGCTGAACTTTCCTGACAGTGTTTGAAGAATATTCATTTGATTACTGCCAGAGGGGGTGGTGTTTTGAACTTGCCATCTCATGGGTTACAAATATACATCTGTTGGCACACAAGTTTAGTTTTATGGAATTGTTTTTTAATGCTTATGACCAACTCTTTCTTGTTTAATGTAGGTTGGATCCAGCAATTATGACTGACATTGATCCATTCCATAAAAGGTGCATTATTCCTATTTTGGGTCTCATTGAAAACTCCCTGTATGAAAATACACTGGTCCACAATACCCTGTGCGTCCTACTTCAGCTTCTGAATGCTTGCTCCAAATTAGCTGACATACTACTTGACAATGGCCTACTCTACGTGCTGTTTAATACTTTAGCAGCACTAAATGGACTAGAGAATGGGTAAGGAAATAGTTAGAAGGAATATACTTGATTGTGAAACCAAGTAATAATCCTGCAATCATAAATTTGTTTGCGAGATTTTTGCAAACAAAGGATGCTGTAAATGTAATGCAACATTTTCACTTTTAAGCGCTTTGGGACGTCCTCCCGACGTGAAAAGCGCTATATCAAATGCAAGGATTATTATTATTATTATTTAATGTGACCACTGCTTATTTGTGAGATTCGGTTGACGATTTGAGAAGTGTGACTTGGGTTAGTGGTTGTGCTGAATTGTTAAGCTAATTTCTTCATTGCTCATTTATTCATTCCGCTGGTTCCGCTACATATGGGCAGAAGTGACTTTGCTATCTATGGGTTAACCCTATCAGTAAGGGTTTCTGATACTTTAAATGTGTCTAGTCACTGTGCCTTTCTGCACCCTCAGCAACACTCTGTCCCTCTGACTGCATCTTCCCTGGTTGTTCCCTAAAATGTTAGTTCATACAATGCAAGCTATCTTGTCCTGTATAATTTTGCTCAGCATGCTGATGGCAGATGTCCGTAGAATAACTGATGAGGAGACTCTGAGGCTTGGGACGACAGATGCTGGAAGGTGTTACTTGGAGTCCGGGTTTGTAAATACACCTCAGATATCCAGGTCTTGCAATCCACCTTGATTGGTGAGGAGAGAGGTAAGTAGCTGCTGCTCAAGCTCAGCACTTCCAGCTGGTGAGAGCATCACTCAGTGGGCAGGGATGTGTTTAGGGTAGTGATCATGTAATGCTCTCAAGTATTTCATGCTGAGCAGTGTTGCTCGCAAGGAAGATCACAAGGAGTTCCTGGTACCTGCTATCGACCTAATGAGGGTTCAAACCTGCACTTGCTGAATGTCAAATGATCAATTAGTGACTATTCTCATGGGGCAGTAAATGAGTGGCACAGTGACAAGAAAAATGTAAAGTATCAGACCAATTAGTGATTATCCTCTTGGGGAGGACTTCCTTGGAGCTGAGTGATGTGCTTGGCAAATGAATATCGGAATCAAGTAAACCCTTTATTGTGGTTTTATGTTGTCTGGTTTCTGAACCAAGTGGATCCACAGTACTTCAGAGTGCTGTTGATGGTAGATCAAACAGCTTGGCTCATTGGCAGACTTGGAAATCCCTGACTGGTCATTGGGGGCCAGGTTTCTTCCCAAAGCCTTAATTGGTAGAGTGGTCCTAGCCGGACAAGCAGCAAGAAGCTTGCCCAACAGCTGCCTTACTGAAAATTATAATTTTCAAAAGTTTAAATTGCTGAATGTATTGTATGTATGTGTAATATGTTATAATCCACTTCAAATCGGTGTTGCTTCTCTATTTGTGGTGGAATGTTTCCAAATATATTATGGGCAAACAGTCCATTTAATATTGTCTGTTCAACCCATGATATCTCATAGAACCATTCAACAGAAAAATCATTTTGTTAATGAAGCAAAGTATAGATTCTAAAGCTTAAAGTGCCTACCACAGTTTTGGGAGAAGAAATTTCACCTGAGTCTGTATTTACTTCATTTTATTAGCATTTCAACTTGCAGAATATGGCAAATTGTTGAATCTAGTGCTTAACTTTGAAGCTGGTTTTCTAAAGTTCTTAAAAACACTTACACAAAATGAATTCAAAGTTAAGACTGAATTCAACAATTTACAAAATTCTGCATGCTCTGGAATGTTGAGAGTAATTCTAGACCTAGCTGAAATTTCTATTGCTAGGTTTGTTTTAAGAATTTAGAAAAGGATATAATTGAGTTTGGACACATATGCTAATGTTCTTTCCTCTAGTAAGAAAGAGAAATTTTGTTTCTGAGTTTGTGTTTTTATTTACAAAAGTAGTTTTGATTTAAATATTTAGAGTAAGGCACTGTGCCTTTCCATTTCCACTGTTGATTTCAGGACTATTGCTGTTCAGACCGACTGCCTGCCAGACATCCGGGATGAGTCTGTAACTTCATTCAGCTGAACGTCAACAAAACTGAAACCATCTTTTTCAGCCGTCGCTAATGCCTTCTTTACCTCTGTCTCTAACTAGTTTCTTGCCTGGCTGCTTGCTCTGGCTAACTGAGCCACTGTATAAACTTGATTTTCAGTTTTCTCTCTTCTCCCCTCCTCCCCCACTAGCTCAACTTTCAGATCCTATATCTAGTCATTGCCCATTTGTTTCCTTCCTCTCTCTGCAACTGAAATCCTCATCCATGCCTTTATCATCTTGGAAGTTAGATATCTCCATTGTTCTACTTGTTGGCTTCCTGAGCTTCACCGCCCACAAACTCCAACCCATCCAAAACTCTGTAGCCTGTATTCACTTCTGCACCAGGCATTGCACACCCATTAACCTCATTATTTGCCAGTCTGCATTGGCTCTTGGTACTCTAGTGGATCAACCAAGATCTTTATCCTGATCTTCAAATTTGTTCATAGTCTCCTCCCTATTTATGCTAACTCTTCCAGCCCTATTCACTTGCCCACTGTCTCCGCTCATCCTATTTTAAGCTACTGCTCATTCGTCACACTCTATCTCCGATCATTGGTGAGAGCCTTCGGCCACTACATCCTAGTTCTGTGGAGCTCTTTCCTAAAATCATTTTATCTTGCTCTTCTCCTTGGCTTCAAACCTATGCCTTTGGTCAGCTTCTCCTCCCTTCCCTCTCAAGATTCTGATTATGCAGCTTTCTGAAATGCTCATCCTACTTGATGTACAAGTTGTAGTTATTATTATAGCTTATTTATAAATAATAGTCTTTGTCTGTCTCAAACACGCACACACACAACTCATCTCTTTCACTACTCACTCACTCCTCTCTCTCTGTCACACACACACACACCCATCTTCCTGCCTTGTAATCCTGTTCGATTGTGAACCGACCTGAAGGGCAAAATACATGAAAATGTTAGGGTGGATGAAGAAAATCACCTGACAAGGACTTTGAGCGTATTGGAAGATTTAAGATTTGTTTAGTCATAGGTCAATATCAGAATCTGTAATCATATCGTTATGATTTCCAAATTAATTATTATTTGTTATAATTCTAAAAATTAAAATTTTTAAATTTGGTTTTGCTATTTTCCTTAATCTTTTCTCTGAAATTTGAAAGGCAGCTCATCGGTTTGCTAAATTTCTGTTATCATTTCCTTTTATTATAGCATCCCAATGAGTGACTACAAGTTGCTGTTATGTGATATTCAGCAGCTCTTAGTAGCAGTTACTATCCATTCCTGCAGCTCCTCAGGTTCACAGTATTTTCGCATAATAGAGGATTTAATCTCGCTGCTTGGGTACCTGCAAACCAGCAAGAACACAAAGACAAAAGGTAGCTTTTGAAAATTCATTCTGTAATGAATTTTGCGGGTGGGGAAGAATTCAATAAACATGTTCAGTACAAATGTTTGTTTGAAAAAGATAAAAGCCTATTTTTGAACAAGGAATTACCCAGAATACTTTTTAAAATTGCCTCCTTTTAATTCTAAATGTATAGTATTTTCAGTGTAATTTTTTCAGTGTAACAGCTTGTGGATCCATTTTAGTAAACAAAGATAAATTTCCTTAATACGATGTCCAGATTGGTTCATCTATTTTATTTATTTAATTTTGATAAACTAATAATGCTTGCATGTTATACAGTGCTATTCATGTTGGGAAGACATTTCAAAGCACTTCACAGGATATAACTGTAAAGTGTAATGATTGCCATTTGTAGCTGAATATAGTGAGTAGGAGAGTACTTTATATTTTTTTCTGTGATTTTAATCGATTCCACTAAGCACTACTAGCACCTTACTAGCAGTCAGTTCACCATCATTCCCCTGCTGCGCGCCTCCTCCCAATCTACCAGTGGCAGGGACGTTTCAGAATGGATTCCTGGCTGAGGAAAATTGGCCAGGAAGACCCAATAATTTTGATTGAAACTTTCTTCCATTCAAGGGGATTGTTTGTTTGAGTTATTAAGAATTTAGTTATGAAGATGATAGTTGCTTACTTGTGCGGGTCTGCAGTATTCCAGGGCACTGCTGATGATAGCACAGTCGGATGGCTCATCGGCAGGACTTGGAAGGGCAGATGAGTCACTGGGGCAGGGAATCATCCAACTCAGCTTCTGTTAGCCCTCCAGCCAAACCCCTAAATTGTAGGGTGGTCCTGCCTGGACAGGCAGTGGGAAAGCTTCCCAGACAGTGATACCAATGGCAGGCTATGTGGTTTTAGCCGGTTAGACTCCAGCAATACCCCAACACGCACTCTTGGGTCCCCAAGCCTTGGCTCTGCGCCTAATACTTTCCAGAATTAGTTAAACAGGATGCGTCCCTCCAGGGAGAGAGTGCGCATTCCATTCCAACAATCTATCTCTGGGATTTCCATGTGTAGGTGGGATGCATGAAATTCTCAGTTTAATTTGGATACTCTTAAAAAGCATGGTTTCCTCTTGTGTCAGACACCTGGCTGAGCAAAAAAAAATTGTGCTCTCAGATGGTCAGGGGCATTTCTCAAGCGCTTGCCAATGCTGAAAGGGCATCGAGCTGGGGATGGGAGTTTGCAATTGCCCATCCCAGGCAAATTTACCATAGAAACTGGGTTTTTTTATTAATTAAATATGTCAATGTAAAATCTCTTGTTACCACTGGAATTTGATTCTGCAACATGCAGTTTGATTTTTCCGTTTCGATTTGGTCCTGGAAATAATCATCATGATTCTGGATCCGGATGTAATCATCATGCATTGGACCAAAATTTCTTGCCTATTGTTTTCAAAAGTGCTCTCCTATGTCTTTCTGCAGATAAATCAACTAAAAGACAATTACTTCAACTTGTGGTCTTAGTTGAGGTGTGCTTGCCATTCTATTTGTGACTAATTCCTCTGTCACAAAATTGGCTTACCCTGGCCAAGGCTCTTTGACTTGATTCACAGTGCTAGTTAAACATTGGAAGTATAAATCATGTAGCTGGTATTCCAGTTCTTCAGGAGCAGATATGGAATTTGGCAATGCATCTATTGCTGGTTAATGGTTCCATGCTAATAAATATCATCACTTAGTATAAGATTTCAACTTTCACATTTGGATGCATGCCAGATCTAGTGTTCCTGCCACTAATGACAGATTATTTATCCTGTGAAATAACCAACAAGCATGGTGAATGTGGTAACTGCAAAAATTGTATACCATACAGGTGAATGTTCTATGCAGATATAATAGCTGTTTATATTAGATCAAGATTTTCACCAACTGCTTCTCAGACAGGAAAACTTGAGAGTCATTTCCCATTAAGGTATCTTTCTTCTGTTAAGGAATGTGCCTTAGTAATCCATCTATTCCTGTGTTCCTTTGTATCTGTATTTTTAATAAATTTCTTTAGAAGATCAATCCTGAGAACAGATTATTGATGAAGGACATTTTTTTCTCAGACCTTTCGAACTCCAGAGCATAGATTAATATCTTTTTTGATCTATTGATGCTACCACCTTTATTACTTTTTCTCTGATGATAACTAGTAATATATAATTCGGCTTGGCAGTTTCTGATTTTAATTGATAAAAATCTGTACCTGTCTATTTTCCGAATTTCTCCAAATCAAGGAAAATAAATTTTCATCATTAAACATCGTATTTTTACATTTTTGTATCATGTTTTGGACTTTAAAGGCTACTCTGTTTGACAAGTTTCCACATATGTCAGGCACCTGGATGATTAAAATAAAAGCCATTTAGATTTATAATCCTTGGGTTGATTTTAAGCTAAAGGAAAACATGGTAAAATTCATAAAGGGAGCATTGAAGATTAAATCTTTCACTTTAAGATCTACCTTGTCACAAAATGTGTATGTACTCCATTTAATCTATAACATAATGTTTCTAACTTTCAAAGGTTACACATTTGACTCTCGATTTTGCATATATGAGCATTATTCTATCATTGTAGATTAATATTTAGGTGATGTAAATTGACACATGGCTATACCTGAAAACAAGAGAATACCAGAATTGTGTCATTCCCTACTAAGCCAAATAAGGCAGAAAGTTTCTTGGTTTGGTTCCAGGACTGTAGTGACATAATTTATCACAGCCAGGAAATGTGTTAGTATATAGTCAGTGATCAACTGGAGTGAAAAACAAGTACCCCAGGGAATGACATCAGAAGTTCTGCATATGCATGGAATAAAACATGGCTTTTTTTAAAGCTAAATGCTGCAATTGAACAATAGGTGATGCTAAAGTGTTGGCACTACTACTTGAATATTGCTCATAAAGCAGTCACAACATTATATAAAAGCATCGTAGGAATAATAATTAACTGTTAATTACAATATCAAGTGTTCTTTGTACTGTATTGATTTTTTGTTAGTTGGACTGTCTGGATTACAAAAATGATGACTGTTTGATTTGGTTCTTATTTAGAAATGGCTGTTGCACTGCAGTTTCGAGTACTTCAGAGCGCCATTGAATTTATAAAGAGCACTGCCAATCAGGATGTCCAGAATCTGAGCAGCTCTTACCATTTGCCTGCAACACAACACCATGCAATTCATCAGAAAAGGAAAAGTATCGCTGGTGAGTATTTTATTTTCTACATTTGTATTGTAAGTCTTCTGGCAAAATATTGGTCACAGGAGCACTATATAACCTTACATTTTCAAAGCAGTAATTGCTATAAATTTATGGAATGTTATTGGATTCTGGTTTATTGGTGTTATACTGAAGTAAGTGATGCGTCTTTCCAAATAATTATTAAATATGTCCTCTACTTTAGGAATCTTAAGCGAAAATTGTAACTATATAGATTTATATGCACACATTTTAGCACAGAAAAAATCAGATAAATTCCTTTATATTCCCTTCCAAATGATAAATGTGACTATACTTCACCTGAACCAAACTTTCCTTTGGGTGGGCAAAATATTTGCTGTGCAATTATTAAAAATAGCTGCAGTGCAGTGCAATCTCTATTTTTGCACCCTATTTTTTTTTCTTCTGCTCGATTCATCCATCTAACCTAGCTCCCTGGAGCTGACTCTGTTAAGTAACTCTGGTAAGTAAGCACAATATGATAGCTGAGTGTTGAGTCTAGTGGGAGGTGAGCAGGGCAGATGCAGTAGAATGGAGATTTGCAGTTAACTAGTAAATAAATGTTTCTTTGCTTTATACATAATGACTTCAATTATATTTTCTCTGGGAGTAAAGACTATATTAAAATAATATGGGTCTTCAATGCACTTATTTTATTCAGTGGAGTCTAATTTTTTGCCAATTTCAATGCTTATTGGGGAAAAGGAAAGAGAGGAGTCTTATCTACCATATTTGCCCGAATCTGTGGTGCAGGTTTTTATTAAAATGTACCTCAAAAGGCAGGGTATATATTGGAATTGATGACTCCTTAGATTGCAGTAGAATTTCAACTGCAAATCTAGAATTTACTTGCTTATTATAGATTTCTTTTTCACAATTATAGATAGAATTGAACACTTCCAATGTGCTAAGGCAATCAATTGATTCAGAATTACATGGCAGTGCTGGATACTGAGCCGTATTCCCCAGATAAAATTAAGCATTGTTCTTATACAAATATATGATCCTCACAGTAGAGGATGCCTTTCCACTTTTCATGTACTGTTGTATACTTTAAGATACAGATTTGACTGCCAATTAAGACACTATATTGGAGTTCTTAAATGTCAGGATTAACTGAAGAAAACAGATGCATTTTCATCTACTATACTAGAAAAGACTAATCTCTCTACATTAAAAATCTCCAGCCTTTTTATGGCCCAAATGTTACCGTAGATATTCAGGTATTTGGTGTCTGCCTTTTAATTAGATTTGTAAGCACTTCTCTCTTTAATTAGTAAACTTAATGTATTATCACCATTATTTTGGATGAATTCAGGTACTTTTGTTCCGACTCTTTTGTGTTCTCTTGATTTGTCTAGTACATGTAAAATAGTTTTATCTTTTGTGAAGTGTTATGTAGACATTAATAAGATCATGATAGAATTGAGCAAATTATTTTCTGTTAGATAAAATTTTGTCACTTTCACTGCAGTGACGTTTAGCACAAATAATCCATTTTAATGCCATTTACAGTTCATAATTGTATGTGAGAGTTACACACACAATGAAATACAAATACAAAACGCATTTCATGAAGATCAATATCCCCTTTAAATGGATGAATAATGTGCTATATCTGTAGAAGTTCTTCAGTATACCTTTTTGTCTAACTTTTACCAGTTTTTGCTACTACTAAAACTGAATTTCCATAAGTTATTTGCCATTTTTGACAAGATAATTGCCTGACATAGTTCAAGGTATGGGTTTTATTTCTATTAAGTGTGAGCCTTTGTCTTCAAACTTGTGTAAGGAACATTTTTAGGAATTGTGTAGCTCATCCCTGTGTGAAATGGTTTATTTGATTTGTACTTGTTTATAACGAAGGTTCAGTTGCAATGAAAGATTCCATAATTCCACGACTGCCAAGACAACATTTCTGCTCGTATGGGCACCTTCCGATGACTTTTTCATTCAACCCAGTAAACCAGGATTCTCCCGTTCAGTCCCCAACTGGATCCACCTCTTATACTTTTCCTACAGAAGCAGGTGCAGTAGTAACCTTCAGCCTTCTGATCAAATAACAGAAACATTTCTTGACACTGAAATGATTTTTGCTTGGAGCAGACACTATGCTGAACAAACAAAATATTCCCTAATATTGTAAACCTAGAACATTACTTACAGTCTAAAAATATTCACAGATCATGAATAATTATTATTATTATATCATGAATAAAGAATGTTTTTAGATGGTGAGTATATTTAGGTTTACTATTGGTCAAATTATTGTTTGACTATAGCTTTTGGTGCACTGGTTTGCTTACAGCTCTTCTGCAATTTAAACTAACTGAAAAACACCACCAGGTATAACAGTGAAGCAGTTTATCCAAAAATTTCTCTGGGCATAGTGCATTCATTGTTAAAAGTAGCAATGTTTTGTAGACTTGAGTTTTTATAATCACTATCATGCCTTGGATCATCTAAAGTGCTTTTTCCCAAATCCTTCAATCCTCATATCTACAATATTCACAAAACAATTGGTGTACTGTTTTCAACTGCTTCTTTTTGTGAAAGTATTTTTGATTTCAAATTTGAAACGTGCTAAATGGACTGAACATGATGACTTAAGTGATAGTGACTGCTAAAATTCACATTCTACAAAAAATACCTCTGTTCCTCTTTTTTGAATGATTAATACTTTCTGTGCCCCATGTGGGGACTTGGTTAATTATTGCTTCAATGCTTCACTATACTGAACTTTATAATTATTGGACAGTCTTTCACAATATATTTGAAACCAGTACCAACATAATAAACTTTCTAGAAAAAGGGATTAGTTTTTAATTATGTAGTTCTCTGTGTTGTCAGGCCCTCGTAGATTTTCAGCTGCTCGGTCGGATAGCTTGCTGATGAGAATGCGATCAGTAGCCAGTGATGAACTCACAGTATTAATGCAGAGGAGGATGAGTCATGAGAACCCTATGAGAGCCACTGAGACTGAGTTCATACAGAGACTGCAACGACTGACTGTTTTATCTGTGAATAGACTGATTTATCAAGGTAAGTGTGTTTATCCCATTTGTCAGCAATATTGTATTTTATATTCATCCCATCTTCATTTCATGAATACAATAGTTTCTGTTGGATTACTGTTCCGATAGAGCCTTCCGTAACCAGTTGCCTTTTTTCATGTATGAACCAATCATAGAATCATAGAATATTACAGCACAGAAGGAGGCCATTCAGCCAATCGTGCCTGTGCCGGCTCTTTGGAAGACCTACCCAATCAGTCCCACTCCCCCGCTCTTTTACCATACCCCTGCAATTTATTCTTTTTCAGGTACCTATCTAATTCCTTTAGAAAGTTGTTACTGAATCTGTTTCCACCACCCTTTCAGGCAGTGCATTCCAGACCGTGAATCTTGGGTTATTTAAATATGGGTAAAATCTGAGTAAAATCCTCTTTACCTAATGTCTAGAAACATGCACTTTCTGTTAGAGAATCACTAAACACAGATCAGAAACAGGAACTATTCTCACCACTTCCCCAAGCTACCCATGGATATTGAAGCCAGTTGTGGCATTGCTATTACTGTCGTGACTGATCACACAGACCAACGTTGAGAACGTTGCTGGTATGAACAGTTCAATGCCATGATATGTACCTTCTCGTTTAGTCTGTTAGGAAACAGTTCAGTGTTTTTCATCTAGAAATGTGTGTCTAGAGATGTTGAGTGGTCCCAACACTATCACAAATTAAATCAAGTATAATTGAGGGACCTTTTTTCTTTGTGTTTTACTAATCATTTAAATGTCAAGGTTGCTTTATCTCCATTCTTCAGTCCAACCAGGCGCCATGTGTATATGTAGTGGGCAGCCTGCTTTGAGATATCAACCAAATCCTTGTTAGGCAAGATATCAATCAGGATGAATAGATTGTTTTTTTTAATTAAATGTCCTTTTTAAAATTACCAATAAAATTTGTGCTATTTTGTGAATATGTTTCAGATCTTGATCCTGGCTTTCTGGATTTATTGAGCACGTCCGAATGTCCACATTATAAAAGACAGCAAGCCTTTCCATCTGAAACCTCAGAAATTTCAGTAGTACAACAGAGCAATAACATGAAAACATTTCAAAAAGAAATGCTGAAATTAATGGTTGAAGGAATTAAAATATCATTGGTGAGTATATTTGTGTATTTTAAAGCTCATACCTCTAGGCTAGCAACCAGTTGTTATACCAAACATTCAACTCAGTTCAATGGTCGATGATCAGAGGTGAAGCCAGATTAAACAAGGATTGTTAAATTAAAGGTGTCGATCGGAAAGTACATCACGCCAAAATGCAGGAAGTGTCTCCAACACAATCTGCTTTTGGAAAGGAGTTCCCACAGATGGATGTGATGTGGAGACGTTCTTTCAGACAGTGATCAGGAGCTGGCATCCTGTCTCTTTATCCTCTTTGCCAACCTGCAGTGCAGAAGTCAATGGTAGCGCTCCTACTGTTGTCCTGGCTATTGGTCTAAGGTCACTTTTACTCAGCATTGGATTGAAGTTCACACAAGTTTCAAACGTAATTTTCTATTCTCTATGGCGTCATAAGGTACTGTTTTTTAAATCACTTAGCGGTCAGCAGGTGGATTTTGAGAATGATGAGCCACTTTAACTGGCTAGTAACTAACAAAACAATCCAAATTGTCAGTGTTAGGATGCAATTAAGTAAATGTTAAGATATAATGTGAAAAAATAGATTTTGAAGCACAAATGTTTCTTTTTAGAAGTGCCGAGTTTGACTTTGATACATAAACTGCTTGTAGCTCAGAGCGATGTAGTTTACTAACGTGTCTCAAGTAATGTACTTCAGTTCTGTGTATTGCTGTGTACTCCTTGAAAGATTCATCGTTTCTTGGCTGCTGATTGATGTACATATATTTTTCAGGGAGTAAGTAGAAGTAATCCTCCAAGGCAACAATGGAAGCGTATGCTTTGGTCCTGCAGAGACACATTCCGGTCACAGTTGGGTCGACTGCTTGTACACATTCTGTGCCCTTCCCGCCCACTGGAGGAGAGAAAAATGGGTTTAGAAATAGTTTATGAACCAAGTTATCAGGAGATTCTGCGGGAGTGCCTTGGTCAAGCTCTGGAGGTATAATGAAATATAATGAAAATCATACAAATTAAAACAGCCCAATGTATGCACTGAGTTGCTGTTGCCAAGTTAAATGTTTAAATTCCTGTTGTGTTAGCAACTCATGGACAGTTTTTTAAATAAAAATATCAGTGCACAACTTTGACATTTGGAAAATGTGTTCAAACATTTAGAACTAAATATTTTCTGTATGCTTTGAATAGATCTTGAGGAGAGAAAGATTAATATAGATCAATACAGATTCTCTGCAATATGTGGATTAAATGATGGGAATTTCTCTGAAGAATATGTGCCAAAAGACAGCCTTTAAGAATTTTTGGTTGGACCTTACATGTAAGATTAATGATGAGAACCCTTTGTTTTGTTCACCTCAGCATGGACCCAAACTGGCATTGTATCTGTACGAGTTAATCCATGATCACAAGGAAGCCTTGTCAAAGGAAGAGCAATCTGCTGCAGGGAATTTTATGACCTCTTTAAAGCTTTGTGGTCACAAGTGCATTCCTCCCAGTGCGCCACCCAAGCCAGATCTTCTTAAAGCAATCAATGAGGTATTGTTATATGTGCACATGAACAATCACAACAGATCTGAAACATGTTTGACACCAGATATATTGGATTATGTGTTGGAATATGGTAACTTTGATCCCCAAGGTGTTTGAAATCATGTTGCATGAATAAAAATGAAAATGGTTAGAAATTGCACTCTGTTAACACTGAGTGTCAGATGCTTTTAGCACAGCACTAATTCTCATCTGATGTGAATTTAGCTTTGTTTTTCCTGGAAATTACTGATAATTGTTATGTAATTTTGTTAAAAAAAACTTAATTTCTTTGTCATTTTGGTTTAATTGCAAATGTGAATTTTGATTGATGCTGTTCAAAATATTTGGGTGGTGTGGGGCGGTTTTCATTCTGCCATGTCTGGTCCTGTTCTCACTCAGGTTTGCAGGAATCACTGGAAGATTTTTCCCTTCATAACCCAGGGTAATGTAACAAATTATGCCCCAGCTGTGATTAGCTATTCCGACATAGACTGAGAAACATATCTGGTCTGAATGACATGATGGTGGTCACTCTATATAGTAGGCCAGGGTGGTACAACTGGTGCCCGACGGCCGATTTCAGCGCCCCCACCATTTTATTTGGCCCGCCTGCTTCCTCCATACCCCGTAAATGTTATGTTTCTGAAAGGGAAACACAAAAATATTGCTCATGTGGCCCGCTGACTTTTCTCAAGTAGGGCATCCAGGCCTGCCCTCAGCAGCTAAAACTTTGGACCACCCTTCCCTAGGCTATTGGGAATCCCTCTGTATTTGCTCCTCGATACAACTTTGAAGAAACTTAAAATCCAAATTTGAAAAAGTTCTCTATTGTAAGTGTAAAACTTGACAAAATTTAAATTTGGAAGTTGAAGATCCCTTGTTCTTTGTTTGACATTGGTAAACGTGAAATTTCCTGCTGATCCTCTGGAACTTCACTGGAATGCCGAATTCAGTTTTAACTCTTGTGAAGTCTGCATCCAAACAAATATCAAAAAGTTCAGCTACAGAACATCCAGGAATTGCTATTTACATTTCATATCTCACAAATTAGACTCCATGGACTGATTTAGCTCAAGTAATGCTGAAAATGTAGGAAGTCTCTAAAGTTTTAGCTTAGTACAATATCCTTAAAAGCCATATGATGCATGGACTGCTTGCAGTGCCTGAAGAATATTATCGAGTAAAAGTTAATATTTGTTTATTTTATTAACTGGAGAGTTTTAAAACAGTTTATTGTAATACACTCTTTGTCTTTTTAGGAGCAAAAGAAGTATGAGAATGAGGAAAGCATAAGTAAAACTGCCTGGGAAAAGAAAATGGCGACTTCTCAACAGAGGTGAGAAGTGCACAAACGTAGAGCTGGCGTCTTCAGGTCCAGCACTCCCTCCCATTGCTTAGGTGCTGAGCAGTACTGTGCTTTAGAAGAGAGAAAATGTATGAAACCTGTTGTTTGTCCTCTGCCTAGAAAGGTAGAGCAGCATTGTCTACAGTTTAAAAACAAATCCTCCCTTAAAATAGATCACATTAAATGACATATAGAAACAGAAAACATATAATTAAAGTTTGATATTGGTTTTGTTTTAATTTTCCAGCCTTCTTCAACGACTAGATACAAAGTCAAAAGATATTTCCAAAATAGCTGCAGAAATCACTCAAAATGTATCTTTTCAGCAAGGCATAGAGAGGAAGAAAGTGATTCAGCACATCAGGGGAACATGCAAAATTGATTTAAGTGCTAGCAGGCACTGGCAAGAGCTTGTTCAGCAGCTAACACACGACAGGTAAGCCTTGGAATAATAATAATGATCCTTACATTTGATTTAGCCTTATCACCTTGTTGAGGCATATCAAAGTGCTTCACAGAACATATTGTACAGTGAATTGACTATTGGGGTGAACCGCGGCAACCAATTACTCACAACTGTGACCCACAAACAGACGTGAATTGAAAATTTTTTAAATTTGGGTGTGATTATTATGTATATGCATAAATGACTTGGCTATTGAGAGCAAAATGTTAAAGTTTGCAGATGACAAAACAGTGAGGAGAATGGTAGCAGACTGCAGGAGGACACAAAGAGTATAAAAGCAACACTAAACCTGCTAAACCTTTATAAGTCACTGGTTAGGCCTCAGCTGGGGTATTGTATCCAATTCTGGGCACCACACTTTAGGAAGGATATCAAGGCCTTGGAGAGGGTGCACAGGAAATCGACCAGAATGGTACTGGGGATGAGGGATTTTAGTTATGTGGAGAGACGAGAAAAGCTGGGATTGTTCTCCTTAGAGCAAAAAGATTAATAAGGGGAGGTGTTCAAAATTATGAGGGGTTTTGATAGAGTAGATAGGGAGAAACTTTCCACTGCCAGGTGGGTCAGTAAACAGGGACATAAATTTAAGATAATTGGCAAGAGGGGAGATTAGGAGAATTTTTTTTAACACAGAAAGTTGTTATGGTCTGGAATGTACTGCCTGAAAGGGTAGTGGAAACAGTTTCAATAACAACTTTCAAAAGGGAATTGGATAGGTATTTGAAGGGGAAAAATTTGCAAAGATATAGGGAAAGAACGGGAAGTGGGACTGATTGGGTAGCTTCTGATTGGGTAGATTGGAAGAGCAGGCACAATGGGCCGAATGGCCTCGTTCTGTGCTGTAATATTCTATGATTCTATGATTCTAATACTCCCAGAAAGCGACCCACCAACCGACTAACAACCGAGTTCCTACTTACTGCTAAGTAAACAGAGGCCTGCCCGGGAATCGAACCCAGGTCCTCTCACTTGTGAGGCGAGTTTGCTAACCACAACACTATGGGATTCCACAGTTACTAAATGTAATTGAAATGAACTTAAGAAAATGTTTATTTTTCAGTACTAAAATTAACTATTTTAGACTGAACACTGGGGTAAAATTTACAACATTTCATAACAGATTTGAAGTGAGAAACATTGAGATTTCAGTCAATAATTACATGTTTCAACTCTGCAAACCCCTTGCAGATTTGGCACAATATATTTCTCTATTTGAGTTTGCAAAAACATTTATGAAAACTTGCTGGCACCATCTTTACTGCAGGAAAGGGCTGTAAACTATGGGGCAGCCCTGATGGTGAAGTGGATAGAGCTGCTGCTTACACTGGAAGCTTGTTGGTTTGAATTGCAGTCCATGTTAAATGTGATGATCTTGGGGAGGCTAAATTGGCCCTAGGATAATGGAGGGAAACCAGGTTCTTGTTCATGATCCCTCTGCAGCATTTTCTGCTGGTATTGGACAGTTTTATTGAGATACCGTATCATTTTAAAGTTGACACCACCCCTGACTACCTACCTAATGCACATTTTATATATAACACTGTATAGTTTGTCCATGGCCACAAATTGTTTCACCTTTTAAAATAAATTAAGCTCAGACAACATTAATCAATTGCTGATTGATGGCAAAGGGAAATATTTAATTTGGTAGCTGTGACCAATAGAACTGTTGAAAGTATTTGTTGAAGAAACTCAGTGAAGGTATTGGCATGGAATTTTGAAAGTTGCAGAAAGATGCAACATTTTGCAGGAAGGCTTGATGTTCTAATGAGATTGGTGCCAGAATGCAGCATTTGCTTTGGAGCCTGGCAGATAACTGGTAAATGCCATTTAACATTGAAAATCGTAAGGCCTTTGATATTGTAATAGCAGACATAGGGTACAATTTCCTGAGCATTCAATACAAAGTTACTTAAGATGGTTTATGGTGGTCACCAACTATCATTTTGGCTCATTTGATCTTTCATTTAATTTAATCTTTTAATTTAATCCTGGAAGGCACTTAAGCAAACCAATAATCAGAGAAATTAATAGTTACCAGTCAAGCATGTGAACAATCTGATATGAGGTTCTTAGTTTCTGTAAGTTGCATGGTAGAAACTGATTGAAAAAAGGGCGACCCGACAGAACTAATTAGTCTAGGTTCACAGAGTTGGAAATGGTCTTTTTAGTGAAAAAGGGCCATGCCTAGAAATAAAGCAATATTTGGCACATGTTAATTCCACAGACCTACACACCAGAAAGAGAAGCCCCCAGGGGTTGAATGCCAACTAGGAACCCAGTGTGAGGTCTTTAAACCCATTGTGAATAGTAAGCATGATGAGTAACTGGTGAAGCCAATTGAAGTCCAATAAAGAGGTCAGGATTGTTTGAAGTAAAGACTGTTAAACAGTTCATTTTAAATGCCGGAGGTGTCAAGGTAGCAGATTTTCATTAATAATTTGTTTCAAAATAAATGCTTAGTGTAACTATGATTCCCCCTAAAGTAAGCTTTGCAGTCAAAAATCAAATGCCTGCTTTTATAAATGACAATAATAATCTTTGCATTTGATATAACGCCTTATCAAGTCTTCGAGACGTCTCAAAGCACTTCACAGGATATAAAGTTGTAAAGTTGACACAAGAGTAAAGTTTAGTGACTTACTATAAGAAATATATTGCAAATCCATGCAACTATACCCTAATTTGAGTGATTTGTAACCATGTTTCCAGAAATTGAGCTGCGTAAAAATGAGTTTGTACAGGGTTGGAAGCTTTCATTTGAAATCAGTATACATCACTTTTTTATGATTGTATTTCTAGGGCTATATGGTACGATCCAGTATCTTACCCAACATCATGGCAGCTGGATCCAACAGAAGGTCCTAATAGGGAACGTCGACGTTTGCAAAGATGTTACTTGACTATTCCCAATAAATACCTTCTTAAAGACAGGCGGAAACCAGATGGTAAAATGTGTGATGTATTAATCACTTGTTGAAATTTCTGTTTGTTCGGGATGTTCTTATTTATTTTCTTTCTTTCAGAGCCACCTAAGCAACCTTTATCCTATTTATTTGAAGATAAAACACATTCTTCTTTTTCGTCAACTGTGAAGGACAAAGCAACAAGTGAATCGATCAGGTAATTTTGTCAGATGTCAAATAATTAAAAAAGTGCTGCCAGTGATTATTTGCAATTCCAACTCGATTGGTTGTTCGATATATTTTTCCGTTATTGCCAAGGATTAAAACGTTCAGGAGAACATAAGAAAAGTATAACATGAGGCAGCTCATCAAGTTTGTTCTACATCTTGATCTGATGACCAAGAAGCAGTGATGACTTTGCTTATTCTTTTGTAAAGATGATTCTATAACGTGTTCTACTCTGGAAAGCTTTTCTGTAATCCTTCCATCTCACTCCCCCTCCACCCCCCTCTCTTTTCAAAACTGTGTTTTCAGCTACCTCCTCCTCACTCCTATTTCTCTAACAGCTCGGACTCCCATTTAGATTTTCTGAAGCGCTTTGTGACCTTCTAAATAAAAAGTGCTATATAAGTGTAACTTGTGTGTATGTGTGTGTCTCTTTTCCTCTCTATTTTGTACTTAACTTCTGGAAGCCACTTCCACTTCCCAATGAAACACACAATAGGCTTTGCCTTAATAATAATAATAATAATCCTTGCATTTGATATAGCGCTTTTCACGTCGGGAGGACGTCCCAAAGCGCTTCACAGAACACACTGTAAAGTGAATTGACTGTATATTTGTGGGCGAACGCGGCAGCCAATTGCGCACAGCAATGTCCCACAAACAATCGTAGATTGAAAATGACCAATTTATTATTGTTTTTGGTTTTGGAGGGATTATTATTAGGGCTCTGTGTGGAGTAAGGAAACTTGCCCAAGGTTTCGCCCTCTGCCTGGAATTGAACTCAGGTCTCTCACTTGCAAAGCGAGTGCTCTAACCACTGAGCTACAGGACTTACTTGACTGGGTATCCCAAACAGCTCTGTGTGTGTGTGTTAAAAAAAATTCACTTAAGCTTTCCTTTCACTCTTTTGTGACTCTTATAACTATAGCCCCTAGTTACTCATTCCCCTGCAAGTGGAAGTAGCTTCTCCCTATTTACCCTGTCAAACCACTCAACATTTTGCTATACCGCTTAACAGGTTTCCCCTCTCAACCTTCTCTTCTCCATTGAAAATAGACCTAATTTCTCTCAACTCTCATCATAACCTGGGCCAATAGAAAAGTTTGGCTGCAAGTTCCACGGTGCTGGGCCTCTGTGTGCTGCAGTCCACTGTTAACGCTACTGTGGTTGGAGCAGCTGCGGTGCAAATGGGAAATTGGCTTTGTCACCTCGAGGCCCCATTGTTGAGATTATCTGTGTGTCTCTCCTCTGTGTGTGTGTGTGTTTGAGTGTGTGTGTCAGTCACTCTCCTCTGTGTGTGTGTGTGTGTGTGGGTGTGAGTGTCTCCTCTATGTATGTGTCTGAGTGTGTCTCTCTCTGACTTGAGTGTCTCTCTGTCTCTGTGAGTGTGTGTCTCTCTGTGTTTGTGAGAATGTGTCTGTGAGTGAGTGCCTCTCTGTGAACTCCAGTTTCAATTTGTACAAACTTTGCATTATTGCTATATTATTGTACTCTATGCTGCTATGTATTAACTTACTTTGTGCTTTTTTCCGTAGATCCACTCGAGCATGTATCAGTGTTGCACCTTCTCGAGAGACATGTGGTGAACTTCTTTTAGGTTAGTTGAAGTTGCAGAGTGCTTTACCACAATTTGTTGCTAGAACTGTGAAGTGTGAATATTAGTTGGGTAAGAAACTGTTTGATAAAATCATAATATATTTCTATTGTCTTTCAGGAGGGTCGGGCATGTACTTTGTTGAGGAGAGTGTTACTGATTCCTTTGAAAATCCACAAAATGCGTCATCAAACCATTGGGTTTGTATTTCAATATGTTAATCTAACTTGTGCTTTCTCCTAAACCTTTTTTCTGTTGTATTGAAAACTTAATTAAGTCTAGAACTTTAAATGTAATCATTCATTTAAATTTATTTCATTATTACTATAAGAAATCTAGTAATTCAAACTTGTAATGAAGTGCTTCCAAAATGGTATTTGTGAAGAGTTGAATTTCTGTAATTCAGAGTACTACAGTGGAAACTGAACCAGCATCATTTTCTTGGACGTATGAAGAAATTAAGGAGGTTCACAAACGATGGTGGCAGCTGAGAGACAAAGCGCTAGAAATTTTCTTAACTAATGGCAGAACTCTTCTTTTAGCATTTCAAGATACAAAGGTATTCTATGAACTGAAGTTTTTAATAGTTTAATTTTCTAAATAGACGTGCAATAAAGGAGGGAGGGAAGCTTGGTAATGTTTTGTTTAGGACACCTCCTTTCAATACTGTAAATTATGTGCGATAATTAAGATTGTGTATACATTTACATTTCTAAAGGATATTAGAAATCTACGTCGACTCTACATACTGTTCACAATAGAAACACTTATCCAGCTCAACATTTTTCAACTGACACATGGTAGAATCCCGGTGTAACACGGTTTAGTGCTATACACTCACAAGGAAGTGACGTGGCAGTGACTCAGAAGTCAGCCATTGTGTCTTTTCAGAAGCCGCATGACATTTTCAAGGGACGGTTGGGATGTTATCTCGACGTGAAAGGCGCTATATAGATGCAATTTGTTGTTGTTGAGCAGGACATCTTTCTATCTCTTGTGCCATGAATTTGGAAGTACACACACCATCTTATGGAGCGAGTTGGAATTTTATGCCTCCCCCCAACTACCATGTATAACAGGGCTCCACTGTATTTGATATTTCCATAAAAATCATTCTAGAACTTTTTCACTCTTCAGTTTTACATTTCCTTCATACATTCCAAAGAATCCTAAATCATTCACCACAAAATAGCCATGCATTAAAATTTCTGGGAGATAGATTTACGACTTTACAATTAAATCTGTTTTCCTAATGTTGCTGTGTTGTAAGTTATTTAAGTAAGAATGTAAAGATTACAACTTGATTGGCTATTCATGTAACTGATTGATTTTTTTTTAACAAAAACATAGGTTCGTGATGATGTTCACCACAGCATCCTAACTTGCAGTCTACCAAATTTATTGGAGTATGGGAACATTTCAGCTCTGACCCATTTGTGGAGCACAGGACAGATAACAAATTTTGAGTATTTGACTCATCTAAACAAGCATGCAGGTCGCTCCTTTAATGACCTCATGCAGTATCCAGTTTTTCCTTTCATACTGAGTGACTATTCCAGTGAAACACTGGACTTGCATGAGCACACTATATACAGGTAAGCTTTTTTTTAAAAAATGTATTTTATTATATACAAAAAAAGAACAGAAGTTAACAATAGCATGTAAACAAGTACGCATAGTTACAAATATGGACCTACACCAGAAAAAAAACAAGATACAGTAATGGATTAACTATGTATTTTAGAGAATTAAAAGGATAATGAAATTTAACAACTTCTTGTTTGATTAAACCATAATTCAACAGGAAATGAAAGAATTATGTACTTTTTTTTATTTGCGAGATAAATCTCGTCTAGCTACTGATGTTATGTTGTACACCCGGAGCTTGCCATTATTGGGAATTGGTACCTGTGATATTTCATTGTATTCATTTTCTTGATAGATATGTTCAATCTTTTCAGAAATCTTCTGAAACCGATTGCAGTACAATCTAAAGAAAAAGAAGATCGTTATGTAGAAAACTATAAGGTAATACCAGAATGAGTCCTTCCTCCCCTACATCCGGTCCCTGACCAGGACCGCCTTCCTCCACCACATTGCCTGCCACTGACCATAACTTACCCCAAATGCAGCCGAAACCATCATGCATGTTTGTCACCTCCCGCCTGGATTAATCAAACTCACTCACCGGTCTCCTCAGCTCCACTATTCAAAAAATACAATTCATTCAGAACTCGGCCGCCCACATACTTACCCGGACCAAACTGTACCCACATTTCACCAGTTGTGGCCAGGCTCCACTGGCTCCCTGTCACCGAACAGATCGACTTCTAGATCCTCATACTCGTGTTCAAATCCCTTCACTCTCTGGCGGCTGCCTACCTCTGTGATCTCCTTACTCCCCAATCCACCACCTGGCGCCTCTGCTCGACTGGCACTGATCTCCTGCTCATCCCTCGCACCCTCTGCCCCACCATTAGAGGTCGTGCTTTCAGCCACTACACCGCAAAACTCTGGAACACTCTCCCTCAATACCCGGCCTTGCCCCATCTCTCCCCTTTTTCAAGTCCCCCCTGAAAATCTTCCTCTTCGACCGTGCTTACAGCCACCTCCCCCCCGGCCTCAGTGTTTGGCTCCGCCACTGTTAAGCGGTCTTAGACACTATATAAGTGCAAGTTGTTGTTGAGTCTTGTAATATTTGAAATAAAAAGATTACAATCTTCTTAATACATTATATTTTGAGAATACTGCAAGTTTAAATATTTTAGTGAATTAGGTGCTAGTCTGTAAAAAAAAAAACAACAACAACATTTTGAGGTTAACATAATCAAATCGCTATGGACATTGAATAATTTTTTNCAGAATCTGCTGGCAGTTAAGTGAATTTCACTCTTTTTCCTATTAGTATCTGGAGGAGGAATTTCGTAAAGGAGCTCAAGAAGATGACCCAATGCCACCTGTACAGCCGTATCACTATGGATCTCATTATTCAAACAGTGGGACTGTCTTGCACTTCTTGGTTAGAATGCCACCATTTACCAAGATGTTTCTGGCGTACCAAGGTAAGGTCCATTTAAAATAATTTCTCGTATGTGTCTGTTTGTTTCACTTAATTGCAGAGGCAAGAATACTTGCATATTTAGGATGAAGATAATGTGGATTTTGTGGTACCTGGTAAGTTATTAATTCTTTTAAGTATGAATATTGAACTGTTAGAAATATGTCAACATTTGTAATTGGGACTTTACTGGATTAACATGAATAATATAGTAATATCCTTACATTTGTATTGTAGTATTAACTAGTTTTTAAAATTATGTATTTTTGTTTAGATCAAAGTTTTGATATCCCAGACCGAACCTTTCATTCCATGAATACTACTTGGCGCCTATCCTCTTTCGAATCCATGACAGATGTGAAAGAGCTGATTCCAGAGTTCTTCTACCTTCCAGAGTTCTTGGTCAATAGAGAAGGTATACATGTCAGATGAATGCTTAAGTTTCAAAATAAACCCATAGGCTGATGTTCGAATGTGTGAAGTGAATGCAACATTGAACTTACCACTTAAATGTGAGAATGAATGTTGCTTCCGTGTATAGATTTACATTACTATCTGGATTTTCAGCAACATCGGTCAAAAAATTAGTATTTCTTAGTTTGCTTATAAAGCCACATTTCCAAAACAGAATGCGTCTTATTCGTACAAATCTCCTAATAGCAATGGGTGCATTTTAAAGAAAAAACTATTTTTAACTGGTGGTAGTATAATTTAAGAACGTAAAAGATCCATAACTTAGTAAGTAATACTGCAAGCAAAAGTATTATGAAGATTTATTGTTTGTCAATGTGGTGCGTATGTAGCTGCCATCCTGTTCCCCTCCCAACCTTCCTGATCAGTGTGAAATGAGCATAGCAAAACATTTAAAACATTAAGCCCTTTAGTTTAAAGACTGAAATATCAACGTGAGATTTCCTTTTCTGCTCAACATGAAACTGCAATTTAGAATAATGGTGGTGCTTTCTCAGGTTCTTGGTGCACACAATATAAGGTTTTAAGATCATAGAGATTTCAACACAAGAGTCATACCACTGGATTTTGCTGGCAACACCTATGGTGCTGTCTTTTCTATTTGCCTCTTTGTCCTCTATCTCAGATGTTAATCCCCAGAAGGAAAACGAGTGAATGCACCATCAAATTTAATATATTTTCAGCAAATTTAGAAACTCAACCACAAAGCAACCGGAACTGGACCAACCTTTCTGAACAGGAATAGTTAATTTCCACTCAGGCTTAAATGTACACTAACTACCAGGATTCAGCATGTGAACAGCAGCCTGGTGAAATTATAATTTGTGTGTCAGCCTGGCTCAGTTGGTAGCATTCTCACTTTTTGAGGTAGAAGTTTGTGGGTTCAAGCCCCATGTAGCGGCTTGGAACTCATATAATCCACCTGACTCTCCAATTCAGCGCTGAAATATGTTGCAAATGTTGTAAGTGCCGTTTTATAGATGAGACATTAAACCGAGATCCTATCTGTCTGTTCAGGTACATGTTAAAGATCCCATGGCACTATCTGAAAAGACAATGGAGTTTCTCCTGGTGTCATGGCTGAAAAAAAAACCCTCAAATAAAATTGGTCTTTCACTTCATGGCTATTTGTGGGACATTACTGTGTGCAAATTGGCTGCTGCGTTTGCCCACCAAATACAGTCACTTCAATTTATGGTATATAATCCTTGCATTTGATATAGCACCTTATCACATCTTCGAGACGTATATACTGTAAAGTGAATTGACTGTATTTTGTGGGCAAAATACGGCAGCCAATTGCGCACAGCAGTGTCCCACAAACAGTCGTAGATTGAAGTGACCCAATTTTTTTTTGAAGAAATTATTACCCCCGGAAAAGCGATGCGCCAATTGACTAACAACCAGGTTCCTACTTACTGCTAGGTAAACAGAGGCCTGTGGAGTAAGGAAACTTGCCGAACATTTCGCCCTGACGGGAATAGAACCCAGGTCTCTCGCTTGCAAGGCGAGTGATCTAACCACCAAGCCACAGGACTCCATATAATCTGTGAAGTGTTTTGAGATGTCCTTCTGACTTGAAAGGCTCTGTATCCAATGTAAGGATAAATATTACTACTTTTAGGTTTAAAACATCTAATAACATAATACTGGTGAAGCATAATAACTCTTTCACCATGGGTCCGTCTAGCTCACTCATCCAACATCCTTAAAGATTTCTCTGACAACTGCTGTGAACTCACCAAAAACAAAACTCTTATTTACTATTATTCTCTTTGTAGATAGTCTATATTCTATCTGAAAAGCATTATTATTCTATCTGAAAAGCATTATTGTTCCATCAACCTCAAAGTTACAGTATGCAGTATGCATCTCCAAGCTGATACAAACTGTTGTGTTGTGGGACGTCCTCCCGACATGAAAGATGCTATACAAATGTAATCTTCTTGTGAGAAATGTGTTTTAAAGATATTTCTGCTCACAGGTTTTGACTTTGGATTGCGTCAGAATGGAGAAAGAGTAAATCACGTAAACCTTCCTCCGTGGGCTCGCAATGACCCTCGTTTGTTCATCTTGATTCACCGCCAAGCCTTGGAATCGGATCAGGTTTCGCAAACCCTTTGCAATTGGATTGACTTGGTGTTTGGAAACAAGCAAAAAGGCAAAACTGCAGTACACGCTATTAATGTCTTTCACCCTGCAGTAAGTGTCTATCCTTCTCAATATGCAGATCAGTTTGAGGGCACCTATCAAAGGCGTTTCGCCCACAAAGTACACGTCATTGCACTTTATATTATATCCTTTGAAGCGCTTTGAGACGTCTCGACAATGTGATGAGGTGCTATATCTAAAGCAAGGAGTATTATTTTTAGAATTATGAAACTAAATATGAATGATTCCAATAGTTCCTAGCAAGTTTTAATCTTTGTGTTTAATGCATAGAAATACAGTTTCCATCTAGTTTTAAAGGTATACAGAGTATTGTGATTAGGTTATAGATGTTAATAGCTATATAGTTAGAATTTAAATGTAGACCAGGGAGAAACGCAGATATTTAAATATTGGCTAAAAAGAAAAATGCCTAACTTTAATTTACTACCTTTAATATCTCTTTTGTGGTAAGAAAAATTGAATGAACAATTTATATATGTACCAAATTATATAGCAATGGGTGGCTGATTTGTTTGCTTTATAAAGTACTAAAACCCTTAGTCACAAGGTGCTTCTGGATCACTGAAATTACTACATTATTTTCAAAGAAAAGGCTACAATGCACAATGAAACTAATTCATGCTGCAACATTTTTTTAAGGCTAGTAGAGGAGTCCATGACTAGGGCCATAGTTATAAACATAGTCACAAGAAGAGCGAAAGGAGAGCTTAGGCAAAATGTTTTCACTTAGGGTTATTGGGATGTCAAGAAGTAGGTGGTAGAGGCAGAGTCTATTGTGAGTTTCAAGAGGGAAGAAGATGGATAGATGAAGCATAGAGAATTATAGGGGTATAAGGATGAGGCAGGGCAGTGGACCTGAATGAATGGCAGCCTCCTGTGCTGTAAATTTCCATAATTGTATGCAGGCACCTACTGCTTGATTCCTGGTTTTCAATATTTTTTAAATCACGATCCTTTACTGTTTGCTCAGCAGAATGAGGCATCAAACATATATTCCATCACTTTTTGCCTGGAAGAGGGTGGACCATGAATAGACGAATCAGCCTAAAATATTCTGCAAAATCTGCCAAACGTTAGGACTGGAACAATTAAATCATTTTCAAAAATTTATTATTAAAACTAAGACCTAGAAAGCCTTTCCTTCAGAGTAGGTGCAGAAAAAAGTTACATTGAAATTGTTTTATTGAAAGCAGTCTGAACCGCTACCCGTGTGAAGCGTGCTATAAAAATGTAAGTTGTTGTAATCTACTGTATTTTTAGATGATAAAAGTATTAAATAATTTAACCTCTATTTCGGGTCTCGTTTTTTTTGTTTACAGACATACTTTGGCATGGATGTATCTGCAGTTGAGGACCCAGTGCAGAGACGGGCCTTGGAAACCATGATCAAGACATACGGTCAGACACCTCGCCAGCTCTTCACTACTACCCATCCGAGCAAGCACAGCTCAAGACTGACCATGGATGGAGAGTTGCCTGCAGCTATGGGTCTTCTGGTCCAGTTTGCTTTCAGGGACAGCAGAGACCAAACCAAAGAAGCAATCTACCCGGTAGTTTCATTTTTCATGTTTCATTATAATGTAAAAAATATGTTCCTTATAGAGAGCTACAGATGTATGTGTGATACAGTAGTACATTGTAGCTATTACATATGTGGTACATTGTACATGGAATAAAGCCAGCAATTAAAAAAAATGTAGTTCCATCTACAGGCGTGCTTTATTCTATATTTGTGGAGTCCTGTAGCTCAGTGGTTAGAGCACTAGAGACCTGGGTTTGATTCCCGGCAGGGTGAAACCTTGGGCAAGTTTCCTTACTCCACACGCCTGATAATAATCCCTCAAGAAAAAAATATAATAAATTGGTCACTTCAATCCACTACTATTTGTGGGACACTGTTGTGCACAATTGGCTGCTGCATTTTGCCCAGAAATATACTGTCAATTCACTTTACAGTATATTCTGAGAAGTGCTTTAAGACATCTAGAAGACGTGATAAGACACTATATCAAATGCAAAGATTTTTATTATATTTCTTCCTGCAGTCAGTCACATTTAACTTCTGATAATTTGCATTTAAATTTTTATATTGGTTTCTTTTTAAATTAGTCAATTCAAAAGAACAGCAATATTAATCTATACATTTTCAAAGATCTTTTTTGCTTTTTTTAATACTTCAGTACATTTTTCTCATTTAAAAGAAAAGAAACATTTTGATTGCCAGGTTAATTTAGCATTATTTCAAATATAGATCCGCTAATTGCTGTTGCTGTTATTGTAACAATCGTTTTGAGTTTTTTTCTAAAGAAAAATGTACAGAGCAATCTATAACAAGGTGATTTGTAATCTCACTCTGGTGTCTTGTCTCAGAGCCCTTTGCCATGGATCAAGGGACTGAAATGGGGTGAATATGTAGGTTCCCCAAGTGCACCAGATCCTGTGGTTTGCTTCAGTCAACCTCACGGAGAAAGGTTTGGATCGTTGCTCGCACTGCCAACCAGAGCCATCTGTGGGCTGTCTCAAAAATTTTGCCTCATGATGCTGTACAGCAAAGAGCAAGGTATGGAATTAATTTAACCTTTGCTTTCCACTCTGCATAAGATTTTTCAAGTATCAACAGCATTTTATTACTATCCTAATTTTAGGTGTTCGAAGTATGCACAGTACAGACATCCAGTGGTCAGCCATTTTGAGTTGGGGTTATGCTGATAACATGCTGAGGCTGAAAAGTAAACAGAGTGAACCACCAGTCAACTTCATTCAGTGTTCTCCTTTACACCAGGTATACTTATTCTCTACTTTTAAAATAAACTGATTCATGCTGGAACGTTTTTCTTTAAAGCAGTTCTTTATAACAGTGGTTAATGTGCTTAACGCAAAATACTACAGATGTTGAAAATCTGAAAACAAAAACAGAAGGCACTGGGAACACTCAGCAGGTTAGGCAGCATCTATGGAAAGGAAAGCGAGTCGACGTTTCGAGTCCACGACCTTTCAACTGATGAAGAGTTGTGGACCCAAAATGTTGACTCGCTTTCCTTTCCATAGCTGCTGCCTGACCTGTTGAGTGTTCCCAGCGACTTCTGTTTTTGTTATAATCTGCTTGGTTGCTGGGTTTTTAATATTTATTGTTTAGATAAAAGACCCTTTTTTCTTTCCCCCTCTTTCATGTTGTAGTAGTTTCAAGGGAGCAGAGGAGAAACCTGTACTTATTTCCAGTACTCTATCAATGCCAATCTAGCTTCCTAGAGACCCATGACAACTGCTCTTTTGACTTTTTCCTTTCCTCTTAGGACAGAGCCTGACATCCTCTCAGACCTTTCCCACAGTGATTAGAGCCTAGCATCCTCCTTGGGGGGGTGAGCGAGTCTCCTCGGAGCTGAACTGGCTTCAAGGTGACATGTTTGGCAATGGAATGTCAGAATCGAGCCAACAATCTGAAGCTGTCTCAGTAGTGCAGTTTTTCAGCCATGCAGGATCGCAGTACTGCTTCTGCAGAACGGGTAGGGTGGTCCCAGCTGGACAAGCACCCAGAAAGGTTGCCAGTCAGTACTTTCAATGACAAGGAATACAGTTTTAGGTGGTTAGACTCCGAACAGTACCCATTCCATACCCCTTTATGTGTTGGGGGCGGTGAGGGAGGGAGAGAGTAAGTGGGTTTTCCTTGGGCTGAGTACTCCAATGTAAGGTGACTGGAAATTGAATATTGTATAATCATATAATACCTGCTTTAATTACTAAAAAATAAATATATGCAACTGTTTGAAAACTATTTCCAAAATACTATTAAGGATTGTTATCTCTTGCTGAGTGAGCCTGGCTCTAAATTCTCCAATAACCTTTTTGTTTTCAGGTTACAAGTTGTGCCTGGGTGCCTGACAGTTGTCAGCTCTTTACTGGCAGCAAATGTGGAGTAGTCACTGCTTACTCAAATAGATTCATCAGCAGTATGGTACGTTTAAACTAGACATTGCATATTGCTGCCTAACCGCTTCCTGAAAGTAAGCTCAAGCTTTAAAGGAGCAGAATCATAATACCTGCTTTAATTACTAGAGCTCTCAACACATGAATTTTTTCAGGTTGTTAATGTTACTGCAGTTACTTTGCAATTTGACAGAGATTTTGTGGTCACTAGATACTGTTTTGCTGCTCATTAGATAGAAAAGCTGCAAGGAAGTTACCTGTTAACTGTGAAGTAAGCCTTTGACAAATATATCATTTTTGATCTTTAGCCTTCAGAAATTGAAGTTGAATCGCAAGTCTACTTGTATGGTCACACTGAAGAAGTAACCAGCCTTTATGTCTGCAAACCATACAGCATATTAATCAGTGTAAGCAAGGATGGGACCTGCATTATATGGGATTTGAACAGGTACTCTATTTACTCTAAAATGCTTCAACAATTATTTGCAAGTGTTAAATGTTGCATGCAACTGAGAAATTCTTAAGACACCTTCAAAATTGTTATAAAGTAACTTTGGCAAGAGTTGGCCTCAGAGAGGGTCGATCACTGATCAACGCTCTCAGCTGTTGATGCATACAACAGATATCACTTGAAAGAGGAAATTAGGTATACTGTGCTTAAAAATAGAGCCTTATCCTCAAAACTTGTGTTTTCATGGTTGTGTTGCTTGTGTTCAACCGTGCCTTCACCCCCCCCCCCCCAACTCTCTATTCCCTCCTCGCTTCCTCCCTTCCCTCCCCTCACCCTGACCATTTCCCCCCTGCTCGGGTCCCAACCCAACTGTCTCGCGCCTTGGGATGTCCTCCCGACGTGAAAGGCGCTCTATAAATGCAATCTTGTTGTTGTTGTGGTGGTGTTTAACGTTACTAAGTACCAGCAAAGCTTACATTTTGACTTTTGTGTGTTGTGTTTAAATGTATTGCTGAATTTCAATTTATTTAAAACTTTTGAATTATTACAAGTTTTAGTACAAAATCTTCATTTCATATTTTGTTTTGCATTTTAAATTTTAAATTCTAATGTTTACTGAAACTTATGAAAATCTGTCATATTCCCTAAACAAAAATCCTAACTACAAATCTTCTGAGAATCATTAAAAGGCTTACAATCCTGGACATTGAGTAGTGTTAATTGTATTGTTCCCCTGGGTAAAATAGATTGTTTCACTAGGTTGAATTTCAATAGTTCTTATTTTCACTCAACTGCTAAGGCTGACATTCTTAATATTAAATGCTGCTGTAACATTAAAGCTGGTGCAAGATATTGAACACTAAATATTAACAAGATGCCAAATATATTTTAGGATTTCTAAAAGCATTCTTTGAAGTCTAGCTAGTGTAGTACTTTGGGCTACTGATATGTTTTCCTAAGGAACAGTAAGAGATAGAAATATGCTTTGAATTTCTGCAAACAAGCTAATGTCATTGTCTCCATGTGAAGGAGAGAAAACTAAAGATTGCAATTCGCCATGGGCCACTCACACCATCTAGTGACCAAGTACATTGTGGCATTTGTTGAGGTTGTGAATCAGGTTGCTACCAATATGGTGGAAATGGTGTGAGAAGGTGTTAAATTAGTTTAGTTTGTCAGTATTAGTCCATTGCTGTGTGTGTCTCCCTTTCTTTTGCTCTTTCATTTTTTTCTCTGATAGAAAATATTAGTTTTTTAGTTTGTAAAATTTATTTACCATGCTTGAGTTTAAAATAGTCTTATTTGATCATTTACTCAGTAATAAAATGAACTCCCACGTGTAGAAATCCAATTTTAAAAGCTTATAGGTACAAATTGTTCTCCCAGATTTTTTTTTGTATAAACTTTTTTTTGTATTGACATAAATTAGCCATTTCAGTTTTGTTTATTCAAATACTTTATGTGCATAATTTTATTCTGAATAATGCTGTTTAGATAACAGAATTTAGTCATTTATAGTTATTGAGCTGTTAATGTTTTGTTCTGCAGACTGTGTTATGTTCAGAGTTTAACTGGACATAAAAGTCCAGTAACAGCAGTTTCTACAAGCGAGACAACTGGTGATATTGCAACTGTTTGCGATTCAGGTAAGCTTTCAAAGAATTGGGCTTTGTTTCAATTACTTTACAAACCGCAACTGTTCAGTGCCTTGGGACGACCTCCCGACATGAAAGGCACTATATAAATGCAATTTGTTGTTATTAAGTCCTTCCGTGCAGACGGGGTTTAAAGCAGACAATGGGTTCCCAATAAAATGGTATTATTTGAGAGATTTTTGAGATTTTCTTCCTTCTCAGTTATCTATAACATAAAGACGGAAAATATAGCCATGTGTATATTCCACTGCACATGACTAACGTTATATTCAAATATATATTCTCCCACAGTGAGCTGGTGCTAACCACTTTAATTGAAATAAACAGCAAAGCTGAATCACCAAGTTTCAGATGGATAGAAAGTGGTGCACTCCTTAAGTGGTTACACAACCTCAGCTGTCACTTGGATGATGCTTGAAAAATGTTGCTGCTTTTAATGTGATGTTGAATCTGGAGGAAACTGTAAGGTCAGACAGTTCTCTGGTCTAAAGATGGAGATACATGCCATTTTGAGAGGACAGTATTCTAAATGTGCAGTTTAAATTTCAACATCATACATTGCAAATTTGGACCTAACTTTTTTGGGTCATGTGTGTTTTAGTAGATGTGGAGCTCATTGATACACTTAGTGTTAAGTATTAAGGGACACTGCTGTGTGCAATTGGCTGCCGTGTTTCGCCCACAAATATACAGTCAATTCACTCTACAGTATATTTTGTGAAGCACTTTGAGACGTCTAGAAAACGTGAAAAGTGCTACATTAAATGCAAGGATTATAATTAGTAGTAGTACACTTAGCTTACATTAAACTTTTTTGTCCATTTTCTAAGGGGAAATTCAAGCAGTAAGTATTTGAATCCGAGGGGCTGATGTACGACCAAGGGCTGAGCAACTGATGAACAATTCTATATAATTTTTTAGTAATGAAAAGTTAAATTCAAGTATAGACTTGAGACCTGTGAATCAATAAAAATCCCGAGTATAAAGATCTTGAACAGATAGAAACTCATAAATTGTTTATGTACCATGTCAAACCCAATATTTTGCCGTGTTTCCCAGCATTTCAAAATGTTTTATTTGAAGATTTTCTTCCTTCCCACTCAGAATGAGGATCAGCCCTTATGTTTTCCAGCTGTAATAGTCAGACAATTCCAGTAGCAGGGATACCTGTTAATGAAGGGTTATTTTTTTCTAAAATAAAATGGATATCTAAAAGGGAGCAAACTAGAGGGGTAAGGAGAGGCAAGGTCAGCAGAGACACGTTGGGCTGAATGGCCTTATTCTGTGCTGTAAATATCTTTCGTTCAATGGAAAGGATTTTTTTTAAACCAAAGGAGTGAAAATCAAATGCAAAATCTTGGATATAATTAGGTTGGAATACTCAGAAACTGGGTTATTCCTTGATCAGTTAATTTGTACAATTCTCATTAATTTAATACAAATCAGTTGTTGAGTAGGTTCTTCACTCAATAGATTTGCATAGTTTTTTTTTAGTCTTTGGTAATGGTCTAAATGTAAAACACATTTATGGGATAAAGCTTCTGCATCTGTGCCAGCAATAAAAGCCCTCAATTAAATATTTGCTGGGTGCAATTGGACTGTTGCATTCACAGTACAGTCACACTTTACATACAGCATGCAAAGTGCTTTGACACAGCCTCATGACATGAAAGGCACTGTATCAAATGCAAATATTATTATTATTGGCCAATTTTAAGCAATTTATAGTGAGCATGAATTTACATCATACAATAAATAGTACATAGAGCACCATATTATGGTTCCACCTGTTTGATGTTTGATATTTGAACAGTGGAGGGAGATGCCAAGCAGAAGCCAGACACCTCCCACAAAAAGAAAGATCAGGACCCTGTTGAATGTCTTAAACATGTCAGTTGAGGGTAGAGGGTAGAGGGTGTGGTGCACAGAGATTACAGTGGTAAAAAAAAGTTTGATGTCTGAAAAGACCTAAAGGTAATTATGCTCTAAAAAAAGCTATGAAGAGAAAAAAAAATACTTTTTGTATTGCTGATTCACTCGTATTTTTCATTCATATTTCAAGTACTTCCTTCCTTCTGAATCATTGCTGTTCAAGCCACGTTGGCTTTTTCAAATCTAGTAGTACTAATGAACCTAGCAGGTTGCTTTCTGGCCTGGAATATCAAGAATAATAATCTTGTGTCATACACTTTTGCATCATTGTCACTCTGTCTGCTTTTCCAGTTGGTGGTGGCAGTGACCTGAGGTTGTGGACTGTGAATGGAGATCTCAGTGGCCATGTGCACTGTCGAGAAATAATCTGCTCAGTGTCTTTCTCCAACCAACCAGAAGGAGTGTCTGTGAACGTGATTGCTGGAGGACTAGAAAATGGTGTCGTAAGGTCAGTATTGAAATATTACTGTAACTGACCATAAGTTTGTGTTTAATATGTACATTTATGTCAAGTACGACTCCCCGTTTATACGTTTGACTGTTGTGTTGAGCGTAAAAAATATTTTTCATGCCAATGCATTGTAATTTATATACACTGTTCTCATTAAAAGGTTGCTTTGGTTTATTCTGTTTCAAAATATTCCAAATAAATTGTACCACAATAATACTCAAGATTTCACCCACCTTTATCCTAAGCTGCACACTGGAGAACAGCATTCTCTTTCTGACTCAAATTCTGCTTGAACTGCATTGCATCTTAGGATTGGGCCACTTGATTTAGAAGTACTTGCTAACTATTAGATAAACAACATGTAAAGAGCAATAAAGTCTCTTTTCAATCGGCTAAAAACATGAGCTAAAGATTTTGATGAAAATGTTGCCATGCAGCAATTGTTAACACAGAAAGTTTTTAAATACATTAATACTCATATTTTCATCTGTAGACTCACAGGATTCTATTATGCTGTTGTGACGTGTTTATGTATTTTTATAATTCAGAAAATGTTAAACGTTCAATGTGGACATTCAACTAAATTAAAACTTTGTCCCTGTCCATCAGACTGTGGAGTACATGGGACCTGAAGCCTGTTCGAGAAATTACCTTCTCAAAGTCAAACCGACCTATTGTAAGGTAAGATTCGTCCTACCACTAACCTAACTGCAAAGATTGTACTGATTGAAACTGGTTTGTCACTTCGCCGGTGGCTAGATTCTAACAGCTTGATTACACTAATCAAGCCTAAGTTGAATATCTGAATTAAACATTTTTATTCAGTGAAATATGGCTTTTGTAATTTCTTTTCTTCTGTACTTTAGCCTCACATTCTCTTGTGATGGTCATCATCTATATACAGCGAACAGTGATGGGACTGTGATAGCCTGGTGTCGTAAGGACCAACAGCGGATGAAGCTGCCTATGTTTTACTCCTTCCTAAGCAATTACGCTGCTGGTTAAAGACTAACATTTGGATTCGGACCAGTCACTGTGCATGTACACAAGCCTCCACTGCACTTAGGGGATACGTGCAGAAGATGGGCAACACCCCCAGAATGAAATGTCGCCCTCTAAATATAGATCCTCTACAAACCAATGCCTGTATTGCATTAGCCAGCTTTCCCCAGTTTGCAGAGCAAAATGAAAGATTGCAACATATCGGATCAGCAGTTTTCATCATTGCAGTGGGCTGCAAGTGTGCATTTAAAATATTCCTGTTAACAGGAATCATTACTTTGTTGCATATGCAGTTTATAGTTCTTCAAATTCAGCTTAGTTATTCAGCAAAGTAAAACTCATTTATACAGATACTAATTATAATGTAAATTATGCAAATTTGTGACTCTTCAGAGTGCAATATTTTCTATTCCAAAATGACATTGAGGTATGCAATATAATGAACAGAAGACCACAAGGTCCATGAGCTACAGGAATGAAGGAACCAATTACTTAACGAAGCATGGAAGAGCAATGAGGAAGCACCTTAAATGATATTTGTGCACACAGTATCTTATCTTTGACTGCCTTGAATGTTTACACTTCATCTTTGCAAGTGCTGCCATCTCATACATTTCTTCAAAATGTATTCTGTCTTCGTACTATTTTGATGAAGATAATTTCATGCCGATTACCTTTATTGCAAGTTATTGAGCAGACCTCAAAATTCAAGTTGAGTATTGAAGTGGTCTGTGTTTATTAGGTTGCATGAAAGAATATTGTATCGTCTTAAAGTGAGCAGGGAGTGAGAGTTTTCCAATAAAAAATTATGTTGATTAAAATGATAATGTTAATTAGGTTTTTCAGAATCATCCAGTTAACCTACAAGTATGGGGTTACCTGAATAATTCTTTATTCAAATAAAGGGCAAATGTTTTCACCTTTAAGATTACAAGTGTTTGTTCTTCCTCTGAATATGGCCTTAAAGGCACTGTTCTTAACTCTTATTTAACTGGTAAAAAACGTGCATTTGCAAGTGATTGATCACTCCTCTGGAAAAACTAGTTTTGTTAATTTCTTTGGTATATAAATACTTAGCCTAACATGTGATTTAAATCAATTTAAAAAGTCACAAAACCAGTGTTGTTTCCTCAGAATTTGAGTAAACAATTGTCTTTTGTACTCGCGTATCTGTAAAACAAAGTGTGTGTGATGACTATTTGAACATTAAATTAATTATAACCTGTGAAACTCTTTTTTTAAATCAGTTTTGTTTCATTGATTCTAAGTGACTGATATGAAGCTGTCTTTATATTCTCATCAAATATTGAGAATGTATTTGAGGTGATCATTCTAATGCAATAATACATTGAGAACTAGTAATGAGAATCTTTCAGGGTTGCTGAACCAAATGGTTAAACCTTGATTCCATTTATAAAGCATTTTTAAAATATAGCATGGAACATGATTGTGCAGTGCCATGGAATAGAAAATTCAGGTTTAATCCACGTTCAAAAAAGATACTGATCTCAGCTGCTCTGTTGTTTAAGTATTGAAAGGAGATAAAGTTCTCTCACAAAAATGAAGAGATATAAGAACATAATGACAATTTTGTGCACTGAATAGTAACTGTCTCAGTACATACAGGTAAATGCCTGGGAGTGGATATCCTGCCAGTCTTTTGGAGATATTGTATACAGCCTGATACAACCAGTAAGAGTCGAGAAGAGAGCTTAGAGCTTTGGGGGATGTGAGCAGTGACGGAGTGAGGGTAGAGAGTTAGCAAGTAAATATGCTCTCAAAAAAATGTAATTTGTACTACCAAAGCTTTACTTCACAATCTTTGGAGTAGAGTTTAGCCACATAATAACAACTTGCATTTATACAGTGCCCTCCACGTAGAGTAGCATCTCAGAGCACTTAACAGTGGCGGAGCCTGACTCCGAGGCTGTGGTGGGGGGAAGTGGCTGTAAGCACAGTCAAAGAGGAAGGTTTTCGTGGGGGGGACTGGGAAAAAGGGGAGAGGGGGGGCAAGGCGGTGGGACTGAGAGAGAATGTTCCAGAGGTTCGGAGCGTAGTGACTGAAACCGCAACCTCCGATGGTGGGGCAGAGGGTGCGAGGGACGAGCAGAAGGCCGGTGCCAGTTGAGCGGAGGGGCCGAGTGGTGAGTGTGGAGGTCGGAGAAATAGGGAGCTGCTAAGGAGTGAAGGGATTTGAACACGAGTATGAGGATCTTGGAAGTCAATCTGTTCAGTGATGGGGAGCCAGTGGAGCCTGGCCAGAACTGGTGAGATGTGGGTAAGGTGTTTGGACTGGATAAGTATGCGGGTGGCAGAGTTCTGAATGAGCTGGATCTTTTGAATAATGGAGCTGGGGGAGACCATTGAGGAGTGCGTTTTGAGTAATCCAGGTGGGAGGTGACAAACATGCACAAAGGTTTCAGCTGCATTTGGGGTAAGATACGGTCAGAGGTGGACAATGTGGAGGTGGTAGAAGTCGGTCCTGGTCAGGAACCGGATGTGGGGGAGGAAGGACAGCTGGGGGTTGAACTGGGTGCCTAGATTGTGCAAGGTGAGTCAGAGCCCAGGGATGTTGAGGAGTTCAGATCTGCAGGAGTGAAGACGCTGACGGGAGCCAAGGAGTATGGCTTCCATCTTGTCCACAGCGGCAGGAAGTTTGCCCTCATCCAGGCCCAGATGTCTGCCAGACAAGCTGATAGAACATTGGGGGACCTGGAGTAGATTCTGGAGGAGGCAAAGTAGATTCTTGTGGCTTCAACTATACCCTTTCCGGTAAGTCATTTTAACTGTTGATTTGTGTAAAGAAAACTTTCCCTTGAAAATTTCCCTATGTTTGAGGTGGTGGGGGTTTGTGGGGGGGAAGTACTCCCAAGACATTGATGATGACCATCCATCCAGCCTAGCTTGTTGGCAGGACTTTCTGGGGCAGACCAGCCACTGAAGGCATGGATTCTTCCCACTCAGAATCTGTTAACCTTGACAATGCTGACAGGGTCCCGGCTCGACAAGCAGCAGGGAATTTACCAGATAGTGCTCACAATGGCACTTTACACAGTTTTAGCTGAATAAATTCCAGCTGAACCCCAGTGAAGCTCTAGGGACCCAGACATTGGTTCTTACCATCAGTCTCTAGAATTAGGTAAATGGGGTACATCACATCCCTCCAGGTAAGCAGGGTGTGCACACTCCATTTCAAACAGGGACATTTTAATATGTAGATGGCACGTATATGTCAAGTCTATTTTGGATACTTGTTAGCATGGCGATTGGTTTCCTCACGTGTCAGATACTCAACTGACAAAAAAAAAACTTTTCACGAGCAACAGAATCGGAGGATGTGAATATCCTGGCGAAATAAGAATCACCCACTTTTGAGAAAATTTAGATGAAATCAGAGAATAATATTAGTGAACTAAACCAATATTATCATTGCAATAACAATGTTTGTCAATTCATTGTCAATTTAATTAGTGCCCCTAATTATGGTTCAACTCTTTAAATTTTCCCCATGTTTCATGGCAATGGGGACCCAATCAAGGCTGTTGAGGCACCGGAGTATATTTACGCCTCCTCTTACAGCTACCCTCTGTTTGGATCACTTTGATCAGTTACTAATGTATGTTGATGTCTTACCCTTGACGCACACTGACATTAACTTATCAATAAAATCTCTCAGGTGTTACTCTACCAAAGACCTTTTGGAAGACGAGCTACGTTATGTCGTTCACTTTCTACTACCCATCTGGGATTTTACCTCTTCAAAAAGGTCAGGTTGACAACCATGATCTGCCCCTTGTGAAGCCATGTTATTTATATATAGATAATCTTCTGCTTTATTCCACAATCTTTGTCTCTTTCAAACTTACCATTAGTTTCATTTAAATTGCTGTGCACAATTGGTTGCCGCGTTTCGCCCACAAAATACAGTCAATATACTTAACAATATATTCTGTGAAGCGCTTTGAGACATCTCAACGGTGTGATAAGCAGCTGTATCAAATGCAAGGATTATTATCATTTTGGAACCTTATTTATGTTGGAATGGCTTCTTAGGAAATGAAATGTGAAAAGAAAAAGAGATGTGCTGAAAAGAAAGGAAGAACTTGGATTTTTATAGCACTTTGTGGCATTGAAATTCCTCAAAAGCTTTTCACAGATAATTTCTCTCAAGTGCAATGAAAATTTTTGTAGGCAAACACAGCACCCACTTGCACAAGCAGTCTTGCAAACAGCCATGAGGTGAATATCATCAAATTAATATGGAGGTAAAGTGAAGAGAAATAAAAGAGTTGTAAATGTATTTAGGTGAGAATAGATATTTTTAGACTTATTGGGTTACTTACTGCACTGGATCATTGTCACTATGGCACCACTTGAAAAGGCTTGAAGAGTAGTTGTTGTTTGCGGTACAAATTTGAAATATACTGTAATTATTCCCCAATCTTTCTTTTAAACAAAAATAAATTGAGAGAACAGAAAGTTTTCTTTGTTTTGCAGATTGTTGAGTGATCCTGGTTCTAAGGCATGAAAGATATTTTGAAACATGAGAACTTCTTGTTCTTGGACTGCTTATCGTTTTATCCTGGGCAGCGGTGCGGAAATTGGGACACTCACTGACCCAGGAAAAGCTCAATAATTGACTTAGTTTCACTCAGGCTTCAGTACCTCATCGCTTTAAGGGGAATTAGCCAATTCCTCATTCTGCTCTTAACTTTACGTCCAGTGACTCAGCTTGTTGCAGTCTTGGTTTGCAAGCTTTGTTTACTATACTATTCTTTTTTCATCTAGGGCTGTGTGATTTAGTATTTTTCTTATGGTGTTTTGATGTGAATCAAAGCACATCTCTCTGTGTCCACTTTATTTCTCTTGTGTTTCCACTCGGGCAAGGTGAGGTCGAACAGAAGCCATCAACACAACGGTAATCTTTGACTGCAGAGTGGGCAATAGCTGTTCTGGGTTCAGCTGGGTTAATTCATTACCTCTCCACTCAGCAGCTTGACCCACTTTTTTTTCATGTGCAGTCAGTCTGAAACCGAATATGCCTGCTACATTGTCACTTATCCCAGATGATCAATTAAACCAGCTCTCACCTGACTTTAGACAGAAAAATTTGCAGTTGAACAGTGGTTAGTCTGAAATTACTGTGTAATTAAAAAAATGCAACATTTTATTAAACCACCCTGTAAAAAAAAATGCTAGAAACATTATGGGGGGTGGGGAGATCACTAAATATGGAAAGGAAAGAAATAATTTTATTTTGAAAGCCTGTGTTAAAGACAAGGTGGCTGATGGAATGTAAGGAAAGGGGTAACAGATTACCTACACATACCAGGCATTCGTAACTACTGTATTATGTGCTGCATCCAGTTTCGTGTCCAGATTGGTTCACTTTGTATAAAAAATGTATTTCAGCCACACCTGCTTCAAACAGAAACCTACATGAAAACCAAGAAGGCCACAAAGCAGTTGTGATAGCGTCATTCACAATGCACTTATAATGCAGTTAATGTAAAGAGCCAATTCATTCTCAGAAGGGAGCACTATAGCCCTTTATACAAATAATCCTGCCAATATCTTTGTTCTTGGTATTCTGCATATGCTGCCAAAGAACAGATGCCTCACTTCCACTGTGCATACAGCACTTAAAATAATAAAAGCTTTCACCAGAATGACTGACCTCACATTTGCGGTGCACAAGCACAAGGCACCCCTCTTTTGAAGCCACATTTGGAATATTCTCTGATGTGGTTTTCCCCCTACTTGAAAGGATCTTACTGCATCTTCTTGTTCATCAGAAGCTGGTCAAGATTGGTCTCAAAATACTCCGAAAGGGCCAATAAGGCTGTAGAGCGAGTGAGAAAAAACTGCACTTCCAGAATATTTTGCTTTTATTTACAGCAGAGAGCAGCATGTTGCTGTGAAACAGAAAATGTCCATTCCCATGTCTGAGAAATTCTGAATAGATGGGGCCTGATGGACTGCAGTTTGCAGGGTATTGATGTCATTTCTAAAGATCAACGCTGCTTTAGAACTTTCTGTTTGAGGAACAGCAGTTTGGGGAACAAAAACCTCCTCACCAGAAACCCGGGTAAGTTATTTCTTAAAGAAAAGCCATTGACTAATATCTGCTGTGTTGCTGGTTTATCTTCTTGTCCAATATTGCTGTTTCTCAGCCTATCTGAGAGCAGCAATGCGCAGATTACCTTAAATAAATCCTGTTTTCATTCATTCCAAACCTTACACGGTAGGAGATATTTCAGAATCATTTTAAATTGGGTGGGAGGGGGAGTCGCAAACTATTGAAATTCTTGCTTCATTTCCCATCAGTTTTCAAATGCATCATAAAATCTAGTATTAACTAATGGTTATCAGGCAAATGTGCATGATTTTTTTGAAAAATGCTCATTTTCTCATTGGAAAAAACAGATGTGGAGATCTGGGGAAGTGATGAGATTTTTGGTGGACATTTTATCTGCACATTGAACAACTTCTGTTTTCTTGTGTTTGAGATTCTCAAGTATTGGAAATGCTGCTGTCCTTTCCATTATCAGCTTCAGCATTACGTTTATTCTCACGCTATTATTGTAGCATTATCGTATTTATTGATATAATTGAATAAATTCAACAGAAGGTAGTCGGGATCAATTGAAGCTGTGTTGGGAGTAAAGACATTTAAAATGCTTTAATGTAAATGCTCAGTTTGTTTGCTTTTAAATAACTGTGAATTTTCTGCTTGTCCGATCGATTGATGTCAATGTTGGCGAGTGAAATATTTACCCAGTGTTAGCACCCACCCAGTGTTGGCAACTGTGACATCCTGGACCAGTATGGCACAGTCAGATGCAGATTAAAGCTCTCTACTCTGCACAATAAACTGCCTTTCTCAACCTCATAAAAGCACTCCCTTCTGAACCAATAGATCTTTTCCCAGTTTCCATACCAACCAGACCTGTGGCCTCTGTGAATGGATTGCTGTTATTACTGCCAAATTATAAGCACTTTTGTGCTGCGAACCCACACCCACTGGGAACTGGGTTGAGACCGTACAAACTCATCCACGGCACCCTCACAGATGCCAGGCAGGGAAGCCCTTCAGTCAGTGAGGAACTCCATTTAAACCCAGCTCTCAGGCTATTAACCTAGTATTTCCTTCAATACTTGGGCAGAATATTATTTGCTTCCCTAATTTTTAATATTTACCACAGCAAGGAAGTATGATACACAGCTTCAGTTCTAAGTGCATTTTAACAGTAGTTATAATTTAATGATGGAACCAACAAAACATGCTTTTTTAATGATTAAATTCATACACAGATCTTTATAATATCTCCACACCTATAAAGGTTATTTATTTAACCGGATTTATGTTAAATTTGTACTCGTTTTGTTTAAGGCAGAGTAACTTTACCTTTCTATTTTCCCCTGTATTTATCTGGAGGTGTTCAAATAGCACCTTTGTAACAATATGAACAGGAATTGTGCTTATTGAGGTTCATGTAATAAATTGTACCAGTCTGCAGCTTTAACAGTTAGTTTAATAGGTAATTTTAAATCATAAGCTAATCATATGATCTTGAATCATAAGCTAGCAATGATCGAGATTTGTTTATTACCCTTTTGGTATGGTTTTGTCTTTCTTGTTGTTCCCTCCTGCATGATGCATATTATCCAATTATTCAGATCAAAGTTTCTATTGGCTAAGAGCAGACATTCAGATTGAGGAATGATTATAGGATCCATTCCATTTTTAGTTCTTTGTTATATTTTCTCCACTCCCTCATGCCCTGACAAAGATGATGGATGACTTGCTCCCTGTCACAGGATGATGATGCTGTGAAGCACTACTGTAAGATGAACAGAAGCTGGACGATACACCGTGTCGTGACTTGTTGGGTTCCCCGTGTCCTCCCACTCTGATGTTGTGTATTGATGTTCTTGCCTGCTGGGCCACCAGGTTGATTGATTTCTGCCTTGCCCCGTTTATTACCCATCATCCAATCATATCTGAAGACTTTCCTCTTCCACTATGCCAACCTCCCTATTCTCCCCGCTCAGCATCAAACTATACCATTGTTAAGCGCTCCAACAGTACCCGTGTGAAGGCCATTATATAAATGCAAGTTGCTGTTGTTGGTTTACAAAATACAGTATATATATAAAGGTCAGAAGTTCTTACATGCGCATAGGGCATCTTATTTTACTTTTCTTCTGGATCTGCCAAAACCCGATCAGGAGTTTGCATTTCTGTTCATTGTAAAAAATATGTGATGTATGGCAAAGTGTTATTATCACAGATACGTTTTTACAAAAGGCAAGTTTGCAATAGTGAGCGGTTTGTTGTTTGAAAGAATTCAGTTGTGAGAATGGAAGTAGCTCTTCCTCCCATTACTTCCAATCTCGTTCATTCCTTATCCCCTGCACTGCCTGTTTCTAGTTTCTACTCTTCATTCACAAACACAAACTGCTTTAAGCACTCCAAGATGCTACCCCACATAAAGGTGCTATATAAATGCAAATTGTTGTTCTTTGTCTGTTTACTCCTGTGTTGGCCCAATAAACTATTTAAATATTCTGGACTCGTGTCCAATCTTTACACTCACCCTTCCTCTGATACCATTCATTGCCAATTCCAGATTTTATGCTCATAAACTCTTTACTGCTCATAAGTCCTTCTATACTAATATCCCTCACCGCCTCTTCTTCCCAGATAGTGCCCTTCAAATCAACATCCATGGCAAGCTATGCAATTTTAGCTGGTTAGACTCCAACAGTACCCAGCGCCCAAGCCTCTTGCCAACCTGCGCCTAATACTTTCCGGATTTAGGTAAGCAGGATGCGTCCCTCCAGGGAGAGAGTGTACATTCCATTCCAAGAGAGGGCCCAGCAGTGTGAGGAGGGAACTGAGTGAGGTGGAACAGAGTGAGAATTCTGTTAAGGAATTTGGTGAGAGTGGGAATTCGGTGCAGAAGGGGAAAAGAGGTGTATAATTATAAAATATGTAATAGCTATTAAAAAAAAATATCTGGGAATATGACAGGGCAGCTGAGACCAGTTGAATGCACAATGTGTGCCATGTGGGAACTCCAGGATGCTTTGTGTGCCCTGGACAAACACGTTTGTAGGAAATGCCTCCGTCTGCTCGAGCTTGAACTCAGGGTTTCTGAGCTTGAGGAGAGGCTGGTGTCACAGCATAGCATACGGGAGGCTGAAGAGTTCATGGATCAAACATTTCAGGAGGTGGTCACCCCATGGTCACAAAGGTTCAGAAGGAGAACGAGTGGGTGCTCACCCAGCATGGTAGAAAGAGGGGACGGGCAGTGCAGAAATCCCTTGAGAGTGTAGTACTAGAAACCGGTTCTCTGTACTGAATTCCAGTCAGGAGGATGACACCTCTGGGGAGGGGAGTCAAACGAAAATGGATGCATAGGAGGACACAGGGAAAATATCAATACAATTGTCATTGGGGACACAAGGAGTAGACAGGCATTCCTGCAACCAAAGACATGGCATGTTGCCTCCCTGGTGCCAGGGTTGAAGACATCATGGTGTGGGTGCAAAACATTCTACAGGGGGAAGAAGAACATCCAGAAGTCGTGGTCCATATTGGTTTTCATGATGTAGGGAAAAAAGGGCTGAGATCCTACAAGGAGAGTATCTGAAGCTAGGGGAAAAGCTAAAGAGTAGGACCTCAAAGGTGGTGATTTCTGGATTATTCCCAGTGCCTTGTGCAAGTGAGTATCAAAACAGCAGGATCAAACACATGAATGCATGGCTTGAGGAATGGTGCAGAAAAGAGGGCTTCAGGTTCCTGAATCACTGGGACCAGTTCTGGGGCAGGTGGGACCTGTACAAGGTGGATGGGTTACACCTGAACAAGGCTGGGACCAATCTCCTCACAGGGAGGTTAACTGGTGCTGTGGGGAAGGGTTTAAACTAATTTTGAGGTGGGAAGGGAATCGGGATGTAGCATTAGAGAGGACAAACAAGTTACATAGAAGGCTGGGGAGGCGAATAGCAATGTAATGAGTAATTCCCCAAAAAAGGGATTAGACGAGGGAGAAATGCAGAGCAAACTCAGTCACTCTTGGAGTGCATGTGCACGTGGAGTGCATGTCTGACAAACCTGATAGTTTTTTGATGAAGTAACGGAGAGGATGGATGAAGCAGACTGCAAATGGACTTGGACCATGAAGTTTAATGTGGAGAAATGTGAAATGATGCATTTTGGAAGGAAGATTGAGGAGAGGCAATATAAGCTGATGGTACAATCTTAAAGGGGGTGAAGGAACAGAGAGACCTGGGTGTTCACACAAGCAAATCTTTGAAGGTGGCAGGACAGGTAGATAAAGCTGTTTAAAAAAAAAAAGCATACTGGATACTAGGCTTTATAAATAGGGGCATAGAATACCAAAGTCAGGAAGTTATGATGAACCTTTATAAAACAAGGTTATGCCTCAGCTACAGTACTGTGTTCAGTTCTGGGCACCACACCTTAGGAAGGATGTCAAGGCCTTGGAGAGGGTGCAACGGAGGTTTACCAGGATGGTACCAGGAATGAGGGACTTCAGTTATCAGGAGAAGCTAGAGAAGCTGGGATTATTCTCCTTGTAGCAGAGAAGGTTAAGAGGAGACTTGATAGAAGTTTTCAAAATCATGAGTTTTCAAAAAATTGATAGGGTGAACAAGGAGAAACTATTTCTACTGGTGGGTGGGGCGGTAACCCGAGGACACCAATTTAAAATAGTTGTCAAAAGAAATCGAGGGGAGATGAGAAATTTTTTTACATAACGAGTTGTTCAGCTCTGGAATGCATTGCCTGAAAGGGCAGTGAAAGCTGATTCGATAACAACCTTTAAGAGAGAAGTAGATAATTATTTGGGTAGGACAAGTTTGCAGGGAGGGAGTGGGATTGAATTGGATAGCTCTTTTCAAAGAGTTGGCACAGACATGATGGGCCTCCTCTATTGTATGTGTAGCGAGATGCATGGAATTCTCACTTTGGTTTGGATAAGCATAGTAATGGATTTCCGCATGTGTCCCACACCCAGCTGACCAAAAAAAAAAACACCAGAAATAGATGACGACTGCAGAAGAGACATTCAGTGGTCAAAAGTGTTCACCCAGAATGGTAGGAATGCCAGTGCAGCAGACGTGTAGTATAATAAAGACCTTGAGTACTTGGCAAGATTCAAATTAGAATTGTGTTGTATGTATCTGTTGGGCCCCACAATTGACGATATTGGTTCTCATCAAGGCTTTCAGCTTCTGTACTGTTCTGCGGTTGATACAAGTACATTAGTGATCACTTGCTACTGATCTCATAAAAACAGAAGTTCAGCCCCCCTGAGCCTGTTCCAACATTCTCTAAGATCATGGCTGATTTGTACCTCAACTCCAATTACCTTTGGCCCATATCTCTTAATACTCTGACCTAAAAAATATTTACCCAGTTCAGTCTTGAAAATGTGAATGGTGGTTTATAGCTGTTATCTGAGAGATTAAGCATCTTGAGCAAATTTGTGAATCAGAGACAATTAGTGAACTTTGGAAAGGAGAATCCTAACTTGCAGGCTATATTTTTAAATACGATCTGCCTGGATTTCCTATAGGCAAACTGGGAGATTGTTGGCCAGGACACTGGGAGAAGCTTCCCTTCTCTTTTTTGAATACAGCCAAAGGCTCTTTAATGTCCACGTGAACAGGCAGAATCGACCTTGGTTTAACGTCTCAACCAAAAGACAGCACCTCCAACAATGTAGCACACTCTCAGCAATGTGTTGGAGAGTCAGCAGAGACCGTATGAGTCTTGATAGTGGACTTAAACCCACAACCTTCTGATTCAGAGACAATTCTCAGAGCGACCACATTCTGTTCCCTCTTACTGTAATATAATGTGGCAGCTCTGACAATTTTCAGCCGTGTTTGGACGCTATAGGTATTCAGAAGTCCATGTTTCTTTGTTTGTTTTGTCCAAACATAATGTATATGGATGAATATGTTGCTTTTAATAATGAAAAATAAAAGCCACAGGAAACAACAAGTTACACTTACGTTTGCTGTTAGTGAGCTTTTGAGGAAAAGAACAATGAAACACAGAATTCCTGCCACATTAAAGGCTATCTTTATGCAGTTGCCTCATGCTTATTTGGGAATTGTATTGAAATTGCCCAGCCTGGTTTGTGTCAAATGCCAGCAGATTTTGAGATTTTATTAATAATACAACAATATTTGCATTTGATATTGTTCTTTTCATGTTAGGAGGATGCCTCAAAGGACTTAACAGGTTTCTCTGTAAAGTGTAGTGATCTAGTGACTATTCTGGAGGCAAACATGGCAGCCAATTTACGCACTGCAATGTCCCACAAAAAGCCATGAAGTGGATGAATATTTTATCTAGGGAATTGTTGGTTGCAAGGTAAAAATCCCTTCTCATTTTGAGCAGTGCCATGGGATCTTTAACGTCCACCTAAATGGGCAGGCGCAACCTTGGTTTATTTCATTTGAAGGACAGCACTTCTGACAATGCGGCATATCTCTACTGTATTGGATTGTCAGTCTAGGTCATTTGAGTTCGAAGTCCTGATGTGGGGTTTGAACCCACAATCTTCTGACTCAAGAGGAGAGAAAGTGCGTCCAACTGAGCAGGGCTGACATCCGATCTTAATTCAAAACTAACTCACAGAGGTGAATGGACTGTATTCAAAACATGTGACGTGTCACCCAATCTTCGTTCTGTGTTTCTGAGATAACAGATCAATCTGAGAATGTCAAATGCATTGACATGCACTTCCCAGCTGTGTCTGCAGTTGCTCGAAGGATTGTGTTTGCCCAACAGATAGTTCAATACCTTTTGACTTTTTGTCATCTCTACTGAGATGTAATATTGTATTGCCAGGCTTCAGTGATTGACTTATTAGAGAGTGGAAGAATCCAGTTTCCACAGAAGTGTACAACATACAACAAAGAGATCAATTTAGATGAGCACAATTGCAACAGTGAGTGGGGATGTATTTAAGCTTCAGATTCAGTACATGCAGGACCACCTTGATCAAAGGACAATTATCCAGATACAGTCTATCTACAATTTAATAACTATTATTTATGTAACATTAAAAAAGATAATTAAATAGTTTTAACTATTCTACTTACATAAAAGTGGTAAATGAATGTAAACGAGTGACCATTTAGCTGTGCTAGCTGCTGTAAAATAACTAGGTTACATTACCATTATTACATTTGAGCAATCCTCAGCAAGAAATCAACACACAATGTATTTTGAGCAGAATGCTTGACATGCTGATTATCATAAAAGGAATAGAACAAAAACTAATGGAAGACTTCAGCAGAGCTGCACGCCCAGAAAGCAATTTTTCATCAGTACTCAGCTTCCCTGCGGTGCTAATTGCTTCTCCTTACTTAAGAGAACCAAAGACAGATGTTTCCTTTGAAATTGTTGCTTCATGTTTGAAATAATCTTTGACAGTAATTATTAAATCTCTAGTCACCGATGTGGAGAGGGCTGAGAAATGTGAAGATAACAGAAACTTGCACATTAGATACAGTGAAAAGGTGTATTACATTCCAGACACAGGAATTTCCATCCAAATGTGGAACTCCGTTTGAGTTGGATATCACAGTGATGGGTTACTGCATCTGTCAGATTCCCAGCTGACCAAAACAAATATGAAAGTGCCTTGCTACATCTTAAATTCAAAATCAATTTTGTTTAAAAAAAAATCATTCTGGTCCAATAAATGGGAAAACCATAACTGACTAGTTAATTATTACAAAGAAGCATTTCTAAAATTGATCCAGGTAAAATTGCTGTCACAAATGGCTGTCAGGCTTGCTTACACAAGTAGCCAGAACAATCATCAGTAATTGTCTTTGAAGTGCTTTGACACAGTTGGACATGATGAGGCACTATAAAAATGCAAGTTGTTTTTCTCTTCAGCCATCTCCAAAGGACAGATACAAAACGTCATTCCTCTATAAGAAGTTTCTCATCAGCATTCAAAGCACTCAGCAGGAATCCCTGATTACATCAGAACACTGAGTGGGTTGAATGCTATGATGAGGATTTTGAGAAGTACAAGTATATATATATATTTAAATGCAAATTATATTTTTAGGGGGACGAAGGATTTTTCAGTTACAGGCTCCAATAGCTCACCAAACTGCCTAATGTTCATGTGTTTGAGTCGTATCTGGGCTACACAATCGTGAAAGAGTATCAAAGCCAAAACCCTCTCCTGTCCCACACGCAATGTCTTTGTGAACTCTTTGCAAAAGAAGTCACTGCGTAGCAATCAGGAGTGGGAACGAACCCTGAATGTTTTTTCTCCTCGTACTTTTCTAGCTCAGGGGCAGTGAGAGTAATTGCAACACCCCTAGCCCCACTCCAGCTGTGACCAGCTAATTCAGCACAGAGCTGGGATATCCGGAGTCTTTCCTACTGAATTTCAACTGGACAGTTACTTTACAAACTGAGCCAGCAAGGGAATATTAGCCTTGTTTTTCACCTACTTTCCCTAATTTTACTTCCCTTTTCTCTTCTCTTGGAGACAGACTTATGTTGGGTGAAATTCGACAGATGGTGATTGCGTTCTTTTTCCTCATCCATTTGTGAACCGAGTGTCATTTGTAGCATCCTACTCCACCCTGTTTGAGACCAGGTAATTCACTGTTGACCAGGAATCAACGCTTTGAGTTTGTATTACTTTCTGCTTCTCCTTTCCTGTTTTAAGTGATCTGCTTCACAAACCACTACCTGACCATAAAAGCAGACAAATGACTTGATTCCCAGCCCTTTTTCACTGCTCTTGTTTTACCATTTACAGTGGGCTGACTGTCTCAGTCTCTGAGGGAAAGCACTTTTCTTCCAGTCAACTGCCAGCACGTGGGAAAGGAGGAGTACCTCGATTTGTCAAAACGCAAAGGCTAAGGGCCCTAAATTAATGAATTTGCAGGATAAGAAGTTTATGCCACCTAAGAAAACTTAAAATGTAGGATTGGAGATCTGAGTGTTTACAGAGATAGAGATATAAATCTAACCAAGACATGATACCTTGCAGTTATCAGAACAAAAGCATCAATTGTAGAAAGGCATGTACTCAAATTCTATTGTGGATTTTGATGTTACTGCGGATACCGAGGACTGAGCACTATGGGTGCTCTGATGTACTCTCAGCTACATTAAGCAGCCACAGGTTATATGTTCTGATTTCTCGAGTGGATCATTGTTGAAATTTATGTCCTATAAGTGTGCAAAGGTACAGCGTTCTGTTGTTCCATCAATTCCACCTGCTACACTAATGAATGGAATTTGAATTACTATTTTATGATTGAGAAATCCACTTGTAACTATATATTCTGGGTGTACTACTCATTCAGAACATTTACATAACACATTGTGATTTGTCTGCCAGTTATCATATCCTGGTCAGATTATAGCAGAATTGGAATGGAAGAGGCTAAGTGCTCAAGGCTCTTAAGAGGGTTATTGTTTTACTATTCTCTGGCTACTGTAATTTGATACATCAGGATGGGCAGGTTATTATTCGGTGCCCATAAAGAGAGGGTAAATGACTAGCAGGCCGTACCTTACTACCTTACTCGGAGCGTAAGGTAGAAATGATTACAATTTATATTATAGTTTACATAAATGTTTACTGTGGTCATTTGAGGCTCCATTGTCATTGTTTTTCAAAGATAAAGAAACACCACAAACTCATTACAATAGATCAAGTGATGTATACGGCTGTAGCACAGGAATGTACAAGTCCAGGGAAAAAAACACTTCAGTCCATCTGGACAGTCCCAAAGTGGAGGGGAACAATTCCTCCACAACTCCTCATTATTTTCAATTGATTTATTTGCCAAGTAGCTATCTAATTCCCTCTTGAATCTGCTGACACAATCTGCCTTCACTACCTCCCTGGGCACCTCATTCACATATGCGTGAAGTAATTAATTCTGTACTCATGATCATGTGTTGCATTGGGATCTACTCTCTGCTCTATTTTTAAACAAAAAAATCCTATCAGAATTCAAGACTGACAAAACAGCTGTGACCATTACCTATTGGATTGACAGGAATGTCATCCAGCTGGCCATTCGCAATGTGTAAGTCTGGATGTTAATTATTGTCAAACTTTACAACTTTGAAGAACATCAAAGCTGAGCCCAATCCGTTCTGTGCCCAAGGACCACATGTGCAGTTCGTTTAGCCGGGTTTACAACATAGCCGTCAGGACTAAGACCCTGGCTCAGTCCCGGGATCCATTACTGTAAAGCGCTCTGAGACGTCGTCCGGCGTGGAGGGCACTATATAAATCCAAGTTGTTATTGTTGTTGATTTATTTTCCTCCCCAATCCAGATTTTTTATTTATTTGTGAGCAGGGTTAAGCCCCACTCACCCTTCCCACACCCCAGTGAATCGAATTAGACCCAATTGCGTTCCTCAAACAGGAATCCCCCAGACAGCTCTTTCCCCACCAAGTAATCCAGGTCCCAAATCGTCAAAGGACGATGCAAACTCGATTCCTTTTGTCATGACCACCCAAGCAAGCGACTGGATGGGCTTTCTCGCCCAGGAAAAGCCATAGGGCTCAAGATAGTTCTCTATTCTTTTTGTGAGGGCGGATCAAATTCCTCAGATCGGGCCTTTCACAGTCCCGATCCCAGCCGACAATCAAGACCTTCCTGGTCTGTATGGATAAGTTTCCTGGAGCTCAGTGGTTAGCGCACTTGCCTCGCAAGCGAGACCTGGGTTCGATTCCCGTCAGGGCGAAATGTTGGGCAAGTTTCCTTACTCCACACACCTCTGTTTACCTAGCAGTAAGTAGGAACCCGGTTGTTAGACGGTTGGCGGATCACTTTTCCGGGGGTAATAATTCCTTCAAAAAAAATCATAATAAATTAGTCACTTCAATCCACGACTGTTTGTGGGGACACTGTTGTGAGAAATTGACTGCCGTGTTTCGCCCACAAAATATACAGTCAACTCACTTTATAGTAGATTCTGTGAAGCGCTTTGAGACGTCTCAATGACGTGGTAAGGCGCTATGTCAAATTCAAGAATTATTATTAAGTTTCACAATGAGCCATTGGAGAACAGATAGTTGATGATGTTTGTAGATTATTCAATATTGTGTACCATTTGAGTTACCACCTGTACAGATGCTTTGGCATTATTCAGATAAATATCCCGTTTATTATGAGTCTCATTAGTTCCTGTTGTCTCTCCATACGTATAAAAATCTGAATTCCTTAAGACACTGGCAAGTACTCGATTGAAAGTACATCTAGATAGGATTTAGGGCAATAGGTGAGTTGTTACTCTGGGGAAATATCAGTGGTTTCCAGACATTAGAGAGATTTTGCAATAACCAACAAGACAGGATTTATTAAAATAAGCATCTGCTCAGCAGTGCTGAAAACAGCTACAAGATCATTAAGAATTGAGTTACATTTGTATGTATCACGAGAAGAAAGAGACTTTCAGCACTAACGGTCTGGGCAGAGTTCAAACCCAAGTCACAGGGAAGGGGCAAGTCTGAGGAATTAGTAATTTTAGGGAAATGTTTTGTTAGACTGTAGGTTATTTTTTCATTGTTGATGTTAGTTTCACTATGTTTGGTTTGATTTAAAGGTTTACAGAGCGAGAGTAAAGATGTCTAACAACAGCACAGCCAGCATATCACAGGCCAGGAAAGCAGTGGAGCAGCTGAAGATGGAAGCTTGCATGGACAGAATAAAGGTAACCATAACTATTTTAGTTTTGTGTCAGCTTCTGCTACAAACATACTTCAAATGCAGTTGTTTAATTGATATACCACTGGTATTGTGAGATCTATCATCTCACAGTATAAACTGTAGATTCCACAAAGCTCAGGATATTGCTGAGATACTTTTAATTGAAATATTTGTGTTTGTAATAGAAATACAGCATAACGTGCAAAAGCCTCTAGAGTGGGTTATGTACATGCATGGCTGATAAAAGATGCTGCTGTACAACAAACAGCACCCACAGTTTGTCTGAGCTGATTAAACCAATGATATTTATTTCCACCTTTTTAGGGCAACCAAGGGTGCTGGCCCCTTGATGTCCACATCCTGAGACACAGTAAAAAATGCTCCACAGGACATCACTGATTCCAAAACATGATATTTGTAATAAGAGTGACTTATACTGTTTAGTTGAAGAGTGTTGTACTGAAACACAAGAAATCTGTATCATATAAATACTTCTGGAGAATTTTCCTTAAAGAAGTTTACGATATTCAGCATGTAATTCTCTCCTGACAATTAAAGGTGCCTTTTTTAAGATGTTTATCAGTCTCACACTATATTATAGCATTTAAACTGACTGGTAAACGTGATGCATCCTGAAAATCCGAAGAGTTGATTTTCATATGATGTAGGAACTATGAGTCATTTCTACATTGCTAGTCTTAATTACAGAGTGGAGGGTATTAACACAGATATCTGCACGAAGGAGACGAGTTTCCTGAATTGTAAATGTCTTGGGAATCCCCTGATTGACTACAAGAGAATAAAAGATTAAGAGCTGTTCAGTCATTGCTGACTAAACTGCTGCATACGTTCAAGCATGAGAATTAAGAGGACTAGAGCTGTATTCAATGACAGGGTTACTTGAGACCAAAGACGGTTAAATTTCAAGACAGGAGGTCGCTCATCTCAACCTGAAAAAGATGGAGTTCGTCCTAGTTTACTATAGACTTGCCGCTCCTCCATTCAATGTCCAGGAATTCGAAAATACTAAAGATGAGGATGAAATTAAGCAAAGGAGTAAATTGGCTACGGTCACCTTCCCCTTCCCCCGGCTCGGTATCGGGCTCCACCATTGTTAAGCGCTCCTAGACACCATCTGGCATGAAGGGCGCTGTATAAATGCAAGTTGCTGCTGTTGAAAATGATGATAGTAGGTGGGGGAATATTTAAGGAAATTCAATAAAATACAGAGAGGTAAAGGTATAGGAAACACTAGGAAGTCACTCCTACACAAATATCATGTTAGACCGTAATGCCCTTTGATGTTGCCTACAAAATATACAGTCACTGCACGTTACAGTAAATCCTGAGAAGCGTTTGGAGACTGATGTAAAAGGAGCTATATCAAGTGCAAGGATTATGTTTTATTATGTGTTAATTACTGCACCAATAATACATTGAGGATTGCAATGTTAACCTTGGAAAAGTTCCTGGAAAAGTGAGTAATTTTGTACCCACAGGAATCTTGTTAGACATTAAATAAATAATCTGCTCTACCTTGTGATACCGGGGTTATACCAAAGAGCAACATCAAGCATTGAAAATAACCGTCTAGCTCCGCTTCGACTGTATTCCATACATCTATGCCAACATTCATGTGTTGCCAGAGCTGAGATTCATGCTGTTCCTCTTTTGCCTGATGTCCAGTGCCAGAAACGGTACATTATTAAAAGACAGGTTTACCTCAACATCTGTGATGTAGCTTTCATTCTCTCTCCCCATAGAGACGTTTCTGTCTATTAGATATCTACCAACAGCAGAATGATTGAAATCCAAAAATTACCATGAAGGAGATCAGGTAGCTGAAATTTGGAGTAGTTTATTTAGCATAAGTCACCTGCTCCTCCATGTGTGATTTGTGTATAATACATAGGCTGTGATTGCAATTCATTGGAACATTTGCTTAATTATACTCCAGTATAATTGTGTCTGATGAGACAGGAGGTCAGAGGGTATGATGTGGCACAGGGCTCATCTAATGTGATCTACACATTTCCAATGCCTGCCCTATTAGTGGTTGATGCTGGGGTTCAGTAAGTACAGCTGTACAGAAACTCTAAAAAAAACTGTCAGACAGAAGCAATTTCACCTTGCTCATCCCTGTGGAAATAAATCACAGCATTTTTATTTTCCCAGGTGATGATGTTAATACCTACACATAATCATTTTGAAGCAAATTTTGTGAATCCCTCTGTAAAAGTCTCTATTCTCATATTGTTTTAAATGAGCAAAATATTAATTTTTAATACAAATATGTGCTGACTTTCCAGGCATAATTTATTTCAAGTCATGCTGGAGAATGGTAAAGGGGGAATTTAGATGAAAACTGCTGAAAGAGTGTATGCAGTGTATTTTGGGGCTCATAGTTTTTAATAAAGCCCTTCTATACTCTGGGAAATACAACTGCCTGCTCTCCACGTCATTGCCTTCTGTCTGATACTGTGAACTGCTTAACAATACAGTATAAATTTACATTTATATAGTATCTTTCACCTCGGGAGGATGTCCCATGGCGCTTAACATTAATGGCTTGAACATATTTAACAGATACAGATAATTAAATGATTGTTCTCATGTTGCATCTTCTGACATTACTAGATGTGATCTGGATTTGCAAGACATTTCGTAGAATAATATTTTTAATTTTTCAAAAGCTTCTATTCAAAAGAATTAGATTAATCTGGATTTCTCCAATCCGAATTTCTCCAAAGAATGTACAGATGGCATTTAATGTGAGGTTTCTGTTGTTTGTGATGCTGGAGAGCTACAGTTAACCAGAGGCAATTTTGGAAAGTCATAGGAGGGAAAATATAACATGGGCAACCATTCATGTTTAGTTCTTTAAGAGATCAATTCAGAATAGAACAGCAGTGAATTTAGTGATTATTCCAAGGCTCCCTTGGATGTCATGACAGTAAAAAAATAAAAAATTGTTTGAATATTATCAATACCTGTCAAACAAGCTCATTAATCTTATCCACCTATTTAATGTGAGGCTGGCTGCTATGTGCCCAGACACCTTAACATAATTGTATAACCCAGAAAACACAGCTCCTAGGGCTGAATAAACATTTACAATTGCTTTTAGTCTAATTTTGAAATTCTTGAAAAGAGCATCAAGTAAATTAATAAACATATTTTGCACATTACCAGAATACACTAGACAGAACCTTAACATCGCCTGATGCTCTGACTCACTGCTGTTAGCTGATGTATTTTTATGATATGATGATGCTGTCAGGAATACTGTTTGCCTGGTGATATTGCAAAAAGAACCGTATCTTCTCAAATAAATGACTGGATGCAATGGTTTTAATAATAAAGCTTTTCTACTGTCGCCAAAGCTTACAAAGTAATTATAGCTTGCCTCACAGGAATACTGGCAGGCTATCTGGCTGCAATCTACTTGCATTGTTAATTGAAACATTATTATTTGCGATTCTGACAGATGTGTAGCTATCACTACATTTTCGAGCGCAGCAGCATTGGGTTTTGATTTCTCCCACTTATCTATTAGGAGTTGACTTCTTGTGCAAGATGTATTTCTTTCTCCATGGCTGTACTGCGTACAATTTCCTCATACTGATCTTAAGCTGTGGATGAGGAATATTTCACTGACTTGGACTTGGAAAAGGAAGGTTTTTAGACGGGACTTGAAAAAGGGGAGAGAGGGGGTAAGGCGGAGGGACTGAAGGAGAGTGTTCAGGGTGTAATGGCTGAATGTGCAACCTCCAATGGTGGAGCGGAGGGCGTGAGGGACAATCAGGAGGCCGGTGCCAGTCGAGCGGAGGTGCTGAATGGTGGATTGGGGAGTGAGGAGGTCAGAGAGGTAGGGAGATGCCGGGGAGTAAAGCGATTTTAATTTCCTGGCACCTAAAGAAAATGAAGACCAGCTAAGTTAGACTTAAATCTAATCTAATCTAATTTCTCCCTTCCTCCTCTCTCATTCAAAGTGTTTGTGATCAATTTATTTTCCTACTAGTGTATAGTTTCATGGGTGGTATTTAACCCAAGTGGCTATTTTGATAGGTGAGCCTTGACAGTGAGTCTTAACAGATTATTCGACTGTGGGGGTGGGACAGGGTGGGGGCTGAACCCCAGCACTCTTCTCATCTGACTTGCATACACTCACACTCTCTCTATCTCTCACTCACGCTCTCTCAAGCTCCTTCAGAGGATTCTGAGTGGTATTCAGGGCTGAGACCCTGCCTGATTGAATCCCCTCCCACCTAACCCAGACCGCCAAGGCCAATTGAGTGCCCCATCTAATATTTTTCTGCGCCATTAACAGGAATGGTGGGTGAAACTGTTTGTAAATCTAGGCAGGTAGAGCTTGTGACTTGTATTAATTGAAGGTGCTGATCCATTCTATCCTGCTCAGTAGTCCTGGGTGCTACTTGGCTACTGCTAACCCATAATGCTACCACTAACAATTTCATTTCAGCTTGTTACATATCTAAAAATGTTTGTCTTCAGCTCAGTTGCTTTGGATTAAATGTGTAATTATGATTATGCCCCCTGCATTACACTTGTGATATTGCTTGTTGAACACAGATTTTCGAATTATTTTCTCACTTCTGGGCTAATCAATCTACCATGAGCTTGTTTCACACTCCATTTTCATGCACTCAAAATCCTCAGAATAAATATCTGAATTATTTCACCTGTTCTTACTTATCCAGTAAATATTAAAGTTATTAAATATTATTGTACATTGTGCTCTGATACCATTCTATACTTTTTATCAGTCATGTTGAAAATATTCAGGGTGTTATTGTGTGGGGTGCTGTAGTTGTTCAGCTATTTGACTCCTTTTCCCAAGCGCAGTTGCCTCCTTGGAAACTGCTGGTAATTAGTGATGTTTCTTTGATCCTATCTAGGTATCCAAGGCTGCAGCAGATCTGATGGCATATTGTGACGCCCATGTCAGGGACGACCCGCTTATTACCCCAGTGCCTGCCTCCGAGAACCCATTCAGAGAGAAAAAGTTCTTCTGTGCCATTCTCTGACATCTGCGTTGATCTTCAGAGTAAAAGAGAGAAGCTCTGTGTCCAAGTGCAAACCACGGGCTTTGGAAGTGCTACTAGTGCATGCAGTAATTATTGTTCCAAACCTAGGGAAAAGAACTGTACTGAGTGTTTTACGTTGATCATAGTTTTGACAGTTTCTGAGCACAGCCTTGTATCAGTCGCACAATCACAGAGAATTCAATGGTGGATTAATTTTTTTAAACAAACAAAATAGCTATTTAGATGACTCTTTTTCTAACTGGACTGTTTGATGTTTTGTATGTACATATATAAAAGCACAATCTAGTTGTGGGGCTAGTTGAAGGAGAATAAACATCAAATGAGTGTGGTCCCTTTTGTAAACACAGGATAATGCAGTGAAAGACCAATTAGATTTATCCAATCAAAATAGATTATGAACAATAAGTATGCATGAAGAAACATTAAACTTTTATGAAACATTTGCTTTAACATGAACAATAATAGTTCAGGCCAAAAACAACTCATTTTTATAAAAAATCTAATTTTGCTCTCTTAATAATAAAATAATAATCTTCGCATTTGATATAGCGCTTTTCACATCTTCTAGTCATCTCAAAGCACTTCACAGAATATACTGTAAAGTGAATTTACTGTATGTTTTGTGGGTGAAACGCCCACAAAATTCATAAGATGAAACTTAGCCACACTAAAAACACCAGAAAACAATCAATGTTTCTGAGATAAATTGTTATGGATGCATGTCTGAAATATCATTTCTATATATTAAAAAAAAGTGTAGCTGAAGTATATTCTGCATTGATGTTAGTTCTCTGACTCCAAGCCGAGTGGTGAGCCTGGGCTATGCTAATTGAGCCGCAATGAACAGCAAGTTTGTTGGAGAGGTAGGAGAGCAGGAAGAGGTTGATCTGATCCCAGTTTCCCCAGTTACTGAGTGGTTTCATGTCACTGTGCATGTTGCGGCAAATTTCAGCAAACCCGTCAACACTCAGAAAGTTCAGTTGAATTAATTTATCCACCGTTCCCTCAGAGAACCAAGGATTTGTTTTCTCAAGGCTCTGTCCCTCTAGGATGTTTTTTAACTTTAGGAGGGTGCTGAGTGGGAGCCCAGAGATCCAGAATGTACAGAATGATCACAGTGATCAAAGACAGTGAAGCCACAAGTGAGTAATTTGGTTTTCCTCCCTCACTCCCAATTTAAATTCTGTATTTCAGTTTTTCATTGAACATTAGTTATACCACTTGTATTTAACAAAACGAAATAAGAGTTATTGCTGTCTGACTTTTGAGGACCTTTCTCCAGAAATCACTAGCTGCTCATCTCCTAAGGATGAACAACCAAATTAAATTGAATATGTTGTGATAGTCGATGGAGTAGGAATGAAGTCCTTACAGTTTGAAATTTGTCATCAGTTTTGTAGAAATCTGAAACAATGATTTTGAAAGTATGAATATTTCATGTCTCCCATCTCAGTGATCCAGCATGTCCTGGTTTAGTTCGGGAATGCCCAGTGATTTTAATTGCTCAGCCTTGATGATAGGATTTTCAGTGATGACCAACCAGTCCCTATAACGTGTAGAGGAATGCATACTGAATGGGGAAAAAGATAATTTAATTTTCCCCATGTCTACAAAAGGGTAACAAATCACACCATACTCTTCATGTGTGTCAGTCACATGTCATGTGATCTGGATGAAAATGTTCCACTGCTGTGTTGGTCTTTTCCTAATACTGTCGGAAAGAAAAGGTGGGTAAACACTCCATTCGAAGAGAGAGTCCCATCTAAAGTTAGTCATCATGCAGATAGTCTGAAGTTTACTAAAGGATACCACATTTAGTTGAATTAGGCAGAAAGCCCTAATGTTTTGAACTCTGCAGGTTGATGGTGTTCATTACTAGGACTCATGAATTGATGCTAATCATGTGCCAAAATGCACAGCAAGATGGGAGCTGTACATCACTAGGCTCTGCGATCAATGTGTAAATATAATGGAAATGTATTTCAGAGATTAATGCTGTTGCTTGTTGATCATACTGAATGAAAGGTGCACCTCTCAGGATAGAATGAATGGATTGCTGAACCTGGAGGAAGTACAATGCACAAGGTTAATGTAAACGTTCTTGTAAAGATCTAAAAATACCATGTGCTCTTCACACTGCCGTATCATCAATAAAGCCCTGCATATATTCAAAGGTTTCCTTCATCTCAAATAAATGGGAATACATCATCAAACATATGATAATAGTCCAAAATGTACAGCCTCCAGTTCTTATTCTCAGTCATGCAGTGTAGCTGAATGTCAAATACAAATTGATTAAAAATTAATTTCAGTGTCCACATTTGATCTAGTGTTAGCACCCGCTGAGCATTTGTGTCTTTTCCAAGCCCAGCTGTTAGTGAGTCTTATAATACATAAAATCACACAGGTCACTTCTTTGATTTTCATCAATCTTGTTTCATGCTTATTTCTAGAACATCTTTGAACTTTATTTTTACTGATCTGTTTAAAATGAACAAGTGTGCTAGTTCTGATCCTGATCCATACAAAGATTGATATATGTGCAAATGAGTATTTGTTCATCTGGGTCTGTACCTTATCTCTAAAATCCCCAACACCAGCCATGCATTGAATCCAGTCATTTTCTGTGGGAGTTAATAGACACAAAACTGTTTGGGATGGGAATCGGTCAAATATTCATTATTTTATAATAAGGGAAAAAGATCATGCCAATGTAGTCTGAATAATCTATTTTTAATCTAGTTCTTTTTAGTCCATATCTCAGTATTTTATAGTTCTGAATCATGCCTCACCTTAAACTTCAGTGAGAATGAGTTGAGCTCTTCATAAGCTAGAATCCCAATTCCCAGAATGAGCCTTGCAACTCTGAGCAGCCTTCAACATATCAGTGTCCCTTTTAGGTACCGTGCACAAAACTCAAGAGTATTCCCACTGCCACCTCACCAGTGATGCAAGGTTACAAATGTCTTGACCTCTAGTACCATCTCCTCAAGATGTAAACTAATGTTTAACTTGATATGCAACAGCTTCATGGGTATTGATTGGAAGATACAAAGGGGCATCGGTCACAATTTTTTATTCTTATTGGTATCTGGAGGTGGTAGTGGAGACCAACTTTTGCTTGGAATAGGTTCGTGCAGAGAAAGGGCAAAAGGCACTCTGGTTGTGTTCATCTCTCTTCAAGATCTTCTTTGAAGGTACGGTGAGCCTCAATTTTTTACCTTGGTTCTATATAAAAAGATACTACTGTATCTCTAATCTTACATTCTTATATCAGACGATCTATCAGAACACAAACCTATTCCCCAAAATCAATTTTAATACTTGCTTTTCTATGAAATTTAGAGCACTATTATGATACCTATTTTGAAAAGATGAATGGGTTGAGTGGAAGGATCCATTTGCAATGGTTGTATTATGTATCTGTCTGAATCATGGCGCTTCTCAACAATCAGTCTTAGTTGTCCTGGGGAATCACTTTCTGTTCATAATAAATAATTAATTTATAATAATTAATGATGCTTGCATTTGATATAGTGCCTTTAAATACCTAAACATTTTAAAGCAATTCACAAGTAATTGCTGTGAAGTGTAATTGCTATGTCTTTTGTAGGCAAACATGGCAGCCAGTTTGTGAATAACAAAGTCCAAAAAATATCCATGAAGTGATAGCAATTTATCTGCAGGATTGTTGGCCAGGAAAATCTATGTAATTTTAAAGATGAAAATGCCTTGTTATTTGACTAAGGGTTAACCTTGTATTATATTTAAGATCCTTATATCTGCAGCTAAAATCTGTACATATGCACTTGAGACATCCTCCCATCTCTAGTCATTAACATTTAAGTTATTATCTTCGGCAGTTCGAGTTTATTACATTACATTTATTATACTTCCAGTTAATATATTATTTCATTAGTAGCATATTGTTATAATTATGGGTGGCACAATTCTTTATATTACAAAATGTCACAAAACCAATGTGCTCTCCTAGCTTCTCAGCGTAACTAATGTGTTGCCTGATTAAAACAGCAACATTGGTTATAAACAAATGAAAGGATTCTTTCACAGTTGCACTACTATCCTGCGAAGCATTTTGAGACATCTCAACAATATGATAAAATGCTATATAATAATAAACTTATATTTGCACTTAGCACAGCACCTTTCATATTGTAAGGATGTCTCAAAGTGGTTCACAGGATTTACTGTGAAGTAAGTGACTCTGGCAAACGCGGCAGCCCAATTGCACACAACAATGCCTCAAACAGCCGTGAAATGAATGACCAATTTTGTTTTGGGGGATTGTTGGCCAGTACACTAGGAGAAACACCCTTCTCTTTTTGGTAGAGTGCCATGCGATCTTTTACATCCATCTGAACAGGCAGATAGGACCTTGATTTAAAGTCTCACTCAAAGGATGAAAAATGCAAGGATTGTTTTTTCATTAGTTTAGGATTGAAAATATTACCAGACAGGGAAGCCCCATCTCCACTTCAGTTTACCCCATTTAGTGGAATCCTCATAAAGGCACTAAGAAGAAAACTGCACATCCAGCAGATATTACCATATATTAAGTCACATCAGGGCTGTTTGTGGATATTGCTGCTGAGCAATTTGAGGCCACAATGCTAAGATATTCTATCAAGCGCAATGATTAGTATTAGATTATAAAAGCAACTTATAACTCTCTAAACAAGGGAATCATACAATAATAAAAGCAAATAGGAAATGCATGAGAATATTTTTAGGGGAGGAGAATGTGAAACAAATGACAATATAACAAATGCAAGCATTATTGATATAGATGGTAAAACAGAAACCATAAAAGGTTTTCAAAACGGAGCTAGACAAATTCCGTTTGCATGATTTTTTTTATGATTGCACTCTTAACTGGAAAAAAAACCACCAACAGATCAAGCCTACATATCAAATTACATTTATATAGAGTACTTCAAAAGAAACCTCTTGAAGCATTTTAAAATTTTGTTTATTTGATAATTAAAATTGTTATGTAAGCAAATGTGGCAGCTAATTTGCATCAGGAATGTCATACAAATAATGAGTAACCAATTGGGCTAAATTTATATATACAAAATAATTTGATACTTATAACATTGAAACATTTCAAAAGCGCTTCAGAGAGTTGTGCAGTGACTGTGTATATTTATAGGTGAATGTCTCAAATAATGCAGCACTTCCCCAGCACAGCATTGGCGTATCAGCCTCAACTCCTGAAACGGAGCTTGAACCCACAACCTTTTGACACAAAAGCTGGAGTGCCACCATCTTAGCCAAACTGACACCTTTAACGTGGGATGAGTGAGGAGAGACTATAAACCTGCAGAGCTTCAGGTTTCTTTGACATAGTGATATGGGGGGGGGGGAGAGGGTATATGGTCCCTTAATATTGATCTAAATCCCAAAGCAGACCAAACTCAAGTTAATCACTCAAACAAGAAAGGTTGATGGAAATAATGTTTGCCCTTTGGTTTCATGTGTTTGGCCACCTGGTAGCTTTGTCATGTATTTTCTGGTAAGCTACTGACTCCCATTGTGTATCTTCTATGTAATTGTTTCTCTTGGTTTTACCCCTATAATTAATTGTAATTTTCCTCGATTTTCTCTGCTGTTGTTTCCCTCAAATGGGAGACTTGGTGAATTATTACTTACAAAGGATTATCTGTCCCAGTGCTTGGGTATTAGAGGAGCAAGTCCCATATTAACATGTCAACATTAGCATCATACCCAATGTGTATTCCAATTGATATCAGTGTACAAGACCTCAGTAAGTGCTGTCAGTCTAATCCAAATCTTTTCCACATAAAGTGAGATAACAATAATAATAATACTTGCATTTGATATGGAGCCTTATTACATCAATGAGATGTCTCAAAGCGCTTTACAGAATATATTGTTAAGTGAATTGACTGTATATTTTGTGGGCGAAACACAGCAGCCAATTGTGCACAGCAGTGTCCCACAAAGCAACTGTGCTCCTACTTACTGCTAGGTAAACAGAGGCGTGTGGAGTAAGGAAACTTGCCTAAGATTTCGTCCTGCTTGGGAATCAAACCCAGGTCCTCTTGCTTGCAAGTCAAATGCTCTAATCAATACGCTACAGGACTCCACAGAGATCTGGCGTTTATACATGATGTATTACATTGACTAAATTGCAGAAGTTATTAGAAACTGCCCACAGGGACAAATGCTGTTTTATTCAAACAAGAACCTTTTTTCAGTATTTTAACCATATGCTTGACTGTCTTCTTATGTTCATAGTAATATTAAAGTTATCTGCTCTTTAACAAACTTCAGGTATCTTTTGAAGGACTTTTACGAAAGCTAATTTCCGACGAGGTGCCAGCCTGGCTCAGTTGGGAAGACTCTTGTCTTAAGGTCAGAAAGCTGTTGTTTCGACCATATGTTGGGACATTGAGCTCAAATGGAAGGAGTACAGCAGGTTTACAAGGATGATACCAGAGCTGGCAGGTTACTGCAATCAGGATAGATGGGCTAGATGAGGCCTTTTTTGCTAGACAAGTTTAAGAGGGGACCTAATAGATATGTTTAAAATTATAAAAGGGTGCAAATGCAAGGATTATTATAATAAGGTTAGCATAAAAGTCTGTTTCCACTAGTGGGGGAATTTGTAACCAGGGCACACCAAGTGTAAGATAGCGACTGGAGGAATCTAAACAGAATTTAAGAGGAAAGTAGTGAGATTGTGAAACATTCTGCCCAAAGCGGTGGTTGAATCAGATAGTGTAGAGGAACCTATATACACACACATGAAGGAGAATGGAATAGAAGGTTTAAGTAAATAATAATCCTTGCATTTAATATAGCATCTTATCATGTTGTCGAAACACTTCAAAGGATCCTGCTTCACAGGATTTTTTTTTGGATAGCTGGGTGTCTGACACATGCGGAAAGCCATCACCATGCTTCAGAGCATCCAAACCAAACTGAGAGTTCCATGCATCCCACCTACACACGCCAATCTCTGAGATAGACTGTTGGAATGTAATGCACACTCTCTCCCTGGAGGGATGCATCCTACTTACTTCATTCTGGAAAGTATTAGGCGCAGGTTGGCAACAGCCAACGCTTGGTGACCCCAGAGTGTGTGTTGGGGTGCTGCTGCTGGACTCTAACCAGCTAAAACCACATAGCTTGCCATTGGTATTGCTATCCGGCAAGATTTCCTGCTACTTATCCAGTCAGGACCACCCTACCCGTTAGGGCTTTGACTTACAGGGTTAACAGGAGCTGAGTGGAAAGACTCTCTGCCCCCAGTGACTGATCTGCCCTTCCAGGTCCTGCCGATGAGCCGGACTGGCTGTGCTGTCCTCAGCTGTGGCCTGGAATACCGTGGACCCACCCGGCTCAGGGACAGGACTGGAGACCGCCGCAGAGGGTTGGCTGGACTCCCACATCCCATTGCCAGGCATGTCAACCCGGGACCAGTTCAGCTCCAAGTAGACCTCAGATAACAGGGTCGGCCCATGGGCTGTCACTCAAGCTGCACCGCGTGCTGATTGGCTGGGAGGGAGGGAGGGGGCGGGGCGATCGCAATTTTGCGACTTAACGCAACAAACCTCAAAAAGACAATCAGCGACAATCCGCTGCTCGGCAGCTCCGCCCCGGGGCCGACCGGAAACTACAACTCCCACAACACACCGCGCCCCCCCCGCCCCGCCTGCGCACTGAGGCCCGGGGAAGGTTCCGCACAGCCCAGGGTAACCCCGGGCAACCAGGCTCCCGACCGCCGAGGCCAGAGCTTTAACACCCAGACTGTGAGCTCGGCTCAGCCCTGAGCCAGAGGCCAACCGTTACTGTTAGCTGCAGCCCCCGATGCGGAGCGTTACCGCGCAGGCGGCGGTCTGTGTGTGCGTCATCGCGGTCGCCGCTCACTTGTGCTGGTGGCCAACCTCGGCCTGGAGACGGCTGCTCCCAGGTAACAGCGTGTGCGCCTGCGCAGCACCTCAGCCCCGCCCCGAGCCCCCGGGGAGCCCCGCCCCGAGCCCCCGGGAGCCCAGGGCAGACTCTTCCTTTTAAGTGGATTTGTATTCTTTGCCATTCTTACAAAAGGCAAAATTCATTGATTTTCAGTGTCCGAGCAGGTCCACCGGTTACCCCTGAGCTCTGGGGACTCCGTGTCTGTCAACAACAACAACAAGATTCCATTTATAGAGCGCCTTTCACGTCGGGAGGACGTCCCAAGGCGCTGTACAGTTGGGTCAGGACCCGAGCATCGGGGGGAGACAGTGTCTTTCACACCCATACTCACAGTCTGGATGTTAAAGTTATATCTTTGCACTTATCAGTTGAGTAGTGATTTGAATGTGGTCCTAGAAAAAGTGGTAGTCTGAAATGCTCTACTCTGTCCAGCGCCTTGGGACGTCCTCCCGAAGTGAAAGGCGCTATACAAATGTAATCTTGTTGTAGACGCAGGGACCCTAGGGGGGAAAAAATCACAGAAGCAACTTGATACTGAAATGTGAAAACAGTAGTTGGCATTTGTGAAAAAATGAGATAAATGGGCTGATGAAGAGCTTTCTTCATTCAAACATCCCTCGTGATCATATGATGACATCGCGTGACAAGGGATTAGATACAGAGCATATCCAAAGTGCTTTGGACCAGAAAATAAGTCTAATGGATTTATGTTTTGGGGTAACCAGTAGTTCATTGTGGCTGGACTTTCCACTTTCCCTTCTCTCCTGAAACGTCGGTGATATTTTGGCTCTGTTTGACCAAAATTGGTTATCCTACTGTTCCACTTAGTTGTGTGGGTTCTGTATATGTGTGGGGGTTTAAGATACTGTATGCAGACTCCAAACATATTGGATCTTGCATGACCTTTACATTCTCTATTGTTGTCCTTGCTGGGACTTTAACCTGTGTGAGGGGCGCTAAATAAATGCAAATTGTTGTTGTATTTTTAGTGTTCGCTGTGATGCGGTATGTAGGTATACTATTTAAAGTACCACCCCCCGTACTGTCTCATGTGGTGTCCCTCAGGGCTCTGTCCTCGGTCCCCTCCTCTTCACCCTCTATATGCTCCCCCTCGGTGACATCATCCGCAGACATGGGGTTAACTTCCACATGTATGCGGATGACACCCAACTCTACCTTTCCTCCTCTACTCTCAACTCCACGACCACCGATGTCCTGACAGCCTGCCTGTCCGACATCGAGTCCTGGACGAGAGACAACTTTCTTCAGCTCAACGTGCGAAAAACCGAGGCCCTCCTGATTGGCTCACGTCAGCGCCTCCGCACCTCAGGCGCTGACACCATCAGCATCCAAGGCTGCACTCTCCACCTCTCAAAGCCAGTCAGGAACCTCGGGGTTTTGTTCGACCCTGAGCTGTCCTTTCTCCCTCACATCCGCACCACAACTGGCACCGCCTTCCATCACCTCCGGAACATCGCCAGATTACGGCACTACCTCACCCCTCACGCTGCTGAAACCCTGGTTCACGCCTTTGTCACCTCAAGGCTGGACTATGGGAACTCTCTCCTCGCCGGCCTTCCCGCCACCTCCCTCCACAAGCTGCAGGTCATTCAGAACTCTGCAGCTCGTGTACTGTCCCGCACCAGGCTTCGGGACCACATCACTCCCACCCTCGCTCGCCTCCACTGGCTCCCCATCCCCCAGAGGATTGATTTCAAGATCCTCATCCTCACCTACAAGGCCATTCACGGCCTTGCTCCCTCCTACCTCTCCAACCTACTATCCCCCTACCTACCTGCCCGTACCCTCCGTTCCTCTGGCTCCGGTCTGCTCCACATCCCCCGCCCCAACCGCCCTACTATCGGTGGTCGGGCCTTCAGCCTCTCAGCCCCGAGGCTCTGGAACTCCATCCCCCAGTGCCTTCGCCGCTTCCTCCCTTTCCTCCTTCAAGGCCGGTCTCAAAACCTTTCTCTTTGACCGAGCCTTCAGCTCCCCTCTCGACTCTCTTCCCCCTTCTCGCTCCCTCCCTTCCCTCCCCTCACCCTGACCATTTCCCCACTCCTCGCTCCCTCCCTTCCCTCCCCTCACCCTGACCATTTCCCCCCTCCTCTCTCCCTCCCTTCCCTCCCCTCACCCTGACCATTTCCCCCCTGCTCGGGTCATGACCCAACTGTGCAGCGCCTTGGGACGTCCTCCTGACGTGAAAGGCGCTCTATAAATGGAATCTTGTTGTTGTTGTTGTTGTTAAAACTTCATGAAAAAATAGAGTGTCCTGCAATGCTGTCACCAGAATTTTGGTAAAAGTATAATGGTAGGGATAAGTGTAATAGTGAGTCTGAGGCATTTTCATAGGACTCCCACTTAAAATATGCACAACTGTACAATTATATTCTTTGTCCTCATAAATCTGTAGACTGTATTTTGAGCTGAATATCCATGAAGTGCGGTAGAGTTGGGGACAATTTGAGGTGATGAGAGTAGCAGAGCAGAATTATATTGTGCAACATTGAAGAACATTGATTTTAGTGTGACTTTCTTTAATTTATTGGTTCAATAAACTACACACTTTAGTAATGTAAGACTAGTAAGCCTGGTGATAGTAAATGTTTTTTTGTTGTGAGAATCTAGTTTTCATAAACTGCTGGTTTTCAATGAAAATAAAATGCTATATCTGTGTAATTTGAAAATAAGCCTGTCTTAACACAAGATCACATACTTTGTGATTGGAGTGGTGCAGTGTTTATTGCCACTACCTGGTCATAACACATTATACAGTGATACAGCCCAACTAGTCCATGTTGGTGTTTATATTCCAACTGAAGTCCCACCTTCCTATTCACTCGCCTATGCCGCTCAATTCCCTCCCCCATCCCTTCCTCCTAAACTCCCTATTAGATCTACTCCTTGCTATTTCATATTTATGCCCTCTAGTTTTGGACACACCAACAAGTGGAAATTTCCTATCAATATCCATGGTATCTAGTTTATTGAGAGCAGAGAGGCAGTGTAGGTTGTTTGTTATGCGGGGCGTTCTAAAGTTTACTTCATTGTTTAGCTTTAAGTGGGGGGTGGTGGGGGGAAAGTCAGGTGGAAATTCTAATCCAAAGTCTATTGACTTTGGTAATGTGCCCTTATGAAGCCTATATATGCAAAGTACTTTATCTCTTACCACTGTACAAGTATCAGACCCAAGGGGACAACCATACTTTGACCTAGTATTGGCCTTTAATCAATGTTATCCACCGTAGCCTGTGTGGCTTGTGCATTCTTTGCATTATACAACAAATAATATAATATAAAACTGTAGTTGAATAATTTATAAATAATTATGATTTTCTTTGTTTTAAGGTTGAGATGTAACTTGATGGCTGACTTTCTTTCTCATCAGAATGGACAAAACCCCAGTATGATATTGTGGTTGGTATATTGTCTGCTCGACAGAACTATGAATTACGAAATGCACTGAGGAATACTTGGTTGGGGAATATAAAACAACATCCAGAATTAAGACAGCGGTTAGTAATGTTTGTTCTATACATTTTTACCTTTTTTTAAAATACAAACCAAATTCAGATGAGGAGTGGCTTGCAAGATTACATTATAAAATATTCTTGAAACATCTTCAAAATGCTCAAAGTCTGTTGTTGATGTCGTTTAATGGGGAGAAAGTCCACCTCATCTTAGACTTATTCTATTTTATAATAATAATCCTTGCATTTGGTATAGGATCTTTCACATCAATTCCAAAGCACTTCATGCAATATTCTGTGACTGTGTGTTTTGTGGTAGCCAATTTTGCGCATAGCAATGTCCCACAAATAGCCATGAAGTGACTAGCCAATTTTATCTGGGGTATTGTTGGCTTGGACACCGGGAGAAACACCCTTCTCTTGTCAACTAGTGCCATGGGGTCTTTAACGACCACCTGAACAAGCAGAAGAGACCTTAGTTTAGCATTTTATCCAAATCACAAAACCTCCAACAATGCAGCACGCCCATTGCACTGAATTGGATTGTCAGCTTAGACTTAAATGAGTTCCAAGTCCCAAAGTGGGCTTGAACTTCTGACTCATGACTCAGAGGCAAGAGTGCGAGGGCCAACCTGACACATTTTCTTAATATTTCGGAGCGTACAAAATTTGGCAAATCCTTAAATTAATTAAATTAATGCTTTCTCTGAAATACTGAGGAAAGAGAGTAAATCTAGATGTAGGCGGAATTTCTACCTCACGGGATTAATTTTTAATGTTTTCTCTGAAATGCAGCTGGGGTAATGTGAGAAAGTAGTTCGGTTATTTTGAGTTTCCTTTAAGTACTTACTATGGGCAGTTAAAAATGAGAGCGAAATAGTGATTAACAGAGATGCAGTGAGTAGAATGATAGAAATATATTTTATAGAAATATAGAAATATTTAATCCTATAACTCCTATTTGACTTCAGTACTTTCAGTAAAAGTGTGCTGTTCTTGCTTCCATAACAGGGCCTCAGAAGTATTCAATTAAAATTAATATTGAAGGTTCATATTCATAGCCATGATTGAATGGCGGGGCAGGCTCGAAGGGCCGAATGGCCTACTCCTGCTCCTATGTTATGTTATGTTATGTTATGTTATGTTTCTCATATTAGTTTCTCATATTCATTTACTGCATAGATTTGGGAAATTGCTTGTCCTTACTTTCTTAGAGAAGGATTCCAACTGATTGTAAAGTGCTCCAACAAGACTTTCATGAATCCTTTTCGAAACCAGAGATCACTCTTACATAGCATGTTATATAGCTCCAGACAGATATTTGGAGGACAACATCAGTTATTCTAATGTAATAACAATAATAATCATTGCGTTTGATATAGCGCTTTTCACGTCTTCTAGACGTCTCAAAACGTTTCACAGAATATACTTTAAAGTGAATTGACCATATATTTGTGGGCGAAATGCGGCAGCCAATTGCGCACAGCAGTGTCCCACAAACAGTCGTGGATTGAAATGACTAATTTATTAATGTTTTTTTTTCTTGGGGAATTATTATCAGACATCTGGAGTAGGAAAACTTGCCTGAGATTTTGCCTTGCCGGGATTGAACCCAGGTCTCTGGAATCAGTTTATAGAGAGTAATTGTTTTTTAGAGTTTGGCACTACAAAATGTTTATATGTTATTATAATAGATATAATTTATTTATCTAATATAGTTGCTTTGTCTACCTATTTCCACCACCTGCCATTTCCTACCAAAGAGAATGCAAGCAACAAAAAGGTCTGGGTCAATTGCTTTCAATAATTGCCTAGTTTATGTAGGAAAACAGCTCATAGTGACTTTCCTTTCACTCTTTACTCTCTTGAAGTTACAAGATGTAAATAGTGTAAATAGTAATAGATTATTTCCAGTGGATGGCAAGTCAATAACAAGAGGACAAAATGTCCAGATAATCACAAAGGAATTAAAGGGTAGGTTAGAAGAAATTTCATTAGACAGACGGTGGTTAGAATGTTGATCCAGCAGACTTGAGGCCAATTGCCCTGTTTCTATGATTCTATAATTGGATTGCAAGGTAAATTTGGACATATTTTGAAAACTTCACCCACCCACCATATGCTTTACTGAAATGCCAATGACTCACAATTGCACTTACCTTTGGTTCTATGATCACAAAACAGAGACTTGTAAATTAGTTGAGGAAATACATGCAGCTCTGCTACTGTTCAACGGGATACGAGCCACTGGAAAGGTTAAAGGTGACTAAATTCACTCTCATCATGTATCTCAGGGCCCATCTCAAAATGTTAATCTGCCGAACGTCTATAGCTGACACTTGGGCAAGTCTTCACTATGTTGCCAAACACTTAATTACAAGTTATCTGATTAGAACATCACTGTGCGTAAATTCATTTTTTTCCCCTAATTATCAAAATAATTGATGGGGTGCAGAAGTTCAACTTCCCAGGACCAATGAAAAACAAGCTGCAACACAATTTACTTTTTTGGTGGATCGGTTTTGATTAGCATTTCAACCAAGTAAAGGTTTATTTCCTGCTGCTGAGCATAATACGTAGCCAGAATCTGAGGGTGTCATTATATGGAGGATGAAAAAAACAAAATAAATTTAAATTATCTACCATGTAGGGTCATATTCATTGATGAGAACATTTATAATCCATTCACTCAGCCAGTCTCATTCTGTCCTCTTTGGGAAACGGTATGTGTGCTAGTATATTTTTTGTAGTTATTTACTGACATTTATAAATCGGATTACAAGTTTGTTTTTCACTGCTCCTGGGTAGCTGACCTTTTAGCACACCATCAATTATTTTGATGAATAGGCAAAAAAAATGTGATGCTGCGCACTCTGACGTTTTAATTTGATAATTTGTCACTGAATTCAAAGCTGCAGTATCCTTTCTGCTGTTGTTGATTTGCTAAGTTTTGGGATCATTGTGTGAATCGTGGTAAACTATTCTCTTATTGCTGCACGTTCAAGCAGTTCAAAAATATCAGCGCTACAAAAATGTTACAATAATATTAAATACCTTTAAGGAATCTCACTAATAGTCAGTTACACAACTGAAATCCTGGATTGTGATTCCTATTTTTATATATGTGTGATTCAGGAGTTGTACAGATATCTTCAATCTGCTCACATTCATTTCTTTCCCTGAAACTACTAAAGATTCACACAATAATTTTTCACGAGCCCAAACCAGCGATAAATTGTACCTGTATTGAAGAACTAGGATTCGCATCAAGTTGGAGGACATTAACTCTCTCCTCATTATGATATTTGTCTGGAGATGTATTTACGATATACTATATATTATCCAAGTGGGGGATTTTCACCCAGAAAAAATGTGGCTTGTGTCAGAAAGCAATTGTGAATTATTGTTTTACAAAAACAAGGAGGGGTACTTTACATAGAAAGTTATTTCTTTCCCATCCAGTCAGTATTTATCTCTTTTAGTATTTTTACAATTAAATTCTGGTTATGAATAAATATATTGTCATCATCCATAAGTATAAAACAGTTATCATCAACCTAAAAATAGAAACAGTGTTTGCTGATGGCTAGAGATATAATAGAGAAACCCGCTATCTAGTTTCCATTTTGAACTAAAAGGGGCATTGAAGTTGGAGCTTTTATAGAAATTTTTTTTTCTGTGTAATGCTTTTTTTTAAGAAACATCATTCGACATGCATGAAAATTGAGTGTTAACATAGCATGTGTAACTTGTCTCTTTTCTATCTATGGCAGTGTACTGGCAAAGTTTATAATTGGTGCTCATGGCTGTGACATACCCGATGAGGACAGAGAAGACCCCTATTCCTGTCAACTGCTCAACATTACGGACCCAGGTCAGCCAATAAAGATTGTTGCTTTACTGCTTTTCACATGAGAGAGTTACTGATGACTGGTCCATAGTCCCCGCTTAGTGATAGATAGTCTATAAAAGTGAGCTGGTAGTTTGGACTATGCCAATTAGGCAATTAATTTCCCTCCCCATCCCCAAATATTTCTTTGGACCTACTAACAGATGATTGAGAGTCTTCTATTGTTCAGTGGTCTCTAATGTGTTTCCTATGATGTAACCCTGTGCTCTCCATTTTCTAAATAACACTGTGCATAGACTTGGCCAAGTGAATCTTTATGTATTTTGTATGGGGGAAAAGTTATGTTGAATTCTAAAATACTGAACCTTAGGGGAGCTCTTTAAAGAATCTCTTTCTTATCTGTCTTGTTGGAGCTGCACCCTCGAATTCAAGATCCTCACCCTCACCTACAAGGCCATTCACGGCCTTGCTCCCTCCTACCTCTCTGACCTACTATCCCCCTACTTACCTGCCCTTACCCTCCGTTCCTCTGGCTTCGGTCTGCTCCACATCCCCCGCCCCAACCGCCCTACCATCGGTGGTCGGGCCTTCAGCCTCTCAGCCCCGAGGCTCTGGAACTCTATCCCCCAGTGCCTTCGCCGCCTCCTCCCTTTCCTCCTTCAAGGCCGGTCTCAAGACCTTTCTCTTTGACCGTGCCTTCAGCTCCCCTCTCGACTTTCTGCTCCCTCCCCTCACCCTGACCATTTCCCCCTGCTCGGGTCCTGACCCAACTATACAGCGCCTTGGGACGTCCTCCCGACGTGAAAGGCGCTCTATAAATGGAATCTTGTTGTTGTTGTTGTGGGTATCTAACCAGGATATCTACCACTGAGCCCAATCGGAGTGTGCTTGAAAGTGACATTGAATGCCTGAAATGGGTGTCAGACACTATGGCATGCATGTACAGGGTATGTACCACAGGTACAAGGTATACTTACGGAGGATACCTTATTTAGCATTGCTGGGGGTGAGGCAATAAGGAGATTTGAGGAGAGGCTGGTGGAATATATAAAATAAATGCATCCTTTATAGTTTAGATGAGTCATTGTATCCATCACAAAATATGGGAAGTTCAACAGAGAAATGGTTCTAAGAGTGTGCTCTGAGGAATATTTATATTTGTAATTCACATTTAATGTAGACTAGTAGTGTTATATATACAGCATTGCAAATAAACCTCTGTCAGTTGAATTTAATTTACGGATATTATTTCTGTGCATGATGTGTTTCTTTGTAAGTGTTCTAATGTGTGTGTTTTATATATATATATATATATTTTCTGCAGTTGTGGGTCAAGAAATTGAAGCAATTAGTCTGTTTGGAAGGACTGCAGTGACATTGCTTGGCAACAAGATTGCAAGCATTAACTTCAGAGTTCTTCATCCAATAATTATTACAAGACTTGGGGTGTTCCATGATCAGAGAGAAACAGGATTTCCCCGAAATGTCATTGTAAGACTCTTCCAACGTGCACAAGAGGTAAACTTGATAACATTTCACACACTGACCTTCAGAAGTGTGAACAAATAATTAGTGTTGGTGTACCTCAGCAATCAACAACATGAATGATTAGCCTCACACAACACAGATACCGAATCCGTCTAGTTAAATATCTATTTAGTGCAGTTGAAGTAAAACAATAACTTGAATGCTTAAAAGTCTGGATGTGGTGGTGTGTGTTTCTACATAAACATGGGGCAGTGTGACATGGTAAGATGGAAGTTAATACCCCTAGTTCCCCATTCTAGAAGCATCCAGTGTCAGCCTTCAGATAGTTAGGTCTGACATCCTACATTTAAGCTCATAAGACTGTTGTTGAGTTATTGCTGTGTTACAGTGTAAATGTTTATACAGGGGGTGATTGCCAGTGCCCGTTTCAGTCCACTCAGCCCTGGGGTGCAAGTAAAGCAGTTGTGGTACAAACCAGTGGAAAAGTTCATTTTACCTAAGGTACACGCCATGATTCAAATCCTTACTGAACAATATTTTTGTTGCTAAATATTCATGTTTTTCCATATTTAAAAGCAAATCGTAGAAACATATTGGCAGGTTTTGAAGCTTTCAATATGAAGTTTATTGTAGTTTGCTATCTTCACTCTCCCTGTCCTGTGGCTGAGGTCACACAGGGTACCTATTCTGAGGCCTGTGTTTGGAGATGGATGAGGTTGTAGAGGGTGATTTGTTCTGACATTTTTCTTTACTTTTTTACTCCATTGCATCATGAGGGTTTTTACCAATACTTTACCAATACTTCAGTGAGATGCTTAAATGTAAATCACAATTCTGGTACACTTCAGATTTATTTTACTCTATTACTAATTATAAATATATCAGAACATTTAGTCTGAAGCAGCACTCTTTCAAATGCTCAGTATATAAAAAAAGCTTTATCAGCAGCAGTAACCTAAGTTCAAACGGAGAGTTGGAATAAAGAGTTTGCAGGAAATTATTGCTCCATTAAACTTGGCTGCAGAAATGTTATGGGTTGCTATAAGTTGGACTATGTAATGTTCTTATGTGTCTATATTAAAGCTGTTTACGTTTTATCAATTGAAATCAATTATCACAATAGTCTCTGCGTAAGGAATCCTGAATTATTCATATGTAGTAAGGTTAAAAATGTTCATTGTTTTTAGTTTCACTTTTCTCGTCATTTTTTTAAAAATCCCACCTCCTATGGGAATATTGGAGAAGCTGAACTGGTGAAGGCACATTCCTGCATATCTGCCAGACTCTCCTAAAAATGTAGCTCTATTGATAAGTGTACAAGACGGTTGCCTAAAGCTAGTGAGTTAGCAATGGACAAAACCCTCCATTTACCCTGTGTGGACTTAAGGTGCTGTGAAATAGTTTACCATTCTAAAAATAATCATAAGTTAAGGGAGGTTAAAGCAGGAGAAATTCCTCTGGATCAGGTTCTGGGTACAGTTGTTGGCCTATTGCCAGAAAGACATACACTAACAGGACTCTCTAAGTAACTTTTTTAATGATAGAAAAGTCCACAGCAGCTTGGCAAGGATGACATAATGCATCGCTTACAGTCGTACGCTTGTAAATACTCTTAAGTATGGAAAACAAGAATGAAAGCTCCTCGAATTCTCCAAAAGCTCCATAGCAACATGTCACTTGTAAATGACACCTTGTCAATTACACTCTGACCAGTGTTCTTGACCAGTTGCTGTGCATCAGTTGCTAGTTTGCAACAAATATTAATTTGTACACAAAGGACGTAAAGCTTAATATCCTATGTTTTACCTTTACTCTGTGCTTAACATGGTCTTCTCTTTGTCAGGGATTTCAAGGTACTATTGTTTGGGAAAGCCAGGACTCTGAGTACCTCACCACAGCGAATCTTAGTGATGTCCAACTCAACACTGGAGGAGGTCTACTGAGACTTTCTGCAGTAAGTCACTCCGCATTTTAATGCAGGTTCAGTAATGTAGGAGATCAGGAGGGAAGCAAATTATAAATCAAGGAGGTTCCATTTTTTCTTTGTAGGATATGTATCGGGTGGTTTGAACTTCTTACTGGGATACACAGGTGGTACTCCACACGTACAAAATATCAGGGCAACGTAGGAGACTGTCCTGTTTACTGAAAATAATTGTTTGGAGCTTTTTTTCTCATGAGTTGGGAGTAATCGCTTCTCTCCTGAATTGCAATTAGGAGTGTGAATCCTATTTCCTTTATTTTCCTCGGCCCACAACTTAGAGGTACTAAAGTTAGTTGTAGTGACGCGATTGATGCGCTGGGTGAGAGCAGGACACAGTCTGGGAATCCAGCATGTAGTCCTCTGGTCTGTACACCTTGAAACCCCTTGCCCTGCCCTGCCTGTACCCATTAAACTGTGGTTGACGTCTTCGGAAGTTTTCTTTTAAACGTTTACAATTGTAACCTATGAGCACCATCCTTGTATGTATTTTTATGTTAGTGTTACTTTAGCTTCATTTATTTTGAAGCCAAATGCTGTGGGTTCTCTGTCACTGTTTTAAACAGGCCCAACTTCAGGAAGAGGACGAGCGGTTGATTCAGGATGGATTTGAACAGGATGTGGCTGCAGTGGCTGGAGGTTTTGCTTACACCGTTCATGGTATGGCATTAATATATACAATACTTTTCAGAGCTGAAGCTCGAGACAGCAAACGTCTGTGTGATCTGCGGAGACCATTATTTTTAAAATGGTATTCACAAAATTACAATGCAGCAATGTGATTAAATTGAATGAAATTGGATTTGAAGGTCAAAGAGCCTGAGGGTACAAATGGACATTTTATATTAGTGCATTAAATGGGAGGTTGATTAAAGTGTGTGATGTTAGCTGTCGCTTTAATGTCAAAGACTGCAACATTGTAAGGTTTCTTTTAATTGTCAATTATATAATTTAGGCACTTCTAGTGCTGACCAGTTCTCTGTCTCAGTAGTCCAACCAGACTCACAGTATATTATCAGAGTATAAAACTTGTTACTACCAAAAGCATGCCAGCCACTTAACCTTTCCAGGCTTATATCTAATGTTCAAAGTGCTAATATAAAAGAACCAATGGAAATACAATTTTACAATTCTGCATGCAATGTTAAAAGGCAATAGCATATATTTTATATCTAAATATCATTCCAATACCCGGATAACATACTGTATTGAAGCAAGTCCTGTCTGCTGTTCTTTATGTTATTTGGAGTCCTGTAGCTCAGTGATTAGAGCACTCGCCTTGCAAGCGAGAGGTCCTGGGTTTAATTACTGGGCAGGGCGAAACGTTAGGCAAGTTTCCTGCTCCACACACCTGTTTACTTAGCAGTAAGTAGGAACCCGTTTGTTAGTCGATCGTCAAATCGCTTTTCCTGGGGTAATAATCACTTCAAAAAATAATAACTTGGTCACTCAATGCACAATTGTTTGTAGGACACTGCTGTGCTAATTGGCGGCCGTGTTTCGCCACCAAAATGTAATAATAATAATCCTTGCATTTGATATAGCGTTTTTCACGTCTTCTGGACATCTCAAAGTGCTTCACAGAATATGCTGTAAAGTGAATTGACTGTATATTTGTGGGCAAAACGCGGCAGCCAATTGCGCACAGCAGTGTCCCACAAACAGTCGTGGATTGAAAATGACCAATTTATTATTGTTTTGTTTTTGGAGGGATTATTATTAGGCGTGTGGAGTAAGGAAATTTGCCCAAGGTTTCGACCTGCCTGGAATTGAGCCCAGGTGTCTCGCCTGCAAGGCGAGTGCTCTAACCACTGAGCTACAGGACTCCACGTGTAAATTCACTCCAAATGTAGTCAATTCACTTTGCAGTATATTCTGTGAAGCGCTTTGAGACGTCTTGAAGACATAAGGCGCTATATCAAATACAAGTTATTATTATCATCTATAGGCTTAAAATCTCTTACTGATTTTTAAGTGAGGAGGGATTGGCCCAATGTGGAGAAAACCTGTAAATATACAGACTGGCACAAATTTTCAAGAGGATTGCAGGCTCAATGATTCATACTTCCATGATATTGTCTCATGTGTTATTGTCATTTACAGCATGGTACAGAAATAGCCTGGTCACTGTATATATAACTTCTCACCAGATCAGAATTAGACTACAGTCTACAACAACCTTTTTGATAAAGTAACTCCTCTATTTTTTGTAACCTGTCTAATATGTAACAGAGGCAGAAAGTAAGGAATTACTATAAGCCTGGCATATATGTATCAGCCTGGCTCAGTTGGTAGAAGTCTTATTTCGGAGTCAGAAGGTTGTGGGTTCAAGCCCCATGTCGGGACTTGGAATCATATCATTTGGGATGATACTTCAATGCAATAGTGGACTGTGCTGCTTTGTTGGAGGTGCCATGCTATGGATGAGATGTTCAACGAGGCCCCCTGTTCAATTGGATGTTAAAGATCCCATTGCAATGTTTGGTAAGTCTTGGCTGACAATCCCCCAGGTAAAATTGGTCATTCACTTCATGGCTGTTTGTAGGACATTGCTGTGAGAAAACTGGCTGCTGCATTCGCCCACAAAACACACAGTCACTGCACTTTACAGTAAATCTTGTGAGGTGCTTTGAGACGTCATCCTGACATGAAAGACACTATAGCAAATGTAAGACATTATTAGGATTATTATAAGCACAAAGCCCTGTATACACTGGAAATCACTAGGCTGCTAATCTTTTTCAGATAGTGATGCTCTTTTGGAAAGCCTCAAAGCCAGACCCAAACGGTTTGAAAACCGCAAACAAAAGCTGATGGAAGTGGATGCTGCTCTACGAGAGGAAAGCCAGATCTATGAAGATATAATTTTTGTGGATGTAGTGGACACATACAGAAATGTTCCCTATAAATTGCTACACTTTTATAAGTGGTGAGGGATATTTGCTCTAATACTAATGGTTACAAGAGGCATGGATTCAGGAATTAAGAGATGGCTCTTTCTCTGCATGGTTGCCTGGTGTGTGTTACAGATTTTGATGGTGTAAACACATGCACAAACATTTTTTTATGTACTGACTCTGAAATGTTATTCTGTTTTTGCCTGATGAGCAGGTCTGTGAACTATGTGAGCTTCAGGTTGCTGCTAAAGACAGATGATGACTGCTACATTGATATGGACGCTATACTGCACAGAGTTGGAGACAGACTGGTCAGAACAAATGTGTGGTGGGGCAAGTTAGTATCTGTATGTTACTCAGGTCCTGTAGAGAGCCTTTGACAACCGAGAATTATTTTAGCAATTTAAATTTGAATGGTCACGACCATTGCCTGGTGGATAATAATAATCTTGCATTTGATATATTTTGGGACCTTATCAGGTCTTTAAGATGTGATGGGGTGAAACACAGGTTCCAATTGCCAATAGCAATGTTCCACAAAAAGTCAGGGAGATTGAAGGACCAAATTATTATTACATTTTTATAGGAATTATTACCCCCGGAAAAGTGATCTGGCAATCGACTAACAACCAGGTTCCTACTTACTGCTAGGTAAACAGAGGCCTGTGGAGTAAGGAAACTGGCCCAATGTTTCTCCCTGCCGGGAATCGAACCCAGGTCCTTTCAGTGGTGAGGCGAGTGCTCTAACCACTTAGGTACAGGACTCCACGGGATATATTAAAGATGAAAAATAATGACTTAATGTATCTTTAATTTGAAGCTTTTGTAAATAGTCTGACAATTGTTTGCTGATTTTTTTTGCAGTGACTTTCTGTACATTAAGTCTTAAGTACATTTTCTTAAGTCTTTGTTTCTGTAATCAGTAATGTTTCAATCTTATTGAAGGTCCTGCTTCAAGACCTGTTTGACTGTTCTTTTGGTCATCTTTCTCCTCCACACCCCCAGAGCAGGTGCTTAGGTGGCATTGTCATGCACTTTGAGACATTCTCCCCATGTGAAAGGCTCTATATACAAGTAAATTGTGTTAATTTCATTGGTTTTCATTGTACAATGTGTAGTTTCAGGCAGAATTGGGCAGTAGATCACAGTGGGAAATGGATGGAGCTGCAGTATCCCAGTCCAGTCTATCCCGATTTTGCCTGTGGCTCTGGTTATGCTGTTTCTCAGGACCTGGTCCAGTGGCTGGCAGAAAACATAAAGATGCTAAAGATGTATCAGGTATCGGAGAAGTGATGTCTTTTGGAATATGGTACATATTTAAGATGTGTGTTGCGCTTTTCATGCAAATACTTTTAGGCCTTTCCCCTTTCTTAGATTCCATTTCACCTCCAGAATGGTTTCTTAGATGACTAAACTGATGGCACCACCCCTTCCTTCCACCCTGGGGAGGATTTGCTACACTTAACACACTTTATCACATTGTTCTTCAACTGTTGGCAGATCTCAGTTAGATGCTTCACAAAGAAAACCAAACCTATTTATGAAGTTAAATTGTGACAAATGACTGATCTCATTCCCTTATATAAAAATCAGTGTATCTGCAGGAAGATCAGAGCATCTCAGATGTGATATTGTTCTCTCAATAGATTTCTGTACAGCAATATCCTTGCATGATCTCTAAGGGCAGTAAAAGTCATCAGACAGTTTCTCAAAACATCAATAAGATTCTCCTCATTCAGTTTCAATGTAAGCATTTCAAGGTCTATGTTATTGTGAGTGTTAGCTCTCTTCCTGGTTCTTTAAACTGGTTTGGAGGTTTCTACTGTAAGTACTGAGGAACTTGATTGATCTAAAGTGTATACTTTGAGAGTTGTGGAAAGCCTATGGTGAAGTGACTGGGTAGAAAGGGTGAAAATACTTTGATTTTACTGAGGCAATTTTAGGTTAAATTGACCACTGTCGTCTATTGATGCTCAGATAGATATATCTTTACAGGGCATTCAATTTATATATTCCAGGAGATGGATCTTCTGTAGTGGTGTGGGATATTTAACATCCACCAGACATCAAAGCAGGCAGACAGGACTTATGTTCAACATCTTGTTTAAAGAATATCACTCCCACCAATACAGCACTCACTGGGTGATGCACTGAATAAAGTGTCAGCCAACACTATGAGCTGAAGTGTGGGCCTAAACGACCTTTCCTGGCAACCTACCTTCTTGAGTGTAGAAAAACTTCCTTCTGTCTGTCCTAAATCCTAATTTATCACTGCTATGTGTCCAAAATATTACCCCGGAGCAGCCTGAGCATTATTGAAGGAGAATAGAGGAAACTGGTCTTATTTATGTTGAACTTTTAGGAACATCTCCCAGTATTGCTAACATAAGGAGCTTTTTATTCATGGGTTGTGTTGTCACTACAGGGTGAAGACGTTAGCATGGGGATCTGGATGGCTGCAGTGGGTCCTCAACGCTATCAGGTGATTGATATGACTGTCAAATGTACTTTATCTGAGTTTGTATACAGCGATGAAAGCTATATAAAAGTATAAACAACCTGAGGGGCCATGTTTGGACATGGGTTTAATTATTGGGTTTAAAGTGAAGATTTGTGAAATGTTCATGGAATAGTGTTTGTTTATTTTTGTCAGCCTCTGCCTCAGGAACTGTGAGTAAGTTCTAGATTGACCTGGGCCTTCTTGCACAAGTCTGCTCCAAACTGGCACAACTGACATTGGACTATTTGAAGACTGAATCTCATGGTTATTTTTAGGTGTGTTCTGGCAGTGCTTTGCAAATAGCCACACAGTAAAAGGTGGCCCTTTAGGTGCCATAAGTCACACCATATATCACTTTATAAAAGAGGCTGTGTGCTTACCCAGTTACATTTTTTGATATAGTAACTGATTTGCTAATCCCAGATGACAATTATTTCTTGTTTTTTCTGACCTATTTCTTTCCTCCCCCAGGACATTCATTGGCTGTGTGAGCAAAGCTGCTCCTTGGGTATGCTCTCCTCCCCCCAGCATTCTCCAGTGGAGCTGCTTAAACTGTGGCAAAGGAATGAGGAGTGTAACAACCCCTGTGAGTGTGCAACATGAACCACCAGGAGCTCATTGCTAGTCAAACCTTAGTTTGTATCCAAAAAAAGCAGCCCTTGGCTCAAATGGGCCTTGTGTTTAGAGTGTCTAACACTTGGGTTACTCAGCACTTTTCTCACAGCTGGAACAAATAGAAGGTTTAAAGAATTAAACTAGTGCCCCAAAATGCCCACATTTTTGTATTTAATAAGTACATATGTGAATGCAACACTGCTCTTCACCCCCTACCCACACACTTTTCTTGCCTGACGCTTTTGAATGCAGCAATGGTGGAGTTCAGGAACCTTTGATGTCTCACCCAAATGGCCACATGTGAGGCAGTGGATCCAATCATGTCCTCCTCGGAGATCTGCTCACTTGGCTAAAGCAGCTCTAGCTGCTTTTGAACAAACACTACCCCATTTCACTTGCAAAATTAGTGCAATGATCAGATCAGTTTACTAGCAACAGAAAGGACTGCGTGAAAATATAGAGAGCAATGTTATAAAAGATGGTTTTTATTCAACTCAGGAAAGACAGAAACCTGAATTTGCAGCATTTTTTTTATTATGTAATGAAAGGACTGGGATTTGCATTCATTTCCCATAAAGATATTTATCAAATGCAATTATAACTTAACCAAACCACATAAAGTCTACTTACAAGTGTGAGATTCATGTGACACAACATGGATATTTTGCTCAGATAATTTGGTAGTGGTGGTGGGGGGTAACTGAAACTATGAAAGAATGTCATGTTGGTCACAATCACACACTATTTTGTTTCAAATCTTAAGCAATTGCTCACTGAGTAACTCAGTTATCAGAGTTGTCCTCACCAGTGAAATAAAATTCCAGATTTCATGTTTTCAAACTATCTGTTATTTTGAAATGTAAATCTGGATATTAAAGTTATTGGTGTCAATCAGTGTCATTGTTTTAAGGCGAAAACAACTAAGTTTGATGTGATTTAATTGTTGAAACCCTTTAAATATGGTCACTGTTAATATTAGACCAGGTTGTCAAGCGTCTATTTTGAGTGCCAGTTGCAGCAGTGCAGCCTTCCCTCTCTGTTAGAGGAAGAGTCTCTGCTACATTCTGCATAGTTGCTTTAGTGATGAAATATAAGAGCAGTGATGGTTTGTAAATTAATAAAAAATGAAATACATCTGCTCCACAGAGCCTCCTAAAACCCTATTATCCTTTCAGCATTTCCTTGTCCTGCACTGGTGTGAAACATAACCCAACCTCAACAGCTTCTGCAGTGACAAGTATCAGCACACATTCTCATCTCCCTCTCTCTTTCATTCACACCTACATTCTAGGTCAGTTTATTTGTAGCAGTGTTTAATTTTTGCATTCTCTAACATACTGCATGAACAGATTTTCATAACTAGACCAGAAAAGTTACTTTTGAATGAATTTCTCTTTCAAATAGATTAGCCTTCCATATTGTGAATTTCTGAAGTTATATCTCCAAACATAAAATAATGCAAAAACCTTTGATAAAGTGTTTCCACTTTATGCAACAATCCATTCTGGAGAAGCGAGGGCCGGTTTGTGAGTAGCCACTGGCAATGGTGTTTCACACCTTACAACAATGGGAAGGGTTGGGTGGCTGATTCCTCCAATAAAACCAAGCATTCCATTGAAAGGCTCAGCTAGAAATCTTCCAAACTCTCAGAGCAAACTGAATACCAGTAAAGACTTTGATTCAAGCCCAGGCTCTCTGAAGTAGAGTCCAACATATTAAAGTTACAAACCAAAAGGCTGCAGCCACCAAGAGACATTTGAAAATTGAACCTTTTAGCTTACTGTAAATTAGAAATGGTCAGAACATTTACATCAATCACAGTTTGAGAATAAACTTAGGAATCTCAACTTTCCTAGTAAGTTCCATAAAAATGCACTTGGATTTTGTTTGTATGGGCTGGAGAAAAAATAATTTAGATGTGGCAAAATATCCTGTGTAGAAATTGGTGAATATTCAAACATTCAATAATGTTTCCTTTTACCAGAAGAGCAATTTAGAGATGACTGCAATTTATAATTTGCATTCTACCGTAACAGGGACCACAATCTGTATCTTCACAGTTGGGGGAAGGTGAAAGGAGGAAAAAACCCTCAGCGGGTTATTTAGAATTGTTGAGGTCTGAGTAAGACAGTACTTTCACCAAAACCACTGTTAGAGCATGCTTCCTTCAGGATGATGTGCATCTGCACCACAGTGATGGGACCAAGCTTCTGAGCTGGGAAGAACTCTGCACACAGGGTTGTATCCACAAAACCATCAACTCGGTTTCTCTTGGCTACCATCGTACCAACACACAATCTCCACTTTCTATTGAATAGTATGAAAGAGGCTTCAAGTCATTATCCATCTCAATTTCTTTTATCATCTAAGGAATAGAAAACAAAATGTTTTAAATAACCAGTTCTGCTGCAACCTTTCATATTACATCGCTACATTCAAATTGCTTTTTAACACAAAAATAATTTTTCCAACTTTTTATAATCTCCCACACAAACTGATTTTGCAATTTGTCCTGGCGTGTTCCTTTCCAGGGAATTTGTACAATACATTCAAAAACAATGCATTCACAGCTGATAATTTAATTTCAAAACAATCTCTCTCACAATAACCTAGATCAGCGAGGGCAGTCAGTGTGAGTTGTCAGTCCCCACAGCTACTGTGAATAGTACATATAGAAAACAGAATAAAACATGCAGCTGTTTCCTTTGTGAAAAATGAGTGCTTAGCCCAGCCAGGAATCACTGCTCTAATCAACAGCAGCCAAAATACAGCACTCTGACCAGCAATTTATTCAAACTCTCCTAACAGATATTTTTACATACAGAATTCTTTTTAACCATAATTGATCCCTAATCCCACCTTAAGTCTAAAGTGAAACATACAGATTTGATACTAATTAAAATTGATGCTGTAAAACAGGCTTCTGCTTTATGCTCATCTTGTAAGGATATCATTAACTTGGTCCATTACCTCACAATTGTAGAAGTGAAGCATTAGAATGTAGTTTAGTGTAAAAGGAGAAAGTCAGATCACTGGAGTGGATTATACCTTGATACTCACTAGTACTGTTCTCCAAAATGTGAAAATTCTGGTCAGTATCACAACAGATATATATGTTGTCCTCCCCCCAACTCACTCATTCCTGCAATGAAATACTTCAGTGCTACTTGAGTTTCCTGCAGGGCAAAGAGGAAATGGGATCTCAAAACCTGGGGACCTACAGGAGCCGACACTCATCACCGCATGGCCAATGCTTTAGAACAAGGCTTCACCAATAGTGAGGAACTACACTACGCATTGCTCCCAAATCCTCACTGGAAGCTGTGAGCACCGCATAGTAACATGAAAACTGCATAGTAATATTGAGAGAGGTCTTATTTTTTTCACATCTTTTACCCACAGCTACGGGAGAAGGTCAAATGAATCAATATAAATTTACAACCCACTTGTAGTTTCCTAAATGCACATCTATCCTTCCAAAAAACTGTCAAGTCTGTTTGGCATTGGGACAACACTAATTACTAGTGCATCTTATAGTTCCATTCTCTTCTAAATAAAACTAAAAAAAGAAACAATTCTTAAATAGATAAAAACGCTCCCTGATGGTAGAGAGGATCTGAAGCTAGGCAAAAGAGGTTGGCTGCAAATACAATTCTGCCAATGAATGCAGCAACCCAATGTCTAAACATTAGCACTTGTGTGCCCTGACAAAGCAGTGACTCTCTGCTTCTATAATGTATGCAGGTTTTTTTGAAAAAAAGCACCAGCATAGCCACTGGTGCACAGAGAGAGCTCTAATGAAAAGTAGCAGCCGTGCGGTGAGGGAAATTCTGAAAGCGAGGTAGATTGCAAAAGCAGACAGGGAATTTGTTTATTATTCATAGTAGCTGTTTTGAACAACTCAAATTTGTAAAAACATCTCCTCCTTCAAGTGAGAGTAAATATGAAGTGTATTTTCATTCAAATAAATTTAAAATGAATGTACATATGCCAGATGCTATAAAATCAGAAATTGCCAGGTTAGGCATAAGATATAATTAACCAAACATCAGACGGGCTATTGTGTTTGCTTCTACAAACACATTGTATACAAATACAAGCTGATTATTTAGTTTTTTGGGGTTATCTCTTTGACTGCACCCATGGTCAACTCCCCCTTGCTCCTCCCCCCGCTTAGGTTCAGTCCCCGCCACTATGAAGCACTCCGAGACATTAAAGATATTACGTGAAGGGTGCTATACAAATGCAAGTTGTTGTTTACATTATGTTCTCATCAAAATTCATTTCAGATTGCATATTATTGGGAACTTTCCTGCCCTCAACCTACCACTCTTTGCCTTTGCCACGTAATTTTTAATGCACTTTCACCTATTCTCTGCCATTCCAGCTTGGCAGTCCTGACTGCAAGAGTCATTTCTGTCCATTTCTAAAAATGATTGCTATGATGAGGTATCAGAGAAATGAGAACTAAAGCAATTCTCGGATTAAAGCACCAAAGAACCAAGTAATAAACTAGTTACATTTAGAATATCAGTATTAATAATACTGACATTGATACAGTATGACTGAATAAAACTAGTGAATCTAGAATTATTTCATTAGAACCTAAGTGAATATACAGAGAACCATTTCTTCAACTGTGCTGCTGCTTCTCCCCCCATCACAACCTCAGGCTACCAGTCGGCTCTGTGAAGCACTTTGAGGCATCCTCTTGACATGAAAGATGTATATAAATATAAATTGTTGTTCATCAATTGATAGCAAACTTACAGGAACTCTCTCTGTAAAATTACTTGAGTAGATATAAAAGAGTTAAGCAAATATGACACCAACATAAAATGCCTCACCTTGGAGCTGACATAAGATAATTTTAGTTCAGTGCCAGGAACTTTGAAGAGCCGATGCAGCAATCCTCTCACTTTCTGAATGATCATGGAGTCTGTATCAGGCAGTGAAACACAAAGTTTAGTACATTAGCAGCAAACATACAGAATGGAGTCCTTGGATCTTTAAAACACATTTGGGAATACATTAGATGACAGCACCGTAGCCCAGGGATAAATTGTATAGAGGGAAAGTGGGAGAAGTACACAAGGAACATTTCTTGACTTTAGCTCTACCTGAAACACTGCCATTGAGTTGTTTCAAAGCAAAAGAAAACGTAATAGATCATTAACAGGAAGTGTAATTATGGTTCAATGTTCAATAACATACACCGCTGAGAGGGTACTGCACCCTGTCATCAATTGAATATATCGTCAACAAAGCCAGGGATTATCAACAACACTTCAATCTTTGAAAAATCCTGGCATAAAAGTACACCAATTCCTACCAAACCACAGTGTGCAAAAGGTCAATTCCTGTATTTCTGTAACCAGCAGCCCATGCTCTGTTCAGTCAAAACTCCTCAATTATGACCAGTTCCTTACCTGGCAGCTTCTTTTCAAATGTCTTCAGGACTGGGTTGTCTGGACATTTGATGGTCAGAGCTACAATGGTAAATGAAAAGAGAATGATCTTACAGTCAATCATTTTAGCATCTAATGTCCCAGAGCTGCATTGGACAATTCAAACCCCTCCAGTCCCAGACCAAACAAACCAATCATTCCAAAGGCCCCAGTCTCTGTTGACTATTTACATTCGTACCAAAACACTCTGCTGATCTGCCTTCATTCAAATAATAGCTGGCAGAGAGCGGTTTCACTCAAGTGTACTTTTTTTGTATTTTGCCAGACGCTGGAATTCGGGATTAGGCGTTGTGCAAATCAAACACCATCCGACGTCCGTAAACTGGACATTACAATTAACATAATGAATCTGGTTTAGGAATATTGCAAGTTAGACCCTACTGTTGCATAATGATATTTTCATTCTTGTGAGGAAGAAAGCTGGCAATAGACAGGCATCATTTAGTTCTTAGCAATTGCTAAAGGCATGGAAAAATAGCTGTAGCCAAATATCCTTATCTGAGCCACTTCCTTTTCTAATAAAGCACTTTGCTTTACAACACCAGATTTCACGTGAAGACAGAATAAAATGGAGTGAAGTCATCAGGGGTTCAGCTAACATTACAGGGCAGAAGAGTAATGCTTGAGTAGATCATGGATATCACAGGAAGCCTGAATTTAAATTGTAGCTTTGCACTAACCCTCTGTTGTTTTATATTTTTAGTCTACAAACGTCTCAATAAAATGCTAACTCCCCACTGGTGATGGCAGCCCCAATCCATTTAATATGGACCTCAAGTAATTTCCGCTTCTCTTTCAGATATTGTTATGGACTCAGCTTCAATAGCAATTTGTGTTATAACACACATTTGAAAAATCCCCCATGTGAAACAATTCTTCTAATATCAAAGTTTTTCTTCTGTTGATAATAATCCTTACATTTGATGTAGTACCCTTCACATCAGGAGGGTGTCTCAAAGTGCTTCACATTATGTACTGTAGAGTGTAGTGACGGTGCTTTTGGGACCAAACCTCAATTAATCTTCCGTTAATGGCTGTTTGTTGCTGACTTGTTACTTTTCCAGATCTAAGGCTCAAAAATTTTATTGTTTTAGCTTTACAACCAGGGTCTTAAAATTCAAACAGAATTTTGAAAGATTTTTCTGCAATCTTTAAAAAGACCCAAGGAAAACCAGCTTCCAAATAATTTGGAATTTTTCAAAAAAAACAACAATATTAAATTGTAAGATAATTTTCAGAAGCTAAGACCAAGTGAAATTTCAAGCCTCTGGAGTTAGAGCACACCTGTACCTGATATTTTTATGTCATGTCTATTATATAGTATAAAGTTCTAGATGCACACATGAGGGAAAATAGGATAGAGGAGGATAGAACTGGGGAGGGTATGGATGGAGGCTAGGGAGGGGAGATCAGAAGGAGTGGAGGCTGATGCGGGTTCAAGCCCCACGTCAGGACTTTGAACACACAATCCAGGGTGACTCTCCAGTGCAGTGTTAGGAGAGTACTAATATTTTGGTGGTGCTGTCCTTTGGATGAGACGTTAAACTGAGATCCTGACTGTCCATTCAGGTGGACATTAAAGATCCCATGGCATTATTCAAAAAGAGAAAGTAATTTCTCCAGTGCCTAGCCACAATTTGTCTAGATAAAGTTGATTATTTACTTCATGTCTCTTTGTGGGACACTGCTGTGAACAAATTTCCTGTCGAATTTACAAACAAAATACAGTCACTACATGTCACAGTAAAATGTTGTGAAGAGCTTTGAGATGTCTTATTACATGATTATTACGTGGCGAATAAACATTGACATGGACTAGTTGGGCTGTATGGTCTGTTTCGGTACTCTAGATTGTATGTAATTCTACAGAAAGTGATATACTATTGTAGTTGATCAAAACAGTTCAAATCTCAATTCAGGGACTATTATCTCACCTAATAGCTGGTCTTTCAATGCAAAAAACTTTTTCTGCTTCAACTCAGCATCTTCAGGAGCTCCATACTCTGCACAGGAAAGAAAAAAACATAGTGTTGGCTATACCAAACAGATAAATCAAATTCTTATTACAAACTAAAACTACAAACAGAGGTGGATTAGGATCAGCTGGCTTCTCCTTTGATCCCGGTTAGACATTAACAGGAGGAAGATAATGAATGAGAAAAAAATGTTTTCAGGATTTTTGGCACACAATAAAGCGTACTTTCAAAAGCTGCAAAGGACATTCAGGGTTCAGAAAAGCTAACACCATAGCTATGTACTGACCAAATGGTCCCAAAACATGGCCAAAAATTACACTTGTGTGATATTTGACAGCTTGCAATGCCCGAACTCCTTTGTTACCTCCCCAATGAAGTTATGTCAGATTGAATTAGCCCTGTCATGCAGAAAAAAATACATCTCATAAACGGTTATAAAAACTGCAATATTAGTACATCAAATGCAGTACATGTCTGCAATAACAGTAAATGGTATTCCTAACAGCTTGGGGGGTGGGGGGTGGTAAATTAACACATAATCATACTTCACTTCTAAATACCCTCAATTCTTTTTGTGTGTTATGAAGCAACATATCCGAATAAGCACTGCCACTATGTGAAATAGATAAACTGTTTAGGGAGACAAGGAATGTCATGTTCACAAATTGTTGTGAACTGAATGAATATTGCAGGGCAAGTTTAATGAACCAGTTCTCTACTCACCGTCCTACCCGGAAAGGACAGGAAAAACCCAAAGAAATATCCATCATCCAATAATGTACTCACTCTGAATAAGTATGTGATATCTAGGATGCTCAGCAAGGAATTCCTGATTAGGCTTGTTTTTCTCAGGATCTTGATGTCCTCCAGCTTTCAACCAGTCCGTCCCGTATCGCTTGCGGTAGTCTAGTTCTGCTCCCTTTCTCTCGTCAGATGAAATCTACACCGACATTCTACCATTAGCAGACTGACTGGATATTGTTTAACAACCTGCCCTTCTAATGTACAAATGTTTAATACCATGTTCCTCTCCAAAAACAAAACAGAAAATGGAAAAGGTTTGAAATATTGGTTTATTTTAAGTACATTCAGGTTAGGGTTTTTTTTTAATGATAGTACAAGTAGAGTTGCAGTGAATGTGAGATCAAGATCACTGGAGGTTCCATATCTAACTGATGAATATACCATTAACTAGATGTAGAAAAACAATTGATACTCCACAGTGGATAAGCAAGTAACTGATTTCAAGAGAAGCACCCACACAAACCTCTTCCATTTACAATGCGATTGCCCTAATGTCCTCTGCAGCTTTCAAAGTCGGTATATTTTCTGCCAAACATCATAGCTCATTGTAAATGTGCAGCTGTTGAATATTTTAAAATGGAATTTCAGCACAAGACGTACAGAAAACCACCACCTAAAAATTATCTGTAACCTTAGAATAAAACAAAAAATTTAAACCTGGTTTGTTTTTCTTTTAAAATTTCTCTATATAAATGTGCCTGTGATACTCAAAGGGTTGAAATCCACTATGAAATGCAAATTCCATCCGCATGTGAATAGAGGAAGAATTTTAGGCACTATAATGTAAAGTTAATTGATCCAATAAATCTCACAGAAATGGAAACATACCTCGGATCTGTTTAACATTTTCAGCTGGCCCACTTTTGCAATGATGAATTGTCTCACGGTCTGTGGGCTCTCCTCAGACTCCACCATTTCATAGTCACCAAACTTCAGCTGATCCAAGGTTTGTAACTTGTCTAATTCATTGATGGATGAAAACTTGAGTTAAACAGAAAAAAAAAGGATAATTCACCGGCTACAGTTTCAAATTATTAAATCACCCTTCAATGATGGGCAGTGTGTACCATTTCAGCTGCACAGCTAATTGACAATAAATAGCGAGACTTCTCTTTGATCAGGAATGCGCACCAAACTCCGTGATCCCATCTCCCACATTCTTGCCTGACTCCATTGGCTTCCTATCCTTCAGAGGATCCAGTTCAAGATCCTGGTCCTCACCTACAAAGCCCTCCATGGCCTCGCCCCACCCTACCTCTGCGATCACCTAAGCCCCTACCAACCCGCCTGCTCCCTCCGCTCAGCCGGCTACGGCCTGCTCCAAGTCCAGCGACCCACCTGCCTCACCATTGGCGGGATAACCTTCAGCCACTCTGCCCCCAACCTCTGGAAGTCCATCCCCCAATCACTCCACCTCACCCCCTCCTTAGTCTCCTTCAAGTCCCGCCTCAAGACCCTCCTCTTTGGCCATGCCATCGGTCACCCCCCTTCCCCTCCCTTCTCCCCCCTGATCCCAGCTCGGGTCTGAAATGCTGTACACTGTCCGGCGTCTTGGGACGTTCTCCCGACGTGAAAGGCGCTATACAAATGCAATCCTGTTGTTGTTGTTGCTAGCTTTGAGCTCAGTGCAACATTTTACATGGGTGTTTTTCAAAATAATAATGTCAGCTTGAGTATATACTGAAAATCATGCGTTTATACCTATTGGGATACAGTCATAGTGAATATCAAAAATATAAAAAAAAACTTCCATTTATGTAGAGTCCTTCATGTAGAATGACAACTCGGCTACTGAGTTAGGAGGAAGGGGAGTCAGGAGGAAGGTTGTGTCAAAAAGGTGGGTTTTAAGGTTGAATCTGAAGATAGAGGGGGTGAAGCAGAGGAATAGGGGCAGGGAGCTCCAGAGGCTGGAAGCATAATGACTGAAGGCTTGGCCATTGATGGTGGCATGGACAGAGTGGGGTCACATAGCAGGCCTGTGTTAGTTGAGCATAAGGGATGGGCACAGGTGTAAGGTATAAGAACATAAGAGAGACAGGGGGGTGCTAGATTGTGATAACAAATTATATCATAGATTATATTCGATGGAACAGCAGAAGTTATAATTAGCACTTCCCAACTATTACAAATATCGTAAATTAGACCCCACTGTCCACCTCCACCACATATTGGCCATCCTCTGCATAAAGTTATATTTAATGGTTACATTATTGCCTATCTGATTGTGTCTACGACCTTTTCTGTGAACATTTTGTCTATAATCAAACATATTTTTGGAGTTCAGTTTATCTATACCCTTTTAGATCCAGAAAACTTTCATAGAATCTCACTCAATCTTCTGTTCTCTTGCGTAAATTAACTAAAATGTTAGAAGTAGAACAATTTTCAAAGTGCCCTACTCACCTTAGAGATTCTGTTCTGATCAATCGCTAGGAAGGTCAGTTTGGGAAACATTGATGTTTTATCACCTAATACAGAACATTAAACTAGCAGTGAATACATTAAAAACAAGCACAACACGGTTAAGGTGTAATGAACGACAAAATATTACGTTTATATCGTAAATGCAAGGTGCCTGGTATACAGATAAGCAGCACCACAAGTTGATAGGACAAGGGGGCTCCAATCACCGTCTCAGCCAGTCCTAACAAACACAAATTCCCAATCTCAGCCAATGCTTACAAGGCGAATTCCCAATCTCTGACACAAGTTCTCATTCCAAATTGTCCGTCTAGCGGCCTCTACTACAAAGCCCACAAATAGACATTTGATGATGGCACAACTGGAACGAACTGTGATACATACCTCACCCACCAAGCAATGGAATACCTCCCCCAATTGCTATGTGTCTAGGTTAACAGGTGAAGAATGGAGTGTTGGAGTAGCTATTGGATAGTTACCAACATCTGTGGAACTCTTTTCATGTAACTCTTTAGTCACTACCTATACGAGAGCAGCTGGCGAGAATCTTATATTACATGTACACAACAAAATGTAAATTTTATATTCACCTGGTCCAACATCATCAAAATGTATTGAGGTTAATCCAGTGTTTGATAACAGAAGATGCTGTAACCTGAAACAGCAGAAAATTCAAAATGTATAGATTAATCTCATTTTACGGACTCTTAAAAAGTCCGTAAAACCCTATTCGCAAGGAATATCATCAATGAAGGGTGTTTTTATATTCCAAATATTAAAGAAAATGTTAATATTAATTATCTACCATAGTTATAATCTTCCTTAGTCTTTGAAAGATCAACCAGGAATATGTGTGCCTACAGGATTCAGGAAGAGATATCAGGCTACTGAGGGTACAAGTGCTTTATGAAAAACATTGAACACATTGATTTATGGCTACTTCTCTGGAGAAAGAAACACTGTGTAGAAATAATAATCCTTGCATTTGATATAGTACCTTATCACGTCGTCGTGACGTCTCAAAGTGCTTCATAGAAGATACTGTAAAGTGAATTGACTGTATATTTTGTGGGTGACACACAGCAGGCAATTGCGCACAGCAGTGTCCCACAAACAGTCGTGGATTGAGCGACTAAGTTATTATTTTTTTAAAAAAAGGGATTATTTACCCCTGGAAAAGTGATCTGTGAATTGTCTAACAACCGGGTTCCTACTTACTGCTAAATAAACAGAGGCGCGTTGAGTAAGGAAATATGCCTAACATTTCGCCATGCCTGGGAATTGAACTTGTGAGGCGAGTGCTCTAACTACTAAGCTACAGTATTCCAGGCTGCTGGAGAAAGGTTCAAAAGCAATCTCTGACTGAAAAGGCATACCCATGGCTCTATGAAGATAACCAATATTATCAGACTTAGGAGGATGGATGATACTGCACCAAATCCTGGAACCCCAATAAAACATCAGTGATAAACTGGAATTGAAACATTTTCAGGAATAGGAGGCAACAGGAGTACAACGACAATAGAAAAAAATCCTTTTAAAAAAAGGAGTGGCTCATGCTCAAGGGATGATGCCAATTTTCTACATGCAGAGAAGGTGAAGGTTAACAAGATTTTGAGAAATAAAATATCACTGCACTAAAATAATATTTAAATCGATTTAGCCTTTTGTTTCAGATAGCATCATAGAAAGTAATTTAAAAGGGGGAATGCTATAGCGTGGGTGTGTGGTGGTGGAGAGATGAGCTCCAAACTCACTTCTGTTATATGCCCCACAGGGTATAAAACAGAACATTAAAAATGACTAGTTGCTGAAGGGCTCCTTCGAAGACTCCAGCCTGCAGATCATGTGGGTGAATTAGATAGGGATGCACTAACCTCATGCAGAGGGAATCCTTATAGATTACACCCTAAACCCAGCACAAAGTCCCATTCTGCACCCATAATGAGCAAAAAATTCAGAAGGACAGCTTTCAATACAAGAGAAATGACTTCAAAACCACCTGTAAACAACACAAGAGCTCCTCAGTGCTCAATGCCAGTTAGCAGACTTGTACAGTAAAATGTTCCTCTACCTGATACAAGCAGTGATTATTTGAGATCTTTAAAAATGCAGGTGAAGAATAAATCGAAAAGACCAAACATAATAGAACAATTCATCTCTAAATATCGATGGCCCATTGATCACTGAGATCAGTGAAGTTCATTTTTGATTTATATGAAAAAAACTTTAGCTACCATGAAATAGCATGTCAAAGAAGCCCTGCATTATATTATAACATTATATTATTGTTACTCGTCTTTTCCTAATTATTTGAGTAATATCCGTGCAGTGATCGCAATTTCTATATACTGTATATATGTAGCATATCAAATGGGGAAGAAGGCTTCATAAAGGGTCTGTCATTCCCTTAATAAATAACTTCTCACCTTGGCAAGTAAGCAATATGTACCAGTTGATTTTCATCAGTCAATGGATTTGAGCTGAGATCCAATAATTCCAAGGACTGTAAAACACCCACAGGTCTGCAAACAAGTACAAACGACACTTATACAACTTAAACAAGGTTTGCAAGATTATTTTGCAATATTTTTAATGTCAAAAACTCAAATAATTTAATATTTTTTTAAGAAGTAGATACTTTCCGAACGCCATTTAATTCTATAATAAATATGGCTTTTGAAGCTTGTGTTTTATTATTAAATTTATGGTGCTGTGTTACAAAAATTATTGTGTTCTTTCAATTTAACAAGGAAAAAAACAGCACAAATTGTTTTACGATGGCCCATGTCAAAATGCTTGTACAGTGTTATATTTAGGGTGTGAATCTCAGTCACTATAAATGATGTAGTTTTGGATTGAGACTGAACAGGGTTTACCTTTCTAACACAGAGATTTCATTGGATGACAGATATGCTCTTTCAAGGACTGGCCACATTGAAGCGCATTGCAGAACCTGTGGAGAGATCCACATTAATTGCCTGCAGCAAAAGGGCAGATCAGTACATTACACTTGAGCAAACAACAAAATTATATTTGTAAAGTGCCTTTCACGTCGGGAGGATGTCCCAAGGTGCTGGACAGTCAGTGTTTCGGCCCTGAGCTGGGGTTCAGGATTGGGAGGGTGGAGGGCAAGGTGGGAAGGGGGTGATCGAAAGCACGGTTGAAGAGGAGGGTCTTGAGATGAGTCTTGAAGGAAGCGAGGGAGTGAGGCGGAGGGACTGCGGGATAGAGTTTCAGAGGGTGGGGGTAGAGTGGCTGAAGGCCCACCCACCAATGGTGGGGCAAGCGAGACGGAGGACATGAAGCAGGCCAGAGCCCGCTGAGCGAAGGGAGCGGGCAGGTTGGTAGGGGGTTAGGAGGTCGCAGAGGTGGGTGGGAGCAAGGCCATGGAGGGCTTTGAAGCTGAGGGCCAGGATCTTGAACTGTATCCTCTGCATGAAGGGAAAGACAATACTTGTATAACAGTACCTGGGTCCACGTCAATCCATTATGTTGAATGGCTAATGTCTGTAGGTTGGCAAATGCTTGTGAAAGAGATACCGGATTGGCAGAAATAGATAGCATGTTTTCACTGGTGAAAAAAGAAAACTACGTATAAATATACATTTAAAGAACCATGCATGAACTACCATGATCACTATCTTGACCAATAGAAAAGTGCCGCCAAAAATTTTCCGCGGAATCCACTACAAGTGCCCTCCGCTAAAGGCCTGTAAAAAAAAGTTTCCTCGGTCCCGGATGCAGCCGGCTGTTTACCCAACGCTACTGTGGGCGGGGCTGTGCTGCTACTGTGGACGGGGCACACCCCCTCAAAGCTTCTTCATGTTTAATTTTTATGAATAAAGTGAAAAAATGTAGGTTGGCAATAAAATGTACCTCTCAATGGCACCAATCAACCCCTGGAATAGTTGGCAAATTTCCCCACAATTTTTGGCAAATATTTCCGCAATTTTCTATTGCCACTGGTCATTGCTCAGGAATTCTGATAAGAATCCCGTGTATCTCTGGCATAAGATAAACAAATATTCAGCAGCAACTCCTACCAAAATCCTAGTAATGTAGACTAGTGATAGTGAAGACGCAACATTAAAGTCACATTATTCTCACCACATTCACAGTCATTTGCCTCTTAACCAAAAACAAAGGATGCATTTCTTGCAATTGTACATATATTATTTCAGATTTAATACAAGACAGGGAAAGTTCAATGTGAACAAACAAACCTTTCTTTGGTACCATTATAACTACCCGGAACAAACCTCTCCAGATTTCCTATGGGGAGGTGGAAAAACAAATAAAGGTCGACAGAATCTACCAGGTCTTGGTGATGATTTTGGTCGTCGTGAGAACATGCTGCTGCTGCAGTCTTCTCTCTGGGGTAACCAAGAATTATCCCTCTCAACTGAGTTATGCAAAGGAGCATTGTGTTTTCCCGGCTGCCTGCTAAGGCTCGAGAAGTTTCCTTCCTGCAATGCGACTGCAAACCAGTCTTCTGCTCGTTCTCCATTTCGTCCTTCCTCTTTTCCATGGAAAAAGATTTAGGTAAGGAGAGGAGATCCACTGTATCATAGCAAAACAGCTGCCTCGACGGCTTGCCAGAAACCCAGGGGATTCGTGATCATGAGCAAGGCAACTGCAAGGCTTCTGTATGAGAAAAATCTTCTGCAGAGCAAAGAGACTGGTCGGTGTGTCATGCCACAAGATTCAGAACATCTTTATACCACAATGATGGTACAAGTACAGTTAGCATTATTAGTACAAGCTAGCTGTGGATCAGTACTAATAATAATCAAAATAGAAGGAAAACTTGCAACTTTGTCGTCTGCATGACTTAGTGTGGTGGTGTTTTTACTCATGGGGAGCAAGAAGCTACAAGGACCGTACTTGAAAGACACAACTAATCTGATGATTTGCAATCCAACAATTAATCCCAATACTGTTCAAGGTTCTGAGATTCTTTGTTAAGCACTCTTGAGATGTTACTCTATGTGAAGTGCGCTAAATGCATGCAAGGTGTTGTTCTGCTGTGCACTACATACTCAGTTTGCGCTTAACCATTACAACATCTAGTGGCAATAAATGACATTGCACAGAGGGAGTAGTTATTTGATAAATATTCACAAACCATCCTATTCTTATTTAAATTATCACTCTTTAATATTCTGTTACAATTTTTATTCAAATTTAAAAGGGAGTATTCCTTTTCTGTTTGTAAACTAAAACAGATGAGTCTTTCTTTAAACAAATTTTATTAATAAATAAATACCTTGTTTTATCTAGTAAAAATCAATCAGTTAAAGAAATCATCCAATTTTAATTTTTAAAAAAACAAATTTGCTGATATTTTCCGGTGTCCGTGATTGTTCCTATACTGGCTGCTTCAGCAATTCTCATGAATTCTGTTTCTGGCAATACATATATTCTGAAACTGGCTTGGCGTCAATGCACTTTGCAAAAATGTTGTGAAAAGACAGTTCTAGCAACATAAATGCAAGCATTACCTGAACCGGCATTGCAAGCAAGCCAGTTATGGGTTATACGCTTTTTTCTGTTAAATTAATCTCCCTCTGTAATTTTCTCCCATATTTTGATAGTAAAAATGACCTACCCCGTCCTGAAAAATACCCAGCGTTTCATTATGTGAATAAAAAAAACTTTACTGTTTTTTTAAACACTATTCATTCTGGCAACATTAGAATTGCAGTGATAAACAAAGTCCCCACCTGAGATCAAGGTCTTCAAGTCTTTCTAGGTGACGACTAATTTGTGCTACTTTATCCCAGGAAACAAACAGATTCTTGGACAAATCTAGTTGTGTGATATCTGAGAGCTGTAGTAAAGGTACGTGGTTGAAAAGGCCACCATTTATATGACCCAAGGAAGAAAATTAACATTGCATCTTTCCCATTGTAGCATCACACTCCTTTCATACAAATGGATACATTAGCATTGTACTTTTGCTAAGTGATAACGAGACTACTATGTTTTTGCCTTCCCCAATGAATAGAATAAGGGTCATAACAAGCTCATGATAATGAATCATTTAAAAACATGTGTAACTAACAAAATGTAGTTGTAATATGGACCCACAATATACAGGAAGTACAGTAAACTTCCAGGCTGACCAATTGGTTTTCTACATGCATAGAAATTACAGCATGAAACAGGCAATTTGTCCCAACCAGTCAATGTCAGCATTTATACTCCGTATGAGTCTCCACACACTCCATACTCCTTCCCCTACCCTTCTCTCTCTCTCTCTCTCTCTCATGTGTAGCTAGCTTCCTCTTAAAACATAGGAACAGAAACATAGGAACAGCTTGTTCCGCCATTTAATTCGATCATGGCTGATCTGTACCTCAACTAATCCTTTCAATTCCAATTTCCCGCTTTCTCTCCATATCCCTTGATACCCTGACCTACCAAAAATCTATCAACCTCACTCTGGAAGGTGTGGATGAATCCAGCATCCATGGCCTTTTGAGGGTGAAAATTACAGATTTCTACCACCCTTTTGAGTGAAAAAATACTTCCTGATTTCACTCTTAAATGGCCTGGTTATAATTTTAAAACTATGCCCATTATTTTAAAAGCTTCTATAGTATCTGTTTCAACCACTGCTTGCTTCAAACAGCAATTTCAACAATCTCAATTCCCTTTGCATGATGTAGTTCCTCCTAAATTCCATTTTAGCTTCCCTAGTCACTATCTAATAATCATGCTGTCCACATATAGCTCTGAAATCACTTCCTTCACAGGGATTGCTGCTTACATCACTTTGTGCAGTAACATCAGCTGCTCTTCTTGTGTACAGTGCCCAGCAAGTAAGGTCAGTGGCAGCTGATGGTTGTGTGGTACTGACTAGTGACCATTTTTTAGCATTCCTGTTATAATGTGTTTATAGACCTAAACCCCTGTGCAATAACGGGGTCAGCCCATACAAACATTAAGTGAAAAATATTGCTATTTTCAATGTGTACATTAGACCCGAAAATAATGGCAAATAAATTAAGATTGCAAGGATACTGGGGCAGATATTGCATATTTCTTCCTCTTCACCAGCATGGAACACTTGGCACGCTCGCAATGAAATGTTTCTCAATGTGTCAAACCGCCTGTAGACAAAAAGAAATGGGGAAAGGCTTAGGCTTAGGCTGACATGACAAGTGCACAATCAAATCAATTTGTATTCATTGTTGGAATATTTATCTGCTCAAAAGCAGTACTGAAAAAATTGTTCTTATTCAAGGACTGTCGCTAGACGGTGTATAACTTAGACCAACCCCATTATAATTTTCTTTGTGTAGCGTAGGTCCACTTATAGTGTGGGTGTACTGTGGACCAACAGTATATACTGTCCAGCTTCTATAAATGACTGATTGCCTTCCTGTGCAAAGCATACATGCACAAAAGGTCTCTTGGCATCTAACGGTGTACTAGTAAGCGCTGGAAAACGCACAAGAGTGGTTGCTTGCTTCCTGCACTCAGTGCACACAAGTGATGTCAGTTGGCAACTTGACGGCCCAACAAGTTGACTGAGCGGCCATTTTAATAACACGTCCCATTATAAGACGGGGTCTAACTACCAGTTTATGACAGGTCGGCCTGTAATCTACATTTTCTATAGTGGATCTTTTATCAATTTTTTCAAAAAATCACAAAATCATTATTCAAATACTAGAACAGCAAGGTTATTCAAGGAAGAAGTTGGAATTCCAGGAGTCACAAAGGGAGTAGAAATGAGGATAAACAGGAGATTTATTAAATGCCTGCTCTCGGGAGTTTTTTCCCCAGGGAGGGACTAACAATATGGTATCCAAAATTCCAACACACATTATATGAGCTCTGAAACTTTGACATTTAAATAGCTTTAAATTTTATTGTTTTAAATAGGCTAAATGAGCTGAAAACCATGAATCCCTTGGGATAGATGAAGTAAGGTACTTCAAAGGCAAAGGAAAGATATTTGTGAATCAATAATGGTTTGAGGAAGTCAATGAACTTTGGGAAGGTTGTAATAGCCTGGAAAAGGGCAAATTTGTGGAGTTCTGTAGCTCAGTGGTTAGAGCACTCGCTTTGCAAGCGAGAGACCCGAGTTCAATTCCAGGCAGAGGGCGAAACCTTGGGCAAGTTTCCTTACTCCACACAGAGCCTAATAATAATCCCTCCAAAAAACCAAAACAATAATAAATTGGTCATTTTCAATCCATGACTGTTTGTAGGACATTGCTGTGCGCAATTGGCTGCCGCGTTCATCCACAAATATACAGTCAATTCACTTTACAGTATATTCTGTGAAGCGCTTTGGGACGTCCTCCCTATGTGAAAAGCGCTATATCAAATGCAAGGATTATTATTATTATTATAATATGGTTTCAACAGTAAATCTACATTTTCCAGCGTCTTTCACATTGGGAGGTCGCCCCAAGACACTGGAATTCTGCATTCAAGAAAGGGGATAAAGCCCATAACAGGCAATAGACCCATAGCCTTATCTCAATAGATGGAGAATGAATGAAACCATAAATCAGACTCCATTACAAATGTATGTCACTGGGTATCAAGGATTAACCATGGACATGGATTAGTGACTGGTTAGAGGTATAGAAATAGAGGAGTTGCTCAGGAAATTAGGGCAAAATTGGGAAAGGCATTTAGTGAGCTGCCTCAGAAGCCATGCTGGAAGGCCTCCTGTTTATAGAATACATAAATGACTTGAACTGCAAAGAACACCCTTTGTAATAGTCTCCCTTTGTAAAATATTGTTTTGGTGAAGGAAGGCTGGGGACTCAATAGGACGCAGACAATATTTACCAAAGGGAAACTGACAGGGCATGCACCTAGGCTGATCACTCACAAGTGAAGTTCAATACAGATAATTTCAAGGTCCTATAATGTAGATATATTTTTATGTGAAGTAAAACTAAAAGGCACACTATCCATGGGTGGGATGGAATTTCCCACGGGGAAAACTGAAAAAGACTAAAGTTATAAGCTGGCTCATTGCTCACCATATCAAAACATTGAGAATGCAGTAAACAGGTTGCTGGGCTACATTGCAAAATCAGTTGAGTTTAAATTCTCAGAAGTTATTGGTCACATTTTATAGCACTGTGGTCAGATTCCACCTACGGTAATAGTCACAGCTACTACAAGGGTAATGCAGAGAGAACAACACTTATACTACGACAACAACTTATATAGTGCCCTTCAGGCGGGGTAGCGTCCCAGAGCGCTTGACGCTTATACCAGTGCTAGAAAAATGAGCAATGGAGAATGATGAGATAAGACCAAGCTCTTCAGCTTCAAAATTAGACATCTTTGTGGGGACATTATAAAGGGTCAGTATATAAAATATGTAATGAAATAGAGAAAATAAACTTAGAACAATACTTTCAGATGTACCAAGGTCACAGGATTAGAGGCCACAGGGTCAAGATAAATGTAGTAAAGACACCAGGAAGTAGTTCTTTACACATATGGTAATCAACGGCTGCCATTACCTGTAAGTCGTGGAAATGTGAACAGTGGCATATAACTTTCAGAATTTGTTTGATCTGATTGGCAGATATAAATGTATCATGAATGTGGAACCAAAGAGACACAAATAGATGTTTACATTAATAGGAAATGATAAAATACCACCCAGCCTCAATGTAGCGTCCTAAGACATAGTGCTCTCTCTGCTTTTGGAACTTGGCTTCAATATTTTCCTGCTCACACTTTATGTTGTGGAACATTAATATAAGAGCTTACTATAATGTAAGGGCAGGAGAGAAAGTTGGAGGAAAGAATTGGCAGGAAAACATAAAGGGTACCATGCAGTCATTTTACGCAATAGAGAAACTAAGGCGACCGTGAATGGCCATTACCTTTGTTTGACTGTTAAACTTTTAGGTCCCAAAAATTCAACAGGCTTTTTCCCCCAGTGAAGTGGATTTCCCCGCATGTCCTTTATTCCCTCATTCCCTTCCAGTCCGTAGCGATCTCTCAGTGCAAAAAGGAAATCAACTCCAAAACTAGCCTTCTGAGGGCGAATAAACGACCCACCTGTGGGATGGCTGACAGAGTAAGGTACTGATTAGACTTTATTCAGCAATGCCTCCAATGATGATATTATAACAATAATTTGCATTTATATAGCGCCCTTGACACCAAACAGTGTCTCGGAGCTCTTATATATTATTATGTATTATTATATAATGATGATACAGTATTGTAAGACAGCTCCTGAGGGAAGCAGACTACACCAAAAAATACAGAGTATGAGAACTCCCACACTTCCTTTAAACTAAAAGAACACACGACCAGTGAGGGATGGATGAATGGCTCATCAATGTTGCAGCGAATCAGATTTGTGAAAAAGCTGTGAACTGGACAGAACAACAACAACAACAAAATTACATCTGTACAGCACCTTTCACGTCAGGACGTCCCAAGGCGCTGGACAATCAGTGTTTCAAGCCCAAGCTGGTGGTCAGGATTGGGGAGGGTGGAGGACGATCGAAGGCATGGTTGAAGAGGAGGGTCTTGAGATGGGTCTTGAAGGGAGGGGTCGAGGCGGAGGGACTGCGGAATGGAGTTCCAGAGGGTGGGGACAGAATGGCTGAAGGAGCGGGCAAGGCGGGGGATGTGGAGCAAGCCGGAGCCCCCAGGGCGGGCAGATTCTTAGGGGGTGAGGAGAAGTAGGGGGGGACCAAGGCCGTGGAGTGCTTTGAAGGTGAGGACCAAGATCTTGAATTGTATCTCTGTGTGAGAACCCACCGAAGAACATTGGTTTCCTCCTTCTCCATGTTACTTTTTTTTCCTTTTTAGGGCTGTAACTAACACAAACCATTCTGTAGGTGAGAGAGTAGCTGGTGACCTGCCCCCAGTTCTAGGGAGCAGTATGGTACAGCTCATAAGACTCTCAGCTCTGTGTCAGAAGGCAAAGTTGTGGGTTCAACCCTCATGTCGAGACTTCAGCTCCCAGTCTAAGCCTGCACCGAGAAGACAATTTCATCAGGAAATCGATATAAAGTATAAATGTAGGTAATGTGAATCAAATAGGTATCCACATGTACCATATGTAGCCCCCAGGATTGAGATTTCAGAACTGCAAATATAAATGCACTTTCCCCACTTCAAATCATTTTACTACTAGAAGCAATTTTGCAGGATAAATAATAATCCTTGCATTTGATATAGCGTTTTTCATGTCTTCTAGACGTCTCAAAGCGCTTCACAGAATATACTGTAAAATGAATTGACCGTATATTTGTTGGTGAAATGCGGCAACCAATTGCACACAGCAGCATTCCACAAACAGTGTGGATTGAGTGATAATAATAATAATAATCCTTGCATTTGATATAGCGCTTTTCACGTCGGGAGGACGTCCCAAAGCGCTTCACAGAACACACTGTAAAGTGAATTGACTGTATATTTGTGGGCGAATGCGGCAGCCAATTGCGCACAGCAATTATTATTATTTATTTTTTTTGAAGGATTATTATCCTTGGAAAAGCGATCCGCCAATTGACTAACAACTGGGTTCCTACTTACTGCTAGGTAAACAGATGCGTGTGGAGTAAGGAAACTTGCCCAACATTTCGCCCTAACGGGAATAGAACCCAGGCCTCTTGCTTGCGAGGTGAGTGCTCTAACCACTGAGCTGTAGGACTCCACGACTGAGCTACAAGACTCCAAATGTGGCAGAAATGCATTGTGCCGTGCAATCATTGGATGTAGGTTTTCCCTGCAATCTCCCACCTGGATAGTTTTCAAGTTGGGCTATTTCAAAAATGAAGTGGACACGTTTTCGTCACCTAAAAAGATTTGGATTATTAGATTTAGAAATTATGTCTTTGAAGGAATCTTTGAGAAATTAGATGGACCAACGGCCAATTTGAACTGAAACTTTTACTACGTAAAGTGTATGTGTGGGAGGGGGGAGTATATTCTGAGCAATGACCAAGCCTTTTTCCTGAAGGAAAGAACAACAGGCAGCATTTCCAAATGTCTGGTTACAAAGCAGCATTGACTGAGGTCTGAGAGCAAGTCACTCCTACACCCTCATGTCAGGAGACAGCATTTGAGAAAACAAAAAAAAAGCAATACATATTTCAAACAATTCTTGTGAACAAAAGTGAAAGGAAGTCCCAAGGAAGAGGCAGAGAGTAAAGGTAATTACCTGCACTTGAAGTAGTGATTGCCTTCGTGAGTTCCATCATGCTTTCCTCTTTCAGGATTGTCCCATTCCACTCCAAGCCAGATTCCTTGAATAGAAGCAGTAAATTTTAATCAACTGTTATTGGAGGTTGCCAGTTTTAAATTTTTTTAAAAGAGAACATCCTTGCTTAATTTTACCTTGACTTACTCCCTGCCCTCTTTCAAGGCAGGTCTCAAGGGTTACCTCTGACTTTTGGGCATCTCTCGCTCTTTTTTGTTATCTTTCCCGTCCCCACCAACCCCTCCTGACTCCAACCACCAACTCTGCTACCCCTCCAGCACTGTAGGACCTCCTCCCGACATGAAAGGCACTACATAAATGTAAATTTGTATGTTTTTTTCAAATTTTTAATGATCTTTTCAACAATAAAATTGATTTTTCTGGGTTGTTAAAGTCACCACAGGCATCACGTCCTGAGCACTGTGCCTGCACACCATGCACAGTCAGTGGCTCTTACGTTCATCTCTTGCCCGACAAGCTGGGAAAGCTCTGCCTGCGCATAACTAACTCCATAACCAACTAACGGCATCCAACCGTTTGGCGCAGATACAGCTTTCCCTTCAGAGTGCCTTCCGTCACTCCATCAAACTGCACTAATTCTCCATGGGCCTCTTTTAAGCAACCAATACTGAAATAACCAATGCTGCTAAACAGAAGCCAATAAAACATCCTCTCCTCAACATCATCAATAGTCTGATGTTGAATGACCATAAATGTCTTCGCCAACTCATTGCAAGAATACTAGCATTAAAACGATTCAACTTATAAACTGTTGTGGAGTCCTGTAGCTCAGTGGTTAGAGCACTCGCTTACAAGTGAGAGACCAGAGTTCAATTCCAGAAAGAGGGCGAAACCTTGGGCAAGTTTCCTTACTCCACACAGAGCCTAATAATAATCCCTCCAAAACAAAACAAAAATAAATTGGTCATTTTCAATCTACGACTGTTTGTGGGACATTGCTGTGCGCAATTGGCTGCCGCGTTCGCCCACAAATATACAGTCAATTCACTTTACAATGTGTTCTGTGAAGCGCTTTGGGAGGTCCTCCCGACGTGAAAAGCGCTATATCAAATGCAAGGATTATTATTATTATTATAAATATCAGACTTTAAAGTTGTTGGAAAGGACTTTAAAGTTGTTGCTGAACTGTACCTTCCGTTGGCGGTACTTTTCCAACAAATCGCACAGTCCCGTATTCTTCCCTGCAGACGATCCTTCTCCCTATGGCATCAGAAGGAACACAGTCACTCTGCGTCATGCTCGATAGACTGGAATCTGTGACAGTCATCGAAATCTAAATAAGAGAATCATAAAAAAATTCACTCACAATCCTCTTTTGGAACTAACAGATTGATTCTCAGGTTCATCCGAGTTCAGTCCAGAATGCACCTCACTCTGCTGTAGAGAGGCCTGGGGGGGGGGGGGGGGGGGGGGGGGGAAGGCCTGGGGGGGGGAGAGGCCTGGGGGGGGGGAGAGGAGAGGCCTGGGGGGGGGGGGGAGAGGCCTGGGGGGGGGGGGGAGAGGCCTGTGGGGGGGGGGGGGGGGGGAGAGGCCTGGGGGGGGGGGTGGGGGAGAGGCCTGGGGGGGGGGGGGGAGTGGCCTGGGGGGGGGGGGAGAGGCCTGGGGGGGGGGGGAGAGGGCCTGGGGGGGGGGGGGGAGAGGCCTGGGGGGGGGGGGAGAGGCCTGGGGGGGGGGAGGGCCTGGGGGGGGGGGGGAGGCCTGGGGGGGGGGGGAGAGGCCTGGGGGGGGGGGGAGAGGCCTGGGGGGGGGGGGGAGCGGCCTGGGGGGGGGGGGGGGAGGGGAGGCCTGGGGGGGGGGGGGGAGAGGCCTGGGGGAGGGGGGGGGAGAGGCCTGGGGGGGGGGGGGGAGAGGCCTGGGGGGGGGGGGAGAGGAGAGGCCTGGGGGGGGGGAGGCCTGGGGGGGGGGGGGGGAGAGGCCTGGGGGGGGGGGGGGGGGAGCGGCCTGGGGGGGGGGGGGGAGAGGCCTGGGGGGGGGGGGGGGGGAGAGGCCTGGGGGGGGGGGGGGGGAGGCCTGGGGGGGGGGGGAGGGCCTGGGGGGGGGGGGGGGAGAGGCCTGGGGGGGGGGGGAGAGGCCTGGGGGGGGGGGGAGAGGCCTGGGGGGGGGGGGAGAGGCCTGGGGGGGGGGGGGAGAGGCCTGGGGGGGGGGGGGGGAGGCCTGGGGGGGGGGGGGGGGAGGCCTGGGGGGGGGGGGAGAGCGGCCTGGGGGGGGGGGGAGGGGCCTGGGGGGGGGGGGGGGAGAGGCTGGGGGGGGGGGGGGGAGAGGCTGGGGGGGGGGGGAGGCCTGGGGGGGGGGGGGGGGAGAGGCTGGGGGGGGGGGGGGGAGAGGCCTGGGGGGGGGGGGGGCCGGGGGGGGGGAGAGGGAGTGGGCCTGGGGGGGGGGGGGGAGAGGCCTGGGGGGGGGGGGGGAGAGGCCTGGGGAGGGGGGGGGGGGAGAGGCCTGGGGGGGGGGGGAGAGGCCTGGGGGGGGGGGGGGGAGGCCTGGGGGGGGGTGGGGGGGGAGAGGTCTGGGGGGGGGGGGGGGGAGAGGCCTGGGGGGGGGGGGGGGAGGGCCTGGGGGGGGGGGGGGGGAGGCCTGGGGGGGGGGGGGAGAGGCCTGGGGGGGGGGGGGCGGGGGGGGGGGAGAGGCCTGGGGGGGGGGGGGAGAGGCCTGGGGGGGGGGGGGGGGGGGGGGGGGAGGGCCTGGGGGGGGGGGGGGGCGGGGGGTGGGGGGTGGGGGGGGGGGAGAGGTCTGGGGGGGGGGGGGGGAGAGGCCTGGGGGGGGGGGGGGGGGAGGGGCCTGGGGGGGGGGGGGGGGGGAGAGGTCTGGGGGGGGGGGGAGAGGCCTGGGGGGGGGGGGAGGCCTGGGGGGGGGGGGGAGGCCTGGGGGGGGGGGGTGGGGGGGGAGAGGTCTGGGGGGGAGGTGTCGGGGTGGAGGAGGTGTCGGGGTGGAGGAGGTGTCGGGGTGGGGGTGGTGTCGGGGGTGGTGTCGGGGGGGGTGGTGGTGTGGGTGGGGTGTCGGGGGTGGGTGGGGGGGGGGCTGTCGGGGTGGGGGGTGGTGTCGGGGGGTGGGTGTCGGGTGGGGGGTGGTGTCGGGGGGGGGGGTGTCGGGGTGGGGGGGGGGTGTCGGGGTGGGGGGGGTTGGGGGGGTGGTGTCGGGGTGGGTGGGGGTTGGGGGGAGGAGGTGTCGGGGGGGGGTGGGGGGGGGTTGTTGGCCGCTCTCTGTGGCTCACCTCCCGGACTGGGCCTCTGGACGGGCGCCGCCGCCTCTCCGCCTCTCCCTGGGACTGACTCAGGTCCACACTGCGCCTGCGCCACACTCCCGGCCCCACAGCGCACACACACACACACAGAGAGAGAGAGAGAGAGAGACACAGCTCCACAGCCCCGTCCCTCTGTGTCTGTCTGTCACTCACAGCCGATCAACACCAACACTAATCTCATATCTGCACAGCGCCTTTGAAGTCAGGAGCCCCCCCTCCCCCCTCCCCTCCCCCTGCACTGCTGGCAACAGATGACTGGGCACGGCCCCCCCTCCCCCCCACCATCACACAGCACATGATTTTGCCTAAAAAACACATTTATTTTCAAATCTTTCAGCAGTCTTCGTTTGGCTCGGCAGCCGGGTGTCTGACTCACGCGGAACCCATCACCGTGCTTAGGGGTATCCAAACCAGGTTTCCGTGCAGGGCCACCTGCGCGGGGAAATCCCAGGGAAATTTATTGGAATGGAATTGCGCGCACTGTCCCCCGAGGGGTGTACCCTGCGCACCCAACTGCGAAAAGTACGAGGTGAAGGTTGGAAAGAGCCAAGGCTTGGGGATCTCAGTATGTGTTGGGGGTAACTGCTGGAGTCTGACCAGCTAAAATCACATAGGTTGCCATTGGTAAGGCTGTCTGGCAAGCTTTCCTGCTGCTTGTCCAGCGAGGACAACTCTACCCGTTAGGGCTTTGGCTTGCAGGGAGATGAGCGGGAAGAGTTCTTGCTCCTTGTGACTGATCTGCCCTTCCAAGTCCCGCCGATGAGCCAGGCTGGCTGTGCTGTAGTCAGCAGTACCCTGAAGTACTGCAGACTCACCTGGCTCAGGAACTGGGCTACCAAGACCACCACAGAGAGCTAGCTGGCTTGATTCTGACACTCTTGCCAAACATGTGTTCTGTTTAGCTCAAAGGAAACCCCGGTTCCATCCCACATAAGATAGTTACTAGTTGGTCATTTAATATTGACAAACGTTTGAGGTTTGTTGATATGAGGTTTGATCCCTCACTAGGTGGACAGCATGTACAAAGAACTCCCTGCAAATTTCAAAGTGCCTCACAGAGCTGACTGGGGAAGATGATAGTTCCAAAAATGCAGCACTCTTGAGCACTGCAATTGAATGTCAGCCTTGACTATGTGCATTAAAAGTCCTGATGTGAGTTTTTAAACCTACAACTTTCTGACTCAGAGGTGAGAATCCTACCAAATGAGCCATATTGACATAATACTGTATATCGAATGAAAGTACTATCAGTAATGGAGACTTTGCAACATAAGTGAATTAGAATTCACTGTACCCCAACAACATCATAAATAATTTTTTGATGTTCTTTTTGATCTGTTTCTTCCTTCTTCCCTAACCCAGGCCATTTACACCAGTTGTAATACTGTGTTCCAGAACATGTGCAACATCATACAGCGTATAACTTCTGTTTATAGAATGGAGGCTTTTTGGTATTACAGTATTTTTGCTGCACTTTCCATGTAGTACCCGAATCTATACAGTAGATGGCACCAAAAATCAATACACATGCAATTCAGAAAGTTTACCCACTGACTCCAAAGTTGTTAAAAGAGACACGAGAGATTCACATGGAGAAGGCCCTTTGGCCAATTTGATCGCAATCCTTCCACAATTCCCAACAGATTACCTTCCAATGACATTCTCAAACTTTCTTAAGCGAGTCTCTCCTATCCTCCCTGACCCATTGCACCGAGCACCTCCTCGTAACGCAAAACTTTAACCCACACTTCGGCCCTACCTGTCCCATCTCTGCTGACTTCTTTGCTCCCCTCAACCTCTCCAAAGTACTAAATGAGTCAAGTGTGAAGTTCATTAGGTCTCTATCCTTGGTCCAACTTCCTTGTCTGTCTAATTTTCCCTTATTGACAATCATCCACAGGCAAGGGGTCAACTTCCTTATGTAGGTGGATGACACCCAACTCTACCTTTCTGTCTCCACACTTGACTTCACAAGCACTACTGTTATGACAATGTAGATAAAATTGAGGTCTTTGGTTGGCTCCTGCCAGCCTCAGATGCTGGCCATATACACCTCTTGTGCTCTTGGAGACTATGCAGAACCTCTGCATTTTGTTTGACTCAACTTTCCTTTAATCTTTCATCCAGACTCTGAACATATCTGCTTTCTTCCGTGTCTGCTTTATTGCCCACGTCTGCCACTACCTCACCTTCAACCCAGCTGAAACTGATCTATGCCTTTTATTACCTCTACATTTAATTTTTCTAAATCCCTATTCTCTAACCTTGCCAGCTCCATACCGCACAAACTCAACAGACCTTGCAGAACTCTGCAGCCTGTATCTCTCCCGCACCAGGCTCTGCAAGCCCATGAAGCCCTTCCTTACCCAGCTCCACTGGTGCCCTCTTCTATCTCTCAGCAAAACAACCATGATTCTCATTCTCATCTCCAAATGCCTCTGTGGTCTTCATTACCCTATCTCTGCAATCTCCTGGGGTCCTTTTCTCCAAATTTTCCAAAATTCTGCTTAATCTTAAATTTTAAGCTAATGACCTTAAAATCAAAAATTTGAAGCCTCGGATTCAGCTGGCTCAACCATCGAGTTGCTTTATATCTCTTGTAATTGTTTTTGACCTGCTGCCTCTTTGCATCCACCTCAAGTTATATGGGACACAATCAAGCTAGTTCTTTTGTAGTCCTCTGTGGTTGATTGCCCAGAAATTGGCCATGTAGCAGAACTGTTGGATAATTGTTGGCATTTGCCTGTGCCCAGTATTCTTACACTTACAAAAAGGAATCTTGTTGCCTGCCCTTGTTGCTTCATTTGCATTCCAGGAAATGGAAAGAAAGTCCAGCTGTATGTGTAAACAATATGTCTCACAATATACTATGCTGTTTTTTATATCATGTCAAAGTGCCAAATTAAACTTGCTTAATGCAACTAAATGAAAAAGTACAGCCCTGATTTTAATTAACCCTAACATCTTCCCGAGGATTCTGACTCATGGTGGGATCTGGTTCTATGTATTCTGGAAACTCTCCTGTATACTTTGCCAAATCGGTCATTCTTCATGAGCCACTTAGTGAATGCTAGTAGTTGGTTAAGTGGAGAGGGGGAAGGGGTGGATTATATACATTCTCAATCCTGCCTGTGCTAGGTGTTCCTGCACCTTCATTCCAGCAGGGTCAGGAAAATCATGAAAAATAATAACCAAACATTTAATTTGGAGTCCTGTAGCTCAGTGGTTAGAGCACTCGCCTCGCAAGCGAGAGACCTGGGTTTGATTCCTGGCAGGGCGAAATCTTGGGCAAGTTTCCTTACTCCACTCGCCTGATAATAATCCTTCAAGAAAAATAAACAATAATGATTTGGTCACTCAATCCACGACTCTTTGTGGGACACTGCTGTATGCAATTGGCTGCCGCATTTCACCCACAAATATACAGTCAATTCACTTTACAGTATATTCTGTGAAGCGCTTTGAGACGTCTAGAAGACGTGAAAAGTGCTATATTAAATGCAAGGATTATTATTTATTATTATTTGATACAGTGCCTGCCATATTAGGAGGATCTCTCAACACGCTTCACAAGCATCACAACAAAAGTGTGTATTTTGTAGGTGAACGCACCAGCCATTTTGCGCACAGCAATGTCTCGTAGACAGCTATGAAGTGAATGACCAATTTTATTGGGGGTGGGGATTGCTGGCCAGTACACCAAGAAAAAATCCCTTCTCTTTTGAATTGTGCCATATTATCGTTAACATCTACCTGAACAGGGAAATCGGTATTTGCTTTGACATCTGTCTAAAGGACAGTCAGTCCCAATGTGAGATGAGAGCATTATCAAATGAGCCAGGCTGACACCTAGCTGTCCCTCAGCCGAATTTAGAAATACTTTCTGCAGGTTTCAATTGATGGATGCTTCTCTTGTGAAGGTTGTGAATCAGGCTAAGGTGCATTGGCACCAATAGCTCTGAAATAGCTTATAAATCAGTATTTGTAGAAACAACTAAAACAATAGGAGAAGGGATTTTGGATTTATACATTTTATGAGGACTTGAAAGACAAAAATAACTTTTATAAAGCCTTGTCACATTAAAACATCTCAAAGTGCTTTATAGTCACTATTGATTGTAGTGACTGTTTTATATAGAAAAATGTGGTACTGTGTACATTATGCACACAGCAATATTCCACAGTGTCCGATGAAGTGAATGACCTATTATTTTATCTAGAGGATTGTTGGCCAAAACACTAGGAGAAATAATATTTTCTCTTTTCCAACAGTGTCATAGGATCTTTAATGTCCACTTGAGAACAGGTAGGAGAACAGGTGACCTTGGTTTCAAGTTTCATTTGTGATCATTTACAGGAAGATTGTTTGAAAACAATATTATAGTGCTACTTGTGGCTCACTTCACTGTGTTAACATGACATTTTAAAACAATCATCTGACCAAACAAATTCACTGAACATTTAAAAGCAGAACTATCAGTCAATGGAATTGGCAAGATTGCTATAGTGAAACAGTCAGAAACTGCATTGATATTTTACGGTTATTGCTTTCCTCAGGCAACAGTGAACCTGCAACTGCAACAATTTTATTTTAATGTAATAAGAGCGTTGCAGAATAATGTTGCAGGGTAAGCACTGTAGCAGAGAAACTTCCCAGCAGAGTTGATCCATGGTCAGAGATAAGTTAAAACTTGGGAGAAAATTACCTCCACTTATTGGCCTCTGTGCAGCTTCGCAAACCACTATTTGTTTATGTCATGCATGCATTGCAGTTCATACCTAGCCCTGCTCCATGTAACTCTTCCTTGTAGCTGAATTTCACTGGTTTTAGCAGCTCCCATGAGCCCGTAGCCCGACACAGGCAGCCACAGGGATAGAGGAAGGGGGGAATGGAAGAGAGCTTCAAACCTGGTGAAGAGTCCCTTCCTAGCTGATGCCACCCATCAGCTCTTAGAAATGGAAAACATTACTTTAGGCACTCAACTACTTGTGTCTTCTCTGGTGGATAAAAAGCATCACTTTGTGAGGTACAGAAGTACACATAGCTCAGGAATGTGCTTCATTCAATTCCTGGTCTGTGCTGAGTTAGCTGCTTTCAGTTGGTGAGGGTACAACAATTGGCATCACTGTGAGAAATGCACAGCCAGTGTTTCTCCCCCTTCCTTGTACACTGTCGAGCAACTCTGCTGGAAACAAGATATTTTGGACAGAATCAGGCAGAGCTCTGACTGAATGGCTTTCTGACAAGTTTCCTTACTCCTCACGCCTCTGTTCACCTATCACTAAGTAGGAACCCGGTTGTTAGTTGCTTTTCTGGGGGTAGTAATTTGGTCACTTAATCCGCGACTGTTTGAGGGACACTGCTCTGCACAATTGGCTGCCACATTTCGTCCATAAAACATGCAGTAAATTCGCTTTACTGTATATTCTGTGAAACGCTTTGAGACATGTGATCAGGTGTTATATTCAACGCAAGGATTATTATTACTATTATTATACCTGGATTTGGATTCAGAAAGTTAATGGACAATTGGGCAAAGTACTTGAGGAGGGATGATGGCCGAGTAATTGTTTCTCAGTAAGGAAATCAAAAGCTACAGGAGGAAAGGGAGGAATCAGAGCAAAAAGATGTTACAGCGTTCTATAAAGTGGAGTCCTCCAGCGTATTGGTTGGAGTAATCGTCTTGCAAACGAGAGGACCTGTGTCGGTTCCCGTGCAGGGGGAAACGATAGGCAAGTTTCCTTACTGCACGTGCCTCTGTTTACCTAGCAGTAAGTAAGAATCTGGTTGTTCGTCGATTGGCAGATCACTTTTCCGGGGATAATAATCTCTTAAACAAAATGTGGTCACTTAATCCACGACTGTTTGTAGGACACTGCTGTGTGCAAACAGCTGCTGGGTTTCGCCTACAAAATATACAGTCAATTCACTTTACAGTATATTCTGTGAAGTGCTTTGAGACATCTCGAAGATGCGATAAGGCGCTATATCAAATGCAAGGATTACTATTATTATTAATAAACCACCTTTGCACTAGCTGAACAAACCAACTAGGGGACAGGCCATCCTAGACCTTGTTTTGTGTAACGAAACAGGGCTAGTCGGAAATATAGATATTAAGGCTCCTCTAGGGCAGAGTGATCATAACATGATAGAATTTAGTATTAAGTTAGAGAGCGATGTAGTCAAATCCGAAACAAGGGTCTTAAATTTAAATAAAGCTAACTTTGCAGGTATGAGGGAAGAATTAGCTAAAATAGACTGGAGAATTAGATTAATGAATATAACAATAGACCAACAATGGCAAACGTTTAAAGATGTAGTGCATAATTCTCAGTGGTCACATATTCCCTTGAAGAACAAGAGTACCACAGGGAAAGCAGTGGCTATCTAGAGCAGTTAGAGAAAGTATAAAACTAAAAGAAAAGGCCTATAAAACTGCGAAAAAGAGTAGCAAACCTGAGGACTGGGAGTGTTTTAGGGACCAACAAAGGAAAACCAAAAAGCTCATTAAGAGTGAGAAAATGGATTATGAGGGCAAGCTAGCTAGGAACATTAAGACAGATTGTAAGAGTTTTTATAAATACATTAAGAGGAATAGGCTAGCAAAAGTAAATGTGGGTCCATTACAGGCAGAGACAGGAGGAATTATAATGGGGATAAGGATATGGCAGAGTCCCTAAATAAATACTTTGCTTCTGTCTTCACGTTAGAAGACACAAGAAGTTTACCAGAAATAGAGATGAACCAAGGGGCTAATGATAGGGAGCAACTTAGGGAAATTTACATTAGCAAAGAATTGGTGCTAGGGAAATTGTTGGCATTAAAAAGTGACAAGTCCCCTGGACCTGATGGTTTGCATCCTAGGGTTTTAAAAGAGGTAGCTCATGAGATAGTGGAGGCCTTGTGTCTGATCTTCCAAAATTCTTTGGATTCTGGAACAGTTCCCATTGATTGGAAGATCGCAAACGTCACACCACTATTTAAGAAGGGTGGGAGAGAAAAGGTGGGGAACTGTAGACCAGTTAATCTGACATCGGTGGTAGGGAAAATTCTAGAATCCTTAATTAAGTATGTCGTAGTGGGATACTTAGAGGATCACAATATGATTAGACAGAGTCAACATGACTTTACAAAAGGGAAGTCATCCTTAACAAATCTTTTAGTTTTTTTGAGGACATATCAAGTAGATTAGATAGGGGGGAATCAGTAGATGCAGTGTATTTAGATTTCCAAATGGCATTCAATAAGGTGCCGCATAAAAGATTGATCCACAAGATTAGGGGCCGTGGAATTAAGGGGAATATATTAGCATGGATTGAAGAATGCCTAATGGGAAGAAAACAAAGAGTAGGGATAAACAGGTCCTTCTCAGATTGGTGGGATGTGACTAGTGGAGTGCCACAAGGATCAGGGCCTGGGTCTCAACTATTTACAATCTACATCAACAATCTAGATGAGGACATCGAACTTAATATATCCAAATTCGCGGATGACACTAAACTAGAAGGGAGAATAAACACAGAGGATGATATTAAAAAAATGCAACGAGATATAGATAGGCTAGGTGAGTGGGCAAATCGGTGGCAGATGAAGTTTAATGTAGGGAAGTGTGAAGTCATCCACCTCGGTGGCAAAAATAGTAGAGCAGATTATTTTTTTAGAAGGGGAGAGACTAGATAGTGTTAGCGTTCAGAGGGACTTGGGTGTCCTTGTACACCAGTCACAAAAAGTTAGTTTGCAGGTACAGCAAGCAATTAGGAAGGCTAACGGTATGTTCGCATTTGTTACAAAAGGGTTAGAATATAAGAGTAGGGAAGTCTTGCTGCAACTCTATAGGGCCCTGGTGAGACCGCACCTAGAGTATTATGTGCAGTTTTGGTCTCCTTATTTAAGAAAGGATGTACTCGCCTTGGAGGGAGTACAACGTAGATTCACTAGGTTGGTACCTGGGATGAGGGGGATAAGTTATGAGAATAGGTTGAGCAATTTAGGTCTATATTCTCTAGAATATAGAAGAATGAGAGGTGATCTTATAGAAACTTATACGATAATAATAATAATAATCCTTGCATTTGATATAGCGCTTTTCACGTCGGGAGGATGTCCCAAAGCGCTTCACAGAACACACTCGAAGGTGAATTTACTGTATATTTGTGGGCGAACGCGGCAGCCAATTGCGCACAGCAATGTCCCACAAACAGTCGTAGATTGAAAAGGACCAACTTTATTATTGTTTTTATTTTTTGGAGGGATTATTATTAGGCTCTGTGTGGAGTAAGGAAACTTGCCCAAGGTTTCGTCCTGCCTGGAATTGAACTCAGGTCTCTCACTTGCAAAGCGAGTGCTCTAACCACTGAGCTACAGGACTCCACTCAATTATTAAGGGGCACGACAGAATAGATAATGGGAGACTTTTTCCCTTGGTTGGAGAAACTATCACCAGGGGTCAGTCTTAAAATTAGGGGTGAGCCCTTTCGCACTGAGTTGAGGAAAAACTGCTTCACTCAGAGGGTAGTGAATTTATGGAATTCTCTACCCCAAAGGGCTGTAGATGTTCAGTCCTTGAACATATTCAAGACTGAGATTGATGGATTTCTTGTGGATAAAGGGATTAAGGGATTAAGGGATATGGGGATAAGGCGGAGTTAGAATAGATCAGCCATGATCTTATTGAATGACGGGGCAGGCTCGAGGGGCTGAGTGGCCTACTCCTGCTCCTAATTCTTATGTTTTGTTGTATTTTAGGAACAGATCAGCACGGACCAGTGAGGCCGAGTTGCTGTATCACGATGCAACTCTATGTAACAGCCAAAATAGCAGGTGACCTTTCAGTTTACAAAATGGAATGGGTTCATACCTATGAAATGGGTGCTACAGCTCCCATGCCTGTGTTTGAGCATGTGCAGACCTCCGGAAAACAGAATGACTGACTTGCAAAGAAAATGGAAATCAGCAGGCCTCAGTTTCCAACTTGACAGAAAAAATACCTGTTTACTGAAAGTAAATTAATTCTAAAATACCAGCTGATTTAAGCTCAAAATTAGCAACTCAACACCAGCCTTCCAGGAAGGGATTGGACCGGCTCAGAAAAGCAGAAGATCTTAAACCTCAGAGATAGACAAATGTAGAGAGCCTTCAAACTTCAAATGCCAGGCTTAAAAATACTCAACTGTTACGTTTTTCAACAGCTTGAGTTCTGTATAGCAATGTATAGTAATGATTAAAGGAGTAAACTTGAACAAAGTAAACTCGCTGCTGTTACTAATAGTTTCACTGAACAGTTTCAATGACCTGCCTATCTGGTTCAGTGATAAGCTGTCACTCTTTGTACTTTACACGGTCTGCTGAGTACATTTCATAACAGCGAAAGAAAAGGTTACCTCAGATCAACAGTCCGGAGGAGCCTGGCACCCATCCCAGCTGTAAATGGCAACACGCTATCTGCAGTCTAACCAGCTGGTCAGCCACAAACAATGATGAACAAGACCCGGCATTAAATACCAAACTGCTTTTTACATTGCAAATGAGTGGTTAGTGTCTGGGCAAAACAAGACATTTAATTGCTGAACCCAGGTTCACATATACTTACCATTTACATCTGATGCTCAGCTAACTGTAGCTTGGCCAGGCTTTTCAGTATTAAATAGCATTTGCCTTAAGGAGCCTCCTGGTAATGGGATTTCCAAGAATATGGAATCAGGCATTGGCTGTATTCCAGTGAGAATAATACTATATTTTGTCATCACAAGGAAATATAAGAACTGGGAAGGATGGTGACAGAGCTTGTTTCACTATTTTGTAATTTGACAGTAGCTGGCATACCATCTGTCTCAAGACCTACCAGTTTCACCGCACTTTTGGTCATCTTGCCCCTTCCTCTGCTCCCTCAGATCCCACTCCTAGCTTGGGTACCCAACCAGCAGTGTTAAGTATCTTGGGACATTCACCCGATTTGGAAGGTGCTATATCAATGTAACAACAGCAACAAAATTACACTTGTAAAGCGCCTTTCACGTCGGGAGGACGTCCCAAGGCAGTGGACAGACAGAGTTACGGACCCGAGCTGGTGGTTGGAGTCGGGGCGGGTGGAGGGTAGGTGGGGAAACAGGGAAATCAAAAACACAGTCGAAGAGGAGGGTCTTGAAGGTGGGAAGGGAGGGGGGAGGCAGAGGGACTACGGGATGGAGTTCCAGAGGGTGGGGGCAGAGTGACAGAAGGCCCGCCCACCAATAGTGGGGCGAACAAGGTGGGGGACGTGAAGCAGGCAAGATGGTAGGGGGTTAGGAGGTCACAAAGGTAGGGGGGAGCAAGACAATGGAGGGCTTTGAAGGTGAAGACCAGGATCTTGAACTGTATCCTCTGTGTGATAGGAAGCCAATGGAGTTGGGCGAGGATGGGAGTGATAGGGTTGCGGAGCCTAGTGCGGGAGAGGACACGGGCTGCAGACTTCTGGGTGAGGGTTTCGGCGGTCTGCGGTGTGAGACAGTGGCGGAGACAGGTGATGCTGCTGAGGTAGGGGAAGGCAGAGTGGGTCATGGCACAGATCTGGAGTAGAAAGGATAGTTGAGGGTCAAACAAGACCCCAAGGTTCCGGACTGGCTTAGCAAGGTGGAGTGTGCAACCATGGATGGTGATACTGTCAGCGCCTGAGGCGTGGAGGTGTTGACAGGAGTTAATCAGGAGAGCCTCGTCTTGTTGAGGTTCAACTAAAGAAAGTTAGCTCTCATCCAGGACTTGATGTCTGACAGATATTCTGTCAGAACAGCAGTGGTCCTGGAGTCGAGGGTGGAGGCAGAGAGTTAGAGTTGGGTGTCATCCGCGTACATGTGGAAGTTGACCCCATGTCTGCGGATGATATCATCAAGAGGGAGCATATAGATATCATAAGTTTGTATTGTACTACACACTTCTGTACCCAGAAAATGACCCCTCCTCCCACAAACAAACAATCCCCCAAAAAACGTGACTGACCCAATCTTCACAAGCTATTGCTTAGTATTAAAACAGCTACTTTAAATTATTCCAGACACCCAGCTGACAAAAAAGCAATGACTGTTTAACAGGACCCAGAGAAGGAAAATGGGCAGCAGTTCTTCCACTCTGAACCTTTCACAGTGTGAAGAACAACTTGCACTTACATCGCTTCTTTCATGTTGGCAAATATCTCAAATTGCTGTAGAAAATAGGGATCAACTGGATGAGAAGGTAAGGGTGAGTTTGATAATGTTGACCAAAAAGGCATGATCGAAGAGATACATTTTTAATAAGTTTTCGAAGGCAGTGAGAGAGGGGGCAAAACAAAGAGATTTTGAAAGAGAGTTTGGGAGAAAGAGAGCACAGCGACTGAAATTTCTGCCTTTAAGGTGAGATGTAGGGACTGATGCAGGAGCAGTACACCAGAATGTGAGAACAGAGGGTAAAGACCTGAAGTAAGCAATGGGGGGTGAGAGTCAGATATAACCAGGTTCCCAATACGCACTGAAGCTTGCGGTGCTGAATTAAGTGGATTTGAAGTCTCATTTTCTGGAAAAAAGTGAAAAACCAAGAGAGAATTCACCACAGCATTAAGATTCTGTAAAATCAAGTTTTAAATAGTGACAATTTCTTTGATTTGAGAGGTGTTGTGTGTGTTAATTGTCAGTACGTGTTAGTGGGAATGGTGTGTGAAAGCACACCCCACGTGCAGAAATCTTTAAAGCTGCTTTCAAACTTCAATGCACAACCTCAGTGAAATAAATGATTAATACCATACTGAGCTCATAACAAGTGTACCTTTCATGTTGTTCACCAGATCCCTGAAGTAAGAGCAAATACACAGCACCTTAAAACACAAACATAAGGGCAGAGCAGTCTGTGTCCAGCAGGTGGTCACTCCTCATCTCCGTTGTAGTGCAGAGAAAAGCTAGTGTGAACAGTGCTGGAGGCAGGAGTGTCCCCACCTCAGCACAGCAGTTTGTGGCTTTAAAGAGTAAAGCATGAAATGCAAACAAGATCCACCTCCGCTTTTTTTAATCCATATAATTCTCAGATGTTACAGTAACAGTTGCAGCAAGAACATAAACCTTTCCATCACGTGCATTGCTGATAAGATCAAATTTGTAAACTGCACGAAAGTGCGATTTCCTGAATTTACAGAAGTGATTTTGTTTTAGTCAGCCGGGTGTCTTGACACATTCAGAAACCCATCATCATGCTCAAGAGTATCCAAACCAAATTGAGAATTCCATGCATCCCACCTACACATGGCTCATCGTGTTGGGAAAAGCAGAAGTGATCCCTGCTTGTAAAAGCACATACAGACAGTAGGTGGAGCAGTTCTGATTCCGATTTCCTTTCAGTATTGGTTTTGTTTGTGTCTCCCACATCTATAAAGTTCATAAAAACAGATAAAGCAGACCATGATACTATAGTGACACTGCCAGTGGAAATAGAGTGCATTTATTCTCTAGTTTATTACAGGAGGATTAGTGACAGTTTTAGCACCCAGCCCAGACAATTGTAATAAATAATAATAATCCTTGCATTCCAATGCCTTATCATGATGTTGAGATGTCTCAAAGCACTTCACAGGAATATACTGTATTAACTGCGTATTTTGGGAGTGAAATGTGGCAGCCAGTTGCACACTGCAGTGTCATACAAGCAACCATACAGTCAGTGACCAATTTTATTTGGAAGATTGTTGGCCAGGATACTGGGAGAAACTCCCTTCTCTTTGCAAATAGTGCCATGAGATCATTCACCTGAACAGACAAATGGGACCTTGGTTTAACGTTTCATCTGGAGGTTTGTTGTATTGTCGGTACCTCCGACAATGCAACACACCACCAGCGCTGCAATGGAGTGTCACCTTAGACTATGTGATTCCAATTTATCTCCATTATTGCAGATTACAACCACCAGGGTAGTTGAACGTGAACTAGATGGACCTTGGTCTTGTTTCATCTAGCAATTCCTATATTTCCAAGTCCTGACGTGGGCTTGAACCCACAACCTTCTGACTCTGGGGCAAGAGTGCTACCACTGCGCCAGGCTGACTGAGAAATGATTTCACTAATTCAGCAATAATAATAATAATCGATGATTTGATATAGTGTCTTATATCAATGACACGTCTCAAACCGCTTTCCAGAATACACTGTAAAGTGAATTGACTGTATTTTGTGGGCGAAACGTGGCAGCCAATTGCACAAAGCAGTGTCCCACAGACAGTCGTGGATTGAGTCACCACATAATTTTTTTTAATTTTGGGGGTTTGAAGCAGGATATGTGCCAATGTTAACACCCCATCCCTACACGGTAAACACCCAGCACCAGATCAGCCAGGTTCTCAGGTGGGAATGTACAAATAAAACCATGATCAGATCCCATATCCTGCAATCTGACCACATGCCACAAATAAAATTGGTCATTCACTTCAAGGCTGTCTGTGGGGCATCGCACAAATTGGCTGCCATGTTTGCCTACACAATACGCTGTCACTACACTTTACAGTAAATCCTGTAGAGTGCTTTGAGACATCCAGACATAAGACACAATATCAAATGCAAGGATTATTATTGTAGTGCCTTCCTTGGGGGAGGTAAGCAGGGTCTTTTTGGAGTTGAACTGGCTTCAAACTGTCATACTTGGCAATGGAATGTCAGAATCAAGTCAATCCTCTGTTGTGATCGCAGTCGTCCGGTTATGGAACAAGGAAACCTGCAGTACTCCAGGGTACTGCTGATGACAGACCAGCCAACCTGGCTCAACGACAGGACTTCGAGGGGCAAGGATTCTTCTCACTTAGCTTCTGTTAACACTGCAAGTCAACTCCCTAAAGGATAGGGTGGTCCAATCTGGACATACAACGGGAAGCGTGCTAAACAGTGCTTTCAATGGCAAGCTTTGCTGTTTTATATAATTATAAATTCCAGTTGCGCTCCAATACACAGTCTGGTTTCCCCAAACTTCGGGTCCTACCAAACTGTGCCTCATACTCTCTGAAATTAGGTGAGCAGGATGAGGCCCTCCAGGGAGAAAGTGCACATTCCCATGCCAGACACACAGAAATATCCATGCGTTTGTGGCATACAAATAATAATCCTTACATTTGGTATAGCGCCTTTCATGTTGGGAAGATGCCCAAAGCGCTTCACATGATATACTGTGAAGTGCAGTGGCTGTGTTTGAACTTAGTCTGGTTTAGATACGCTCAAGTGTAGCAATGGGTTTCTGCAAGTGTCAGACACACTTGTATGAACTCTGGATCAATATTTATAACAACTGTTTGCCTATCAGACATCAAGACTGGATGAGCCATAGTTTTCTCCAACTCAATCAGAAATAGACTGTAGCCACCCTCCTTGCTCCTGCTTGCGACTCCTCTCTTCCAGCTCTGAACGATTCAACTTCACTAACCTCTCTCTCTCAAACTTGAGCAGGTTTCCTTACTCCGCACGCCTAATAATAATCTCTCCAAAACAAAACAATAATAAATTGGTCATTTTCAATCCACGACTGTTTGTGGGACACTGCTGTGTGCAATTGGCTGCCACATTTCGCCCACAAATATACAGTCAATTCACTTTACAGAATATTTTGTGAAGCACTTTGAGACATCTAGAAGAAGTGAAAAGCGCTATATCAAATCCAAGGATTTTTATTATTATTATAAACTCTTGAAACTGCTTATGCTTTTCCAACACTTTCCTCGCTGGTCTCCCGAGCTCCACCATTAACAACTTGCAACCCATGCAAAACTACGCTGCCCACATCCTCACCTATACGCATCACTCTAGTCCTTGCCAGGCTCCACCATCTCTCAGAAAATTGATTTCAACAAATTCATCCACACCTTGCCACCTCCTTACCTCTAGTATCTCCTACCCTATGCCTCTGCTTGCTCCCTCTGTTCAGCCAACTCGAGTTTATTGTTCATCCCTCATCCTCTCTGCACTACCATTGGTGGTCAAGACTTCAGTTCCTACACTCCTAACCTCTGGAACTCCCTCCCTCTCTGTCTCCCTGTCTGATGCTATCTTAATCACTCTCTATCTTTAATTCTCACCTCAAATTCTACCTCTTCAAACATGCCTATGGCTACTTGCGCTTGGCATCTAATCCCATTGTTGTAAAGAGCGTCACCCTATGTAAAGGGCACTATATGATTGCAAGCGGCTGTTGTCCTTATAATAGATGTCACTGTACCTAGCCTCTCTAGTGCCCTATTCAGCCTCCATACCTACTCTCGATTCCCCAAACTTTTACATATTACACAATAATAATATTATGAATATGAATCAATTAGGTAGTAAAGATGTGCTGCACAAACACTAAACGCTGCTGCCGCTAAAAGCAGCAGCAGTTGTGTTTCTGATCACTGAAAAGTAAACACATTTGACTATGTCCACAAGGATTTAACCGTTAATAAGCAACATCTGCATTTCATGTTTAATTGACTGCACTAACTAGACATGAGCCCAATTTGCACTTCCACATGGAAATAACTTAAGAAGAACCAACCAAAATACAGAGTCTCCTAATGTAGTTCTCCAGTAACATGGGACATCAAATGAATCAACTGAGGACCACTTTAAATGGATGTATCTGTCTCTTCCCTATCCTCCTGAAGGCTTTAATCCTCTTCTTGGGGTTGGGGGGGGGGGGGGGGGTATTTTCACAGGCACTAGACAGCTTCTGGTACCTCATGAGTCTATTAATTAGTGAGTGTCCGCAAGTTTATTCCACCAGAAAATCAAAACAGTGTCTGATCCTGTCCTCACCTCCACATGGGCACAGACACTTCCAGCAGGATTTACAGGGGTAGCAATCAGGACCAGGACTCTCAGTTCATTTACAAAATCCACAACCCTGGGCTTATTGCTGAGCCCTAACTGCTGTCCTGGGCTGTCCTGTTTCAATGATATGATCAACGTATGGGCAATCAGTTGCATCAGAATGGGCCTAAATTACAAGTCTGGGAACACGGTACAAAATAAAATGCTTTAAAGATATACATTTCTTTTTAAACTAAAGCAAAACAGTTAATAGGGATTTAAAATTAATATATATTTACTTAATAGCTAATCTAAGGAGTCCTGTAGCTCAGTGGTTAGAGCACTTGCTTTGCAAGTGAGAGACCTGAGTTCAATTCCAGGCAGAGGGCGAAACCTTGGGCAAGTTTCCTTACTCCACACGCCTAATAATAATCCCTCCAAAAAAACAAAACAATAATAAATTAGTCATTTTTCAATCCATGACTGTTTGTGGGACATTGCTGTGCGCAATTGGCTGCCACGTTCGCCCACAAATATACAGTCAATTCACTTTGCAGTATAATCTGTGAAGCCGTCTAGAAGACGTGAGAAGCGCTATATCAAATGCAAGGATTATTATTATTATAATCTGGGCATGATACAATATCATACAATGTACTCTGAAATAAGTTCATCACAGTGTTCTGCAAACACTGGTTAATATTGCAGCTGCAACCAACATGCTGAACACTGGTCTATTCAACTGCTGACAATTGAACTTATGGACTGACAGCACAATGTAGATCTAATAAAAGAAATGCAATGAGGTGCATTCAATCAGTGGGACTATAACACTTTGTCCAAGGTGTTAACATTGCATTTAATCAGATGGTTATACACTCTTGATCGGATAGTTAAATGACAAATCAATTATCAAAGCACTTGTAAGGCTAATAAAAAGTTAAGGCTGCGTAAAAGATGAAGGCTGTGTGAAATGAATTATCAACCCATGGCAGCTTCCCTGGTAGCCCAGCAGGTGAAGACACCACCTGCCTGCTGTATTACATTAGCTTCACAGATCAGAAGGCTTCAGGTTCAAATCTCTAGCCCATTTCAGTGCCCCTTGACTACAAAAGGGAAAATATCAACAAGAATTCCAGCAACCAATTGTTACACAGTGATCCTTCAATTAGCCATGTAATTTATTCAGATTGCTTACATTTACACCAGTTCTCTAGAAGCTTATTGGTACCAGTGGGTGTAAGAGTTAATTAAAAATAGTTCAAATTACTTTCCCCCTTCAATATTTAATATTAAAAGGCAAGCCAGACAAGTTAGAACAACAACTTGGATTTATATAGCACCTTCCACGCCAGACAGAGCGCTTTACAGTAACGGATCCCGGCGTCGAGCCAGGGGGAGGGGGAGGAAGGTGACCAAAGGCGCGGTTCAAAGAGAAAGGTCTTCAGCAGGGACCTGAAAATAGGAAGAGAGGGAGCGAGGCGAAGGGTGTGAGGAAGGGAGTTCCAGAGCCTTGGCACAGCCACCGATGGTGAAGCGGAGGGCTCAGGGGACGAGGAGGAGCCCAGAGCCGGAGGAACAAAGGCAACGGGTACTGTTTTGAGGAGAAAGGTCAGAGAGGTAGGGAGGTGCAGAGGAGTGGAGGGATTTGAATACAAGGAAGTCGATCCTCTCTGGGACAGGCAGCCAGTGCAGTCTGGCAAGGACTGGGGTAATCGGGGAACGGAGTTTGGTGCGGGTGAGAATTAATTTGGTCCAGAGTTTTGAATGATCTGGATTTTATGGATGGCAGTGGATGGGAGACCGGCGAGGAGGGCGTTAAGAGTAGTCCAGCCGAGAGGTGACAAAGGCATGGACTAGAGTTTCAGCGGCTTTCGGAGAGGTATTGGCAGAGACGGGCGATGCGTCGGAGATAGAAGAAGGCGGTGCTGGTGAGGGACCGGATGTGGGGAAGAATAATTGGGGGTCAAACCTGATGCCTAGGTTGCATATGGGTTCGGAGAGATTTAGGGGGAGGTCGGGTAGGTGGAGGAGATGAGAGCCGTGAGATTTTAGACATTGACGAGAGCCAAAGAGTATGGCTTCCATCTTGTCAACGTTCAGTTGAAGGAAATTTGCGCTCATCCAGCCCCTGAGATCTGACAGGCAGGCTGACAGAACATCAGGGGACTGGGGGTCGCAAAGAGTGGTGGAAAAATAGAGTTGGGTGTCGTCCTCGTACATGTGGAAATGTACCCCATGTCTGCGGATGACATCCCCAAGAGGGAGCATGTAGATCAGAAAGAGGAGTGGGCAAAGGATGGATCCTTGGGGTACCCCACAGGTGACTGGGTGAGAGCGGGAGGAGAAGCCGTTTATGCAGATGTACTGCTGGTGGTTTGTGAGGTAGGACTCGAACCAGGCAAGTGCGGTCCCACTGAGGTGGATGCCGGAGAAAAGGCGGTAGAAGAGGATGGCGTGATCGACTGTGTCGAATGCGGCGGAGAGGTCCAGGAGGACAAGGAGACAGAGGGAGCCCTGGTCACAGATAGAGAGGATGTCATTTGTGACTTTCACAAGCGCAGTCTCTGTACTGTGGGCGGAAACCAGACTGGAGGAGTTCGATTTGGGTGTGGAGGAGAGGTGTGCGTGAAGTTGATTGGCAACAACGCGTTCTAGGACTTTTGCGAGGAAGAGCAGGTTAGAAATAGGGCGGTAGTGGCTGGGGTTTGAGGGATCTAGGGAAGGTTTTTTTGAGGAGGGGGGTGATGACAGCAGTTTTGAGGGGAGCAGGGACTGATCCGGAGGAGAGGGACTGGTTGATGACGTCAGCCAGTAGTGGGCAGAGGAGGGGGAGCTGGGTGACCAGCAAGTTGGTGGGGAGGGGGTCGAGGCAGCAGGTGGTGGGTTTCATGGAAGTGTTGGTGGGTGAGAGGGAGGAGGAAGAGATGGGGAGGAAGGAATGTAGAATGGGGGTGGTGGTAGGAGCAGATGATGGGGAGGGTGAGGGGGACAGAGAGGGAGTGGTAGTGGGTGACAAGGGGCAGGTGGATGAGGCTGCCTGGCAGATGTTGTGAATTTTAGATGAAAAGAAGTCCGTGACCTCCTCGCACTTGGCATTTGATGTGAAAATTGAGGAGGCCTGAGGAGGGCCACGGAGGAGGTAGAGGGTGGTGGAAAAAAGGATTTTAGGGTTGTGTTTAGCCTGCAAGATGATGTTGGAGTAGAAGGCCATTTTTGCGAGTGTCAAAGAACGGCGGTAGCTGTGGAGACGCTTGAGCCACAGTTGGCGGTGGACTGTTAGGCCAGTTTCTGTCATCTGCGCTCGAGCAGCCGGGTTTGGGTTTTTAGGCGGCGGAGATGGTTGTTGTACCAGGGGGATCGGGTGGGTTTGGAGATGGTCTTGGAGACGTCTCAAAGCGTTTCACAAAATTTACTGTAAAGTGAATTGACTGTATATATTCGTGGGCAAAATACGGTAGCCAATTGCGCACATTGGTGTCCCACAAACAGTCATGGATTGAGTGACTAAATTATTATTTTTTAATCAATAATTTTTTGTTGAAGGGATTATCACCTCTGGATAAGCGATCCGCCAATCGACTAACAACTGGATTCCTACTTACTGCTAGGTAAACAAAGGCGGTTTACCTAGCAGCAACATGAACTTCTTACTCATTACAGTCATGTCCAAAGCATAAAATTGAACAGAGTTGTTTAGGAAAAACACCATTATTAACAAGTGCTTTGCCAAGGAAATAAAGAAAATACATAATAGGTTATAATAGACCATTCACTGTCCAGATGACTGAGGAGCAGAGGCATTACCTTCAGAAGCACATCAATAGAGAACACAACCCAGTGTTACCAATTATAAAATACAAAAAAACATTATGAAATTGCTATCTGGACAAAGTTTATTTTGTCACAATTTTACCCTGAGGCTTTATCTACATTGACAAATCCACTTACAGCACACGGTTATCATGTTAGCCCATTTGAAACGTACTGGCAAGTGCTTCTTTTATATAGGCACACAAATCGAAAAGCTTCAAAGAGTGATTGCTTTGCAATTCCTTTGAAGCGTAATTTTAAAAGGGAATTTGTACATCACATGGTTCCAATTTCTGCATGAAGAGCTGGAGCACAGTGAAGAGTTGTTCATTCGCTCAAGTTTGACACTTGAACACAAAGTTAAGATGGTTTAAATCATGCCATATGGTACTTCATTTTGGACTAAAAAGAAATCTACCTCTATGTTGGGTGACAAGACTGTGCGACCATATCCAGCTGCTAGCAAAGCAGCCTGAAATGGGTCTCAAACAATTGGTAAAGAATCTACTTTGAATAACTCTTGTGCAGATAAAGCCACAGCTGGAGGTTGGATTGAGCTGGGTGTATATTGAGCTGAGTCTGCAGCTATTAAAAATACAGCCACACAGAGGATCCAGTTTCACTGAACCTTGGAGGAATAGCCACCTGCTCAGGATCTAACTGGCTGGGAAGTCTGGAAGATGGGAGAACAGGATTTGTACCCTGGATAATTGCTTTCTCAACTTGGCTAAATACTGGATAATGCCTTCTAGCCCCGCAGGAAAGATGAAGAGTGAAAACATTTTGTGAAGGGAGAGTCTAGTGAAGCAGCACTGCACTTACAGTCCCTCTTTTTTTTCCCGCTGAGATTTTTCTGAATTTTTCTTTAGTTTCATCTCTAATATTTCCTGCAAGATTTAGATATGGATAGCGTGCGTGCTTTATAAGTGAGAGGACCCAGGTTCGATTCCTGGGCGGGGTGAAACATTAGTCAAGTTTCCTTACTCCACATGTAACAATACTCCAGTCTGAGTGTTCAAATTTTAATTAACATTAGAATTGCAGTAATCTGCAACCCAACTCACCCCCTTTCTCATCTATTTAACACCATTAAAAAATTATACATTAATTATATATTGCATAAACTGACACTATTATTAGTTTTGATTTAAGTAGATTCTTTCAAACGGTCCAACATGTTAATACAGTGCTTTATACAATATAATAAAGCTAGTTTCTCTCTCACACCTACATACATCCCTGCTGCGTTTCACCCACAAAATTTACAGTATATCCTTTTATAAGGTGCTAAATCAAATGCAATTATTATTAATAATAATAATCTGTAGGTAGAAAACGTCAGACAAAATATGGTAGGTGGACCCATCGTGGTTGATATGAGAAAGCTCGCTTGCTCTTGAGATCAGAAGCGCTTTTGTGTATTTATTCCAATGGTTAAATCTAATGGTTGGTTCCAATTATTCAAATGTTCTTAGAAAATAATAAGCAGATTGTGGAGAGGGGGAGAAATAGTGAAAGATAGGAGTGATAACATCCTAAAAAAAACCTTGCACAAAAAATTAAAGCGTGAATACAAGAGTTTTATAAGAGAAACATTATAGTGATTGGGAGCAACTGGAATCCATTTCTCCAGAAAAAANTAGCTGCCATGTTTTGGATTTCCTGATATATAGATCATGCACTAAATTGTCCAGAGAACAATGCAATGTATTATCATGTCTTAAAGGGGATGTCACCTTTTTAGTTTAATAATAATCCACACATTTGATATGGCATATTATCATGTTGAGATGTCTCAAAGCTATTCACAGGAAATACTGTAAAACAGACTGACTGTATTTTGTTGGTTTTCCCCAACCCCTACATGTAGCCTATATAAACTGGTATTATAGGGGTGTGTGAGGATGCTGATCACAGACATTTCTTACCTATTTGGTTGAAAAATGTGAGCACCATTATCAAACCTCAGTGCAAATAGGGCAGCATTGAATGTACAATTGTAATATGCTATGGATTCTAACTGCAGATTTGAACTGTGATTAATTTAGCTTCCATGCTTTTTAATATTCTTCACCCCTTGGGCTATACCGGGCATAGGAATGTACAGGATCAGAAAGAGTATTGCGTTAATCTTATAGGTTCCAAAGCAAACAAATTAAACTAAGATATAATAAAGCTAGACTTCCTCTCTCACACATACATACATCTCAAATGAATTCCATTTTGTTTTAATTTGCTGACAATCTGTTTGCATCAACTTACTATGTGTGGAGTTCTGATAAGGATAACATTTCAGAAGAACGCATAGGTCAGGATGCATTTGAAATAAGAATAAACCTTTCATTTGATTCAACATGTTTCACATTAGGAGTACACAGGATATCACATCAAAGCTTCTCACAGTACCCTGTACTGTGAAGTGTAGTGACTGAGTGTTTTTGTAGGTGACATTTTATCTCACAGTGGGCATACGTGGACAGGGAAATTGAGCTGTGGTTTTGTCTATTAACAATATTCCAGTCTGAGTGTTCAAATTTTAATTAATATTAAAATTGCAGTAATCTGCAACCCTACTCACCGCTTTGCTTATATTTAACACCATTAAAATAGATTATACATCAATTGTATATTGCACAAACTGACACTATTATTAGTGTTGATTTAAATAGTTTCTTTCAAACGGTCCAACATGCTAATACAGTGCCTTGCAATTGATGAACTCACCTGCAAATGCCATTATACTCATTTCATTGAGCTACAAAATTATTCAGCCACCTTCTTGAAGAAGTTGGGGTGGCTCTTAATGGCAATAGCTTACCTCAGGTGCCATCTACAGTGGACAGTGTTATTTATAAAGTACATCTTTGTGATGAGTATCATGTTCAAGAATTTTGGATCGCTTTGTACACTTTATTGCAATCTGTAGTGTTCTACCTGAAGTAGCCTCTAAACAAGCCAAGCACTTGGAAATCCCTTACTTTCTGAATTGCAATTTAAAAAAAGAATTTCTAAGACCAGTTTAGGTAGTGCAGATTTAACAATTTTATGAAATTACGTTTTACTCCAAGCACAGTTCTTGTATTATCCATTACACAGGGCAATTGTTAGAGCAAATAACCAAGTAATTGGAAAGTCACAAGACTCTGCACTTTTGGCTCACACTTCCCCAACTTTAACAAAAAATAAATCAGTTGCACCACTTAGCATGAATTGTTCAGCTTTCTTCAATATTCAAGAGGCTCAGTGTGAGACAGTGCGGTGCACTGCAATAAACGGTACAATTCATTAATATTTCTAGGAGAATCCAAACTCAGGTTGGCTCCTGAAACACCACGTAGAAGTAAGTAACATATAAAAACTACAGCATTAGATAGAAATTGTCTGCATGCGAACGAGTTGTGTGGAGTTATCAAAACATATACTTCATACTGGAACATGTGTTCTAGGGCCAAATGTTTTACCGCTCCAGTGATTCAGCCTGTTATTTTCCTGTGTTTTAATGTGGCTTTCTGCTGCTGCTAAGCATGTTTGGAGTGGGAGAGGGAAGAAAAAGGTTGTTAAGACAAACAATATCCTAGTATGATTTTTTTAAAAAATTTGTACATACAAACCCTTCCCACATGAATCTCCTGAGAGCCATCAAGAGCAGAAACTCTGGGTTACAGAGGCCAACTGCAGCAAACCAACTGAGATAACTAACTTAAAACAGACCAGGATCTGAACACAATGGCTTCTCATCTAAGGCCACTGTTACACTCGGCCATATAAAAATAATATTAATAACCTTGCATTTGATATAGAATCTAATCACATCATTGAGATGTCTCATAGCACGTCACAAAATATATTGTAAAGTGAATCCCACTCTATTTTGTGGGCGAAACGCAGCAGCCAATTGCGCACAGCAGTGACCCACAACAGTTATGGATCAAGGGACCAATTTTTTTTGGAGGAATTATTACTTCCCAGAAAGAGATCTGCCAATCAAGTAACAACTGGGTTCCTATTTACTGTTAGGTAAACAGAAGTTTGTGGTGTAAGGAAATTTGCCTAACATTTCGCTGCGCCTGGGAGGTCCTCTATCTTGTGAGGCGAGCCTGCTAACCCCTCAGCTACCAGACAATACTGCACAGTTTCTTTTTTTTAATTTTAGACTTTTTAGTTCCTTAAAAATGTGATTTGCCTTTCTCCCACTTCCTGTCCCTTTTCTCCCTTCTGCTGCACACCAACTCATGCTGGAATCCAGTTCCACAGGCACCAGAAACTCTCCAAGATCTCACCCAACCATCCCAACAGTAAGTCATTCATTTGTAGATGCCATCATAGTCAACCCTAATCCAGTCTTCAAGTGGTAAACAAGTAATTTTTTTATCAGAGAGCATTTCATAGTGAAAAGTAGGGACCTCAAATGATATTCTTGCTTTTTCTTCCCTACCTCTCCACCACCAGCATCCAATCTTATCTAAAGGCACAGAGGTTGATTGTACTTCTACTGCTGTACAAGCTGCAGTTATTGTCAAAATTTTGTAACTTCTCCCCCGCTGCAATCTACACTCTGCCTGAAGCCGCTTTTTAATCTCCATCAAGTTGCTGTTTGAAAGTTGTGTGGCAGATAATTGGCTTTTAGTTTTGCAAAAGCTGTGCTGGCAGCTCTATCAAAGTATCCTCTCTTTTATTGTCATGAAGCCAAAACTAGATTCTGATCAAGTCAAGCTGTAAGCTACAGATTTCTTGGAAGATTGATGGGAATGGTGGGGAGGGGGGGAAGAAAGAGAAAGAGGAAACCACCTAATTTTTGCTATTTTTGTCTCAATGCAAACATTTACATGCTAAGATTGCAAATGGCAAAATGCAGGCAGATGACAAAGCACATAAGCAGTGAGAAAAGCACAGCATTTTTAAAAATAAAACAATTTAACATGTTCTGTGTATATAGTTGGCTGAATATCTACACCGACTTATTTTGTTACCAAGTTCTACTGACAGAATGCCAACAGACGTACTCTGCCAAAGCCGTCTCCTCAACAAAGAAGAAAATCTTGAAGTTGCTGGGTAAGACATTCCACTGTAAATAGCATCAGCCAACTTGAGTTTCTGCAGAAATATTACCACAAGGTAGCGATTTTTTCTCAGATGGAACATTTGACGTTCATACCTTACTAGAACTTCGCCCTGCAGTGTATAATGCTTTTCAGTGATTTTAAAAACAGTTTAAACTATTTAAATTTTCTCTGTTTCCAGATCAAATCCCCAGTTCCTATGGGTGGAGTGCTTTTGTATGTTTTGGCGAAGCCTTTGGAGGACTTCAGACACACTGATTTGGAGTTGCTGCAATTTTGGTCAGGCTTTGAATACACTTTAGAAAACATCTCCGAATGTCACAGGCTACACGTTCTAACCATTTAGGTTAAAATTCCTTTTGGAGCTTTTTCTAACAGGAGAAGTTGTGTACAAGGTCAAGCATTGTATATCTGGATTCATACACTGTAAGATTTGAACAACCATTGCCTTCAGCAAAAAAACTTGCATCAGTCAAAATTTAACATTTATACTGTCAAAGGGTGGCAATATGACAATAATAATAATCCTTGCATTTGATATATGATGGGAGTTTAAAAAGTTCAGACTTACTGATGCTCCTGATAAAATACAATGGAATATCTGGCGGCTTGCCCTTCTAACTGAGTCCTATGGAGAACCTGCATCAGACTCAGTAGCATTCAAACAGCTGAAATCTTGACTGAATAGCAAGTTCTACAAAACTGGTAACAATAATTAACATGCATGACAAAGTTTGTTGAACTCACTTAGGAACTACAAACATCCAAACCAGAAGGATATAATATTTGGTTAATGGTACAAAATCTTCAGCACATCCAGGAATATAGGCACAAAGAAAACTAGCCAGGTGTCAAGGCACAGAAAGCTCAGGGTGCATCATTCTTCTTTAAAATGCTGGATAGCATTAAGAGGCAGGACAATATTTTTAGAGATCACCTTTCCAGGAGGTCTTAAAAGCACACACAGAAGTTAACAACAATATTTTGAAGACTACAAACTCCGAAGAGCACACACACTTTTCACAACAACTCCAGTTCAATATGTTCAAAAAGTATCAGACTTTATAGTAAAGATGGAGGCTAAATCAGCTGTTTAGATCTGTACCTGGTGATAGTCAATGCTCTCTACTCCCATTCCCCTGCTCTTTTTCAATACCTATAAATATGTATACAATTCAGTTTTAAATACTATTACGAACTTGATTTTAACAACCACTTGTTGGAACCATTTGTGGAACCAACCATTTGTGGAACCACCCCTTTCCATCTTAACTCGATTGTCAATTTACTACAAAATGTTCAAATGGCAACGATTAAAAAGCGTAAGAATTATCCAAAGCACATTGTATTTATTCAGATCTTCAAAGGACAGCAAGTGAAAATTTACAAAAGGCAATGCAATATAATGTTTAAATACAATAAAAACTCCTGATCCAATAATGCATTTATTCAGTTTCATGGCAGTAATAATACTCTAAGATTTTACAATTATTAAACTTGTTCAGTGTTGTCAATACTGGGTATCACAAGCCTTCCATCTCCAGGACAGATAGGAGTGAAGGGATGAATGTCACCTTGGCCTGCTATCAGTCAGGTCCTTTGTGAAATAAATTCAGTAAGACTTACTCCAGTTCCTCATGAGCATGGGCTCAAAGCAGAAAATTGTCCCCAACTCAGCAGTAACTGTCTACCTCATTGAAAGGTCACAGGATGACCGGTGTGGAGAATGGAAGACATTGGGCAGTGCTCTTCTGAAATTAAAATTCAGACATATCAATATTCACCTTTCTGGCACCTAAAGCAAATGGTTATTATTCATGTGCATGTTTTGGCAGGTTATTCAACCACAAGGAGGAAAATCACAGATAGCCCAATATTTGTTCTCACCTGATGCTCAGACTTCAACAGAGGTCACTGGATACTGATCAGAAATAACAAGACAGCCTACTTTACCCTTCCTTAGCCCAATGGTATGAGGTAATAGCACTCTTGCAGCTGCCCTGACTGGGAACAGCTAACTCAGCAACAAATTGTCCCTGGGACCTTCCTTGCTTGCATGGCTTCAATCTCTGGGCATTAGCTTGAACAGAATCAACAACAACAACAAAATTACATTTGTAAAGCACCTTTCACGTCAGGAGGATGTCCCAAGGCACTGGGGCATGTTTTGGCAGGTTAATGAGTAGGGAAGCAAATAAAAAAAGTCAGAACCCATACACTTTAAAGACAATGGTAAAATATTTTGCTCAATAATAATGACTTCTAAGATTTTATTGCAAAAAATATGCAACAGCAGCTATTTTATCAAGAGATTACAAGAAGCCTCAAAACCCAGCTCTCCGTCTCCCCACCCAATATCCTCAAACATTTTCATCAATTGGCAATACAGCTTCTTGCAGTACAGATGGGAAGCATCGTTGCAGCATGTCTCTCCCAGTACCCTCAAAGCTGAGTAAATTCAGGCGCTGAAAGCATCAGCATCCAAGGCTGCACTCTCCACCTCTCAAAGCCTCGGTGTTCTGTTCGACCCTGAGCTGTCCTTTCTTCCCCACATCCGCACCACAACTGGCACTGCCTTCCACCACCTCCGGAACATCACCAGACTATGGCACTACCTCACCCCTCACGCTGCTGAAACATTGGTTCACGCCTTTATCACCTCAAGGCTGGGCTACGGGAACTCTCTCCTCGCCGGCCTTCCCGGTTCCTCCCTCCACAAGCTGCAGGTCATTCAGAACTCTGCAGCTCGTGTACTATCCCGCACCAGGCTTCGCGACCACATCACTCCCACCCTCTCTCGCCTCCACTGGCTCCCCATCTCCCAGAGGATTGAATTCAAGATCCTCATCCTCACCTACAAGGCCATTCACGGCCTTGCGCCCTCCTACATCTCCGACCTCCTATCCCACTACTTACCTGCCTGTACCCTCCGTTCCTCTGGCTCCGGTCTGCTCCACATCCCCTGCCCCAACCGCCCTACCATCGGTGGCCGGGCTTTCAGCCTCTCAGCCCCGAGGCTCTGGAACTCTATCCCCCAGTGCCTTCGCTGCCTCCTCCTTTTCCTCCTTCAAGGCCGGTCTCAAGACCTTTCTCTTCAAAAGTGCCTTCACCTCCCCTCTCGACTCTCTACCCCCTCCTCGCTCCCTCCCTTCCCCTCACCCTGACCATTTCCCATCTGCTCGGGTCCCGACCCAACTGTCCAGCACCTTGGGACCTCCTCCCGATGTGAAAGGCGCTCTATAAATGCAATCTTGTGGTTGTTGTTGTTGTTGTAAATGACCCTTTTGTTTCAATGATAAAGGATTCCAAAATGGTCCCACTGAATATCAGCGCACTGCTAATAGGCATGAAGAGAAACAGTGAGAGAATGGGAGAGGAAATATACCTTGGACTGGGACAATTGAGTAATATTTTAAACTTGGGGTCATCCAAGATAGTGATATTGGGAGTCTAAATTATAACATCTTTGAAAAGGATTCCTTAACAAATAGATTAGTTGCATGGGGAATCATTATGGTAAATGGAAGTACATGGTGTCTATCCATTTGGACTCTGCTTAGATCTATTTCAGGAGTAGAGTTCCCATGGGGTTGATTGGAATTCTAATGGGTTCCACTATTGAGGAGTCCCATTAAGAACCAAAAATTAGAACCAGCACCAAAAGAAAAAATATTTGTCATGATTTTATGGGTGAACCGAACAAACTTTCTATTAGACTAAGATCATGCTAGTCTTCTCATTCATCACTTAACCCTAATTGCAAGCACTCATTAAGCTTTCTGTTGTAGTTTGTGATAGAACTGAGGTTATGAGTTCTGCAGAAATAAGATCGTTTGGGGCCCTTAATAAAAGTGAAGGCAATGTTGTGTACTGTGAATGAATGAGGTGTGGTTTGTGAGGAAAAATGAGATAGTGGTGGCTATCTTCAACTTTGTTTGTACATTTTGCTGAGTTGTTCAATTATTGCAACTAACTGTGGATTACCTCCAAGTTCTTCAATGTTTTTATATGCTTGCATTTCCAACTCATTTAGTATCTTTCGGGTGTATTCAAAAGAGCCCACCTTTTCAAGATAGCTTACACAGTATTTCTTTACATCTACATTTTCAGTCCTTTGACGCAAAATGTTTTGCACTTGCGTGCACTCTGGATTAGCCCAGATAGCGTGAATAAGTGGGAATGAAAACTTCCCTTCAGTCAAATCTTCACAGAAGCCCTTATTCTCGCTATACTCTATGGAGTCCAGGTTTGCATAATCATCCCGAATCTGAAATAAAAGTCCTAGTGTGTTGAGAAGAGATTTTAAATCATTTTTGTTTTCAGAGAACAATTGCATTAGGCCTACAGCCAGACCAAAGAGTCCACCAGTCTTTTGCAATACCATGGCCTTGTAATCTTCTAATGTTGGACAGATATATGTATCTCTCCAGTGTATATCCAAACCTTGACCACGATGTAGCTCCAACAGCTGCTGGGTGAAGACTTTTACAGCTTCTGGGTGATCCAGTGTCAATACTTTCTCTAGACCCAGAAAGTAGACATAGTTGGCAGAGTTTATGACAGATGGAATGCCATAGATGCTATGTGCCACTGGAAAGCCACGTCGTAGCTTAGAATTATCTTCAATGTCATCGATAAGCAAACTAGCATTGTGCAACATGTCTGTCACTTCAATGATAACCTAGAGTGAAAAGGAAAAAAAAATCAAACTAAGATTCAGGTATAGACTGTATGAAAAAAATCCAGTAGTTTTCTAGAAACAAAGTATAAATGCAAGATAACATAGATTAATTTGGGTATTTATGTTTTTGTGAGTAGGGAAGCCCTGTGCTCATGGAAGTTGGGGGTGGGAAGATGGTAAAGCAACATAGCAGAGAGGAAGCAAGCAGATTGAGGATTATTTGGAACATAGCTAGGAGTGCCACCAGAAGTATTTGTGATCAACAGCTGGAACATATTCCAGGAATTGTAATGAGAAGGCAGGATTAATAGTCTAAAGGAGATCAAATAGCCCAAAAGATCTTCTTCACCCAAACCTCTGTGATCATGTGTAAGCACAGTTATCCTACATCAACCGTCCTTGCATTTGATATAGCGCCTAATCAAGTCTTCAAGACGTGTCAAAAGCGCTTCACAGAATATACTGTAAAGTGAATTGTCTATATTTTGTGATTGAAACTGGGTAGCCAATTGTGTACAATAGAATCCCACAAACAGTCGTGGATTGAAATGACCAACTTATAATTTTTGTTGAAGGAATTATTACCCCTGGAAAAGCGATCTGCCAATCAACTAACCTTGACTAAGTCATATCCTCATCAAGGCACACATGCACATACAATAATAATCATGTAAGTGGCATAATGACTTCAGACGTGCACAGAAGATTTCCAACCACAACTTCCAAAACAAAGAAAAGAAACCAGGAGCAAAGATGTTTTATGCTCAAGAGTATGCCTTTGAGAGTAACTGGACAAATAACCGAACCTCATCACGTCACTTACATAATGACATCAGTGCAGCCAGGATCCAAAACATGAAAGCAGCATAAAGCATGTGAGGTGGTTATTTCAAAGATCTTTTCAGAGTTGCCAATTGGGAATGTCACAGAGAACGTTACGATTAAATTATAGCATAAACACCTGGTACTTTTGTTATCTTAATCAATCTGCAAAACTCGAAATATAAAGCAAGTTACCATTTTGACACGCAGAGGGAGCACTGGTTTTGAGCTAATTATTACAATGAGCTGTAGAATGTAAGTAAAACATTTGTAGGTCCTTATCATACTGTACACATTTTCATTTTTGAAGATAAGTCAAAATCCAAATTACTTCTCAGAATAGAAACAAAAATGACAATACTCAAGTACAATGCAAACCAACTAAATGTACAGATCAGCCCAGTTATAACACACCCAAGTTTGCTTAGAGCTCAGGTCTACTGTGGACCTGAGCTATACTAGAAACACAGTGCACCTGGCACTGAATAGATTTTTCCCAGAGCTACAAAAATGGGTAAATTCTGAGTAATCAGGTCACTGCTAACCCGATCAGGTCACTCACTACCTTGGCCTCTCTTTCACACTCACTGAACTAGTGTACATCCTTTGTATCCAGTTCGATCCTCAGCTCTCCTTTGTCCCTCACTTTCAGTTCTCAACCAAGAGTGCTTTGCTTTACCCATATTGCCCACCTCTGCACCTAATTCACTCTAAATGCTGCCGAAACACTTACTCATGCCTTTGTGCGTGCCCGTCTGGACTTTTCAAATACTTATCACTGTTCTCCTTAGATCCACCATCCATAAACTTCTCATTTATCCCAAATTCCACCACTCACATCCTCACTTGTCCATCATCCCAGTCCTCGCTAGGCTTCCTGTCTTAGGGGATCAATTTTAAGGTTCCTGTCTGACCAAAACAAGTTAATTCAGTCCCACTGCTCCATCCTATCACCATACCTCAAGCCTTTTATTTTTAATAATTCAATCCCTATAGGTATTGCCACTTTTACTCTACAATGTCATCTATGGAATAATGCTTTCTTTACAGGACAAAATATTAAGTTGATCAGACGACAACACTGGAGTGCACACCATTTATTTCAACATCTAGATTCTCAGGTAAAATATAAGAAGGTATGACAATAAAAAGGCATTTAGAAACTGCATAAAAAGCTATGCCTTTCCTGCTGCTGCATGCAAGGTGGGAGAATTGATGGTCATTTCTTTGGCTAAAACTCTACACACGTGACAAGATGTTAAACTCAGGATCAGGTGTCAATCAAACTTCAGGATCGAAATAAGAGAAACCTAGGAATAATAATAATCTTTACATTTGATATAGCGCTTTTCACGTCTTCTCAACGTCTCAAAGCGCTTCACAGACTGTAAAGTGAATTGACCGTATATTTGTGGGAGAAATGTAGCAGCCAATTGCGCACAGCAGTGTCTCACAAACATTCGTGGATTGAAAATGACCAATTTATTATTGTTTTGTTTCAGAGGGATTATTATTAGGCTCTGTGTGGAGTAAGGAAACTTGCCCAAGGTTTCGCCCTCTGCCTGGAATTGAACCCAGGTTTCTCACTTGCAAAGCGAGTGCTCTAACCACTGAGCTATAGGACTACAGGAATCTGCTTATTAAACCTCAGTCTTTGATTAAGCATATTATGTGATTTCACTCTCCAAGTCGGTGGGGTGGAATGGAAAGAATACATTTTCTCTAGGCCCCTAAATTATCCTCCCTTCAATTCCTTCACAGTTTAATTGAAAAAAGTTTCTGCAAGAGTTGAAACATTCCAAGATGATAGACAGGCCAAAGTGTGCTGTCAGAATTTTGGCTTTGATTTACAAAACAAAACAATATTCAGTGACATTTTTCTATAAAGTGTACTGAAGGATAAAGGCCTGCAACTATACAATTAATATAATATCTGAGTAATGAAGATTGCCATTTAGACCAGGCTATGACAGCTGTGAGGCAATGTATGTCACTAACGCCAAAATTAGAGGACAAGTACAGAAAAATTCAAAGGAGTGTAAAATATGGTCCTTCAATTGCAAAATCAGGAGGGATATTCTAGCTATGCCAATGAATAGAGGAACTGAACCAAGGTCAAGGTGATCTAAAAATAGAACCTTTGGATGCTGACTATGGAAGAGAATGGCATATCCAAGCAGTGGGGCAGCTTGCACAGGATTGTGAAATGAAGACTTTAAAATAGCGAGTACTATAGTACAACAAGCTGGAAAATAAACATGGAGTAGTAATGAATGGGGGGGGGGGAGGGGTAGAAAGGGTGTGGGGGGAGGGAAGGAATTGTGTCTGTGATTCACTTTACAAGGAGAAAAGTAATCTCCATGCGACACCCGCAGCGGCCCAGGAATAAGTCACGTGCACTCTTGGCAGCAGATGGTGCAGAGCACAGGGCGTCTAAGACACGTGGAGGATAGTTATTCCATATTGATTTTATGATCAGTGTAGAGTTACACGTTTTAAGCTGATTATACATGCAATAGCCACACACTCCAAAACAAAGGTTAAGAATGTAAACTGTATCTGCGTATATATTTCTACAAATACAGATTCTACCTCCCCAATCAACATGCAATCACAATGAGGTTTTTTAAATTACAATTGAGCTCCTGAACGACGTTATTTGCATGTAAATATACCATTTTCATTCAGCGTGAGGCTTTTGAAACTTGGTGTAGACTACATTTTTGGCCCCAGAGGAATTCTGCATCAACAGAATCCAATAATTTTCATGAATATTATAGAAGCCATATCAAATACCATCTCTAGATACTAAAATTAACCAGTGAAAGAAAATTAATCTGAAACTTACAAATTTGGGACCAATATTCAACTGAAGACTTCAATGTGTACTAGTCTCATAAAGTCACAATACCAGGTCTGCAGAAGAAACAGTTCCAATAGCACAACATAAATTGGATTGCCACATTTATCTGTGAACTCCATTATAAATTCTCGACAGAACGCGACAGGAGCTGGGAAAAAAGCACGAGGCCTAACACTTATGATCTTAATTATTGTAACTTTACATTCACTAGGATATAATAATAATAATAATAATAATCCTTGCATTTGATATAGCGCTTTTCACGTCGGGAGGACGTCCCAAAGCGCTTCACAGAACACACTGTAAAGTGAATTGACTGTATATTTGTGGGCGAACGCGGCAGCCAATTGCGCACAGCAATGTCCCACAAACAGTCGTAGATTGAAAATGACCAATTTAATTATTGTTTTTGGTTTTTNGGAGGGATTATTATTAGGCTCTGTGTGGAGTAAGGAAACTTGCCCAAGGTTTCGCCCTCTGCCTGGAATTGAACTCAGGTCTCTCACTTGCAAAGCGAGTGCTCTAACCACTGAGCTACAGGACTCCATGTTGTTGCGGAGGTGAGCAACAGTGAATGGGGAGCGGGCCGGAGCAGGTGGGTTCATGGGCAGTGGATAGAGAGTGGTTGGGATTACAGGGGTGGTTGGGGGGTTGAATGTGGAGTGACTAGGGATTGGTGAGGACCAGATAGGGAGTGACTGGCTGTTATGGGGGGTGGGGAGGAGAGAGGGGTGAGGAGGGTGCGGTGCTGGGACTCACAAGAATTAAAGTCATGTGTCCACAAAACAGCAGTTTTGTTAACAGAAAGATATTCTAAACAACACGTAGCATTACAATGCATTTTTTCCCCTTCAAAGTATCATTCCACATTAGCACAACACAACAACAACCTGCATTTATATAGCACCCTTCACACGGGGTAGTGTCCCAGAGCACTTCGGGACGCAAATATATACCCTCCAGATGCCATTGATCTGATAAAGAGAAGCCTACTTTTCTCTCCCAACTAAAAATAGTTAGCATGGGTTGTGATAAGACTATAACTTACGTTTTACCTCTTAAAAAAAAAATCACTGAATCAATATTGCATACTTAAAAATTTGTGATAAAGTGAACATTTACAATATGTTCTTATAGTTTCCGTCTTAAGAGTGGCACCAATCTCATTTCTATTACAGCCCAATTTTTACCAAGGATGTGCTTATATTCGTTGCAATTATGCTTGCAACCAAAGGATCCAATATGGAATGTAGATTTCATTGATACCACTCACAAACCATTTAACATACCATAAACACTGTGTGTACACCGTAAAACAATTGTAGATACTGACTCCATAATTTTTGTAGGCTCATTTTTAGAGCTGGTGTTTTCAGTGATACCACTCACACACCATTTTACATGGTATAAACCCTGTGTGCACACCTTAAGCAAAACTGCCATACATGTGTGATGACGATAAGAGATATCTCCAAACAAACATGCCAATGACACTCCCCGATGCAAGGACTTTCCAATGAGGTATAAATCATATCTCTACATCAATCAGTTATTGCGTTATTGGCAGACAGACAGACATTTTGTCTTATTAGTATAATTAGATAAAATTATATACATTAGGTGAGGGAGAAGGGCTAAACCCCAGTCCCAGGTGAAGTTCCAACTCAAGCCCTAGGCTTCACCCTCCTTGACTAGTCGCTGCAGGGATGAAGCCGGAAACCCTGGACCTTAGCAAACCAACCGTCAAACTCCACTGGCCCAGCTCTGACATGGCGCCGCCCAAGAGCTGCAGGAAAAGCAGCTGAATGGCAAAGTGCTCAAGGCAACTTCCACTCACCATTGCCATCACTTTGCCTGAGTGTGTGCTACATGCCACAGCACCACTGGGAGTCAGTGCAGCCACCACGTGTAACTGCAGCGTACGTGTAACTGTCATACATGTGTGATTTTGTTTTGTAGTGGGGGAAGGAGATAACCCCCCAAAAAATGTGCCCATGACACACTCACATGCAAGACCTTTCTGATGAGGTTTAATCATGTCTCTATGTCAATCGGTTATTGAGTTCTTGGTGGATGGACAGACAGACACACAGATATTACATCTTTATTAGTATAGATAGAAAAGAAATTGGATTACAGAATGTCAAAAACCCGCAAGACAGAAATTCTGTGCTGAATTTGTGTGAGATCATGAATGGTAAGTACTTCCTACAATCCCTTATAATGGTAAGGGTAAATGAATTGTAATTATCAGTCAATCCGTTTTTCTTCATTATTTGAAGTCTCTATATACAAATACTGTATGTAAATCTAGATGTATAGAAAGTTATCCAATAGGAGGAACCTACCTAAACACGTTACTTTAACCCTTTTCAATCATACTGCCTCAGGCGCTCCTTTAGCTCAGCAAACACTGGTCTGCTTCATATCCCCCGCCTTATCCATCCCAGCAGCATTAAGTGGCCTTTCAATGCTGCTCCTGCTCTCTGGAACTCCATCCCGGAGTCCCTCCAATTTGCTCCCCTCATTTGTGGCCCATCTCATGACATGCTTCTTTGACTGAACTTTCTGTCAACCTTCCTCTCTCCACCCACTTTGGCTCCCAACACCGGCACATGTGTCCGGCCAGCAGTGTCATGCTCTTTGAGACGTTATTCCGACATAAAAGGCACTTAGATAAACGTATATTGTATTCGAGAACTTTGAACATCCTTCCTATTCACAATGTAGGTAATACAATACAAAATTACATTTGTATAGCGCCTTTCACGTCTGGAGGACGTCCCAAGGTGCTTGATAGTCAGGGATTTGGACACGAGCTGGGGTTCAGGGATTAGGGAGGCCTAGAACTTGTGGAGTCCGAGAACGTGTGGAGTACTGTAGCTCATTAGTTAGAGAACTCACCTCACAAGCGAGGAGCTGGGTTTGATTCGAGGGCAGGGTGTAATGTTGGGCAAGTTTCCTTACTCCACACGCCTCTATTTACCGAGCAGTAAGTAGCAACCGGTTGTTAATCAATTAGTGGATCACTTTTCTGGGGAAAATAATCCCTTTAAAAAATAAACAACAACAACAAATTACACCTGTGTAGCGCCCTTCACAGTGTTAAGACATCCCAGGGCGTGGGACAGTCAAGGGTTTTTGGACCCAAGCTGGGATTTGGGGTCAGTAAAGCCACGGAGGTGGGGGGTGGGAGGGTGGCTGGAGGCATGGTCGAAGAGGAAGGTCTTTAGACGGAATTTGAAGGAGGCAAGAGAGGGGATGAGGCCGAGGAATTGTGGGATAGCGTTCTAGAGTATGGGGGCAGAGATACTGAAGGCCTGACCGCTAATAATGGGGTGGGAAGTGCGGTTGACCTGAAGCAGACTGGTATCCACTAAGCGGAGGGAGCGGACAGGCTGATATGGGGTTACGAGGTCAGAGAGGTTGGGGGGAGCACGATCTTGGAGGGCCTTGAAGGTAAGAATGAGTTTTGTACTCAATTCTCTGAGGAATGGTGAGCCAGTGAAGCCGGGCAAGAATGGTTGGTGATAAGTTCACGGAGCCTGGTGCGGGAGAGGACACGAGCTGCAGAGTTCTGAATAACCTACACCTTGTGGAGGGAAGAATTGAGAAGTCCAGCGAGCAGGCAGTTGGTGTGGTCAAGCTGTGCGCAATAGGCTGTTATGTTTTGCCCAAGAAATCTACAACAACAACATTACATTTATAGAACGCCTTTCATGTCGGGAGGGCGTCCCAAAGTGCTGAACAGTCAGGGTTCGGGACCCGAGCATGGGGGAGGGGTGGGGGAGGGGTGGTGTAGGGGTGAGGGAAGGTAGAGAGGTGGGAGGGCAACCAAAGAGAAGGGTCTTGAGACCGGACTTGAAGGAGGCAAGGGAGGAAGCGAGGTGAAGGGACTGTGGGATGGAGTTCCAGAGTGTGGGGGCAGAGAGGCTGAAAGCCTGGTCACCGATGGTAGGGCGGGTTGGGAGGGAGACATGGAGCAGACTGGAGCCCACTGAGGAGGGAGCGGGCAGGTGATAGGGAGTCAGCAGGTCAGAGGTAGAAGGGGGCAAGGCCATGGATGGCCTTGAACGTCAGGATAAGGATCTTGAATTCGATCCTCTGATGGATGGGGCGCCAGTGAAGTCAGGCGAGGGTGGGAGTGATGGGGTCACAGAGTCTGGTGCGCGAGAGTACGCGAGCTAATGAGTTTTGGATGATCTACAACTTGTGAGGGAAGAGTTGGGAAGGCCGATGAGGAGGGAGCCTTGATGTGACGAATGCGTGGGTGAGGGTTTCGGCAGCCTGAGGGGTGAGGCAGTGGCGGAGTCTGGCAACGTTGCGAAGGTGGTGGGAGGCAGTGCCGGTCATGGCGTGGATGTGGGGGAGAAAGGACAGTTCAGGGTCAAACAAGACACCCAGGTTCCTGACTGGCTTAGTGAGGTTGAGTGCGCAGCCGTGGAGGCTGATGCTGCCAGTGCCTGAGGTGCGGAGGCGCTGGCGCGAGCCAATCAGGAGGGTCTCGTTCCTGCTGACGTTGAGTTGGAGAAAGTTGTCCCTCGTCCAGGACTTGATGTCGGACAGGCAGTTGGTCAGGATGCCAGTAGTCCTGGAGTTGAGGGTGGAGATAGAGTTGGGTGTCATCCGCATACATGTGGAAATTTACCCCATGTCTGCGGATGATGTCACCAAGGGGGAGCATGTAGAGGGTGAAGAGGAGGGGACCAAGGTCAGAGCCCTGAGGAACACCGCACGAGATGGTGCGGGGGCTGGAGGAGAAGCCGTTTTCTGCGACGAAGTTGAGGCGGTGTGAAAGGTAGGACCTGAACCAGTCAAGGACAGAATCTTGAAGGTTGAGGTGGGAGGAGAGACGGTGGAGGAGGATTGAGTGGTCCACGGTGTCAAAGGCAGCAGAGAGGTCGAGGAGGATGAGGAGGCAGAGGGAGCCCTGGTCGCACATGGTCAGGATGTCGTTTGTGACTTTGACCAGAGCAGTTTCCGTGCTGTGGGCAGCACGGAAACCCGATTGGAGGGGTTCATGGAGGGAGTGGGAGGAGAGGAAAGAACGAAGCTGGGAGGCAACTGGTCGCTCAAGGACCTTGGATAGGAAAGGGAGGTTTGAGATGGGCCGGTAGGTGGATAGCTGTGATGGGTCAAGGGAAGATTTCTTCAAGGTGGGGGTGATAGTGGCTGTTTTGGGGGGGGAGGGAACAGTGCCAGATGACAGGGAAAGGTTGATGATGTCGGCGAGTAGTGGGGCAAGGAGGTGGAGCTGGGATTTAAGGAGAGGGGTGGGGATGGGGTAGGGAGCAGATGGTGGGCTTTATGGATGATATGGTGGTGAAGCCAGAGGAGGGGGGTGACAGGTTCAAATGTGTGGAAGGAGGGATGGGTAATTGTCAGAGTGTGGGGTGGGGGAAGGGAGGGGGTGGAAGCTGGGAGGGTAGTGGCAGCTGAGCGGATTCCCTCGATTTTAGACTCGAGGGAGTCCAGCATTTTCTCACAGCTTTCACTTCACAGGATATGCCTCTGTGAAGCGCTTTGAAACGTCTTGAAGATGTGATAAGGCGCCATATCAAATGCATGGATTATTATTATTGTAATTGTTCAGATAAACACGAGGTAGCAATTAAATAGAAAAAGCTCCATACTGCACCAGATCAGAAAATAAAGGGGCATGAGCTTTATGTGAGGGCTAAACTTCAAAGAACGAGGGCCACCGTTTATAGACCATATAATCTAACATTGTTACACATGCAACCACATAGAGAGATGAATGCTAATGCTCTGCAACAATTAGAACTGGGAATTCCACAACTTAAATGTCAAGACCAATTTGGAGCACAGCCACAATGATCAGTTTGCACTGTCGATCCAGAATACATGCATATTATTCCCTTGCAAGCAGAGTCAGCAATTAAAAAAACACTACATATTAGCCCATAAGGTGGTCATACCACAAGCAGAATAAACAAACCCTCCACAATGGTTCCAGACAAACAAAGTGAGAGAAATACATCACATAACCTAGTTTACTAATTTCCACATAATGATCGGATTTTAAAGTTTGATGACATTCCTTCCATCTATTTTACACATAATGTAAAATTTTGTACACAAAACAGTATTATGCAATATGATGCAAGGAAAAAAGTATGCATGGGGATAATAATAATTCTTACATTTGATAAATCACTTATCACGCCATTGCAATGTCTCAAATGGCTTCAGAAATATACTGTAAGATGTTATTTCATGGGCAAATCAAATTTTTGACTAAAGTTACCACACAATCCTGTTTTAAGGAGGTAGTTTTTGATCTATAAAATTCCAACTTGCTTTATAAAGGGATACGATCAAGCAGACGCTGATCAGCATTCACTGGTGACATCATTTTGCATGTGCACAGCAAGCCTGACTGGCTACTGACGCTATATTGTTCCATCAGCACATTGCACTTCAAATCATGTCAGCACAACAATATTTGAAGTGAAAAAGAAATCTAATGGCACAATATCAGGACTTCAGATTTAGGTAAGATGTCAGGGTCCACAACCTGATTGTGTCAAAGTGAATCAGGTTTATGATAGTTTTGCTATACTTATCTGGCTGAATAAAATTGACACACTAGGTAAAATATCCTTATGGTGTCCTACGAATATGCAACAACAGGTGTAAAGTATGAAGTTTATTAACTCTGAAGTGGAATAAAAATGAATAGCGCTTGCATTTTTATAACACCTTACCACACTGAAATGTCTTAAAAGACTCAAACGCAACAGTTATTTTCCATATGCAAAATTCTACAAACAGCCATGGGGCAAATGACCAATATTACACAGAAGGTTGCTAGCCACAACAGTGGAAGAAACTTTTTTTCCCATCAAATTGTTCTATGGAATCTTCTAATGTCCACCTGAACAGGCAGACAGCAATTCAATTCAACATTTCATCCAAAGGACTGATGTATGAGGACTCTGAGTTTGTAGTTTTGGTTAACACTCAACACAGCGCTGGTGGAGTGCTGCACTGACAAAATGCCATCCTTTAGATGAGAAGTTAAACCAAGGACCTGTCTACCAGTTTTGGTGGAAGTTAAAAATCCATGGCACCATTTGATAAGAGAAGAGAGATCTACAACTTCTGGGGCCTGAATATAAATTTTATCCTGTTCAAATCCTGGTGATTTTTTCAATTTCCTATGCTACTCCAGCAACGTTTTAAATATTTTCCTCTGAGCCACCATCTCATATTCTCAGTTTTCCAATAAATGCAGCCAGCAGTCCTTCAAATGCCCATCAACTGATCTTCTAATGCTTCTTTCACTACACGTGCATTTCCCTTGCTTCTTGCCAAATATAGAGCTCTCTTTTAACTCAGTTTCAATTCTGATGAACGGCTATATTCTCTTTTGGACCCTGTGACCTGTTGGGGATTTCCTTTTTTTTTGTTCGACACCCACAACAGCTGGCTATTCTCGCAAATGTAGTGTTCACACTCAGCTTGACTCATTTAGTAGTACTCTTGCCTCCGGGTCAGAGAGTTTTAGGTTCAAGCTCCAAGTCAGAACTTGAACTTATAGTTTAAGCTTACATTTCAGTGTACGACTGGTGCAATAAAGCACGACCAGGGACATTGTAAAGCCGAGGTCCCATCTGCCTGTTGATATGGTCTTCAAAGATGTCTGTGAAACTATTTAAGAGAAAGGAATTTCTCCCAGTTTTCAGCAAAACAATCCTATAGATTAACAAGTCTTGCTCCTCCTGTCTAGGACCTCGTTGCACACAAAATGGCTGCTGTATTTCATCCTTCAAAAAGCCATTGCTGTTTTTCCCCCATTTGCATTTGATATAGTGCCTATCACATTGTGAGGACTTCCCAAAAGCTTTACAGGATTTACTGTAGTTTACTTGTCAGTAATTACACTGAACAAAGTGCACTGAGACTTGTTAAAAAATAACACAAATCTATAAAAATGCAAAAATGCGCAGTTACATTGCCATTGTGAACATGTTTTGTTATTCTTCAGATCCTGTCCAACTCTCTTAAAGAGAAAGGAACAAAGGCAACGATTTCCAGGTCTAAAGGGAATTTTCTCACTTGGTTATGACACACTTTAACTCTAAATTCAAAAGCTGCTCAATAAAATCACTGTCAAACCAAGAAAAAATAGTCCACTACATTTTGTAATGTTTCCATATAAAAGTGTACCGATTTATCTGCGCTGTACAGGATGCTCTATGCAGAGCAAAAGTGTCATAATGGGAAATTGAGGGAGGAATTGGGCTGCGGAAATACAGAACTCACAAGTTTTTTTTTCCAAGGATGAGGATTTGATGTCTAACAGAAATAGCAACATTACATATTGCTGCAACGTTCTCTAAGGATACTTGCTTAGAATTGCGTTTGCAAGGGTGACCATGAAAGTCAACATGTCACCGCCCCTCTGCAGTATTCAAGTGTCGTAATAATCTCAGTCAAAATTGTTCTTAGTTGAAGTCAAAAGACTTTTGATGCAAGATGAGGCTAGCAATCACCTACAATAATGAGAGTGCCATCCGAAACGGAATCAGATGGTCCACCTCTAGTCCAAGCAGACACTAAGGTATGGGCAAGCATGCCAGAGCGGTGTGTAGGATTATCATAATATAGTTAAATGTCAAAACTCATACTGTAGGATTGAAGCCAAAATGGATTCTGAAACGCTGAGGCTTCATTCCATAGAGTGGTGTGAAAACTGTATCCCACAGATTCCTTAAAACCTTTTTTTTATTTAAGTGAAGCAGTCTTTAAACTGATTTCAATGCCCTACACTTTAATTCTGTGATGTTAGAGTGTTTGTGTTTGAAATACAAAGTTGCCACTTGGGAGTCTGAACTGAGCGCATACATGAGCGAGCAACAGAACCCTTTGCAGCATTTCAAATATTGTACGAGCAGCTCCCTTGGAGAGCTTGGAAGAAATTATGCATTGCAAGTGGTGTTCGTTATTCCAAGCAAACTTTGAATGTCATCTGCTTCTGGAAAGGCTTAGTGCAACTTCACTGGAGCAACTATTCCAAATCCACTCACACCTCAACGAAGGAACTTGCGTAGAAAACAAACTAAGCTCAAAAGACTTATTGATTTTGAAGCAGAAGTTCCTCTATGGATAAATTCCAACTCCGACTGAAGGACAGCCAAATAAACACTAAACATCTAGTACTAGTTTTGAATCGAAGCAACAATACAAGCCAACCCGTTTTCCTGTTTCTCTTCTGACCAGAAATCCAGAATGCATCATGATCCAGTTCAGAAACATCAAAATATACATTCCAATATGGAAAGAGGTCTTTTGGCCAATTAGCATGTGCAGTGTTTATATTCCACAAAAGCCTCCACCCCTCTATTCTCTTCTCCATCAAGTTTCCCCTTGCAAGCATTGATAAAATAGAAATATTTCACTTTTTACAGATCTTGATTAAAAAGTAAAGACCCTTTACCTGCAGTTTATCTTCTGGAACATTCAGCCAGTGGTTAAATGCTTGTGAAAGTTTTCTTCTTACTTGTTTTCCTATTTAAGAAAAAGATGCTGGTTAGAGCAAATGAGTTGCAGGCTCCAGCCTTCTTCTAACAATTCAGCTAACAACAATAACAACATAAGATTGCATTTATAGAGCGAGCGCCTTTCATGTTGGGAGGACGTCCCAAGGCGCTGGACAGTTGGGTTGGGACCCGAGGGGGGGGGGAAATGGTGAGGGGAGGGAAGGGAGGGAGCGAGGAGGGGGTAGAGAGTCGAGAGGGGAGGTGAAGGCACTTTTGAAGAGAAAGGTCTTGAGACCGGCCTTGAAGGAGGAAAGGGAGGAAGCGGCGAAGGCACTGGGGGATGGAGTTCCAGAGCCTCGGGGCTGAGAGGCTGAAAGCTAAGGAATAACTTCCCACCAATCATCCAACATCAACCATTAAAGAGATTGGTTAAGGATCTTCAGGTCCTTTTTGTTAAGTGGGAGCATCATGCCCATTTATTTAATCTGATAGAGAACATATTGCAAACCACAGTTACAACACACAAGTTGACAGACGTTACCAGGCAGCAATTGAAATCTACAAATAAGATGGAACTTATCGCCACTCCAATCCATTAAAAAAATTCCAAGAGACATTTTCATTCAATTTTGAGGCATAGTCCAATAGTGAGCGATAAGGATGAAAGCTCAGACTTTTCTCATCGTTACAGAATACCCATCCTACTATCTTTCTATTACATTATTCAGTTGACCTCATTTATTGGGGTCTTGCATTATTTGGAAGTGATGAGTTACAAGTCAAATAAAACCCCAGCTTCTTATTTTTACTTCCCATATATACTGTCTTAATATTAAAAGATTTTTTTCTTGCTAATAGATAATATCAGTAAATCAGGGGTATAAACCCTGGGTTGTCACTGGAAGAGTTAAAGGGAGAGGATTGAAGAAAATTTCATGCAGTGCTAGAACAATTCAGCAGAGACCATAATATTGGAAAGTGAATTGGATAAACATTTGCAGGAACGTAAAGGGTATGGGAGAAGCAGAGAATTAAGATTAGACTACATTGTACAATGCTCCAGTGGAGCAGCTGGAAGCCTTTAATTGTATTATGATTTTAACTGTAGTAATCACATTTTATTTCACTGTACTGTACAGTAAAACAACTGCATAGGTCCTCCTGTACAAACAGTCACAAGCCTCACATCAGAAAGACCGTCATGGTAATTTCCTTTTAAACAGTAGAAAATGAAACACTAGAGCTGCAATATAATACTAATATTACACTGCTGGTTCGCTTAAATATTGCCCCAACTCTGCAACCTTCAGCCCCACAAACAGGAAAATGGACAGAGAAACACAACCTGAACTAAAGATCTTCTAATTTGCAGAGCTAGCTTTGAAAACTAAATTTGTGAAGTTGACAAAAAAGTTTTATGAAAATTATTAATTTGAACTGAGTTCAGAGTCACTTAGCAAGATACAGGATATAAATCTGACAGTCAGCTTCAAATTGACTACAAAATAAAAGATAGAATAATGACACTGCAACATTTATTCAAAGAATATCACACAAAGTAATAGCCGACTTTTTAACTCCAATTTATGAGTGTTAATTTTTTTTGGCAGTGTTCTGTTGTAAGTTTGTGTCAGGTATACACACATTACACTCTGTGGCAGAAAACAAAGTACTAAAGGAATCTGTCAGAATTTCTTCAGAGAGGCGATTCCTGTCAGCAACTTATTCATGTTGAGAGATATCCATCACCCATAGCCATTTGATTCAGTCATGCATAAAGTAGGGTTGTGAAACACATTTGACCTTCAATAAAAAAAAATCCTTGCATTTGATAACAGCATATTTCAACTCAGCGGGATGTGTCAAAGCATTTCACAGGATTTACTGTAAAGTGTAGTGACTGCATAATTTGTAGTTAACCATTGGAGCCAGTTTGCACACAGCAATGTCCCACAAACAGCTGTAGAGTGAACGATCAATTTTATCAGGGGGAATGTTGGTCGAGATACCGTGAGAAACTCCCTTCTCTTTCTGAATATAGTGCTATGCTATGTGATTTTCAATGTCCACCAGACAGGCAGATGGGACCTCAGGTTAATCTCTCATCCAAAAACGCAGCACTCCTCCAGCATGTATTGGAGTGTCGGCCTTGACCGAGTTCCAGTACCGAAATGGGGATTCAGTCCACAACCTTCTGACTCAGAGGTGAGAGTGCTACCAACTGAGCCAGACTGACATGCTATGTATGGGGTGTGTACAAGCATGAGATTACTAGGCTGCGTCGGCTAGTTTCCTGTTAAAATGTCTGTCTGATGTTTTCTGTGAAAATGGCCACCACTTCCTGTGAAAGTGTGCACCTGCGTATAATACAAAATAAAAATACATTTGTACAGTGCCTTTCACGTTCGGAGGATGTTCCAAAGTGCTGGACAGTCAGAGATTTGGACCTGAGTGGGGGGAGGGAAGAGTTGGGAACTGGAAGGGTGAAGGGTAGCCGAAGGCACAGTCGAAAAGGAGGGTCTTTAGACGTGCCTTGAAGGAGACAGGGAGTCAGCGAAGCGAAGGGAACAAAAACAGAAGTAGTTGGGAAAATTCAGCAGGTCAGGCAGCAGCTATGGAGAAAGGAAGATGAGTCAACGTTTCGGGTCCACAACCCTTCGTCAGTATGGACATGCTATGGGGTGTGTACAAGCATGAAATTACCAGGCTGGTTTCCTGTTAAAATGCCTGTCTGATGTTTTCTGTGATATTTTCTTACGTGCGCTCGCCCCCATTATACGCACACCCGCCCCTATGCCCCCATTTTTACATGCGCCGGTGTATGGCCGCTCCCTTACGCGCACGTGCCCCCGGCCCCCTTTACGCACGCACACACGCCTCCACTACGCGCGCACCAGGCTGCCCTCCGCTTATGCGCATCCGCCAGGCCCCACCCTTAGGCCCGTGCACGCACATGGCCCCAGTCCTGGGCATGGCCCCAATTACGCCCACCCACCCCCACATACACACAGCTTCCCCCCCTACACACAGCCCCCCCCCCATACACACAGCTCCCCTCCCACAGGGTCCCCATCCCACACGCGCACACCTCTCTACACACACACGCGTGGCCCCCTACCTACACACACACGTGCGCACGGCTCCCCCCTACCGACACACACTCGCGCGCGGCCCTACACAAAAACGTGCGCGCGGCCACACCATCCATACACACACACACACACAAGTGCGCGCGTGCGGCTCCCCCTTATGTACATACGCGCACCCGCGGCCCCCCGCCGCGCACCCGCGGCCCCCCGCCGCGCACCCGCGGCCCCCCGCCGCGCACCCGCGGCCCCCCGCCGCGCACCCGCGGCCCCCCGCCGCGCACCCGCGGCCCCCCGCCGCGCACCCGCGGCCCCCCGCCGCGCACCCGCGGCCCCCCGCCGCGCACCCGCGGCCCCCGCCCCGCGGCCCCCGCCGCGCACCCGCGGCCCCCGCCCGCACCCGCGGCCCCCCGCCCGCACCCGCGGCCCCCCGCCCGCACCCGCGGCCCCCCGCCCATTCACCCACAGCGTTCCCCCCCCCACCCCATACACACACACAACCTCCCCCCCCACAGGCCCCTTACGCCTCTGTCCATTTCGATAAACCATGAAAACGGACCATGAAGAAATGGACAAAAGACTCAAGAGTTGTCCTTCAACCAGAAAACAGGATCCAGATGAACGTGAATTTTTGTGAGATCTTTTGTCCATTTAAAAATCAGACTAATATGACCAGACACTGGACAAGTACAAAAAATGTAAGAGTAACAGACATGCGTTGAGGTGTTAGGAATATTCTGCTGGGTGTGGTGGGCTAAGCAAGATCCATATTAGCCTTCAAAAGAGAACAAGATGAATGTCCAAAGTGGAGTTATTTGTAGGGGTACGGGGAAAAGACAGGTAAGGGAATTGAATGGCCAGCACAGAAAAGAATTGTCTTCTATGCTTTAAATTTCTATGTAGCATATCAGGTTGAAAATCTTGCAGTATGTTCTTAAATAATAATGTAGTGCGGATCCCTGACTGTCCAGCGCCTTTGGACGTTCTCCTGGTGTGAAAGGCGCTATATAAATGTAATTTTTGTTGTGAATTTAGACATATTACAGTTTTAAGGCCTGTCCCCAGCTACATAAAAATTTACAGTAGCTATGGCTTTCATACCTGATATCACAAATACCTAGCATCTCACAATATTGCCTCGTCATTAAAAGTGTATAGTAATCGTAACAACGTACCTGGTAGCTGAAGCAAATAATGGTATGGTTCCATCAGCGGCCCTTCTGAAGCAGACTTCTGCTCTTCCATGATTGTACTGACGAGTTGGAACCTGAAACACAAAATGATGCAAGTGTTAAGGCCTGCACAGACCTGTGAATCTACAGATAAATCTACTCATTATCATTTCACTTACAGTATTCAAAGAGCTGCCCCATAAATAGCCTTCCTCGATAGATAGCCAGACTTTGACAATACATTTACTTCACCCAGGATCACATTTACTTTGTGCATATTAAACTACCAAACAACTGTGAAATGTCAGATTATACAGATTTAGAAAAGTGTGGTAATAAACCTAATGCTGATACTACATGCCATGCGTGTAACCCCTTATTCCAGACAACACCCAAATTGCACAATTAGTGAGCAAAATCCACATTTTAGTATTTAATCTTTGCAGCTTCAAAAGCCATAACCTGAGCCAATAGAAAAGTGTGAATATATTTGCAAAAACATTATGGAGTTCTTTACATGCCTTGAGGGAAATTGTGGAGGGTTTGCTAAATTTTGCGGGGATTGATTGGTGCTATTGAGGTACATTTTACTGCTACATTTTTTCCACCTTATTGATAAAAACTAAGCATAAGGAAATAACACATATTAGATTGTTGCAAAAAAATATTAATTGCTTCTTCGACAAAAACTGGGCTATTTTTTGGGCGGGGGGAGGGTGGGGAATGATACCAGTGAGGCTACAGTAGTTCACCATCTCCTGCCTCTCAGGGCCGGCACCACACACAGACACGGAGACAGAGACCCAGAGAGAGCCACACACTCAGAGACCCAGAGAGAGACACAAACACTCACAGACACACTCAGACATAGAGACATACACGGAAAGAGAGAGACACACTCAGTCAGAGAGAGAAACGCACATGGATCTTATCGCTTGCACATAGACACAAAGAGATGTGTGTACACACACACACACAAACACACACACAGACAGAGACACACACAGACAGAGACACACACAGACAGAGACACACACATTGAGACATTCACAGACAACCACAACAGTGGGGCCTCCGAGTGTAGCCCATTTGCCGACTGCGCTGCGCTTCCGGAGCCACCTTGCACACAGTGGCGTCAGGCAAACAGCGTGAGCGGCCAGAAACTACATTTATGGCGGAACGCAAGATACTGCAGAACCTGGAAATCTGAAACAAAAACAGAAGTCGCTGGGAACACTCGGCAGGTCAGGCAGCATCTATGGAGAAAGGAAAGTTTCGGGTTCATGGATTTTTCATGAATTTGATTTTTTTTTTAAAAAAGGAAATGAACCCCAAATGCTAGTAGTGTGCATCCATCGGTTTCTGAAAATGAATGTTCTTATCCAGTTGTGCAAATGCAAAGTTGCACATGAGGATTGTTGTGAAGCAATTCCAGCAGTCAAACAAATGCTATTCTTGTCCTTTTCCTGAAAACTATCTATTTATACAGTGTGGACTTTCTGGTTTCCAATTATAAATTGTAAAAAACAGCATTAAATTGTTTTTCCGATTCTCTCCAAATCGAAGAAAATGAATTCCCATTCTTAAAAAAAACATTTTGAACTGCAAACTTGACCAACTTCCGGATTGTAAGGTCACCACAGATGCAACCTAGAAGTCGGTCATTTCTGTAGTCAAAAAAATTAATAAAATTTGAAAGGAATCCAATATGATTAAAATTGAAAATGTTTTTCATATGATTCAAAACAATTAACTGTGACTAAACATTAACTCTGGCATCACAAGTACACAACGTTCCTTAATCTAGCCCGCAAGGCAGTCAGCTCACATGCAGTTTCACTCCTGAAATATTTGGCTGATGTGCAACAACTGGATGAAGAAATCATTCAGAAAAAGCTTTTGAGAACAGAATTTCTCTACATGTGCATAGACCTGAAGTGCTTACACAGTATAACGATAACTAAAAATATTTCAATTTTCTTAGCTGTCCCTGTGCAGCAGCCAATAAAACCAAGAGAAAGAACACACAGTACTGAGCTATGAGCTGGGCCAATAGAAAAATGTGGCCACAATTTTTCCGCAGAATCATCTATAAACAGTGCCCTCTGCTATAAACCTGCTAAAAAATTAAGCTTCTGGCCGGGCCTTGTGTGCTGTTTATCTCCGGACTCAATCTCACTGCTGTGCGCAATTGGCTGCCGCGTGTGGCCATAAAATATAGTCAATTCACTTTACAGTATATTCTGTGAAGCAGTTTGAGACGTCTCAACAATGTGATAAGGCGCTATATCAAATGCAAGAATTATTATTATTTTGAATAGGAAATTTGAGCTTCCATTTGGCCTAACAGGCTAAGGCAATATTCAGTAGTTTCAAAGTCAAACCGATTCAGAAGAAATAAGCACTTTGACAATAGAGTACCCATCCTTGTGTCACCCACAGATTCTTAACTCTCACCAGTGAGGCAGATCTGAGGGGGGGGGGGGGGGAAAGTCACACAAGCATCCAGATACCAAGAACATGTTTGTCACACCAGTGCATAATCCTGTCTTATTAAGGTGAATGTTAAAAAAACTACGGCACTATTCAAAAAGAGAAGGGAATTTCTCCCAGTGTCCTGACCAACAAATCCCCCAAATTAAATTGGTCACTCACTCAATGGCTGTTTGTGGGACACTGCTGTACTTTTGTTTGCGACCACAAAAAAATTCAGAACGATGATATCAGGACAACAGCAACAAATTACATTTGGATAGCGCCTTTCATGTCAGGAGGACGTCCCAAGGCTCTAGACAGTCAGCTGGGGGTTGGGATCGGGGAGGGTGGGGAGAGGAGGGTGACCTAAGGCACTGTTGAAGAGGAGGAGCTTTAAGTGGGTCTTGAAGGAGGCAAGGGAGGGAGTGAGGTGGAGGGACTATAGGATGGAGTTCCAGACGGTGGGGGCAAAGTGGCTAAAGGCCCGTCACCAATGGTGGGGTGGGCGAGGCGGGGGTGAAGCAGGCTGGAGTCCGCTGAGCGGAGGGAGCAGGCAGGATGGTAGGGGGTTAGGAGGTTACAGAGGTAGTGGGGAGCAAGGCCATGGAGGGCTTTGAAGGTGAGGACCAGAATTTTGAACTGTATCCTCTGTGTGATGGGAAGCCAGTGGAGTCAGGAGAGGATGGAGATGATAAGGTCACGGAGCCTGGTGCAGGAGGGGACACGGGCTGCAGAGTTCTGGATGATCTGCAGCCCATGCAGGGAAGAGTTGGGGAGGCCGAAATACATGGAGTTTGCGTAGTTAAGCCTGGATGTCATGAATGCGTGTAGGGGGATCTCGGCAGCCTGTGGTAAGAGATGGTGGCGGAGCCGGGCAATGTTGCGTATGTGGGGAAGGCAAACCGGTCATGGCGTGGATGTCGGGTATAAAGGACAGTTGAGGATTGAAACAGGATGCTGAGTTCTGTGAGGCTCCGTGAGGTATAATGTGCATTGGATATTGAAGGGATCTATAGTCACGGATCTGCCCTTGCCTGTTTCAAATCCTATCTCTCCCACCGTTTCTCCACTTTGTGTCCACAAATGGCTTCTCCTCCAGCCCCCACACCGTCATGTGTGGCATCCCTAGGGCTCTGTCCTTGGTCCCTAGAAAGATGCTGTCAGCATCTGTTGTATGGAGGCGCTGACGGGAGCCAAGCAGGAGGGCCTCGCTCTTGTTGTCATTCAACTGGAGGAAGTTTGCTCTCATACAGGAATTGATGTCTGACAGGCAGTCTGTGAGGACAGCAGTGGATCTGGAGTCAAGGGTGGAGGCAGAGAGATAAGTCGGGTGTCATCCGCATACATGTGGAAGTTGACCTCATGCCTATGGATGATGTCAACAAGAGGGAGCATGTAAATGCTGAAAAGGGGATCAAGGACAGAGCTCTATGGACGCCACACTGCGGGGAAGAAGCCATTAGTGAAAACAAGGTGGAGACGGTGGGAGAACAAATGAACCTGCAGTCTCTAATCTCCTATGTTAAATGCTACATTGGTGCTTTTACTTACTACATTAAGGGAGCCTTGGAGCAATAAGCTTCAACAGAGATGCAATGCAATATTTGCCTGACTCAAGAAATCACTCAGTTAAGATTTTCATACCACCAGAGTCAGGGCTTTGCATGCTACTCAGTAAGAGTGAAGCTGCTCACTAGAGCTTAGTAACTATAATGCAGTTCTGCTCTTAACAAATTGTACCAGTAGTTTCTCCATCTATTTCTAGGTTCTACTTGCAGAGGTAGTGAAAAGAAGATTAGTATTGTTGGGCAGAGAAGGGAGGAAAACAGTAGAGAAAAAGAAAGTACTTCATATGCCAAACAAAGGCATTATACAAACGAATATACTGTAAAGTGAACTGACTGCATATTTTGTGGGCGAAACGCAGCAGCCAATTACACACAGCAGTGTCCCACAAACAGCTGTGGTTTCAGTTACCAAATTTTTGAGGGAATTATTACCCCCCAGAAAAGCGATCCATCAATCGACTTACAACCAGGTTCCTACTTACTGTTAGGTAAACAGAGGTGTGTGAGTTAGGAAACTTGCCCAACATTTCACCCTGCCAAGAATTGAACCCAGATCTCTCTCTTGTGAGGCGAGTGCTCTAACCATTGAGCTACAGGACACCACATTTTATCTTGCTTAACTAATCCAAGAGCATTTAAAATGACATGTTATATCAAATACAAGTATTATAAATATGAATGGGTAAATGTCACCATGCTACATCACTGAGTACCCTGGATCTCCTTTTCTCCAAATTTGTCTATCTTCAGTTTATTGACTCCCTTTACTATCATACCATAAAGATAATCTGTGCTCAGGTTCAAAGTTTTCTGCAGGTTCTATAGGTTCAGTTATTAATGGATTCAACCATTGCTTCAGGCAATGAGGTTCACAATCTCCTCTGCGTGAAATAGTTCATTCTAAATTCTCTTTCTGATCCCCTCGTCGCTATCTTATATTTGTGTCCTCTGGTTGTTTCCCCAACCAATGGAAGCACCTATTTATGTTAATCTTATTGAATCCTTCCAAATTTAAAACACTATTAGATCCCCCTTAAATATCTCTTCCTAGCAAAAAAAGGCTGAACTTATCCAGTCTATCTTTATAATGGTAACCTGTCAACCCTGGCATCATCCTTGTTAACCAATATTGTACTCTTTCCATCACTGCAACATCCTTCTTATAGTGCGGAGACCTGAATTGGACAACCATATTCCAAATGTGGTCCAACCAAGGTTTTGTTTGAATTCAACATTACATCCTCACTTTTATATTCTATCCCTCTGGGAATAAAGCCAAAGACCCAATTGGCCTTTTGTTATAGCCTTAGCTTCCTGTGTAGCTAGTTTCAAAGATTTGTGGATCTGAATCCCTGTATCTCTTTGCTCCTCTAACGTTCCTACCATATGGACAGCTTCTTTATTTTTACAATTCATCTAAGCCCCAAGAGTGAGGCAAAAATCAACTAGGGTCCATTTTCACTATACAGAGATACCAGCTACAAGGAGCTTGCAAGCGTATATACACATGGGAGGAAAACTAAATCAGGCCCAACTATATAAAAAAANGTCAACCCAATCATGTTGCAAATCAAAAGGCAAAGTACTGCAGATGCTGGAAATCTGGTATAAACACAGAAGTCACTGGGAACATGCAGCAGGTTAGGCAGCATCCATGGAGACAGGACAATGAGTTAACATTTGGCATGACGGGATTAAATATACTTCTTCCCGGTGCTCTCTTCTCTTTCTCAGTGTCAAACCGAGCCAAAGAGCAGGAATGCCCACAGTTCAATTTACAAACTATGCTGTTAGCTAATGTCTGCTGAGATCGCAGTGAGCATGCCTCCCCTGATTTAGGTGCCCATGGGCTTTGCGAGAAATAAAAGCCAGCACTTCCTCTCTCAACTGCTATCCAGTAACAATCTGGAAACTGTGAAACTGCAAAGAGTCGAGCCAGGCTGTGATGCAAACTGAACGAGCCTGCCATTTAATTACTAAAAGTGTAGCAAAAGCAAATGCCTTTGGCCCAAGGAATTTGTTCATGAGATTTCTGAACACTCATCAATGATGAATGCAGGAGCCTGTTGAAACATGAATCTCCTGGCCAGAACCAGTCCAACCAGATCAGGATTGCCATCAGTGTTAATTGGAACAACTCCTTGAATGGACGAAATTCAGGTGACTACTACAGTGCAATTCCTTTATAAAGAAAGCACTTTGCTTAGTGATGGTTTGTTTGGAATGCAAACATACATCTCACTGCACAGGAAGTGACCTTTGATCCAGACAAATATGAATTGAGCACTCCTACCTCTGTTAGTTCCAGCCCAAAACTGGAGGTTCCCCTCAAATCCCGGGAGGGGAGGGAAGAAATAAAAAACCTTTGACATTGTCATGAAGGTAAGATGGTTACAATGATCCCTTTTGCAGTAATCGTCAGGAACAGGAAAGGATCCATACGATAGTCAATGCCAATCTTGAAGGCAGGAGCTAGAGGCTAAGGATGAAGTAACCAGAAACAGGCCACAATACTGTAAGTGCTGAATTGGCCAAAAACTGAAGCAAACTAATTAAACCAAGACAATTTTGCTACTTTGGCAATAAGAGTTAAGAAAGCATTTCTTTAAAGCTTTGAACTCAAATTTGTGACAAGCCACAAACAGACTTGAAAAAACACGAAAAATCCATATACACAAACACACAGAAACACACAAACACCCATGCATACGTGCAAAATTTTCAATAATTCCTAGTGGCTTTCCCCAATAGTGGTTGCAGATCATTATGGCTGTATAGATACATTTTATGATTTTTTTCGATTTCAAGAATAGTCAATATTTTTCTCTTTATGCCTCAGGCTGAAAAAGGCTTAAAAATAACCACTTAAGGTATCCTGCTTTTTGCCAAAACTAACCTTCTCTGCTTTATTAAGTGGAACAAGAGAGTGCAGCTGGAGGCTACCGTAACATGAGCAGAAACTTCATCCATCTAAATGTGGTGCTGCTGAACACACACAAATGCTTCAGGCTAACACTGCAGCTTCAGATGTGAGGAAACAGGATTTACTAGCACTTTAAGTACCTTCCAGGTTATCCAGAGATTTAAAAATTGCTTTGCTGCAAAATCTGACATTGTGACATATGTATATTATGCAGAGATAATAACAGTGGCAACTTTGGAATTTTCTGTAAAAGTCCACCTATGTATATGTGAGTAACATCATCACATTCCATATATCCACAGCAAACAGTAACAAGATATTACTTGATTACTCAACTAATATATTTCAACAGCAACTTTGATGCGTTTTTCTCAGTCCATTTTATTTCTATGCTTCATTTTTATACAACAGATAACAACAACTTGCATTTCTACAACAGCTTTTACACAGGGTTTACCTTGGAATACTGTTTAATATACAATTTACATATATATCATCCATTTCACATCAGGAGAATGTCCCAAAATTCATAATCTAATCTAAAGATTTCAGGATATTTTGGAACACAAGTTTTTTGACATTGTGCCTCTTCAAATAGTTTTTTTTTAAAGTTAATACTTCAATTTAAAACATCCAGAAATGTATCTTCATTTGAAATACAGAACTGTCAATCAAGCAGATGTTCTAAAGCAGGCTGGTCCAAAACGCAATGCTGCTCTCAATGCTATAATTATCTTTCTGGTGGAGCTGTACTGGCCTTGCAGGTCTCTACTGGACTCCCACCAGGTGTGGCCCGCCCCGCTCCGCCCCGGGCGGGGGGTCCACGGGGCCCAGCCTCGGTAAATTCACACTTTTCGCATTTCCACCTTTTATGTCGCTGTATCTGCCTCAGAAACAAGTTGCTCTTGAAACGGGAAGCTTGCATGAGAATACCGATCATACTGTTCTGCAGGTTTGGCAGGTTCCAGCATTGTGTGCAAAGCAGCTCATTAAAATTGAAGCAGGTTGATTAAAGGCAAAACAGTCAGTCACATGGAAAAGTAGTAGCTCCTACTAAACAGTTGGAGCTTAAACGGAGTGGAAGACGATTTATCTACTTCAAGTGAACTCCATTATGTGGCCTACCAAATTGCTATGGTGTTGTGGGAAGAGCGTTTGCATCTAAAATGCTCACACAGCAAGTTCCTGCTGAAAGCTGGATCAAACAGAGAAAAGACTTTTAGAGATGCATTTCCACTGCAGGAAGGAAACGAAATGGAGGGTGATACAACCCAGGCTACTCTTGTAAACCTCCAAGATTCCTGCTTCTGGAAAAAATTGAGTCCCCCAACAGTGTTTTTACTTTAAATCTCAACCAAACAAAAACTATATACGATGAACTTGCACATAAACTAAAAGCCCCTGATTAAAGACTTGTTTCCCCATACTCAGTTCAGTTTTCTATTTAGAACAATGCCTCAGCATACAGCCAAAGAAACCACCTGCCACTACCTGCTCTCCTCGCTCAACCTCTCCCTCCACATCAACTCCGCCACTCACAGTCACAGCCACCCACTCGACTTGGTGATCACCCGGGGCCTCAGTGTCTCGGATGTCACTGTTACCGACAAGGCCGTCTCCGATCACCACTTCATCTCCTTCGCCACCTCCACCAGACCCACCACCATCTTCTACCGCCCCTGGAAGAAGTTACCCCCACAATCCCTAACCGCTGCCTTGGAGTCCTCTGAACTCCTGTCCCTCTGGCCTTCAACCCTCACTGACCCCTCTTTTCCTCTCACCCTCCTCCACAACACCCTCTCCTCCACACTTGATACTCTTGCCCCTATCACCTCCCGTACTGTCTCCTACCCCCGCTCCTCCCCCTGGTACACCACCCACCTCCGCTCACTGAAGAGCCAGGTGTGGGCCGCTGAATGCACCTGCGTTAAATCTGGCCTAACGGTCCACCGACAAATCTGGCTGGACCTCCTCAAAATCTACCGCTCCACTCTAGCCTCGGCCAAGTCGTCCTTCTACTCCAGGATAATCCTGGAGGCGAAGAACAACCCCAGGCTTCTGTTTTCTACCACATCCCGACTTCTCCGTCCCCCCCGCCACCCCGCGCAGGTCATCTCCTCCAACCTTCACTGCGAGGAGATGCTGGATTTCCTTGAACCCAAAATCAAGGGAATCCGCTCCGCGGTCACTCCCCCTCCAACTTCCACCCACCCCACACCTCCTCCCTCCCTCCGACACTCCAACTCCTACCCATCCTCCCCTGCACACCTTCATACCCGTTTCCCCACCCTCTGTCACCAAACTCATCCTGTCCCTGAAACCCACCACCTGCTCCCTTGACCCCATCCCCACTCCTTATCTCTCAGCTCCACCTCCTTGCCCCACATATCACCGACATCGTCAACCTGTCCCTCTCCTCTGGCTCTGTTCCCATTCCCCTAAAAACTGCCATCATCACTCCCACTTTGAAAAAACCCTCCCTTGATGCGTCGCAGCTATCAAGCTACCGGCCCATCTCCAACCTCCCCTTCCTGTCCAAGGTCCTTGAAAGAGTTGTCGCCTCCCAGCTGCGCTCTTTCCTCTCCACCCATTCATTATTCGAACCCCTTCAGTCGGGTTTCCGTGCTGTCCATAGCACAGAAACCGCCCTGGTCAAGGTCACCAATGACATCCTGACCATCTGCGACCAGGGCTCCTTCTGCCTCCTCAACCTATCGGCAGCATTCGATACGGTCGACCACACTATCCTTCTCCATCGCTTGTCCTCCCACCTCAACCTTCAAGGCCCTGTCCTTGAGTGGTTTAGGTCGTACCTCTCCCACCGTCTTCATTTTGTTTCCACGAATGGCTTTTCCTCCACCCCCGCACTGTCTCGTGCGGTGTCCCTCAGGGCTCTGTCCTCGGTCCCCTCCTCTTCACCCTCTATATGCTCCCCCTTGGTGACATCATCCGCAGACATGGGGTTAACTTCCACATGTATGCGGATGACACCCAACTCTACCTTTCCTCCTCTACCCTCAACTCCACGACCACCGATGTCCTGACAGCTGCCTGTCCGACATCGAGTCCTGGACGAGAGACAACTTTCTTCAGCTCAACGTGCGAAAAACTGAGGCCCTCCTGATTGGCTCACGTCAGCGCCTCCGCACCTCAGGCGCTGACACCATCAGCATCCAAGGCTGCACTCTCCACCTCTCAAAGCCAGTCAGGAACCTCGGGTTCTGTTCGACCCTGAGCTGTCCTTTCTCCCTCATATCCGCACCACAACTGGCACCGCCTTCCATCACCTCCGGAACATCGCCAGACTACGGCACTACCTCACCCCTCACGCTGCTGAAACTCTGGTCCACGCCTTTATCACCTCAAGGCTGGACTATGGGAACTCTCTCCTCGCCGGCCTTCCCGGCACCTCCCTCCACAAGCTGCAGGTCATTCAGAACTCTGCAGCTCGTGTACTGTCCCGCACCAGGCTTCGGGACCACATCACTCCCACCCTCGCTCGCCTCCACTGGCTCCCCATCCCCCAGAGGATCGAATTCAAGATCCTCATCCTCACCTACAAGGCCATTCACGGCCTTGCTCCCTCCTACCTCTCTGACCTACTATCCCCCTACCTACCTGCCCGTACCCTCCGTTCCTCTGGCTCCGGTCTGCTCCACATCCCCCGCCCCAACCGCCCTACCATCGGTGGTCGGGCCTTCAGCCTCTCAGCCCCGAGGCTCTGGAACTCTATCCCCCAGTGCCTTCGCCGCCTCCTCCCTTTCCTCCTTCAAGGCCGGTCTCAAGACCTTTCTCTTTGACCGTGCCTTCAGCTCCCCTCTCGACTCTCTACCCCTCCTCACCCCTCCCTCCCTCCCTCACCCTGACCATCCCCCTCTCCCTCCCCTCACCCTGACCATTTCCCCCCTCCTCCCTTCCCTCCCCCTGACCATTTCCCCCCTACTCGGTCCTGACCCAACTGTACAGCGCTTTGGGACGTCCTCCCGACGTGAAAGGCGCTTTATAAATGGAATCTTGTTGTTGTATAAAGTTTTAGAAAAAAATAACTAACCAAGTGGACTGAGTTGCAGACATGATTGGATCTGCTGTTCACACCAGACTCAAGATCAATGGATAGGAGCCTGTCGTTCCAATAACACTGAACGTTAATTAACCCTTTATTTCAAATGGAATTCAATCTTCAAGAACGGATGTAATACAATGCCACAACTGCACTCTGGCAGCTCATCTGTGGCATAATTTATGTGTGAACCTGGACAGTGAGTGTTGGCATACTATTTAAATCGAAGGGATATCAGAGAGGTTTGATTACATCCTTACTTCCATGTGTACTTTTCAGTTGCAGCAGTTCTTTAATGATTAAGAGGAGGAATATTTGCTTATTGCACTCATCTTAACCCAGGAGCATTAAGTCTTACTGTAGCACCTCTACCACCACAAAAAGATCAGATAACTCAGTAGAGAGAGAGAGAGAGAGATGTGAGCCAGCAACAGTCTTGCTCATAATGGCCAAGATGCATTGACATCTTTTACCAAATAGACCATCAGAGGAAATAACCCTCACTAGTTTTACTTAAGCTGTACATTTTCATGAATTTCCGATAGATAAACTAAGCAGCAATACACATTTTATTTCTATGGCTGCAACGCATGTCGAAAAAGCTTAGTATAAAAATGTTGCCTTCAGCTATATCAATTTTCTATCTGCTTTTCACCAAGGTACATGGAGTGATACAAACTATTCCATACAATAGGAAAACAACATTCAAAATAAGCACTTTTTGCTACAACGCATTTGTGACTTGTTTCCTGGATACATCTACTACTTTTTATTCATGATCTAGTCAGGCTGCCTATGTGAGATACTCCTATCACTTAATTTATAGTTGCTAGAATGTGGAGGACATTTTGAAATATAATTTGAAACCAATATTAAGAAATAGGCTTCCAGTTAAGTAATCTTCGGACAGTTTGCGAATGCCCTCTGTAGTTCAGAAGACCCCTCCGCATCTGTATATATTAGTAGCAACAAGTGTTGGAAGCATAAAATAAAGTGCAAAAAGGTCATGTCAGAGCTCAGAATCACTGGACCTTGATTAACAACAAAGAAAATAGCATTTACAAAAAGAATCAGGTCAGCCTGATACTGACTGAATCTGATACATTGATAAATACTCATGGGTTTATTATGGAAAACACTGTTTACATATAAAAAGATAAGGATCGGATTAGCAAAATACTTTTCACCCAAAGCCAAATTTAAAATCTATCCCTGTTTGCAAGACAATTTTCCAACAAAAACTTGTATTTGCTAGTCCTAGCTCTGCACAGTATTTATACTAATTCCTCATTTCATACTAACCAAGTCAAAATAATTCACAACTGCATTCCACCTTTATGTGGAGTCCTGTAGCTCAGTGGTTAGACCACTCGCTTTGCAAGCGAGAGACCCGAGTTCAATTCCAGGCTGAGGGCGAAACCTTGGGCAAGTTTCCTTACTCCACACAGAGCCCTAATAATAATCCCTCCAAAACCAAAAACAATAATAAATCGGTCGTTTTCAATCTACGACTGTTTGTGGGACATTGCTGTGCGCAATTGGCTGCCGCGTTCGCCCACAAAAATACAGTCAATTCACTTTACAGTGTGTTCTGTGAAGCGCTTTGGGACGTCCTCCCGACGTGAAAAGCGCTATATCAAATGCAAGGATTATTATTATTATTATAATGCAAGCCCCTACCACCATACGAATCACAGCTAGCAAAACAGAACAAGTCCAAAGAGAAAAATAATTATCTTTGGCACAAAGCAAGACAAGCATCTTTGCTAATATTTAGTCAATTATCCCCTTCCGTTCAATCAAACTATAAACAAATCCAAATGGAAGTTAGTCAACATTTCCTTCTTTTTATCTGTAATAAACTACAACGAAATGGTTCTAGTAAATCTATCAAACTGTTTTTTCTTCACCTTCATAAAGTACAGTAACTGCAGGTGAAGTTATGAGCCCGTGGGTTGCCAGTTGAACCACCCTGCTCTATTATATTATTTCATGTTTGATGAAAGATAAAATCACAAAGAAAAAAAATAATCACTACACTATAACTAAAGACTATTCTGCAAAAATGTTACTCCAAGTTTAGAATAATTTAAATGGTGCAGTTTAAGAGAAGACATTTCCAAATCTCACCATTGTTATTTTCACTAGGAAGTCAATTATGCTAACATCCACAGACTTTTGATACCTTCTTCAAGTGGCAATTCTTTACATATGAATCCAAACAGAAACTTCAACTCCATCCAAAACCAACAACTTCCATTTATATAATGCCCTTCAGGCAGGGTAGCGTCCCAAAGCGCTTCAGTGGCGGAAACTACAACACGCCATAGGGAGAGGGAGGGGGAAAGTGACGAAAGCACGATCAAAAACAAAGGTATTTTGGTGGGATTTAAAAGTGGGGAGGGAGGGGCAAAGCGGAGGGATAGATGGAGGGAGGTCCAGAGTTTCAGGGTGTAGTGACTAAAGGCACGGCCACCGATGGTGGAACAACAACAAAATTATATTTGTATAGCACCTTTCACGTCGGGAGGGTGTCCCAAGGTGCTGGCCAGTTTGGATTCGTATGTAAAGAATTGCCACTTGAACCTGGAGGTCGGGATCAGGGAGGGTGGAAGGCAGTTGCGTGGGTGGTGGGGAAAAAGGAGGAACATTTGAAGGGGAGGGTCTTGAGATGGGTCTTGAAGGAGGCAACGGAGGGGGTAAGGTGGAGGGACTGCGGGATAGAGTTCCAGAGGGTGGGGGCAAAGTGACTAAAGGCCCACCTGTCAATAGTGGGGTGGGCGAGGCAGGGGATGTGGAGCAGGCCAGAGCCGCTGAGGAAGAGGGCAGGTTGGTAGGGAGTTAGAAGGTTGCAGAGGTAGGTGGGGTGCAAGGCCGTAGAGGACTTTGAAGGTGAGGACCGGGATCTTGAACTGTATTCTCTGAGTGATGGGAAGCCAGTGGAGTAGGGCGAGGATGGAGATGATAGGATTGCGGAGCCTGGTGCAGGAGACGAGAAAAACTACAAAGTTCTGGATGATGAGGGAAGATATGGGGAGGCTGACAAGCAGGGAGTTTACGTAGTCAAGCCTGGATGTTATGAACGCATGTATGAGGGTCTCGGTGGCCTCTGGTGTGATACAGTGGCGGAGTCAGGCAATGTTGCGGAGGTGGGGGAAGGCAGAGCGGATCATGGCACAGATGTGGGGTAGAAAGGATAGTTGAGGTTCAAACAAGACCTCAAGTTTCCGGACTGGCTCAGTGAGGTGGAGTGTGCATCCTTAGATGGTGATGCTGTCAGCGCCTGAGGTGAGGAGGCGCTGACAGGAGCCAATCAGGAGAGCGTCAGTCTTGTTGATGTTCAACTGAAGAAAGTTCGCTCTCATCCAGGACTTGATGTCTGACAGACATTCTGTCAGGACATCGGTGGTCCTGGAATCAAGGGTGGAGGCAGAGAGATAGAGTTGAGCGTCATCCGCATATATGTGGAAGTTGACCCCATGTCTGCGGATGATGTAACCAAGAGGGAGCATAAAGATTGAAGAGGAGGGGACCAAGGACAGAGCCCTGAGGAACAATGCATGAGATGGTGCGGGGTTAGAGGAGAAGGCATTTGTGGAGATGAAGTGGAGACGGTATGAGAGGTAGGATCTGAACCATTCAAGGAACAGAGGGCACAAGGGACAAATAGGAAGCCGGAACCAGCTGAGCGGAAGCAGCAGATGGTGGAGTGAAGGGTAAGCAGGTTGGATAGGTAGGGAGGTGCGAGGGCAAGAAGGGATTTGAAAACAAGTGAGGATCTTGAAATCGATCCATTTGGTGATTGGGAGCCTACACTATCTGCAAGAATACATTTAATTGAACAAATATTCTGTCTGCCTGTTCTGGTAGATATTAAGGATACCACAGAACAATTTTGAAAAACTGGCTAACTAGTAATATGTAACTAGTGCAAAGAAATCTAATTTTTTTGGGGGTATAAAACTGAATGGGACTCAGGAGTATGTACGACTTAGGCGATTATACAATTTAAAACAAGATGATTTATATGACTTTACCTGTATTCTGCAGTATGGCTCTGGGTCAAAAAGACATGCAACAAAATGCTGAACCATAGCATAACAGACAAGCTTACAAACTGAACAATGCAACAGCATACTTTTACACTTGGACTGCCATGCATTAAGAAGCCTATTAACTCTTAACTACCTGTCTAGCAATGGACTTTGTCCATAGATAGTGAAAAGGAATAAACCAAGTTTTTAATACATGCACAAATTTTTAAAAAGATGACAAATTACTGTTCAAATAAACACTGCAATTTAATGTCCCATAATCTAATTAAGAAGGGAACAACTTAAAGCTAAAACGGTCATATAGTCAGTTCAATGAAGCAGAATAACAAATTCCTGAATTTAAGCTTATGCACTCAATAGAGTGGCACTTCACTATTGAGGGAAAAAATGCTGCCTTTCAAAGCTATTTGCTGAGTAGGCCCAAGAATAAATTGCTAGCTACAGAATTATGCATTGTGAAATCATGAAGTTAATGGGAAGCTGGTTATTCCCTTTTTTGGCCAATATTCTTTTATTTCTCCTGAATGCACAGACTGGATAGGAAACAAGGTCACATGGCAGCCCTTTAGTACCTTAAAGACTAGTTAGCAAAGTTGAAAGTGTTAAAGTTTTAAAAAAAAGCTCAGCTTGTACAGGATTCCTTTTGGATGATAGAGGAAGTGTGAATTTAGCTGTGCCATTAATTCCACTGCTCTGAGTCATACTGATGAACTACTGACATGATGAGAATAAGTGCACTTAATGCATGAAAAAATACTATACTTTTTGAATTTAAACCTGCCTGGGTTGGTATTATGTTAACGCCAAGTGTTACTAATAGAATGTTCTAAAAGGTAGCGCGATTTATGTAAAAAAGAGAAATCGGAATGGAGGATGAAGGAATGACAAAACTAAACGAGTACTTTTCCTCAGTTTTTACAGAAGAGTGTGATACTGTGAGTGCAAAGGTTCACAAGAAAGTACAGCAATTAGAAAGGATAACTATACAAAAGGAAAACATTGACAGAACTCACAGTGGAAGTCACCAGACACTGATTTTAAGAATTCTTAAGACTGCTAAGAAAAGTCAAGTAGCAGAAACACTGACCATAATTTTTCAAACATCTTTGGACTGAAAATTGTGCCAGAGGACTGGAGGGTTGCCAATGAACACATACTCAAGTAAAGAATAATACCAATCAATCATAAATTAGTCAGCCTACTATTTGCAGTGGGTAAACTTTTAGAAACAGGATACAGCAAATAATTAATATCACTTAGAGATGCACGGGTTAAAAAAGTAATCTATGACAAACTTAATAGAATTCTTTGAGGAAATAAATCCGTGCATTCCTCTGAATGGGTATAGGGAACATAATAACAAAATTTGCAAATGAAAATCTTACTGTTAACGGCAAAGAAGACTGTATGTGATATCAGGAAAACAGACAGATTTAATAGATTGGGCAGAAAAATGGCAGTTGAAATTTAATACTACTTACAAGAACTTACATTTGTATAGTGCCTTTCACGTCAGGAGAATGTCCCAAGGCCCTGAACAGTCAAGGATCCACAACCGAGCTATTGGTTGGGATCAGGAGGGGTGGAGGGCAAGGAGGGTAGGGGTAGGAGGGTGACCAAAGGCACGGTCGAAGAGGAGGTTCTTGAGACAGGTCTTGAAGGAGGCACGTGAGGAGGCGAGGCAGGGGAACTGTTGGGATGGAATTCCAGAAGATGGACGCAGAGAGGCTGAAGGCCTGCTTGCTAATGGTGGGGTGAGTAAAGCAGGGAACATGAAGCAGGCCGGAGCCCACTGAGAGGAGGGAGCGGACAGATTGGTAGAGGGTTACGAGGTCACAAGAGGTAGGGAGGAGCAGGGCCATGGAGGGCTTTGAAAGTGAGTACCAGGATGTTGAACTGTATCCTCTGAGTGATGGGGAGCCAATAGAGCCAGGCGAGGATGGGGGTGATAGGGTCGCGGAGCCTGGTGCGGGAGAAGACACGGGCTGCAGTGTTCTGGATGATCTGCAGCCTGTAGAGGGAGAAGTTTGGGAAGGCTGACAAGCCGGGAGCTTGATTAATTGAGCCTGAATGTGAATGGGGGGGGGGGGGGGGAGGAGAAGGGAGGGGAGCGGCCCATGACATGGCCAAAGAGGAGGGTCTTGAGGCGGGACTTGAATGAGGCGAGACGGAGTGACAGGGGATGGAATTCCAGAGGTTGGGGGCACAGTGGCTGAAGGCTCTCATGCCAATGGTGGGTTGGGGGAAGTGGAGCAGGCCAGAGCCAGCTGAGCAGAGGGAGCGGGCGGGTTGGTAGGGGGTTAGGAGGTCGCAGAGGTAGGGTAGGGCGAGGCCATGGAGGGCTTTGTATGTGAAGACCGGGATCTTGAACTGGATCCTCTGAAGGATAGGGAGCCAATGGAATCGGGCGAGAGTGGGGAAATGGGGTCAAGGAGTTTGGTGCAGGAGAGGACACGGGCTGCAGAGTTCTGGATTATCTGCAGCCTGTGGAGGGAGGGATTGCATTTGCATAGTCGAACCTGGAGGTGATGAAGGCATGAACAAGAGTTTCAGCGGCCTGAGGTAGTGGCGGAGTCGGGCGATGTTACGGAGGTGAGGGAAGGCAGAGCGGGTCATGGCTTGAATGTGGAGGAGAAAAGACAGTTGAGGGTCGAACAAGACACCGAGGTTCCTGACTGATTTGGTGAGTTATAGTGTGCAACCATGGAGATTGATGCTGCCAGAGCCTGAGGTGCTGAGGCTCTGACTCAACAACCCTCTAACACAGAGGCAAGAGTGCTACCAACTATGCCAAGCTAACACAATGCATACGAGTATGATGTGATGTATTTTGGAAAGGGTAATGAGGTACGTATAGGCAAAATGGTAAGCTCTCTGGGAAGTTACCATACGAGGGGCGCTATATAAACGTAAGAAGTTGTTGTTGCAAAATGGTAGAACTTTAAAAAAAAGTGGAATAGAAGAGACCTATGAGTTCAAGTAGAGGAGAATTTGACAAAAGCTGTCAATAAATCCTTGATTTTATTAATAGGAATATTAAGCAGAAAGCAAAACTTTATTGCTGAACTTGTACAAATCATTGATTAGCCTGCAGTTATTGTGTCCAGTCTTGAGCACTACACTTCAGAAGGAATGCCATGGAAAAGATACAGTTGGTCGTACTCTTACCTCTGATTCAGGTGGCTGCAGGTTCAAACCCCACGTCGGGACCTTGAGCACAATCTTGGCTGCCACTCCAAAGCAATGCTCAGGGAGCATTCTATTATCAGAGTGCCATCCTTTAGAGGAGATGTTAAACCGAGCTACCGTCTATTCAGGTGCACATTAAAGAACCCATTGCACAATTGAAAAAGTTTCTTAGCCAACAATACCTCAAATTAAAAAGTAATAATTAATTTCATGGCTGTTTGTGCCTCATTGCTATGTAAAATGTCTCACCTACAAATCAAACCCCACAGAAATATAGTACATCAGTAAGTTATGGCTAATCACGTTTTTCTCTGGTACGCTTGTGCCCAATAAACCCTGGGCATTAGGTAACCAGGGAGTGTCCCTCCAGAGAAAGTGGGTGCATATTCTGCTCCAGACACAGGAAAGTGCATGGAGCTCTGTTTCGATTCGGATACCTTCGAGCAAGGTTGTTGTTTCCCTGTACTTTGGGCACCCGGCTGACCCCAACCAAACCTCTTGCACTGTTATTTTGGAAAAAAATCATGATGTTGGAAAAGCATAACATGAAGAAGTCTCTTAATTGAAGTTTCTGCAATCAATATGGTAAAGAAGCGCAAAGATGGGAGCATAGAAAGATGTGTATGAGGGAAAGAGAGGAAGACAGACATTTTGCTCCGGTCACTCCTCTCGTTGCTCTGCAGACTCTCGGTCAAGTGTTTTGCCAAAAATAAAAAACACGCTTACAGCCCAGTCAACAAACATGAGCCCCAAAGTAGCCCAACGTTATGAGTTGCCCCCTGTTGGTAGGAGAATGGCCAATGTAAGTTAGTGCTCTGGAAACTGTGTGAAAAAAAATGTCGAAGAGGGTGGTGGAACGCTTTGCAGGTTTAAATGTTCTTTTTAGTAAATTAGGAACAGCCCAAAGCCGTATTTACACACACAGACACAACAGCAAAAACCCGCACAATCTGCCAACAGGCGGGCAGGGCGGGCGGGCAGGCAGGGCAGAGCAGGGCAGAGAGGCAGTCAGGGCAGAGCAGTCAGTCAAGGCAGTCAGGGCAGAGAGGCAGTCAGGGCAGAGCAGTCAGTCAAGGCAGTCAGGGCAGAGAGGCAGTCAGTCACGGCAGAGCCGTCAGTCAGGGCAGAGAGGCAGTCAGTCAGTGCAGAGCAGTCAGTCGAGGCAGTCAGGGCAGAGAGGCAGTCAGTCAGGGCAGGGCAGGCACTGGTGACGCGACACAAACCACAGAGGCGCGGGGAGAGGGAGGGGCCGCGTCCCCATCCGGGTCACCTCCCCCCCAACTTCCGCCCTCACCTTCCCCCCCCCTCCCAACCCCACCCCGAATTTAATATTTGTGGGATTTTGTTGGGAAACGAACCTTACCTCAAAATACTATCAACGCTGTGCAAATCCCGCCGATGACTCGAGTGCTGGTGCCGGCCCGAAGCCGCGGGATCCCTTCCGACCGTTTTAATGGAGCGCCCTGAGCCGCCGCCGACGTGTTCCAGTCGCCGCCATTGACCATCAAAAATACGCCATCCTAATACCAGTGCGCCTGCGCGGTAATGTCTTTTAAAGATCAGTGTACCTGACACTGCGCATGCGGTTTCCCCCTGTCCTCCTCGCCTCCCCCCTCCTCCCCACGACCTCGCAATGGCTGGCGGGAGTTGCAGTGCTGCGTGGCCGCCGCCACCCGCCTTCCGAGGGACGGTTCCGAAAGAGAACTACATCTCCCGGCGGCCTCCGGGCGCGGCCGCCCGGGCAGAGCCAATGGGATGCGCGTGTCCGGTTGCCGTGTGACGGAGAGCGAATGGGACGGGTTGTTTGTTGCTGAGTCGGGTCGAGTGTTTTTTTTTCCTCCTCTCGCTGGCAGCAGGAACGAGCGGGTCTGACTGTGCCTGTCAGCCCCCAGTCCGTATCGCTGCCCTTTCTCCACTTCCCTTTCTCCCCTCCCCTCCCCTCGGTCAGGTTTGATCAAGTGTCTCCCTGGTTTGCTGCGGGTTTCCTCCACTCTCTCTCTCTCTCTCTCCCCCCCCCACCCCTCCGCCCCCCCCCCCCCTTCACCATCGCCGAGGTTGAATGTCGAATCGGAGAAGAAGAGGTGGACTTCGGGGAGCCCCCGGTGTCTGAGCCGCACTTGGCAGCGATTTCTTCCCCCTTCAACTCGGTGAGGAAAGGAGAGCGAGGGGCCGGGGGGGGGCGGGCGAGTGGGTGGCGGAGGTGGTCGCGGTGCTGCTGTTGGTTGTGGAGGAGGAAGGAAAATGTCTGAGTGAAAAGAGAGAGAGAGAGAGAGAGAAAGTAAGAGGAAGGCGGAGAGCGGGGCCCACTACTCCTCACTGTGGCTGTGTGCGGTGAGGAGGGGGATTTAAACAATGAGCCGAGTGGAGAGCAGTGGTTGTGGCCTCTGCTGTTTCGGGGGGTGGGGGGAGAAGTGAGTTGGGGGGTGAAGAGAGTCGAGCGGCCGCCGGTGATTTTCTTCTCTTTGTTTTTATGCGGTGATTTGAGGTGTTTGTGGTGTGTGCTGTGGTGGTGGGGGTGGGGGGGGGGAGGGAGGGAGGGGGGGAGTGGGGGTTGTAGCAGGAGCCGTGTGGCCTTTCGCTCTGGACGTGCGGCTCCGCGGCTCTCCGAAGGGGGGTTGGCTGCTCCTTTCCAGTCGTGTCAGCGCTTCGGAGAGAGGAGATGCCCTTTAAAGCGGAGCGGCAGCAAAGAGAGGAGAGAAAGGCAACCTCAGACGACCTCCCGGATCCCCCCCCCCCTCCCTCCCTCACACACACACTCACTCACTCTCCCCTATGTGTCTTTATGTAATGTTTTGCTAAGCCCATGTATGTATGTGTGTGTGTGTGTGTCGTGTTACGTGTGCTGTTGAAGCGGCAGAGTGTTTTTCTGGCTGCCACTGATGCAGTCAGTCTCCTGTAACTTTCAGCTTCTGGCTGAAATGGCGTCATTGACACAACTAGAGAGAGAGAGAGAGGGAGAGAGGAGGGGAAACGCATTCAGACGCCTTCAGCTTCATCGGTCGCAATTCATACCGATCTCTCGTCCTTTTCGAGTATCTTTTTAAAGTGTTTTTTTTTGGGAGGGGGGGAGGGGGGAAAAAATAAAAAATTAAAAATCCCTTTGACATTATTATTCGCCTTTCGTCAGAGGGGTTGTTGCCCCCCCCCCCCACACACACACACCCACACACACCCCCCCACCCCCCCCCACACACACACACACCCCACACACACACCCCACACACACACCCACCCCCCCCCCCCCCCACACACACACCCCCCCCCCCCCACACACACACCCCCCCCCCCCCACACACACACCCCCCCCACACACACACACCCACCCCCCACACACACACGCACACACACACCCACCCCCCCCACCCCCCCCCACACACACCCACCCCCCCACCCCCCACACACACACCACACCCCCCCACACACACCCCCCCCACACACACACACACACCCACCCCCCCACCACACACACCCCCCCCCACACACACACCCCCCCACACACACACCCCCACACACACACACACCCCACACACACACCCCCCCCACACACACACCACACACACACCCACCCCCCCCCCACACACACCCACCCCCCCCACCCCCCCCCCCCCCCCACACACACACACACCCCCCACACACACCCCCCCATGTAAGCGAAGACATGACGAGCATAATTAGAGCAAATGGACTTTACAAAAGATGATCTTTTTTTTTCGCCTGACCAGCAGCCAACTCACTGTCCTCGTTGACGCGAGGACACCCGTCAAGGAAATCGACTCCGAATTACTTTCTGTTTCCGAGCGTGTGTGTGTGTGTGTGTGTGTGTGTTTTTGTTTTGTTTAAAAAAAAATATTTTTTTAAAAAAAATCATTATTATAAAAATATTTTTTAAAAAAAATCCTTTTCCTCCTGCAGCTCGGCGAGCTGCTGGTTTCGAGTGGAGATTCGGCGTTTTTCAAGTCGACATGAAGGTAAGGTGGACACACACACACACACACATGCACACACACGCACGGAGGCTTTTCTCTGCGGTGCACGATTTTTCTGCCTCCGTGGTTTGGTGGAGAAAATGTATTGCTTGTTACTACAGTGTTGTCGTGGACGTTACCTGCTTCAGTTGTCGAGCAGTAGTAAGTCGCCTTGTTGCACCAGCTCCTCCTTTGCCGATGTGCAGTTCGATGTACACACCGCTTTGACAAAGCAATTTGCAGACGTTAAATCCAAACTGCTTGTTTAGTGCGGCAACCCCACTGCTCGGGCAGATCGCAGCCTCGGCACGATTTTGTTCTTTGTAACTTCCAACGTCACGAAAAAAAACACACACACACACACACACACACAACAGTCGCATGCATTTGTAATGCAATGATGCAGGGATCAAGGTACCTTGTGTGTGTGTTTTTCGCAGCATATTTTCCACTGAGGTCGGTAGGCACCAGAGCGCGTTTAGATTTTTTTTGTGTGTGTGTGTGTGTGAAGACAACGACGAGAAAATATCGTGGTTGACCCCCCCCCCCCCCCCGTGTACATTTAAAGCCTGTGACTGACTACTAGATGCAGACTGAGCTTCGTTGTCGAGTGTCGCAAAATGCTGTTTGATACTGAAATTCTCTTGTTACATTTCTTTTTAGAAGGTGAAGCTTCCAAAATGGTGCCAAAGGTGAAGGTTTTGAAGGGAAAACTATCTATAAAATAAATAGAATTTGAATACTGCATATGCAACATTGGTTCTTATGCACACCACTGGGGGGGAGCGAGAGATTTCAAGGTCTAATGTTTGAAAATTGCAAATGGTTTTTTAATTAAAAAAAAGTTTCCGCCTTTAGATTGGTGATATTGTTGTTTTCAAATCCCCCCCTCTAAGGTTTAGATCGATAAGGTTTTAAAAATTGCTGTTTTTTGGCAAGCCAGTGTTTAAATTAGAAAAGAAAACCTCACTAGGTAGGTGGTTGTTACTGAATGCTTGCTTCTGTCCAGTGCAATAAAACAGTGGTATTCCTTAAATCGTCTTCATGAAGTCCCAGAATCTATCAGGTATAAATACTGTAAAATATTGGATGAGTGAATGATCGTTTGTAATTGGAATTTAATAGTCAATTGTATTCTATAGTCTTTTCTAAATGATTACATCAAATGTTAATCCTGAATGCCATTATAACTTTTCAAAATACCGTAGTCATTTGGTCGTGAGATCAAATGAACGTTCAAACTCGATGTCTGGCTAGGAGATTTTGTTTTTAATTTTTTTTAATTTTCCCTTCTCTGTTGAACTCTCTGTTGGCTCTGGAACTCCATCCCCAGTGCCTTCGCCTTGCTTCCTCCCTTTCCTCCTTCAAGGCCGGTCTCAAGACCTTTCTCTTCGACTGTGCCTTCAGCTCCCTCTCGACTCTCTACCCCCTCCTCGCTCCCTCCCTTCCCTCCCCTCACCCTGACCATTTTCCCACTGCTCGGGTCCCGACCCAATTGTCCAGCGCCATGGGACATCCTCCTGACTTGAAAGGTGCCTTATAAATGAAATCTTGTTGTTGAAGGCATACTGAGTATGGTTCCACAGGTAACAACAACTTAGCGCCGCTCACGCAGGGTAGTGTCCAAGATACTAGCCATCTGATACCCTGCCAAAGTGGCCATTCTTGATATGTATGACTTTAGACATTGAGCAGCAACAGGCTATTTGATTGCTAAAATCTGAACCTGTTCTTGCCCAACTGAGATTAGTTCTTTCATCTCAGACTGGAGATTAAACGTTTTGAGTTTATAAAATTCACCCAAGGCTTTACTAACCGAGCCATCAAGGGAGCTGTCAGTTTTGAATCTTTCATTTAAATTCTGCCAGTTTTGCCAGCTTTAGTGTGGCAATTTGTGATGGTTTACAAACAAAGAAGAGTATTGTGTGTAAATGGTGTGAGGGTAAGGATTGTTTGAAGTTCAGGCTGAATTATGCTTAGGAATTTTGGAGGACTGCAGTTTAATAATAGGGATTCATTTTTAACCAGTAACGTTAGATTTTTAAAATCATAACTTGATTCTCATAAGTCAATCGGAACCATTTCGAATGTTGCAGATAACAGATGGTATGGGGGGAGGGGAAGGATGGTATGTTGACATAAACATGCATTTTAGGGGATTGACACAGTTGAGGGCTGAACAGTAACTACACAAATCTACACCAAGAAGCTGTGGTCACTCTTCTATAGTTCAGAATGTTACTACATCATGATGTGTTCAAGTGGATTAAACCCCAGGCACACAAAGTAGCAGGAAATAAGTTTTTGTCAGAGTTCCTTTGCCTGGTGGGTTACTGATTTCAGTCATGCTACTGTGAGACACTCATCCAAGTGTTCATCACATCCAGGCTCGACTATGCAAACTCCCTGCTTGTCAGTGTCCTTCCCTCCACAGGCTGTGGAACGTCCAGGACTCTGCAGCCTGTGTCCTCTCCGGCATGAGGCTCTGCGATTCTATCACCCACCCATCCTCACTCAGAGGATACCTCGCTCCTTCCCACCTCTGTGACCTCCTTCGAGACCCTTGCCTCCTTCAAGACCCTCCTCTTCGACCGTGCCTTCGGTCACCCTCCTTCCTGCCTGCCTTCCACCCCTTCTGATCCCAACCACCAGCTTGGGTGTGGATCCTTTACTGTCCAGTGCCTTGGGACGTCCTCCTGAAGTGAAGGGCAATATACAAATGTAATTTGTTGTTGTTGATAGCACTCAATAGAGACTTATCACCACTCCTCAAAAAAAAGAGAGAAGTTAAGGAGTCTAAGTGCTACCTGCATTCTTAATGTGTTGTTTTGCATGTTCAGCAATACTAGAGGGAAGCAAAGAAAATATCTTTCCATTTAAAAACAAATGATTGTTTTGGGCCCTCTCTCTAGGCGGGTGCTGCGAAGTGGGTGTTATGGTACTACTTTGCTTATACCTTATACCTTATCCTCACTCTTACCATGATTTGCACAAATAAGATTTTTCCCAAATTGCAGCGTGTCCAAAAGGAAATAAAAATTCCCCTGTTCCATCGTGTTTCTGAGGAGAAGCCTGATCATTGTATAAATTCTGTGAAATGAAGTGGCACCAGGACTTATAAAATTCCCACCAAACTTTCCCATTCAAATGGTACAGGGCCTCTTGTCTCTCTCTTCCCCCCTCCAGTCTTGGGACGACTATGCCCACTTCTTCTCTTGGACTCTCTTGAAGTCAACCAATGTTTTTAATATTTCCTGAGCAGGGGGTGGGGGGGGGTGATAGTCTGCTTGCTGATATGCTCGTATACCTTGCTCATAGTTGTGCTGAAACTAAATGCAGTTTTACTCTTCCTCACACAAATCAATAAATACTTATCAAGCCATTATGTTAATTTTTTCCTATTATACTCTCTCTAGGAGAACTATAAAATATTGACATTTTGTGGGGGAATGCCAGAAATACGGTCACTGGACTTTACTGCGAAGCATTATGACGCTCGTCTTAACGTGAAAGGAGCTCTATCAAATGCAATGATTTTTATTATTGTTATTTTAATTTACCTCTAGGTTACTTTTTGTTAAACATATATGGCAGACAAATGCTGCAAATCATCTTTAGTTAATTTTTATTTGGAAATATAAAGTGCTAACTTGTCATATTTAGTTTCAGTAATAGTTGCCTTGTCAAAATGTATATGTATTGCGGCCTAATTTATAAGTTTTCATGCCTGCCAGTCACAGTTTCACCATAAAGTTGGCAGAGGTTACAGACTATTTTATGAAAGAACTCTTTTTCAAGAAAACTGAAGAAAGGGGACTTATTGAGTTTAGGGACATAAGCTATTCAGTTGGTGGCTTGATATCTTCAATACTGGTGCATTGAATTGTAGCTGGATTGGAAACATTGACTTTGAATTTTGGTTATGACTGACGTTTACCCTCAGGCAGTCCCCAGTAAAAACGTTTGCCAGTATCATGGGAAAATGGGGGATGCTATTTATATATTTCAAATGTGTCTTCTGACCAGTCTAAGAAATGTTACTGAGACTGCCCGTGAACTGATTCATCCAATTTTCCTGCTCTGCCTTTTAGAAACCCTAGAATTTTGAGAATAAATTAAAGTAAGGATAGAAAGTACAGCCAAGTTCATAATCCTGTTTTTTGCTGAGTTAGCTGATATGATCCAGCACAGCAGTTTGGGCACAATAGTTGGCTCCAGCTGGGAAAATCCTGATTGCAATACAGCGTTCAAAAGTGAGTTTGAATGGATACTGGGTTAGGACATGATCAGGCTATGTGATATCTCCTACTGTTTAATAACCTTCCAACACTCACTAATCTAGGCTTGCACATAAAGAAAACCACCTTGAATGAGGTGCCAGGAGCAGGTTCCAGACTTTAAAAAAACGGTGTTTCAGCACGAGTCAGTTCTTTTAGCAGAGGAGATGAGAAAAATAATTGTAACTCTCAACACTCCTAATTATTCCTTTTGATTGTCTTGAGGGATATTATGATGGGTGAAATGGCTTTTAATAGTAGCAAGCAAGTGTTTAAGATGTAAAATGTCTCATTAATGGATGGAAAGAGAAAGAAAAAAAAATGTCTTCATAGCATCTTATCACTTTGAACCCATCTCAAAGTACTTCACACACCTACTGTCAAGTATATAAGATAGGTTTTTATAGATATATATTGCAACTGTCTTGATCAGCAAATTGCTGTGAGGTATATAATCTAATTATTGGCCAGTACCCACAAAGAAATTCCCTTCTCTTTTCTAATTGTTTCTTGAGACTTTTTTTCAAACTACTCTTTTAAATGTACTGCTATTTTCTTTTGCTATACCATATTTATTCCCTCCCTCCTCGGTATGATACTATCCTTGGCTGGGATGGTCCAGTACATGGATTTCCAGCAACAAAGAATCACCCTCAAGAAACATGGGAAGCGACTCTTTTGTCCCAAACCTTGACTAACAAAGTAAATGCAGATCATGGGGAGATCGTGAATATGGCAATTCTTGTCCCTCTGTTGTGTTCTTTCTAGCATTACTGTTTCTGGGATATGTAGAAGTGTCTTTTGACATATGATAATAAAAAAAGCCGGACCACTTAATAATGGGCCGTTGGTTAGTGCTTCCGTGATGACATTGACCCTGATATGGAACCAAAGTCCTGTAGCTCAGTGGTTAGTGCACTCACCTTGCAAGCGAGACACCTGGGTTCAATTCCAGGGAGGGCGAAACCTTGGGCAAGTTTCCATACTCCACACAGAGCCTAATAATAATGCCTCCAAAACAATAATAAATTGGTCATTTTCAATCCACGACTGTTTGTGGGACACTGCTGTGTGCAATTGGCTGCTGCGTTTTGCCCACAAATATACAGTCAATTCACTTTACAGTCTATTCTGTGAAGCGCTTTGAGACGTCGAGCAGACGTGAAAAGCGCTATATCAAATGCAAGGATTATTATTATTATTAAAGCAGGCGACTGATCTTGTGAGGTTGATGTGATGCCGGTGCTCGTGGTAGTCTTGTGAGCTGCGTTATATCCAGGAAACCAGCCATTCATTGCCAGAAGTATTCTGAATTTCTGGTATGCTTCGGGTCCATGATGCACCCTCTATCTAAAGCAGAGAGCAGTATAATGGGTCCAACTGTATCTTTTCATGTGATTCAACTGCGCAAACGTTTTAAAAAGTTAATTAGCCAGCATCAGTACAGGTGCACGTGGGAAGCTGAATATATGCAGTCCTGTGTTTTTGTAATCTTGCATTGAAAATATTGAGCTTCTTTAATATTTTTGGTGACAAAATGTGGAAAAGTAACATGATGGTGTCCATTTCTGGATGTGCTTTACAAGGCACACTATTACAGTGTGATTTTAGAATCCTACAGTATTTTGCCAGCAGCAGCAGCAGCAGTTAATCGCATAGAATGAAAACCAGGCTCAAAGTTCAATCAAGCTGCTTTGCTTAAGTTTGATGAAAGTGTTGTGGGAGCAGTCGACCAATAATTGTGGAGTTCTGTAGCTCAGTGGTTAGAGCACTTGCTTTGCAAGCGAGACACCTGGGTTCAATTCCAGGCAGAGGGCGAAACCTTGGGCAAGTTTCCTTACTCCACACAGAGCCTAATAATAATCCCTCCTAAAACAATAATAAATTGGTCACTTCAATCCACGACTGTTTGTGGGACACTGCTGTGCGCAATTGGCTGCCACGTTTCGCCCACGAATATACGGTCAATTCACTTTACAGTCTATTCTGTGGAGCGCTTTGAGACGTCGAGAAGACGTAAAAAGCGCTATATCAAATGCAAGGATTATTATTATAATTTCAAAATCCTGTAAGTGATTACATTTATCAGGACTTCAGCACTACCAATGTAAAATGTCTCCATTGTAGATTTTTGCAAGTGCTACTTTGAAATGACATGTTAGTTGCAAATGATAATAATAATCCTTGCCTCTTTTTACACACAGTCGTGTATTGTGATTGCAACATTCCTGGAGGCTGCAACATGTGGAACAATGGATACTTGTAGGTAGAGATGAAAATAACAAATTAGGAACACACTTTTAGAAACCAAGAAACGCAGACAATTTGAGGGCTAAGGTATATCAAGGTATATATATTTATATAATATATATATTTATATAATATTTATATAACATATATAGATATATTTATACAATATATAGATATATATATAGGTGTACATTGTATATAAACTCTGAGCCATTATATAGAATACATTCGTAAAACAGCAACATTTTTATGAATCCAAACTGCTTAACTAATAGAGCATTAGTGGGTAGAAATTACATGAACTTGTAGAAATATGACCACCCGGATTAGTAGGATTCTTGCAATTTTTAAAATCAAGAACAAACTGAGTTCCCGATATGTACTTTGTAACTAGTTTGCTATGGAAAATAGTTAAATTCAGATTGTGCTGTGATTTTTTTTTAAATTCGAGATGAAAATACCACACTTTGGAAAACGTTAATTTGGCTGATTTAATCTTTTTTCAACTTGAATTTGAACACATAAAAGTGAACAGATTCTGGAGTGTTTTTTTCTCTGGGTTCAATTTGATATTGTAGACATCATTGAACATATAATTGAACAGCTTTATGTTTGGATCAGACGTTTGTTATTTTTTTATTTGGTAAGCTGTTTATCTGACACAGGTTTAAGATTCTTTGAATCAATCTACTGAAAGTTCTGTGTGTGTGGTCTCTGTTTGTCTGGTGTTGAATGCTTACTCTCTCCCCAGAGGGGAACATCCTATTTACCCGATTCCAGAAAGTTTAGGCATGGGTTGGCACGAGCGAGGCTTGGAGACCTCAGAGTGGATTGGAGTATTGCTGGAGTTAAACCAGCTAAAATGTACCATTGCAAACACTGACAGTATTTGTTTAATTTGGAATAAATCAGAAATGATTTGTTACTCTGGTATTTTAAGTCTTTTAACCAGGGTATCTGGAGTTTGTTATATTGGGTTATTCACTATTGTGAAACAATTCGACCTGTAGCAAATGAGTATGTTGTCAGTGATTTTTATTTTACAGTAGTTATAATACAATGAGCTGTGCATTTTAGAATCTGTTTCTGACTTCCTGAAATTAGCTTGCATGTATTGAACTGATTTTATGGATTGGTATTGGTGCATATATATAATATTGATATGAATTTTGAAAACCCCATTGCAGTTTTTTTCTGAGTTCATATAGTTGCACAGTACGTGTATGAGAATCAAAAGTATAGCTTTTCGTCCAGATCACATTGAGTTGAAAATAAGGAACATTTTTAAAAAAAAAGTTATTCTGTCCATTATCCATGTAGGTTCTCACACTTTGCTAGTAACCATTATTCACAACTGGAATTATTACAGTTCCTTTGATATGTTGCCCACACAACTCAATAGACTTTACGTCCATGTAAAGGAGGTTTAATAATTTTCATATTGGGCTCTTAACACACACCTTTTGCTAAAAATGGGAAATGTTTTGATAAATCCCACTAAAGAGTTTGCGAAAATGTTTATTTTCATTGATTGCATTATAATATATCTGTTTATTTTTATGTTTGACTTTTAAATTTATCTTAAGTTAACCATTCATGGAAAACTTATCCGGAAAAGTGGTCAGTAAAAATAGGCTGATCACATTTTTCGATTGGTAGATGCTTCTAGAACAAATTACAAATAAAGTAGTTAAGATTTACAGGACATATTTAAATGCTGATAAGTATAAGGAGCATCTCCTTACCATCTCTTGGAAATAAAAGATCCGATGTGGATTTAACATCTTGTTTGAAGGATAGCATCTCGAACGTTGCAGAGCTTCCTGGGTACCGTATAAGAAAATCTTGTAAATTCAAATCCACAACCTTCTAACCCGGAGCTGAGAGTGATTCCAACTGAACCAAACTGACTGATGTGTGTATGACATTTACTTTGCATATTTTTAATATTTCATGCCGAGATTGATGTAATCCATGACATAACTAGAGAATGTAAAAAAGGATTCACAGTGACATCACATTGACCCATTTAATTCATTTTTAAAGTCAATGTGCTTCCATCTCATTATTAAAATTATTGAATCTGTTGTGGAAGGGAATACCCAGTAAGTTATTTCATGTGAGCTATCAGCTCAGCCTATTTGTGGCATCTAAGTCTTATCCCATGAGATTTTGTACAGCCTCTGATGCTATTTTTTAACTGTCTCTCAGGGTTCTGTCCTCTGCTCTTCACCAACTGTATGATCCCACATCAAAGTGGATGACACAAACTCTATCTCTCTGCCCCTTCCCTCGCCTAGAGGGCCACTCCTGTATGACAAGGCTTGACTATGCTAATGCCCTGCTCACTGAATTCCCAGCTCTTGCCTGCACAGCCCTCAAACTATTCAGAACTCTGTGATTCCTCTCCTGTACCAGCTAATACTATTGCCCAAATCCTCACTTGGTTTCACTGGCTCCCCATCCCCAACAGTCTTGGTAGTCAGGTTCCTGAGCTAGGCAGGTCCGCAGTATTCCAGGGCTCATCAGCAGGATATGGAAGAGTAGACCAGTCACTGGGGGCAGGGAATCCTCTGACTCGGCTCCTGTTAACCCTGCAAGCCAAAGCCCAAACGATAAGTGGTCCTAGCTGGACAAGCAGTGGCAATACTTGTCAGACAGTGCTATCAATGGCAAGCTATGCAGTTTTAGCTGATTAGACTCCAGGAGTTAACCCAGTACACATTCTGAGATCCCCAAGCCTTGGCTCTTGGCAACCAATCCGCATAATACTTTCTGGAATTAGGTAAGCAGGATGCATCCCTCCAGGAAGAGAGCATATTCTATTTCAACAATCTATCTCAGACACCTGGCTAACACAAAAGAAAATGGACAACCCCTTGGTTGGCCACCACTGATTTAGCTAAACTGAAAACACACTGCAGATCGAACATGGACTTGCCTAGACCTGTGTGAATGTTTGGGTGGGGCTTCTTGACGGCCCAGTGGGCCACTTCCAGCCCTCAAGCAACAGGTTGGCCACTACAGCTGTAAAAGATGAGATCTTATTCCACAAAACTATTTTTGTATCTGTTAACCTGCATCATTTGGAATAAATGACATCATTACCTACTATTGCTGGATACGTTTGTGATACAGTGAGAACATAAATTTGGTAAAGGTATTTTAAAATCTTGTGGTCTTTAACTCTATTCTCAGAAATGGGCGCTCCATTTTATTGAAAGTATTCTGTGCGTCTCCAGAGATTGGAAAATGATTTTAAAATGACTGGGCGGCAAAAACTCAGTTATGGGAATAATTATTTCAGTATTGCAATATACTGTACGCCTGATACTCCACAGATATTATGGTACAGTATAATTCAGTATAAAACGTTTCATTTAGAGAGCAGCTGTATGGAATTTTTGATGTGGAAGCTTGAGAGCAGCGGTCAATCAGCTGTTGGGCCTCGGCCTTGAAATGTCTCTAAAGTGAACTTTGGCAAGTGCATCATGAACCGAAGTAAATGCACTGGATGTCCTCTGATGCAGAAAGTATTCTCAATGTCTAAGCAAATTAGAGAATGGAAAACTTGCTTCAGGTTCTGGAGATTTAATTCATGCAGCAAAACTAATACTATGAATATTCTGATCTGATTCAGGGCTTCTAAGTTCAAAGGGCTTCTAAGGAACTGAAGTGCAGGAATAAGCAAATAGAACAGAATACACACCAGTGACACATATTGCATTTCTAAAGACCACAGTACAGTCATGCCTCAGATAGCATTTTATAGACATGATTGTTTGATCAACTTAGATCTGGGTCTATAATTGTCTTACTACTGTACCCGTGCTGCATGTGTAACAGTTGTGTTGTGCACATGCATTGAAGATAGAAATGTCTCTTCTGGGAAGTCAAATACATTCAGATTGAAAACACATCTGTCAATGGGTGGATATCAAGTTTTTTTTGTCTGTCCAATAGAGGTGTGCAATACTTGCCACTTAATTTATATTGAAAAGACCTAGTCTGGAACTTTGAATATATGTAGCTAAAAGACAACAATTTCACTCCAACTTGCTGAGAAGGTTTCAGAGGTGTTGTGATATTCAGTGTCAAAAAAAGTACGAGAAGAAATGTAATCATGGAATTTCTGTATGCGTTTTAGATTAGAATGTTAATTTTGATACAGCTATGCCTACTGGAGAAACTATTCTGAGGTAAATTTGGAGCAGGCAACACACTTTCCAATGTTAGCCAGACAATTGTGGCATCAGGAGACCAAAGGTTATTTTGTTGTACTCTGAAACCTTCTCAGCAAGTTGGAGTGAAATTGTTGTCTTTTAGCTACATATATTCAAAGTTCCAGATTAGGTCTTTTCAATATAAATTAAGTGCCAAATATTGTAACATTAATAAAAGACCAATTTCGCTGTGTTAAAATCTTGCTGCTTTTCAAGCCATTTTGGTTTTCAGCTGGTTAATGATTTAAATAATCAGAACCTAGGTTGGTTAGGAAATGGTGGTTAATGATATTCCTAGTGTGTTTTGCCAACAGCTGCATTCATATGTTCTTGGTACATGTTGTGTTGGCAATCAGTGTTTCATTAAATTAATTAATGAAACAAGGATTATTCACTCTTGTTATGTTGCATGTGGTTTGCATACAGTTAGTTCTGCCAGTTAAGTTCTGAAGTTAATTGGACAGTGTATGTATATGATGTAAATTGAGATTACAGTCTTGTAACTCGTCCTTGTATGTTCATTCTTCTATAGGCAGTTTCAGAAGTTTAATTGCTGGTTGAATTTTCTTTAGTGCATACTAAGGTATTTTAATTTGTAAGAAAACCTTTCACCATCCAATTTTTTTTATTGTGGTTTGAAGTTAACAGAAGAAGCCTATTGTAATTACTTTCAGCTCAGCTGAATGTTCAATAACCCTTGTTACAGAGGTTTGTATTCAGTTACCCTTGAAAATACTATAATTCGGAGCTTATGTGTATTGGCAAGATTATTCAAACCATTTTTTAAATCAATAAGACAATAAGCGTGGCAACCTCGAGGAAAGCCTTGAACAGATTTTCCTGTAACTACAACACCAACAACAACTTGCACGCAGGGTAGCTTCTCAGGGTGCCTAACAGTGGCGGAGCCTGACTCCAAGCCATGGGGTTGGGGAGGTGGCTGTAAGCGCTGTCGAAGAGGAAGGTTTTCAGGTCTAAATCTAGACAAAGCCTCAGTCTTTTCTGTACAACTATTGCAATTATAGAAGAAAGTGATTATGGTTGCTTTTCGGGAGTCAGTAATGTGATTGGAGAAAGAGATAGATTAAAGAATAGAAACCAAGGTAGTATCCAACGTAGAAATAGGGCAAGTGGAAATAGATTCATCAAAATTATCAGGTAATCATAGCAAATGATTTCTAGATCTTGTTGTAGTGTTGGTGCCGTAACCATGAATTGTTTGGTGTTGTGTTGCAAGTCTTCTCAATTGTGGAGTGCAATGCAAGCTTTGTCAACAGTGATTGTGAAATTGTCAGCATAAAAACAGTTCCCCAAACTGAATAACATTTCCCACATAATCAGTATATATTCTGTTTTTGTGTTAAAGCATAAATCTTAGTGAGATTATTAAAATCTACTCACGTTTAGGACTTGCAGTTGTCTGAATTGGGAGATGTAAGTTTGGGGTACTTGTTTTATTTTCTATAGTTTTCCGCACGTAAATAATATGGTATATTTTAAAATTTATCCAGTTCATCCCTGCTAAGTAGTCTGGGTAGCAGCGCTTGGCTCCTGATTCTACATTAGCCTGGGACTGAGAAAGAGGCATTGTCACAATGAGGTTCATGCAATTGAATCCATGTCTTTGTAAGGCAGTAGTATCTCTAGATGCAACCATGTCTACATTTTCAGATATATTGTAAACAAAAATCAGTTGTGCCATACTGTTTATGGTGAAAGTGTCCCCTTTGTCTAAAAGGCAGTTTTACTAGAATCAGTCTGTTAATTAATAGATATAGCTTTGTGTAACCATAGAATTTTGTTTTGAATGTGACTCCGCTAATGCACTGGTGTGTAATCATGCTGCTATGTCACAATTTCCCTCTATTGAGAGGAATGGGAAGCAGAGACTCCAAAATTACAACACAGCATTGGCATTGAGCCATCATTCACAGAACTTTGTTCTGTGTTGATTTTTTTAAAAAAAAGGTGAGAGCTCCTCTCAAAAGTGTAATAGACCACTATGTTATATGCAGTTGTCAAAGCTATGTTTACCTAAGTCTAGCCAAGACAATGCTGTAATATTTCTGTTTACTCTTGCAGGCAATAGATGAACCTCCTTATCTGACCGTTGGTACCGATGTCAGTGCCAAGTATCGAGGGGCATTCTGTGAAGCCAAGATCAAGACTGCAAAACGGCTGGTTAAAGTTAAGGTAGATATATTAGATATGTCAATTAATATTCCACCAGTTTTCTGACTAAATTGTTTTCTCTATCCATAGTATTGGTGACATGTATTTTATGTACTTTTCACTATTTTGCACCTTTCCTGATGCTGGAAGGTGCTTAAATAAGATCTGCATCTCCCAAAGTATATGGATCTATACAGAGCATTTATCCTGGTGAGCATTGAGAGATGATTTGGCTATACAAATTATACAAACTATACAAATGACTGATATTACTGCCAGTATAATAATAACAACCACAACTTGCATTTATATAGCGCCTTTCTCCCCGAGCCAGGGGGAGAGGGAGGTGGGAGGTGACTGAAAGCACCTCAAAAAGGAAGGTCTTCAAGTGGGATTTGAAGGTGGGGAAGGTGAAGGGATTGAGGTAGAGAGTTCCAGAGTTTCGGGGTGTAGTGGCTGAAGGCACGGTCACCGATGGTGGATGGCCAGCCAAGCGGAGCTAGCGAGTAGTGGAGTACGGGGTAAGCAGATCGGATAGGTAGGGAGGGTGCGAGGGCATGAAGGGACTTGAAAACTTGTGAGAGGATCTTGAAATTGATCCGTTTGGTAATTGGGAGCAAGTGGAACCTGGTGTGATGAAATATGGAGTTTTGCGCGGGTGAGTATCCAGGTGGTGGAGTTTTTAATTAATTGATTTAATAGTGAGTGTGGGACACATCGTTTATGCAAGGATTTGAGATCCAATTATAAAGCCATGTGAGATGCCTGTAATTTTTACTTTTGTGTGTGTTCACACATGCGCTTGCTTTGGGGTGTGTGTGAGATCATTAATTCTTCAGTGTAGCCATCATCATTCATCAGCTTTTAGGACTATGGGCAGGTAATTCATGTGTACAGCACCTGTTACCTGCAAAACGTGAATCTGCTCCGTGAATGCCACATTATAAGCCAGGAAGGAAAGAGAAGATTTTGATACAAACTTTTTGATCATGCTGTTGCCTTATAAAAATCCCAAAAGGCCACTTTAGAGCTGAAATTATGTAGTCTGAGTGAGCCAGTTCTTACTGCAGAATAGTTACATGATTCATAGGAGAAACTATGAAGGATAATGAATATAATACAATGACATTTAACTGAAAAAGCAAGGTTCACATGATTTATCCATGTTACCTCATTCTGCATGTCTTATATACTAAACAATGCAGGATGTAGTGTTCCATCGTATGTTCATATAGAGTTATTTGCAGTTGTTTTATTTCTGACAGTTGCGCTCTAATATGACTGTACAGCAGTAGAATTATACAACGAATTAAATTTGTTGTGTAATAATGCCTTTCACGTTGGAAGGATGTCCCAATGTGCTGGGCAGTCAGAGATTTGGACCCGAGTAGGGGATTGGGATCAGGAGAGGTGGAGGGCAGCGAGGCTAGGGATAGGCGGGTGACCAACGACCCGCTCGAAGAGGAGACGGGAATGAGGGGTTTAGTTTCAAAGTGTGGGGGCAGAGAGACTGAAAGCCCAACCGCCGATGATGGAGCAGGATGGAGCCTGCTGAGCGGAGGGAGCGGACAGGTCAATATAATGTTAGCAGGTCACAGAGGTAAGAAGAAGCAAGACCGTGAAGGACTTGACACATGGATGAATCTTAACATTAAACTGGATTTCAAAAGAGAAGTATCTGACTAAACTTTTTTAATCCAGGATTTTTGTTTTTAATAGTTTGTGTTAGAGTTATGCTGCTTTATAAAGCACTGATGTGCATTTAACTTTCTTTTGGATTAGCAGTGGAACAATTTAGTCCATAAATAGTGGTTTTGCACAATTTTGCTCCGATCTTTTTAATGAAAAACAGCTGAAAACAACGGCAATTAATTGAAATGAAAAAATTGTATCCCATAAATGGTGCTAGACAGCACGATTCATACATAAATGTGTTTAGATAAATTTATGAAAGGTTCTTTTTGTCTCGTATTGCTCTCTTTGCTACAACAACAACAACAAATTACATTGTATAGTGCCTTTCATGTCGGGAGGACGTCCCAAGGTACTTTACAAGTACCTATGTGAGTAGAATTCCATGGCCAAAGTTTTCATTATTATCCACATCTGCTCAGATTGGCATGTAAGAATTTTTTTAACATTGGGGTGTAATTTGCGGAAGATTTAAAAAAAAAAGATTAGTAACTTACGAATAATGGATGAGTTGTGGTCAACCCTGTGAAACTCCACTTTGATGCCAATCTCAGTTTCAACATCTGTGAAGTCACCTTGGACCATAGTTCCAGAGTGTCCGCTTAATGCATCTCAGATCAGCTATTTACAAATCCTTTTGGAAATCTTGTAATTTAGTCCCTGTTGCTGAAGATTACGTTAATCATTCTCATTAAGGTGGCAGGTCGCCCACAAATATACAGTCAATTCACTTTACAGTGTGTTCTGTGAAGCACTTTGGAACGTCCTCCTGACGTGAAAAGCGCTATATCAAATGCAAGGATTATTATTATTATTATTAGGTCTGGGTCAGATCCCTTTTGGTAGATACAAGCTTTACAACTTGGGAGCAATGGGCTGTGACAGCCAGTTGGAGCTCCTAACAATTGCATTCCATATCATAATTGGGGATTCCTTCAGCAGAGCCTCTGGGTTTGATACTTTTAGCTGCCATTAGGAAATCCGTCATAGCTAAGATATGAAAATTAGAAATAAAATTGTGAAGTTGTATGGCATAGCAACAGACACAATGAACTGATCTCAGCCAAAGCAGTAGAGGGATTGCTACAGTTGACCTCCGGGATTCTGCCCTATGTGAAGGGTGCTGTATAAATGTAAGTTGTTGTTGATCTCAATATCTCATAAAGTTGGTTGCTCCAGTAACTTGATCAGAATAAACTTTAAATGATCAGTCTCTGTCTGAAAACGATAGCTTGAAGTCTAGAGATGCAAGTTTCACAGAGTGCAGTAATATAGGTAAGTTTATTCCTTAAATAGAGAATGTGTATGCAACAATATAAAAGTTAAAAAAGTTAAAATAGTGAATAGAGGAGGTGAAAAGATTGGGGACGATAGAGGGAAGACAATTGGGGACGCTTAGAATTTCGACTGGTTTTAAAAGAGTATGATTTATTCTTATCGTAGAAACTGCCCGAACTTTTTTGTTTTCAACAATCCTGATGTGTTAGTTATTTTTCACATTTTTCAGTAACATGCAATCTGTATTTAAGAGAGTTTGTTGCATAATAAAAGCATGGAACAAGTAAAAGCCTCTTGGCTTTCGAGCCTTTTTCTTCCACGGTCTTGTCACAAATTTCACGCACTGCTTTCCCCTGGGGAAAGCAGATTCTGTAGCTGCTCCCAGAACCCCAAAGATAATCAAATACAATCTTGATTGTTTATCCAACCACCGTCTCTACTATACAATCTGGTCTTATTCCCTCCCAGACATTTCTCCATAGATACTTAGCTATTCTTTTCTGAAGAAGTTAATCAACGGAGCGTAAACTGCTTTTGGTGAGAGTTGCACATGTGTAATACTCCATGGGAAAAATCTCCCAATTTCTAGTTCTGCTTGACACTTTTTAATTTAATTTTAACCCTTGTAAACAACAGCTTCAACAGCTTCATGTTGCCTGGAGTGTTTCTGTGGATGATCTCACATGTAGCTTTTTCCATCTGTCTGTTGTGATCAGATCGTAATGGACATCCTTTCGATGTATACAGTGTTAATATACTAGAACAAGAAACAATTGTATGCTATCTTGCACTTATTTACATCAGAATCCATTTGGTGTTTCTTGGCCAGTCTGCTTAATTGAATGCTTTTTGTATTCAGATATTGTTCATGTTTCAGCCTGGCTCAGTAGGTAGAATTCTTGTCAGAAGGTTGTGGGTTCAAACTTCAAAGTAGTGCTAAGGGACATTGCATTGTTGGAGGTTCTGTGTTTCAAATGAGGTCCTATCTGCCTGGTATTAATGGTAAAGATTCCACAGCATTGTTTGAAAAGAGATGGACTTTCTTCATGTGTTCTAGCCAATAAGCCCCTGGATCACAACAACAACTTAGATTTATATAGCACCCTTCAAGCAGGGTAGTGGCCCAGAGCGCTTTACAATGGTGGAGCACAATGCCAAGTTGGGGTGGGGCGGTAACCTTAGACACAGTCAAAGAGGAAGGTCATCAGGCATGACCTGAAGATGGAAAAGAAAGAGACAAGGTGGAGGGATAGAGGAAGAGTGTTCCAGAGTTTCAGGGCGCGGTGGTTGAAAGTGCAGCCGCCGATGGTGGAACAGAGGGCACGAGGGACATGCAGAAGGTCAGAGGTTGTGGGATAAGCAGATTGGAGTGGTAGGGAGGTGCCAGAGCATGAAGGGATTACAAGATTGGTCTGGTTGGAAAAATGGGTTTGGCTCATTCTCCCTCATCCCTCCAAAACACCAACCCTACCGTACCCCCATCTCTGCATCAACCTGTTTTTTATGAGTCCAGTGTGCTGGCCTCTACCATCTTTCCTAGAAACTTGTTCCAGTTGATGATTACCCACCGTGTAAAGAAAAACTTCCTCATGACTGCCCTGAAATTGCCCTTAACAAACTCTAAACCGATAAATCTTGTAGTACTGCCTTTCAGCATCCTAAACCATTAATCTGGGTTTACTTTTTAATCCCATTTAAAATGTTATACACCTCCATGAGGTGCCCTCCGAGTCGCCTTCTCTCAAGACTGAAGAGCCTTAGCTTGTCTAATCGTTGCTCAAGCCTCTAATGCTGTGGGTCATCCTTGCGTTTCTCCTGTGTACTGTCTCTCAGGCTTGGGCAGCCCCCTTATGACCAGAGCTGTCTGCAACATACAAGGTGCAGTCTGACCAGAGCACTGTACAGTCTGAACATGATAGCTGGGAATCTAAACTCTGCTGACTTAGCAATCTAGCTCAGTATTCTGTTTGTCTTGTTTATTGCTTTCTCACACTGTTATGGTGAGCGACTAGGGTCGCGACTTCAACTTTTCCCCCTTGGCAAGATCAATCCCATCCATGGAGCACTTGTATTTCCTGTTCCTGGGTCCTATATGTTGTAACTTGTATTGGTATTAAACCTCATTTGCTAATTACATTGTTGGTTTTCGCCTCCTCATTCAACCATTTTGGCCTTTTTATTTCATTTTGTTTTCAAAAGTATGTGCAGTATTTCTTTTCAATTTCCCTTAAATGGCTTTAAGAGATTTATTTTTCATAAAAATAGTCCTTTACGACCAGGTGCTCCTCCAAATCTTAACAAGCCATTTCCGTGCCTTGAAATTCAGATAGAAAGCAATGCTTCTCATCTAGGAAAGCTTTAGTTGTTTGCTTCTGAAGCAGTTAAATACAGCTGTTTCACCAAGGAGCATCTTTCCTTGAACACTGTGGAACTGCAATTATTGAATGATTATATAAAACATGCTTCAATTATATGGTCAATGGATGAATTAGAAAGGTAATGCACAGTAATTACTGTTAGTCAAAAGTTAACTATTATTTTCTGAATTAATAAAATACCTGTTGAATTTGTATGCTTGCGCACTAGTATGATGGGGATATATTTATGCTTTTTTCCAGGTAACATTCAAACATGATTCATCAACTGTTGAAGTGCAAGATGAACATATCAAGGGTCCGCTGAAGGTACAGTTTTATTTTTCTTAACAGCCACATCAGGTAGCACAAGTTATTTAAGGTTTCGAATGAAGTGAAATATTGTATTTGTTCTGAGATTTACTGCACATCATGACTGAGATTAAAGTTCCCGAAGCTTGGCGTATTCTATATTTAAAATTATGGCTAAATGTTGTTTTTGGAATTTACAGCATATATCTTATCCAACAATGATGCTAAACGTTTCCATGATGGGGATTGACTGAATAGCTCATGAGATAAAGTCGCAAGTGAGTGAATAATTCCACCACGTGGGCTTATTCTACCTCACTTCTGGCTTTGACATATTGAGCTATATTTTAACATCAGAATAATGCTGTAGAGTGACATTCTTGTCAAACTCAGTATTTTTTTACTCCCTCCCAACCTCAAACTGTTGCAGCAGGAATTTTTGCAGGGTTGGGATAAAAACATTTTTAATAATGAGGATAAGGAAACACATCTGCAATTTACAGAAGTTCAGCAGTTCATTAATCCCTGCTACAACTAATTCCGCATCTACATCAGAGATGTTGGTGTAGTGATTCTGTCCCTTTTCAGCCATCTCTTCCTTGGAGCTCAGTCTAACTTCTGATGAACCAAAGTGATAGACATAGAATTAAAATGAGGTAATATTTAGAGCGCAATTTTGTTTTGTACTAAAACATACATAACACAATCTGTAGTACTTTGGCTTGTGTATTGCTTTGCAGTTGGTACCAGAGAGCCTCAGTCTACAAATTTAGAGCATTTTAATAATGCAAAACCACTATATTTTAAGTTAATTTTAAGAAGTAAGATTGGCAGTATTGCTGAAGTCTCCAGAACATGTGTGCTATGAATATTTCTGAACTTCTATGTATTCCAGTTTCATATAGATATATGTTAGGAAATGAATAGGCTATAAATCCGATTCCACAAGTTAACTAACCTGAAACCCGCAATTGAGTTTTAGGCAAGAGGTAAACCCTATCACTAATCTCTAATCCTACCAGTTGGTAACACGATTCTGTAGTTAATAATAATATAATAAATCATAGTGTTGTGTACAGTAAAGTATGTTCTGCTGTGGATTGGATGTATTGATGTTATTGACCCATTCTGTGAGGTGCAATTATAAGCATTTTGATTATTTTACATCTGATTTGTAATCTTATAGAGAACAGTCATTGTAATTGATATTAAAAATGAATGAATTGTATTAAAAACATTGACATGACAACATGTACGGTATAAAACAAGGCTTGATTTAGATTGATGTGAGCTTTCAAAATTAAAAGGTTAAAATGTGATTCAGTTACTGTTAATTTTGACTTTAACACTACTAGTAGTTGGCTTGATTACAGTATTGATCATTGATTCATTCGATCTCTTGTGTCGAAATTATTTTTAGCTCCTATGCTTTCTGCTGTAAAATACATTAGTATATATAATGTGCTAATTTGAGTTTCAATTTTTTTTTTAAATTGCACTATTCATATGTGATCTGGAACAGTGCTGTAAATTGCAGCATGCTATGTTGTCTCTGAGGGGTACCTTTATTATCAGGTTGCCAGCCTGTGCTCCTGCTGCTTTCAATCTTTTGTGAACTATTTGACCATTGATTCTTTTCGTGAATAGAATGCGTATATTGTTAAAATTTGAGAACATTGAAAGACTTTTACCTCCACTGATGTCTGTACTACCTACTGTGTGCATAAACCCAAAGCAATATCTTGTTCTATCTTTTGATTCCAATTTTTAAATATTCTCTGTGACTGCTACATTGACATAAAGAATGTTTTTTTAAAAAAAGGTTGTTTGTAATAGGAATATTGGTAGCCATTGAACAATTATAGAATATGAGAAGGCCTCCAAACTGGAACAGAAAGATGGGATGTTTGAGGATGTGACTGGGATTTTTATAATCCTTCTTCCTTTCCTGCTTCTCTATTTAATTTTTGACCACTTACCTGAAGCCTTCCAATATTTTGCACAAAATGCTGTTCTTCATGTCTAATGCTTGACTGAGAATGTTGGCAGCCAATTTAACCATTGATAATAATAATCCTTGCATTTGATATAGCGCTTTTCACATCTCATAGACGTCTCAAAGCACTTCACAGAATATATTGTAAAGTGAATTGACTGTATATTTTGTGGGCAAACCGCGACAGCCAATTGCATACAGCAGTGTGTATGGGAGGGGGCAGGGGAGGGGCAGAGAGGGGAAACAAGTCTATCTTTCGCCTCACTTACAATTTCCAACTGGGTTCTTTGTATAATGAGTCCTGTAGCTCAGTGGTTAGAGCACTCGCTTTGCAAGCGAGAGACCTGAGTTCAATTCCAGGCAGAGGGCGAAACCTTGGGCAAGTTTCCTTACTCCACACAGAGCCTAATAATAATTCCTCCAAAATAAACAACAATAATAAAATTGGTCATTTTCAATCTACGACTGTTTGTGGGACATTGCTGTGCACAATTGGCTGCCGCGTTCGCCCACAAATATACAGTCAATTCACTTTACAGTATATTCTGTGAACACCAAAATATGTTTTCAAGACTGTTATGAAACCATGTTTAACAGGAAAGATAAATTGGTTACTTCCTTCACTCTTGACACTGTAAGATATGCATGATTCTGGTATTCGTTCTCTGCCAAAATTATTGATACATGGCGACAGTGATTGTTTTCCTGCTTAACAGAAGTAAACTGCTCTGTCAAGAGTACAAAAAAGTAGAGTGAGATATGCTTCTAGCAAAATGCACTCTATGCATGCGCTAAGTACATAGTATGGTCCCTAATGGTGGCACAACTAAAGTAATAGTTCGCTCCCTGTTTCCACATCACCATCCCTGAGCATGATCACAATAGCTTCTACATTGTGATCTGTTTTATTTTGAATTCTGTTTAATGTTTAAAGTTTTTTTTTATTCTGAACTCTTCCCAAAAAAGTATGAATGAAAGTGGTCTTATATAATGAACCGCATTGTCTTGAAGATATACTATATGAATGCCTCCCCTTTGTCGTCGCTCTCCCCCCCCCCCCCCCCCCCATCTGTGTGATGGCTTATTCAAGCCAAACCCCCTGTATGTTCAAATACAAAGGTTACCGAAAGCCAGAGAATCTTCCATTCAGAAATGTGGGTTCTGTCTAGTAGAGAGAACCAACAAATCTAACAGCAATATTTATGTTCTGATTCTGCAATGTGTATTTCATTTGACTTATTATATTTCCACCTTATAGGTTAAAATTCAACACCAGAGAAGAGAATTTGGTAGCAGGCATAACCTTTAACTGGAAACGTGCAATGTTATCGGATTTTCTTAAAAAGCTATATTAGAAAAAAATGACTGGTGTCATAGAAATGGGATCACATCTTCCTCTAGAGAAACCGTATAATATAGAAATTATACTGTGGGTTCCTTCACCCCTAAAATGTGATGCGATTTTTACATTTCCATTTTCTTCAATAAATCCAATAATGCAAAGTTTATGTGGCTGAAGTATTGGAGTATTTTGTTCAGATACAATTATAATTTTTGCTTCACATTGTTCATTTTTCTACCAACCTTTCTTGATTTGCACGTTTGATATTGTGGCCATTCTTCCCCAACCCTCCACCCCATTTCTTAGTTGATAAATATTCCTTGTTTGTGATGTGTGGCATTGTGTCATACAAACCAAGGAAGTCCCGTGTTTAATCTGTGTTCTGACCTATAGTAGTTCAGTCTGGGTAATCAAAATTGGCTTCAGCAACCAGTCAACCAGGGTTCCTGCTCTTGATTGTTATCCAGAGATCTCTGATGGAAAATAAACATGTGCGAGTGCCAATTGTTGTGTTTTGCTGTATTCGTCTTCACTGTCGACAGATTCTTGGCTTTCATTATCCTGGCCGATCCATGGAGCATAGCCACTTGGATCAAGTACAAGATAGTTCCTTCAAACAGTACTTTAAGCCACCCTGAGTCATTGCTTGAGGATAAAACAATTAAAGAGAAAAATACGTCAACATTTTCAATACAAATATTATTGATCCTTAAGTCTGGAATAACAGGTTACTAAATAGTTGTTTAATCAGCACTAACCTCAAATGTAAATATGAATAAACTGGTATGAGGACCACAATTCCAGCCCTGACTTCTGTTTACACTGCTTGACTTGTGCAATAACACCACTGAATTCAAGGCATATAAATGAGATATTTTAACAAAATCTAAAATAAAAGGAGAGAAGCAAGGCAGCAAACACAGCTGCAGGTTGGTGAGCTTAAGAGGGATGCTTCCTGCTGTGAGGTAGAAAAATGTGAGAATGTGCCCCAGGTCTCATTCATGCACCTCTCGGCATTCATACAAAATGAGTGGCTCACTGATGTGTATTCTGTGTTAGAGAATGGGTTTGCTGACAGGGGACCGGCAAGAAAAGAGAAAAACGTGCTCTCGCCCTCCCCCAGAAAAAAAGCGAGAGAATTTCTTAGAAGCGCAAAACTAAAAAAGAATCCTCTGGTGTCACAACTGGTAGGTGAAACCTTTTTAAATGTTTTACTGAATGGGTGTAACTTCTGATTCTAGGTAGGAGCTATTGTTGAAGTGAAAAACCTAGAAGGAACATACCAAGAAGCTGTCATTAATAAGCTGACTGATGCAAGCTGGTACACCGTAGGTAAGGAGAGCCCTGTTTTAGGCAATAAATCATTTTAATTTTGTTAATGTCATACAAAATATTATTTCAGTATTAAATACCTTTGTGGCAATCTTGTACTACAAAGAAACTCTTTACTATTTAATTTCACAGCAAATGATGTATGAAATGTTGGATAGCTGAATTGTGCGAAACATTAATATGAGTATGAGCCCAATTTGTGATGAACTCATATCAGGCAAAATAGGTTTCTCCTTTCCAATATTCTCTTTCTCCTGTAGCCTCCAGAGTTACAGTTTTTGACTCTTTGTGTGACTTTCTGTGCATTTTGCATTTGGTAGACTTTGTGTAGAGTAAGTAGATTGTATGTGGAGCATGGTGGTGTACAATTTCATGACTGCTTGATCCAGTGCAAGTTATAATAAATCCTTGAAATGATGAAGGAACCTGGTTCTACAAAAAAAACTCAAATCACAATATATTACAAAAAATGATCCTATAACTACAATATTGCCTAGGTATTGCTTTGTTTCACAGTGAAGGTCACTTCTGTAACCTGGAGGACAATATTTAGCAAATTAATCTTATCAAATTTCAGTATTCATTAGTCTAGTGCTTTGAACCAGCCTTAGAGCTTTCTTTATAATAAGGTTGATACCCATTCAGATAACCAAGTAATTATGCTTCTGAATGCTATTAAGAAACTTATTTCTACAAAACCTTTTTTCAAGAAATTTTTATTAAGTGTTAGTTAATGTAACTTGCCAGTTAGGCTGTAACTGAGGTGTTGCATTCACTGTAGAACTTTACTGTACTGTCTCTTGTATTGAAGCTTGACATGACGTTAGTCAGCAAGTGTTAGTTTGGTGTTTACTATAGTATTGTGGCTCTTGTATTCTGTTTGAATCATGGTAAGCTTTAGACTGAGCTGGAATTTAAGTCTCTTTGGAACAGCCAAAAATTCATGACTCAGAAATGTGTTGTTTTTGCTTTGCTTCAATTGTTGATTATTTTTTCCTGCCTCATTTTATAGGAGGAATTTTAGTGAAAGTATGCTGAAAATTTGCCACTACAATATAAATGAGGCTTTAGAGAGCAATATCTTAATTCAGCATCAAAGCGAGAACTTGTTTCATTGAGATAATACTCAGAAGGCAGTGTTTTATTGCTCTGATTGTACTTTCTGAAGACTGCAGTTAGCCAGCAGGCATTAGTGAAAATGGCCCATAATGTTACTGCATTTTCTCACTATCCAAAATCCTAGTTTAAGCATATGAATATAATGGACTTGCAATATTTTTTCCAATTATCATTCATCAAAGATGTCTTTCTTAAAGACAAAAATGAGTTCTCCCGGATCGAACGTTGTAAACCACACAATTGCACTTTCAAGTAAACCAAATCTAGGCATTGCATCAGAATTGCTCTGCGACCAAATAATAATGTGGTATGGAATATGTCCGCATTTCCTGCACATACTCAAAGAGACCTGATTAAATATTATAAGTATTGGAGGATTTTAAATGTAGTGTTCTTTCAGAATTATATAAATATTTCAAATCTACACCAATACTTTTATGCGTTTCAGAGAAGAATTTCTCTGCTAGTGATCATATTGCTGACTAGTGTTTTTTTAACATTAATAATATCAACTGAATCATACAATCTGTCATTGGAAGAAAGAGATTTTATTCATGTGCAACTCCCTTTAGCTTTTTGTAATCCTCTTTAGTATTTTCTCATCTATAGCTTGGGGAAGTAACATTTCTGTCTCTGTTTGGGTTAGGCTGATTGTTAATATTCCATCCTGTGTATTATTTTCTATTACATCTTCTAAATTAGAATAAAAGCAATATCCTTCAAGTAACCAATGGCTATATATGTGTTCATACTGGTTTTATCACCAAAAATCTTCCAAGTACAGTGGAATCCAGTTATAATATGTTATATTATAGTGAGTTATTATCCTTTTATAGTGTTTGATGATGGTGATGAGAAAACCCTGAGACGTACTTCACTTTGTCTGAAAGGAGAGCGACATTTTGCAGAAAGTGAGGTGAGTTGTGATAACCAGCATTGCCAACTTTCTTTAAATTATGCATTTTGTATGGGACTGACTGTTTTGCTTAATATTTTACAATAGACGCTTGACCAGCTGCCCCTCACTAATCCGGAACACTTTGGTACACCAGTCATTGGAAAGAAATCTAACAGGGGAAGAAGGTCCAACCAAGTGTAAGTAAAACATTTTTAGTGCACTTTGGTTCAAAATACAAAAGACAAATAATAAAATATTTAAGCTGCTCATGTACAGATCTAAAATTTTAGTTTTCCACATCTTTGTCTAAACGCTTTACTCCTATCTGAACTTGAAAAATATTCCTCGTTGCAACCCAGTTATTATCCATAATTCTGTTATTTTCTCAACACATCAAAGGATATTCTTTCTTTATTCTCCAAACTAATCTGTGAAAAATGGTAAAAATTGATCATCCGCAAAAATTTGTGGAGTCCTGTAGCTCAGTGGTTAGAATACTCGCCTCGTAAGTGAAAGGACCTGTGTTCGATTCCCGGCTGGGCAAAATGTTGGACATGTTTCTTTATTCCACACGCCTCTGTTTACCAAACAATAACTAGGAACCCGGGTGTTAGTTTATTGACGGATCGCTTTTCAGGGGATAATAATCCCTCCAAAAAATTATTTAAAATAATAATAATAATTTGGTCACTTAATCTATGACTGTTTATGGGACACTGCTGTGCGCAATTGGCTGCCGGGTTTCACCCATAAAGCGTATTCAGCTTGCTGTATATTCTGTGAAGCACTTTGAAACGTCTAGAATACGTGTTAAGGCGCTTTATCAAATGCAAGGATTATTATTCTTATTTAAAACTATGCAAGTAGTATTCTTTCACTGTTGCGATGTATGTTACATCAGCACATCTTTACATTACAGATACTTTGTAAATGTTTCACCATCACATTAACCCAAAATAGTTCGAGCATCTTCAATGGATAGACGATTTACAATTTAACCTAGCTACAGTGGTTATGCTGGGAGAAAATGAATACAAACCAATGCATCTCAGCAAATATAGCAATATAACATAACTATTCTAATATTTTCTTTTAAATTAAGTTTTTGATGCAATTTGCACTGATCGAGGAGATGGATATCTGTGCTGAGAATAAAACACCTTTTCCCTGTTGTTATCCTGTATCAGCAAGGGGTATTCCAAACCTGGGTACAGGATAGTTAGATGGAGGGTGAATTTCCCTTTTCTTTGCCTCCACAATGTACCTTAATTTCAATCTCAAGAATTTCTATCAGTGACAGTTCTATCCTCACACCAGCAGTTTATGAGTGAGATTACCAATTTGGTGTGAATTTGTGAGCATAAACTCACTGGGAACTGGGTAATACTAGCCTGATTTCCTTTCAATTGGATAGAGGAAACCTCATTGCATTAGTCTGGACTAAAGTCAAACTTTGATTCTAGAAGTAAAAAGGACATTATGTCAACCAATTGTGGCCCCTGTTCCACTTTCGCAATCTCTTGAGGTATATAAAACAAAAAGGTACCAGAGAATGCTGTCTGCTTGTCAAACTGTTAGAAAATATATGGGGTTTATTTTGAAATCAAAATCATCTTAAACAGCAAAGTAACAGGTTAGAACGCCAGCACATTATATTGTTATTAATCAAGGTTGTTGAAAGTTTTCAGTAGCAGCTGTAGTGCTTGTATCTAGATGCCAACTCTGCATAAAATGACCAACCTTATCTTTCGTTCCTTCATTATCCTCGGGTGTCATTCCATACACATGGGCTTTCGCGAACTGACCAGACCAACAATAGATTTGCCAATTCCTGACCCTCGTAGTCTTCCCCTATCCTCAATTAAACTTGAATATGCGATGCAGTAGCATAAATAAAAACGTAATTATCATTAACAGTATTTAAATTGTGCGTCACGGAAAACTATTTATACGGTTTTGATGCACACTTTCCTTCAATTGATGCTTCAAAAAATGAAAGTAGCCATTCCATGCAATTCAATTTACTGTGCCCAAAGCAATACAAATCTTTTGGGGGTCTTTATAAATCATGCCCTGTTGTACAAAGCGTTCCCTACAAAAAGATCGTTGAGCCTTCTCATAACCTTCAAGACTATAAGAAAAAGATGGAGCAAATTTCAGTCACAACTTGCAGATTATCCTTCCACTAACATAACTCAATTTGTTTTTATTCCCTGTTTCAAATGCCCCTATACTGCCTATCCTTGTGTTTACGCAAGAGAATTCATCCAAAAGCCTCGTCACTGTGGGACTCATCACCAGTCGTTATCTTACACATCTCAAACAGTTCACTGAAATATCGCATCTGAAAATTTGAGTGGATTTGTAATGTTTTCCAGATTTAAAAGGTAATGATTTTGTTGCCATTTTTATATTCATTGCTTTTATGTTTATTGTTTAATTGCAGCCCCGATGAAGAAGAATCTTCTTCATCCAGTGATGAAGATGATGAAGACAGGCGATTAAGCGATGAATTAATTGGTAAAATTGTCTGTGTGGAGTGTACAAATGGAGATAAAAAGAAGACTTCATGGTACCCGGCTCTTGTAAGTGTTTGTTTCTCACAAAACCAGATTTAAATACTTCTGTCAAGATACTTTTGGCCACAGTGAAATTTTTCTATGTTCATATTACTGATGTCATTGGAATTCAGATTGCAGTTTGTTTTACCTAAATAGGGGGAAAATGGGCAAACGTAACCCTGAAAAAAATTAACTGAAAAGCTGTAACAAATGTGACTCCATCAAAAATCAAACAAATATTAGTATCCTGGTGCTGTTTATCTGACAGGCAGCAGAATAAAAACAGCCCTTTTAAACAAAGTGCCTTTTAATACTTTTGTATATCAGGATTATTGCATTTTGTTCAGTGTTTACAATTTCTGTTTCAAGCACAACTGGAATAAAACATGTTACTTTGTTTGCTTGAAAAGGTCATTTCTTCAGACTGCAATGATGAAATCACGGTGAAAAAGGACAGTGTGTTGGTTCGTTCATTCAAGGATGGCAAATTGTAAGTTCTTGAATAATTCATGTAGCTGAAACCTGAAGAAGCATGGCATGGGGTTAATTCAGAATGCAGTTCTTTAGATAACACGGTGTGATTCTTGGTACCTCAGAATCTCCTAAGAACATGCCTACCTGCTGACTGAAATCTCACTACTGCCAGCATGCATGATCTCACAGGGCTTTGCATCCCATTTGTTTAATTGTATTTTTATTGTGTGTGAAGCCTGTAAGGACTCAGTGCTATGATGCCCCATTCATGTGTGACTATAATTGATATTGATAACTAATATAGTATCTTGCCCACAGCGATGGAATTCAGGAGAGTGTTAGATCCTGGAATGATTTAAGTTTGTTACACATTTCTTGCAGCTTTTGCTTTCTGAACACTAAGATTTTTTTAAAAAATTGAATTTTGATACAGTGTAGACTGGGAGTGGAGCTGAAGCGCGGAGCATGCTGGTAGTTTATGAGTGGTTCTTCTTTGTCCCTAAAGGCATGTGGACACAAGCCTCACTGTGTTCCAGGGATTTCTAGCTGTTTGCAGTTTTCTGTGTTACTGCTTGTAGTAATCCATAATCTGTTTAAGTTTTTTATTTCACTGCATAGAATTTATAGATGCAAAAGAATAAGACTGGAGGCTTTTATACTTTTGTTTTTCTGATAATGTTACATTGACTTTACTGTAATCAGCTTTACAGTAATTGCTTTCCTCTGCGTAAAGCCTCTTTTGATATAAATATGCTAACTTGGGAGGAAGTGAAGTGGTATTAATCAAATAGAAATTAGGTGTAAAATATGGCTCAGTGAATAAATGCAGTCTGGTGTGGTGCTGAGCCATATGGATGAGAAAGGCTTCAGGTTCAATTCCTGATCTGGGATGAGTTAGCCGTTACAGCCTGGGGATTGTAAACATTGGATTCCTATTGGAAAGTGTTGCCTTTGGGTGAGGAGGAAATTGGGCTTTGTTGAATCTTCTAGCCAAATAGACTGCCAACATTTACTGAGCTGACTTGTGAAGTTGCTTAGAGTGGGGAAGCGGGGACCATTGAAGTGTACCCCATGATTAGTCAGTGCCTTCAGGGTGAGGATGGGGTGGGGAGGAAAGTTTCCTTTATAATTTTTTTGCATATCATAATGGGCAAGAATAGAATATGAATAGAAGCATGAGAACACTGAGTGATGCCTGACTTGTCAAATCGATTTGTTCTTCCATTTGTCTCTCTGAGATTCTTGCCTTCTGCCACCTCACTGATTAGGTTATCCCATAAGTCTTATAATTTCCCTAGCCTGGTGCTGTCCAGTGCCTTACTCGTGGCCGTTCTTCATTTCTCCGTTTAGACTGTGATGGTCGTCTTATTTAACCCTAGGGCAATTGCTTCTGAGCCTCATTGGCACTTTTATCTTGTGTCCACACACTTGAACTTGCCCAAAGATGAATAGATCAGGATTAAAATGTAATTTTTAAAGAGATAAATTGTTATAAATAATTAAAAATTTAATTCCAGTCTTCTCTGTCTTCACTTTAGCCCTTTGGATGGTTATATGGAAGTGCCCTTTTGTTTTTGTGTGGGACAGGGGTTGGGACGCCCAGCGCCTTGGGATGTCCTCCCGACGTGAAAGGCGCTATATAAATGTAATCTTGTTGTTGTTGTTGAGATGTGGGTTTATGTGTGGAAGACATGCTAGTTTATACTGGAAATTTCATGCTCACTGAGTAGCATACAATGTAGAAATAACATCCTTCTTTGAGGTGTCTGCAACTGACGTCTCTTTAGTCATTGAGTATTTGTTATGTTTATTTTACTGAGTACCTATGCCTATTCGGAACATTCAGTAAAGCTTTTCTCTTGATTGTTGCTACATAAATAATGGTAGCGAATTTGGAGGGGAAGAAATGTTGGGAGCAAAGCTATCTCATATTTCAGGCACTGCTCGTGGCCTCTGCTACCATTATGTACAAGTGTAAGTTGTTGTTGTTTTGGTAGATATATTAGGGAAAAAAACATCCCAAATGATTTGATTTTGATTTGTTACAGTGCGGCAGTTCCTAGGAAGGACATCACTGAATTTCACAGTGAGACAACCCCAAAATCAGATGCAGGAATGGCGGAAGGTAAAAAAAAACACATATGTCATAAAATTACCAAGTTAAACCAAATTGAACAAAAATAAAACAGTGGATTGTGCTACAGTTTAAAACTAGCCTTGTTTGTTTCTTAGTAGTTTGGTATAAAATGAGATTCCAGGCAATTCAGTACAAATTGTTCATATCAAATTTGTCAGTTTATTGATTCATTTTCAAATGGATCATAAAAATATACGATACACAAAATGGGTATTTTAAGATACACTTTTGCCAACTTAAATGCTGGACTCATTTAAAAAAAACTACTGAATGGAAAAATAGTAGGTTAGATATTCTGGAGGATGAAATCATATGGGCAAAGGGCCTTCTGCATCCGAACCTCCTTTGTAAACTTCTACCATGGAGTACTGAGTATTGCCATAAATCCTCTTCTGTCATACAGATTTACCAGTGTGGGAGGGTTTCGAAAAGAGGTGGATTAAGGAAAGCTTTAATCAACACGTTTCCCATAAGAACTGAAAATCTGAATGAATTGAGGCACTGTTGTACGCCAATGAGCAGCTTGCTTCAGTTTATCATTGGGAAATGCCTGAAATGCTACAAGTGCTGGAAGACTAAGAAGACTTGGGTGGAGGGACTGCTAATTTAATTAGCTTTGCACTGGCAATTAAAACCAGAAGACCATTAAATTGCCTGTTGGCAGCTGGTGCTATAAAGAAACTCATTATTTCCAAATACGGTATCAGTTTTCTTCCTTCCCCTCAAAGAATCCTACAAATCAGACTGATGAGCATTAGTTGCGTTTGGAGGGAGAGTGGGGAAGAGAGTTTGATTTAACGTGAAAGTGGAGAACTTCAGGTGGATTAAGGAAAGCTTTAACCAACACGTTCAGTTCTGACAGTCAAGTAGGCAGCTCCAAATTAAATGTTAACCATTCCTGTTCTTTCTCAGTGGTTGAGAAACCTGCGCCATTTGTGTCATTAGCCAGTATTTGTGAATGTTACTTAACACATATTTGCCAGCTTCAAAATTTCCCTCTGGTTAATGGGCTTATATTCTAACAGTTTATTTGGATGTAACGTTTCTGTGTCTGCATATGTGCACACCTGTCTGGATGCGTTGTTACGAGTGTACATATTGTGTGTGTGTGTACGTGTACATGTTTGTATGCACTTGAGTGTGAGTCTGCACGCGAGTCTGTATTCATGTATGTTCATGGCTGTCTATGACCACAGAATCTTGTATAATGAAGTGTCTTTTTTAAAACACTGGAAAAGATGTGTTTAAATTGTGTTTGGGGTTTTAGCTTTGGATCAGGCTTTTACATTCTTGAAGACGGGAGCTGTTCCAAACAATTGGAAGACAGAGCTGAAAGAAGAGAGCTCAAGCAGTGATGATGAGGAACACGATGAGGAAGATGATAGTAGTGAAGAGGAGGTGAGGATTTTTGGCAGGGGATTAGTTTGTGAAATATGTGAACGATTTAGTTATTTTCTGCTGATAAATCTGCAGATATTTACTATTTGACCTGTGTCTAATCTTGTGTGGTGAAAATAATTCTGTCTTAAAACTTTATTTGGCATGGTTCCACTGCAGCTTCTTCTAGACACCTGCCAGGTGGCTTCAGATCTGTTGCTGTGGCAAAGTGGATTAGCGAGGGTTATAAATGGTGAACTTCACAGTGGCAGTCTATCAGAATAAGGTTTAATAAAGATGGCAATTTTATTTTTAAAGTATTTAGTGAGCTTTTTATTTTCAAAACAAGGTGTCAGTGTGGTTTATAGTTGACTCGTTATTTTTCTATTTAATTAAACTTAAAACTTATGTGAAGGGTAAAGGCAATTTCTTTTTTTTGGTCAGCAGGTGTCTGACACGTGCAAAAACCCATCACTGTGCTCCAAACCAAACTGAGAGTTTCGTACATCTAAATTTGAAAATTTCAGAAATATTTGTTGAAAGTGAATGCACACTCTCTTCCTTTATGTTGTCTTCAATTAAAAAAAAATCCTTTACACCCCACCCCTAACCTGTAAATTCTCTCATATTTGATTCTAAAGGTACTGGCATGGTTCCTTAGACCCTAACAAGTTTCTCATACTTAGTCTAAATGGTTATTTTTCAGTAATACTTTGTAGATTGTTCAATCTTAGGGAATCAAAGCTGAACGCAAACCCTTTCTTGCCTAATGTTTCACATGTGTATTTTCCAGCAGGGAACCTAGATCCTGGGTAGTAATCAGGAGCAAGTCCCTGGCTGATTACCTTCCCTCCTACCCCTGCCCCAAGCAAGGGACAGTGGATAAATTGTAAATCCTCCAATGCTATCTTGACCGAGATCAGATCTCGATGGTTCAAATTCCTAATGGCAGTTGATATACTAACTTGTCAGAGGATTCATGTTAGGAAATCGTTTAAATTTCAGCCACTCGTTTTTTTAATGGAAGAGGACTTCTGGAAGAAAGAGGAATTTATTTTACTTTCAAGTACTGATAATATGATTGTGTGTGTTTATACACATTGACTCAAATATATTTCAAGCTCCTCAAAAGCACACCAAGCAGCATCATTTATTTAGCTAATATGTTGTAATATTTACACTATAATAAATTAAGCAGATGACTGGTAACCTGAAACTGTTTAGACATAATAAGGTTGGGGGAAGCATGTATTTTGAAACTTGAGAAAATAAACTACAGTAAAAGATACTTAGTCTTCTTGACATTGTGATACTTTACATCAACAATGTGTATTTGTAATGGAAAGTGTACAATAGGAAAGGAAAACTGGTTAAAAAAAATAAACTCCCAATTCTGTTGTAAACCTACACATAATATTAAACCATTTCTGGGCCATAAACCAGGCTGATATAACGGCTACTTAACTTTGGTAGAATGTATTTTCCAACAATAAAATGCATTTATTTTACAAACAGGGCTATTCTGATGTAGCAACAAATGTATAATTGGATTGCCACAATATGAGTCTGTAGGGATTGTATTTGAGAAATCAGGTCAATAAAATCTTCAATTGAAAAGAACCTCTGTAATTGTTTTATGCAGATTGTGCAGGCAGAATTTCAGGCATGTTAGTTTTAGCTGTCTCACACAGTCCTTTAACCATTCGTCTCTTGTGCTAAATGTAATGTAACTTGAATGAGTTTCTGATAGTAGTCTGTTTGCGGTATAGGATTTTCAGAATGAATATTGAGCCTATAATTACAAACCTATAAACTGCTGCATTTAAAAATTCCTCTTAACTAACATCTCTCTCCCATTGCCTCCTGGTGCTTCCCCGATGTTTAAACACACAATGTGAACAATTGACATGCAATTCTGCATTTTGTCACTTGTATACAATGTGCCCATTCTATTAAGGACTTACTTTGTAAGTACTATTTGAGACGGTGGAATTTGGTGGTTATTAACTTTCCAGAGTGATTTCGTATCTGCAGTATTTTCAGGATGTACTTAAATTCTTGCAAACTGTAGAATTGCATTCAGAATCAGTCAAACAAGGTCCACAATAAGGCCAAGTGACGACTGCCCTCTTATACCTCATTCAGTAACCATTCTTCCTGTGTGAGTCTAAGCACTGAGTTAGTGGAATGCTAAATAATTTGCCATCTGTATTATTATCTGATGAAGGCGACTGTCTCCATGCATAAAACGCCACTTATATCTCTGAAGAATACTGAATTATTTTTACCATTTTACAGAGTATTTGACATCGGTCCTTAAATTGGTACCCAGTGTAGCGGCTTCATCTGCTCATTCCTTTTTTTTCCCAAATAATTTGACTCCGTTATCCCCCCTCCTGAAGATACTGAAGACCCAATTCTCCACACTTCATATGACCATAAACAAAGGCAGGACTAATTGAGGGTTAACTTGTGAGTTGTGCTAACCATGTGTAAATATGTGCATGTAAGGATAGGGCTCAGGTGTGAGGTTGCCTGCAATCAAATGGCAAAACGTTAATGTGCACTAAATTTGGAATCTTCCAAATAAAAATGTGAACCTATCAATTTGGAAAGAATGGATGATTTATAGTTGTACATTTAATTGTTTTTGTCAAAATGCTTGGAGGAGTTAAATTAAATTAAAACTGGACACATTTCAATGGAGTCCTGTAGCTCAGTGGTTAGAGCGTTTGCTTTGCAAGCGTGAGACCTGGGTACGATTCCCGGCAGGGTGAAACCGTGGGCAAGTTTCCTTACTCCACACGCCTGATAATAATCCCTCAAGAAAAAAAGAATAAAAAATTGGTCACTTCAATCCACGACTGTTTTTGGGACACTGCTGTCGCATTTCACCTACAAAAATGCAGTCAATTCACTTTACAGTCTATTCTGTCCAGCATCTTGGGGCGTCCTCCTGACGTGAAAGGCGCTATACAAATGTAATCTTGTTGTTGTTGTATATCAAATACAAGGATTATTATTATTATTTCCAAAGTTTTTGGGATGTGAGCAACACTTTTGCAACCTACCTAAAAGCAGAGAGTGGTGTCTTTTACATCGCCACCCACAGACACAACATCAGGTATGTAGAAATACAAAAATCTAAATTTATGTGCATCTCCTTCCCCATATTAGGAAGAAGTAGAGCCTTTTCCAGAGGAAAGAGAGAATTTTTTGCAGCAACTTTACAAGTTCATGGAGGACCGAGGTGAGGGGCTTATGGTAGTTTACCGAGTTTAATGTGCCCGACAGTAATGTTTCTGAAGGTGATTGTTACACCTTCAATACATGAACTAAATTTTGTGGTTATTTATTTGAAGAAGTTGCCTATCTTACATCCACATCCACCTGGGGAATCTGCGTATGAGCCACAGGTCTTTTTCCACCATATTAATTGATGTTCTAGAGCAGTACTTGGGGAGCACTGCTTTGATGATCGGTCTTTCTGGAGCAACATTTGAGTGAGGTCCCATCTACTTTCCTTCACCTGGACGTTAAAGATTTCATGGCACAATTGGAAAAGTGAAGGAAATTTCCCCCAGATTAATTGGTTATTCGCTTCATGGCTGTTAATGGGTTGATAATTCTGCCATTATTTACCCACAAAAATGGTCACTACACTTGGGAGAAAGCTTGCTTAGCTCATTCGGTAGAAATCTCTCCTCTAAAGAAGCCTCATGTCGGGACTTCAAACTCAGTCTTGGCTAACATTCAGTATGGTGGTGGTGGGGCACACTATATTGTTAGAATTGCTGGTCTTTGGATGAGACGTCAAATCAAGGTTCTGCTTGGCTGTTCAGGTGGATGTTAAAGTACTCATGGCTCTATTCAAAAATAGTTTTTCCGAGTGCCCTAGCCAATGATTCCCCCCAAAACAAAATTGGGTCATTCACTTTGACGGATTGAAGATGGCTTCCTCCTTGAAGACTAGACACTATAACTGGAGCATGTTGTGTATTTGTAGCTGTGTTTCTGTCAAAGTGTGGAATTGATGTACAAATTAACATAAATAACCCTATTGACCAGTTAAATTATGTAATTTGTTAAAATGGCACTTTTATATTGACTGTTTGCTTCTTGTAGGTACTCCAATCAATAAACGTCCGGTGCTGGGATACAGGGATTTGAATTTGTTCAAGCTCTACAGACTTGTGGATAAACTAGGAGGGTTTGAGAAAGTAAGTAATTGTTTAAAGAGTTCTCTTTGGAGAATTGTTAACTGGAAACTTAGTATGGGTCTGTTTTTACGAAATGAAGCAAAGTTTTTTTTNAGGATCTGTGTGACAGCAAGTTAGTGGGGGAGAATGACTGGGTGAAAGGGTTTTCTTCAATCTATGCACCCAATGTCTGACACCACCTGAGACTAACTCGAAGAACACTTGCACTTTCCATTGAAGGTCACGACAGAAAGATCAGGAATGGGAATCCTGGCTGATTCCCTTGTCCAATTGTAGTGCTCATCCTGGTAACCCAACTGAGAATAACGTCGATCTAAATGACTCAATTTCACACTGGATCATGTTATAAATCAGGTCTGAAGCACAGTCTTGGTATGTACTAATTCTTATCTCCACTTAGTGCTCCCTTTCCTCAATATGACCAGGAAGTCTTTATTTGAGCGAGAGAAACCTATTAGTGCTCCATTTGCCCAGCATTGTATTCCACTGCCCACAATCCAGAGTTTTTACACCACGGGTAGAAGTGGTGTCTTTAAGAGATTAGATGCTTTCTACCTCTGCACCACCACAAAAACATATTTCACTTATATTCCCTGAGCTGGTTAGTTAATAGGTACAGCTGTTGTTGCACTGTAACTCCAATTAATTAAATTGAACTGCTTTCAAACTTCAAACTTGTCTCTAGGGTTACCTCACCCTTAAGCTTTCAGTCACAGCATTTGTGCTTGCTTTGATGGATGTCTGTTTCTTCAACATGGAATTAGTCATAAATTTCCTAGTTTGGTATGAACATTGGGCTCCCAGGATCAGGACCTTTCTTCAACTTTGCTGATTTCACTGGGTTACAAATCAACTTTTAGCAGGTTATTCTTTGTTCTTAACCTGTTGGCCCTCTGGTCTACATATAGAGATTGTTGTCTCTCTATGCGGACTTGTTCTGTACATTTAAGTTTACAAATTGCAACCCTGAAAAGATACTAAGCTTATAGTAAAAAAGCATCTCAATCTTGAGAGTGATTTTATTGATGTAATATTAAGACCAATACCTTAATATTTTGGGGGTCAGCTGGGTGTCTGACACTGACACATGTGGAATCCCATCACTATGCTTTAGAGTATCCAGACCAAACTAAGAGTTCCATATATCTCACCTGTACATGGAAATTTCAGGGATGTTTATTGGAATGGAATGCAGACTTAACTCCCTGGAGCGATGCATCCTGCTTATCTAATTTTGGAGAGTATAAGGTGCAGGTTGCCAAGGGACAAGGTCCAGAGTGTGCGATGGGGTACTGCTGAAGTCTTAACAAGCTAAAGCAGTGATCAAAAATCAAGAACAATTCTGGTGTGATTCTGAAACAAGGAAGGTTGATGGTATCATTGGTGGATTCTATTTGCTTCTCATTGTAGTTGCAGTGACTGCTTATGGCCTATCGGTGACCATAATTTCTGGTGGCTTTGTTTTGGACCTACATGTTGTGCTAGATTCATTTGAATGTTTGAGAAGTTGCCTGGAAATTTCAAGGGTTTGTAGACTTGGCTTTAGATTTTACAACCACATTGATTCCAATTTAAGATTGACGAATCCCTAGTGTGGCCTCAATATCAATGCTGAAAATGCCCTCGGAGATAGCATTCTTTTCATTTGCTTATTTTGCACACATTTTTCAGGAATGGGCTTTTTGTCCACTGGAAAAACACAAGGAATCACAAGGATATCTATCTGAGAGCTTTTATTTTCTGTAACTTTGTGTGAATCATGTTACTTTCACCTCTTTCCTCTCACTGTTCACTGTTCTTGTTTTGTTTAATAAAGAAGTTTCAGATAATTCTGCTTCATTAAATCCAGTTTTCTTCACCTGATAGTAGTAACTTAATAATAATAATCCTTGCATTTGATATAGCGCTTTTCACGTCTTCTAGACGTCCCAAAGTGCTTCACAGAATATACTGTAAAGTGAATTGACTGTATATTTGTTGGCGAACGCGGCAGCCAATTGCGCACAGCATGTCCCACAAACAGTCGTAGATTGAAAATGACCAATTTATTATTGTTTTGGTTTTTTGGAGGGATTATTATTTGTTTGGTATGCTTCATTGGATACCAGCAGTTGTTTTTAATCTTTCCTGCAGGTCAGTTTTCGTGTGTAGTCTGGGCACTTAATGTTGACCAGCTATTTGACCTTTTGGGACCTCACTGTTGAGCTCAAATCTGTGGTAGATGGCCACTTGTACAAATTGTCCAGCAGGGTACTTGCAATCAGGTGAAAACAGGAACTCTGTCTCCTGACTACCTAACCCCTCCACTGCTCGTTCAGTGATGAGATTAGTTATGCCATTTTTACTTTGTATATGTTTACATTTGAAGTGGAATTGCAGCTAGAAATGCATTAATAATAAAGGGCAAACAAGATTCTGGGTTTTATGAACAGATCATTTAATATAAAAATAAGGAGTGATAATTAATCTGTGTGACATTTATATGACACCTGTTTTAGGTACCACAATATACAAAGGATGTTAGAGCAATGGAAAGGGTCCACTATAGGTTATTATTATTATTATAAGGATGATAATGGGGAATGAAAGGATATAGCAGAGAAGATAGGACACTTTTGATTGGAGCAGAGAAGATTGAATGATGATATGATAGTGGTGTTTAAGATAATGAAAATGTTTGAAAAAATTAATTATAAAAACTATCCGTTAGTGGGTCTCTGGGGGGATGTTACATTGTTGGAGGTGTTGTCCTTTGGTTGAAATGTTAAACCAAGATCCCATCTGCTGTTCAGGTGGATGTTAAAGATCCCATGGCACTATATGAAAGTTTCTTCTGGTGTTCTGGCCAATAATCCCCCAAATAAAATTGGTCTCTCACTCCAAGGCTGTTTTGTAGGATACTGCTGTGCGTAACTGCTACTTTTCATCCCCAAAATACACAGTCAATCCACTTTACAGTATAGCCTGTGAGATTTCTTAATGACGTGATAAGGCGCTATATCAAATGCACAAATTATTATAGGGGATTTGAGAACGAGAGGTCATGAATTCGAAAAGTGGCTAAATGGCTTCCTACTGTGTTATACAGTTCTATGGTTCACTATTCTTATTTCTATTCTTTCTCTTGCCCCATCAGGCAGTTAGAGGTGGGATGGCCCATAAAATTCCATGATTTGAATTAGTGTTTCTCTTTCATACTCTCCTTGCCTCCAGAATTTGTTATGCGTGAAAGGTGCAATATAATTACTTGCATATAAAGGAAGAATTACCCCAAAGTTTGATGAAACCCATACCTACTGAAGATAGCTAAGAGTGCACACACACATTTAAAGGGCACTGTACTATTAAAAAGGGTGAAATCTATTTTTAGCCTTTTTATTTCTTCTGGTGGCTTTCCTTTTTGAAGGAAACAAGAAAAAAACCAATTGCTTGTGTTTCAATTAAATATTTTTAAAATGTCTGATGAAATAATGTAGGCATTAAACATTCTCTTCTCAGCCTGCAGAAACCTGAGTGAAAAATCCTTAAAAGCATCTTAGATATGTCTCTGAAGCAGTCAGAGGCATGAGAGGGCAGCAAAATCATTGATTGGACAGTGAAAGTATGATGTATAGTTGTGCTCCCATGATGTTCCTAGGGAGAAATAGTTCTAGTTGGAATATATTCACCAGGAAAATGAATTTGTCCAGGTACAATTATGTCAAATAAATAATAATTGATAAATATCCTATGCAACTTTAACTCTGATCACATAAGCAAATTTAAACTTGCCTTGACATTGCTCTGAGTAATGCAGTGATACATTTTAGCATGTTTTTCTGGAACAGATTGTTATCTGATGAATTGTTAATCTTGTGATATGGTACTATATTTGTTGAAATATACTTACTTACTGAATTATATCTTACAGATTGAGAGTGGTGCAGTTTGGAAGCAAATCTATCAGGACCTGGGAATCCCTGTGATGAATTCTGCAGCAGGATACAATGTTAAATGTGCATACAGGAAGTAAGTACTTCTTATATTTTATATTTGGTTCCTGTTTCACTAATGTGTCGTTAATATTAATTTTAGAAGTCTTCTAGACATCTCAAAGCGCTTCATAGAATATACTGTAAAGTGAATTGACTACATTTAGTGGGCAAAACGCGGTAGCCAATTGCGCACAGCAGTGTCCCACAAACAGTTGTGGATTGAGTGACCAAATTATTATTTGATCACACAATTTTTACCAAATTTAAATAGCCTATCCTCAATATACCACAAATTGTATTGTTTGGAAAATTTAGTTTTTGTGTTAAAAAGGATATTTTTGCAGAACAAATAAATTGTTCAAAAGGGTACTATGAAATACAGGATTAATATCAGTTATGAAGAAGATAACCTTTGATTTTGGCTTTTGGGGGATATCAGATATTTTTCTCAGAATATGTTGCATGTATTGAAGTTCCCTCTCAGCAACCTCAGTTTATTCAAGTTATATTAACAATATCAACTTCAGTTGATAAAGACCTAGAATCAAAGAATTATACGTATCCAAACAACTTGCTGTGTGGAAAAAAAAGTCGTCGCCTCCCCTCTGTTTCTTTTAAGGACTGTTTTAAATTGGTGTCCTCGGGTTACTGACCCGCTCGCCAGTGGAAATAGTTTCTCCTTGTTCACCCTATCGAATCCCCTCACAATTTTGAAAACTTCCATTAAGTCTCCCCTTAACCTTTGCTGCTCCAAGGAGAATAATCCCAGTTTCTCCAGCCTCTCCTGATAACTGAAGTCCTTCATTCCTGGTACCATCCTGGTAAATCTCCTTTGCACCCTCTCCAATGACTTGACATGCTTCTTAAAGTGTGGTGCCCAGAACTGAATGCAGTCTCTAGCTGAGGCCTAACCAGTGTTTTATAAAGGTTCATCATAACTTCCTGACTTTTGTATTCTGTGTCTCTATTTATAAAGCCAGGTATCCTGTAAGTGCTTTTAACAGCTTTATCTACCTGTCCTGCCACCTTCAAAGATTTACTTATATGAACCCCCAGGTATCTCTGACCTCAGGTAACTCACTGCACTACCTTTTAATCTAATTTTAGAAATGTCACAGGTAGTTCGAAGCCCATCAATGGTACCCAAGGCACGTTTTTAGTCGTAGTACGTGAAGCCTGCTTACTTCAGAGGTGCTGTGAAACAATATTAATACTGTAGCATATCCACCTGCTTGCATCATTTGTTACTCAATTTGCTTAAGAAATTATGTTGGTGGGATCTCTTTTTAGATGTCTTTGTGTGTAATTATAACTTTGTAAACATAGTTTAGGTTAAATTTGTTCCATTCCAAAAATATCCTTGACAGATGCAAATCATATTGAAATCTTGCTTCACTTCTTCAGCAAAAAGCAATAAATTCATGCTACTTTTATTAGTGTTTTTTAAAGAAAGCAGATTATGGATCACATTAAGGATCTGGGTGTCTTGGAGGGTCAGTGCTTATTTGGCTCTGTTCATGAAGCATGTCGAATCTTGCTGTGTACATTTTAATATAATTTCACATATCAAAAGATTCACTACACTTACCATACCGAGCAGAATAACCCCTGCTGCTGTTTTGTTTTTGAGCCATGGTTTAAAATTCATCTCATACTGGTGGAGATTAAATTTCCTCTCTTGGCAGCTGTGAAAGAAGTTTGAGCACTGAGCTCAGGCCTCATCAAACTGTCTAAAGCCCAAACTGCCCATAATTTTGATGTAATTCAGCAATCTCACTCTAAGGATGCATAATCGGTGATATATTTAATGGAAATATCACACCGTTGGGATACAGCATGCTTTGTCTGAGGTTGAATGCCGAGCATATTGCTGGGAGGGCGTAGTGCTGTTATACAACACGTTTGGTGAGTTTTTCCATCAAGAACGCATTATAAATGGAAGCTCAAAACATTGCGAATTTCACTGAAGTCCTGCTTCATCTGGAGGAGGTGTTTTCAAGAGATGTAAGACCCGCACCATTATAAATGGGGCAGCTGCAAATAGTACTGGACCAGACATTATTTCAGTGTTGTGCTTTTCAAAAGCAAGCTGCTGTTTACTAACAATAAAAACGAGCCCTATGATCTTGGTGCTCTATGCATCCGCCAAGGTGCACGTCCATAGAATGTCAAAATGGTGTATTTGGTCATTTTCTGTACTGGTTTGAAAGCTGTGTGAGGCAACGAGTATAAATCATCTTCTCACACCAGATGGTGTACTCCAGTCACTAACTGCAGCAGTAATATGAATTTAGTTGTGCTATCCCTGACCTGATGGTGCTTGATACTAACACTGAGTGTCTAAAGTGGACAAGTGTTCCATTTCCCACCATTGACATCTCTCACCTTGATGAGCATAAAACTCAGCCAAGAAACTTGGCAGATCATGTTCCAAGAATGCACTGCTTGCCACTGCGACAGCTGTTGGCAAGCTGACAAAAATGCTGGCAAAATTAACCATGAGGCAATGGGTACAATGTTAATTCTGTATTAGCCAATTTAAACTAAAGGAAGCTGATGGGCGTTCCTAGTGTTGGCATGTTTACCTACAATAGACTTTTTATTTGTACCACTGTTTTCTACTCTTCCCTGTTAAGAGTACCCCTGCTCATCATTCCATCTTCTTTTCATGCTTAAATAGCGTTCTTGGGATTATCAGTCTAATTATTTTCCAGGATCATAATCACTGTACTTTGTTGTTTTGGCAATTTTCAAACGTCTGTTTGCTTTCTCTGGTGTTTTGACTACTGTTTTGCAATGAGTTTCCACAAGCTTTTGTTAGCAAGAGAAGTAGCTTGTAAGCATATCTCTCATTTTATTTTAGCTCGGTTTGTTTTGGGTATGGAATGTTGCATGAGTGCTGTGTGCTATTTCTGTTGGACAGCGTGTGCCAGGCATTAATCCTTTGTCACAGTTAAGTGTGAATGTTCAATTCCTGGAATACACTAATATAGTGAGGGTTTGTAAAATAAACACAAATTGAGTTTTTAAACAAGCTGAATTTATGTTGGAAATGGTCACTCATAAAATGACTAGTATTTTCCAAAGCTGTTTCATTTGCATTGTTGGTGCAGCTGCTGTGTTGATCTTACAGTGTGACAGGGTTAATTGATTCTGTCTTGTAAATTGTCTTATGTGTAAGGCTTTACATAATTAGCTTCACCTTTGCTTTGGGTGAAGTCAAGTGTCCTACTTAATGATATTAGATTCCAAAATTCCTTGGATGTGCTTAGCAGTAAACTGCCAAATTTTCAGATAAAATTATAAATCTTGTCCTGTTTACTTCTATATTCTGGTTAAATAGTTATAACAGATACATGGCATTTAATGGATTAAATAGTTATAACAGATACATGGCATTTAATGGATAATATGCGAATTGGAAGAATATCTTGGACATGCCATGTCAATGTTAAACTGAACTAACTGAACACCTGTGTCTTCCAGATACCGCTTCATATTTCATTGTTAGCACACAGTGTGCCCACTGAACTCTTCTCCAGTTTATTCTGAATGTAAATAGTGAGGCTTGATGCAAAGTTCAGTACAGAGGCGGGGTAGCTGCTTTCATGTAATACGAAAGTAGAACTCCATTATAATATATCAAGCGCTCCAAAATGTTACCCTGCAGGAAGGGCACTATATCAATGCAAGTTGCTGTTTTGTTATAACGTGGGTTCACTTATACTGCGATTGTGATATGGACCAGACATGTACTTACTAAACATTATAAAATCTGTACAGGAAGGTGGCCGGCTCACTTCAAACCACCATGTCGGCTTTTTGTGTGCTAAAAAACACTTTAGCGCACAAAAAGGTTTCTGTGTTTTCAAGTGAGTATGCTTTCTGTGCTTATTTTAGAGTTTTTGGTGAGTAAATTACCGGTGATTGTGACCCATATGATGACATGAGTTATGGCCCCCCACTACCATGTTATAAAGGAACTTTATTGTATAATGTGTTACATAGCCAGTGCAGTACATGTTGAAAAGCAGATTAAATTGTATAGCATTATGATGTACTCCAGTTAATGAGCCATTTAGTTTTACAAATCTCTGTTCTTTTATTCCCTTCCACCTGGTTAAAATGGCATGGCATTATACTTGAAGCATTTTTCCCACCAATTTTCTCCTTTTCTTGAAAGCGTTTGATTTTTTTTCTTCTACTGGAATACTGTTTCACAGACTACAGGTGTCTTTCAGTTCTGTGTCCAACTAGTAATTATGTGTGAACCTTGGCAATGAGAATTGCTGGGTTATTCAAACGTGGCTCATCAGAACGAAGACCGATTGTAACTTCCTCTAACATCTGCACAAATGGACCTTCAGTATTATTGAATAGATAGTTGTTAGGAATAGGAAGCCCGGCTGATTTTTCTCCTTCTCTAACTTGGTGTATTGAGTCCATTGTCATGTCCCATCCACCGTCCTAGCTGAGATTAGTTAACTCAGCATAGAGTAGGATTTGAATTTCTCAGTTTTTCACGTTCCCCCGCCTAGCCCACCCCACCACTGATGGGTGGACCACTCTGCCCCCACTCCCTGGAACTCCATCCTGCAGTCGTTAAGCCTCGCCCCCTCCCTTGCCTCCTTCAAGACACTTCTCAAGACCCTCCACTTTGACCGTGCTTTTGATCCCACTGCTTCCCCCCTGCCCTACACCCTCCCCAATCCCAACCCCCAGTTTGAGTTTGAAAGATTGACTGTCCAGCGCCTTGGGACGTCATCCCAATGTGAAAGGCGCTATACAAATGTAATGTTGTTGTGGAGTCTTTACTCACTTGTCCATCATGTGAATGCTCAGAACCATAAACGTTGCAAGATGTCTTCTGATGTAAAATGAGTAGTAGCCTTTCATGCTCTCCTTGTGTTTGTAATATATTATCTAATTGTGTATTTCTCACAAAAACTGCCCCATTGATTATTGTATTCTAACAATAGATGAACAGTCTACAAGATTGCTGTGTTAGCCATTGTGGACTCGATTGGCTGAATGGCCTCCTTCTGCACTGTAGATTTCTGTATTTCTATGTTCCCACAAATATCAAAATCTGCACCTTACAAAGAGAGACAATCTGTTTAATTCTCAAATTGTTTGGTTTCTTTGAAGTTCTAACTGAGCATTACTCCTTCTCACTCTTCTCCCCCACCCCAGATACTTGTGCGGCTTTGAGGATTATTGCAAATCTGCTAACATTCGCTTTCAAACATCACTGCAAGGAGATTCAAAAGCAGACAAAAAGAAAAAAGAATGTGAAAAGGGTCACGATGATCGTGTTTGTAAAGAGGAAAAGGAACCAACTTTGAAAACTAATGAAGAAATGGAAGAAGTAAAGGGCAAAAAGGAATATGAAAGCAAAACTGCTGTGCATAGTGATAAAGCAAAAGACATTGAAACCAAATCCCTCAGGGTAAGTACACATTACGTTGTGTTGTCTCTAGTAACATTTATATACCTCATGGAGAATTGTTGCAGGGCTCTGGTCAATGCAGAATATTCCAGGGCACAAGGCTTGACTTGCTTCACTACAGAGGATTACATGGCACTCGGCTTGACATGCCTCATCGCTGAGTGTTACAGGGCACTGTCAGACAGGCAGTTGGCTAATTGGTTAGACTTGACTTACTTTACAGTAGAGTATTACAGGCACCAGACTGGGCATGTCTCACTGCAGAGATGACTGACTGTGGCAGTGATCAGCTGTTTTTACTCTACAGTAGATCAGTTATCAAATGTCTTATCATTAAATTAGATCTGTCCTGGTTTGGTAAGCTACAAGAAATTGGTGCTATATTAGCGATACAGTGCATTGAGATTTTTGATGGGAACTGAGTTAGATGGTGCTTTTTTAAAAAAGTAAAAGAACACTTCTGCTGGGAACTGGGACTTTCAGCTTACTGGACCAGCTCCTGATCTTCATCGGGAAGATGCAGAGGAAAAAGCACCTATAGAGTGGGAGGAAGAGGAACCTCTTTGGTTCAGGTCCTGTATCTCCTCATACAATACAAAATTACGCGTACATAGCGTCTGTCATGTTGGGAGGATGTCCCAAGGCTGGATAGCAACTTGTGTGTATTAGGAAAGGCCTGAAAGAAGATTGCCTGCTTATCTACTCTCTTAAGGGATGGGATGTAGTGTGGAGGAATGTGAAGGGAATTTGTGTAACATGAACTGGTGGTATTCTGTGTGACGGTTATTGCTTTAACCAAACTGCTTCATGTTTGTAGGGAAGGAAGAAACATCTCCCAGAATGTACATCACGGACAGACCCTGGAAAGGACAACAGCAGAGTAAAAACGGAGGACAGTGAAGGAAATAAAGATGATAAAATGGGTGAATTCAAAAAAGTTCTCCCAAAGTGCAAAATAGAAGAATTGAAGGCTGAAAAATCAGAGGATAAAGAAAAGCAGGGGTGAGTGTTTGCTAAAGATAAGTTAAGATTTAAGTGTTCAGGCCAGGTCTGCTGAGGAAACAATGCACCAGTTGAATTTAATGTAAACTGAGTTAAGTTATCTTCCTTTGGTTGTGGACTAGAGTGGCTAGTTCAGCAAATTGTGTTAAGATTTAATGCAGTCAAACGCAGCTTCTGTGGTCAGGCAGTAATGGGGAAAAGATAATCAGAGGTCAAATAGCCTATTTTATGTTGATTCCTATGACCTGGCTGGGATGTTGTTCAGCTGAAAGAAGTTAATTGTGTTAGATTGTAATGGATTGCTGTGATTGTAATGGACTGAAAAGGAAAAAAATAAAATTATCTCCATGTCTGGTGTAGGTGTTGCTTTTATGTTTGCGATTTAAAAATAGCTTTTAATGTTGGCAAAATGTCCAACTTCTAGAAAATACCAATTGACCAGATGGTTAGCACTTAGAAACAGCGAAACGTCATCTCCAATGCAAATCTTTTAAAGCCAATAATATATTGAACTTCACAAGAAGGATTTCAGTTCTTGCCATTGAAAAGGAAATTAATTTATTTTGTCTTAAGTGGGAGGAGAGTCTGAGTGTTTTGTTATAGAGTACTACTTTTTTAAAATATATGTTTGAGGATTTTTTACTTTTAATCCAGTGCTGTAACATATAGAGAGGAGCCCTGATTCCCAGAGAGGTTTATTTTAATGGGAACAGTAGCTTTGAACCAGCATGGGAGCCAGTCTAGAACTACCTGTCCTTGAATGAGTGCCGTGTACTGGGTACTGTGCAGGGTTTGTACTCCACTAAGTGAAGTACAGTATTTGAGTTGTTTGGCTGCTTGCCTTTAAATCTGATTGTCTTGACAATGGAGAAACGTTGGTGTCTTTCATTTTGTCTTGGTAATGGGAATTATACAGCATGTTCTTTGACCTGTAGGAACAATTGGTTGTAATTTACCTTTCCTTCCCCCTCCCTTCCCCATTGTCTGTGTATGCATCGTGCCATCCATGAACACAAGCATGTCATCTCTGTGAACTCCGAAATCCATTCTCAGATTTTTGCCAAACTTAAGTGTCTTGGACATTGTCATAACATTTTATTTCTGTTCTGTTTAATGATTCTGACACTTCCATGTTTATTTTTGAGAGCGTTAAGATTAAACAATCACACTAAATAAAGCAAATAATCCATGTAAAGTGAGAATTGCACCTCTATGTAGCTTCTCTTGTAACATTTTAGGTTGATTCTGAATGATCTTCAGATTTAGAACCACTTTAGTTTCTGAGTGTATTGCTCACTTTACTGCAGTTATGATTTGCAGTAGTGCTACTTTGAACTTTAGCTTATGTGCAGGACAAACTATTGAATGTGAGATTCAGATCAGATACAAGTAATAGGTTTAATAATTTTGTAAGAAATACAGTGGGTTTAATACATGCTGTTCACTAAATATGCATGCCATTATAAGGTCAGACCTTAAACTTTACCAGTATTAGTGAACAGCATGCATCAGATGCACCACATCACTCTAAACTCTTATTGTAATGTTTACTGCTCTTGAAAACATATTTTATAGAGTTCAGCTACTGTAGTCTCCGAATTGTTTTATGTTCCTTGGGTCCCTTTGGAGCAAAGTTACTGGAAGAGAAACTAGAATGTATTTTTTCTGCTCAAAAGGTTTTGGAGGAAAGGCTAGAAGAACACCAGTATATCTCAGTGCAGCACGGTAGCAATTATCTCTGAACATAAAACCGCAAAGGAGTAAACTGTTCATGTTTTTAAAAACACACATATTCTTCTTCGTTTACCTGGGGTTAGGGATGAAAGCATTAAAGAGGATGAGGAAGATGAAGAGGAGGAGGAGGAGGAGGAGGAAGAGGAAGAAGACGAGGAAGAGAGGGAAGACGAAGAGGAAGAATTTGAGTGTTATCCTTCAGGAATGAAAGTCCAAGTGAGATATGGCCGAGGGAGGAACCAGAAGCTGTATGAAGCCAGCATTAAAGATTGTGACATTGAGGGTGGAGAAGTTCTCTACCTAGTGCACTACTGTGGCTGGAATGTGAGGTGAGTTAGAAACTATAATAGCCTCTTGTAGTATTAAAGGGGAATTCTATAAAGATTTAATTATTCCAATAAACTTGCCTCCCTTTCCTGTTTGCGCTTCACACTTCTCTGCTGGTCTGCAGCTTTGCATCAAATGATTTGTAATTTGTGCCACAAGCTATTGATTCTATTGATGACGATTCTTCCATCATGGGTATTTTTTTCCTGCCGGAGGAATGCATCTTAATGTCCATTAGTAAATGTTACAGACATTGGCATTGTGCGCCTATAATGAGGAAATCCCAGTGTGAACTTGCTGTCAGGCCTAATAAATTCACCCAACAGACAAATCCTACCCCTGTATTCTTAAAACATTTTATTCAATACATTCCCCATTAATGTAAACTTCAAAGCTTCAGATAGTTTTGCTGTACATTGGCATTTGCTGACTGCTTATGGAATATTTAAAAAGCATTGGTAGTTACAAATAAATCCTAGATTCCTTTGCTGGGAGTTAGACCTTAAATATCATTAAAACTCTTTCTTCCCCTCAATGTCCGAATGTCAGCAGCTGTAGACTGGGGTATGAGATGCATACTTGAGGTGAAATTCCTCTCATTTGACCTACATTGAATAATGACCAATGTCACAAGGTCACAAGATTGGTTTGGATGAAAAAGGCCCTTCTGATCTCGTTCTTCCTATACACCCTGCCTACGGTACCCATCGTAGCATCAAAACACCTCAACCACCTTTTGGCAAGAACCTTACCATTGAACGAATTACACATCATTCAGAGTGCCTCTAAATCTTAGTAAACTGAAACAAATGGGTGAGAGAAGGAAACTTGAGTTGGTTCTTTAGAATACTGTAATGAGATTATTGAGTTTTTTTACATATTACTGGAATAAATGCTTCACCAAATTTTAAATAAACTTCAAAAGTGTCCTCCGTTCATTAAACATTTGGTTCATTTTGAAAACATGCATTTGCATGTCTTAATAGTGATCTTCCTATATAAATGCACCTTGCAGTTTTAAACCCAGTTTTAGTTCTTGTCATCCTCTCGTCTGTTTTCCTTTGAAAAGAAGCATGTTCAGAATCATCCATGTTGTGTTCATCCTTTTTTTTAAATAAACAAAAATGAGTGGAGCAGTGATACTGAGCTTTAATGCAATGAGGCTTTATATCGTAGAGTGGGATAAACCTGGATTCAATCCCTGCTCAGTTTCTCGTCTGAGTGATATTGAGCGAAGGTTATGGCATCTTTCTGCAGAAAGGAGGGAAAATCAGAAGGGTGAATTGTGCCGGGAATAGTACCTAGTGCTTATTGGTGGCAGTCTAGAAGCAGGCTATATGCCTGCCTCCTGACACAGAGGTGTAATGAGTTAGGTGAACTTTAAGGTTGGGTATAACTTTCAATTAAAACATTAATGCAGAAATTCACTTTAGAAATGTTGTGAAACTACTCCATTTCACCTGGGTTCCCTTTACATGGCCATTCAAAGATCACTCAGTGCATTGGGCTTTGTAAACATTCTGTGCATGATCCTTACTTTACCCCTCCCTCTGTACCCTATTAAATTTGAAAATGTTGTAGTTTTTATGGAACAGTCTGTCAGGAAGAGCTGAATATTTTTCATTTACATGATGGATTTGTTTTTTGTATCTATTTTACTGCCTTAAACATGGCACTTTTTAGCATTGCACTAATTTAATGGAAACTCTCAGTGCCAATTCAAAGCATAGGTTTGAAAATGCAAAGCCACTAAAGTGGCATATATAGTATTCATTTTGAAAAAATAAAATTGCTATAAAGCAATATAGTTCTGTTGCATCAGAACTACATTGAATGACTGTCCCCTTTGGATTACAATGACACTTGCAGGCCAGTGCTTCTCATCTATTAGGCAAGGTGTAGTTTACGAAGTGCAATATTATGCTCATGAAAATTAACACTGACTGCTGTTTAAAAATCATTTCCCATGTCCACCTGGAACATTTGTTTTAGCAATGTTTGAGTGACTTGACCAAGTAATTTCATTTGACTTAATTCTGCTATTAAAGGGCAAAATCCAGCAGTGTTAATTTTTACAATATTGCACTTTGTAAAATACACCTTGCCTTGTGTATAGCCCTGTGAAACTTTGATAGTTTCCGAACTTCATATGCATCAGTTCTCTGTTTCCTCATCTCCATTACAGTGGACTAAGTTTGTTTTTTTGATTGTTAGATATGATGAATGGATAAAGGCAGACAAGATAGTCCGACCAGCAGACAAAAATGTGCCAAAAATAAAACACAGAAAGAAAATAAAGGTAAGTGCTTTTTTGTATAGTTATAACTTTTAGGCCATGTAATTGAGTGCATGATGAGGTATGGCACGTTACTAATAATGAATTAAGACTATTGTCATAGATGAATTTTGCAGCAGAAATGTGGTATGATGCTCTTTTTCCCCTTCGGGTTTTCTAATTCTCTTATTTATACTGCCGTAGTCTGATGCTCCAGGGAATGTTAAAGGGAGTTTGTCCTTCCCATTGCATTTTGCATTGCACGAGAATTCAGTGAATGACGATCAGGGGTTCCACATGATTTCTTACCCTCAGGACACTGAAACCAATTATAAAACTCCAGCTGTAGCCCTAACTGAGATCAGCTAACTAAACACAGAGCTAGGTCTAAACTTTAACATTTCCTAAGTTCTGCATCATAATGCCACATTATACAATGTATTTTACCCACTGATCCATGAGAAGACAACAGGACACGGATTGCAAAGGACAATTTTAGGACAGACATCAGGAAGTATTTCTTTACCCAGCGGGTGATTGGAATAGACTACCAGGAAGGGTGGGTGAGCCAGACACAGGAATCGTTTAAAAAAAATCGATACTGTGAAGGAAGTGATGGGTATTCTGAAAGGATGAGATCAAATGGGCTGAGGGACCTTCTTTGTCCGAACCTCTCTTGTGATCTTATAATCTTGACTGCCGCTAGGAACCCAATAATTGAGGCGAAAGTGACTTCCTTGCCTCACAAAAAGTGCAACTCTTCAAAACTGACTATGGAATATTACCTTGTAGACGTTACAGAAGATATTATGGTCCTGAAGTCACATCAGTCTCTTCCGTTGACACGAATGCTAGTATTTTGGGGCAAGGAATAGTGGCAAGTGAGAGCATGAATGCTGGTAATTTAGGGGAAGGAATAGAGGCAAGATAACAGTGTGAAATCGCTCATAGACCAATAACAATAGAAAATGCTGCGAACAAGCCAATTGGTAAATACATTAGCTTTCCTATTCGCAATTCATGCTAAGTTTATTTGGATTACAACATTAAAGCACACATCATCTTTCATTTTCTTTTACATTCAACATGTTGTTTTCACTTTGTTTTCCTAGTCTATTTTAAGTAAAAGGATCATCAAAATGAATAACTCTTTCCTGTAAATATTAATACTACATTTGCTGAATTGTTCAGTGATGATTTTCCCTGACTCAGATATTAAACAGTCTTTATTAGTTTCATTCTGACCAAGATGTGTAATTGAAGCATTTGGTAATGAATTTGATTTGGCAATATTGCTAATATTCAACAATTTACAATAACAGTTGTTCTGTACTAGTTATAACAATATGTTGTTGCGTTTTTTAAAACTTTTTTTGTGAATGTCACTTGCTGTCTGTGGTACAGATTGCAATAGATTTACAAAATAGCCTGAATTCTGTTCTTGCCTTTTTTACACTAGGCTGGTTCATATTCATGTATCTTTACTGTTCAAATGTGTAATATGATCAGTTGTTATCTATAGTTAATCTCAGTTAAACGTTTTGTAAACTAAAAAGTGGAATTTCCCTGAGGAATTATTTATTCTGTTCACCCACATTTCAGAGCAAAGCAGATAAGGAAAAGGATGAAAAAAAGGACAAAGAAGAGAAATCTTCCAACAAATCTGTGCGGGCTCGCCGGCCCTCAAAGTCAACAGCTCATTCGGTATCTTCAGACGGTGCTTCGAAGGTAGCTGGAATTGGGACTAGAAGCTGTGAGAGCAATTCTACAGACATCTCTACCATCCTTAATGGCCTGCAAGGTATGATTATATTTTTAGAATTACAGCATGAGGTTTGCATGGTAATTCACACTTTAGTATGAGTTTCTTTTTTTAAAACAAATGAATTATACTTAATGTACATAACAGTTGTTACGATCATTATTTTAGTGTTCACCTTGTCATACTGACAGAGTTCAGTAACTAATGATACTGCTGTTGTATTCGAAAACCATACCTGAGTCAGGCTATCCCCAGTATGTTCACAGCTGTATTCTAGAGTAATTTTAAAGGTGGAATCCTCACTGAAGGCTGCAGATAAGTTGTAAGAGTCATGTTTGTAGTTCATGATATCATCTAAACCACTCAGTTACTTTACAGCCTTGTTATCACCCTTTTAACTTAATGTGCTCAATAATCTCACCCACAAATCCCTTCATGTCCTAGCACTCCCTACTTCTCTGTAGCTGTAGCCCACTTCCCTGTCTGCCCTCTTCGCTGAGCGAACACAGGCCTGCTAAGCGTTCCCTGATCAGTTTTTACTACCATCAGTTTTTAAGTCACTGCTCCCCTAACCTCTGGCCCTCCGTCTCCCCCTTTTATCTAACTTTAAATCCCTCCTTAAGACTTAACTCTTCGACTGTGCCCATGGTCACCTCCCCTTTCCCCTCTCGCTTACTGTCCAACCCGCCCTTTGTGCAGCGCTCCGAGCCACTATCCTGTACGAAGGATACTATATAAATGCAATGTAAGTTGTTTTGTGGGTTAGTGTGTAATTATAGGCTGAACTTCCAAAAATAATAGTAAATAAGGGTTTCTTTATACACTGCACTTTGAGTTTTCTCTGAACTGCTGCAGAGTATTTCTTGATAACTATGTGGGAAGAGCACCACAGTCATTTGTTCTCTTATGTTAATATCCTCCTACACCAAGACGTGGAGGACAATGATAGTTGGTGTCTGGCTTTGAAATTCATGCAGTACATTGAATTGAATGGGGAAACACAATTTTGTTGCATTCCACCCTCCAGAAATGGTGTGAGCACATAATTTAAAAACTTGTACCCGTTAGAATTCATTACTCCTATCTATCTGTTGTAGTACATTATTTACTGGACTACATTGCATTCTGCCCTCCATATATAGTCTGAGCCACATAATAAATAAATATCTTGTACTCATTAGAATTCACTACTCCTACCGGTTACAATACGTTACTTACTGCACTACATTCTTCTCAAAGGAGACCTGACAAATTCAGCTGGACAAAGACTCCGGTTCACAGCCAGATGGTGTTAGTCATGCAATGGGGTCAATGATGCCCATTACTATGAACAGGGATGGACATCCTTTGAATGCAGCTCTGAGGATGTCCTTAAATAATACCTTAGTGGTCGAGGTAAACTGTATAACAACCTTCAGATCTCAAGGTTGGTCTCTGATCTTAACTGAAAACTCCTTGAGACTGTTGTGGTCTGTTATTTAAACACTTCTGCCCTGTAATCAGTCCCAGTTACTTGTTATCTGTGCAATACGTACAAAGGACTGGGCTTCCCTGTAATATTATTAAAAGGGCAAACTGGATTCCCAAATTCAAAAGTAATTTTCGCAGATGAATGTTTCCATAGTAATTTTCATTATTTGTTCATTGTACATAATAATAATCCTTGCATTTAGTATGTTTGTGGCATTCCATCATCCAAATATGGTGTGAGCATATAATTAAACAAACTTGTACCTGTTACTTCAACACATTTGAAGTGGTGCTGAGGCCTGTGTTTCTATTAACAGCTTCAGAAAGTTCTGCGGAGAGTGAGAATGAAGATGCAAAGAGTTACCAAACTGAAGAAAACTGGAGAAAAGGCCTACAAGAGGATAGCATGAAAGCAGAGAGGAAAGAGCTTAGTCAGCAGGGTGAGAAGAGTCCTTCTACACGCGAACTGCCTGTAACGACTTCAAGTGGCACAAAGTCAGGGGCTATTTCGGATGCTCTGGAGTGGATGAGAAAAGAAATACATTCAGAGGATGAGGAGGAAGAAGAGCCCACAAGAGCAAAAGCTTTGGTCCAAAAAGAAGTAGTGGAAAAACGTACAAAATCACAGATCAAACGAGTCCGAAGGCGAAAGCTAAACACTGAAGACTGGATGAAAACAGGGTCATCCAGCCGAAAGGATGAAAGATCAAAGGGCAAAGAATCGCCCATCAACAGCACAAGCAGCAGTAGCAGCAGCTCTGATGAGGATGATGAAAAAAGTGACGCAAAAAACACTCCTTCCAAAAAACACAATGGCCTACAGGACAAGAGGAAACCTCTGCACACAGCTGGTTTATATTCGAGTTTCTCAGAAGTGCCCGAGAAAAGGATTAAGCTTTTAAATAACTCGGAAGCAAGGGCTCAGAATGTAAAAGTAAAAGACCGAAAAGATGTGTGGTCAAGTATTCAGGTTCAGTGGCCTAAAAAAGTTCTTAAGGAACTCTTTTCCGACTCTGACACCGAGGCCACATCACCTCCGCCAGTGACACCTGAGGAGGTAAAATCTGAGGTGCAGGCAGAGGCTGCCAAAGAAGTTGAGAGGTTGTGCCCTGTTGAAGCAGAAACAGCACTGCCAGCCGTCTCACCAGTTAAACCTACTGAGGAGAAGCCAACTGAAAAACATGATAAAAAAAGCGAAATACCAAGCAGTGGCAGTAATTCAGTGCTCAACACTCCACCTACTACCCCTGAGTCACCTGTGTCGGTCACAGTGACTGAATCGACAAGGCCGCAACCAAATGCTGGACTCCCGGAAACCTTAGCTCCAAGTCAGGAGGAAGTGCAGAGTATTAAGAGTGAAACTGATAGCACCATTGAGGTAGATAGTGTAACTGGGGAGCTACAAGAAGGACAGTCGGAGGGCAATGTCTCCCCAACAGGGTTTGATGCAAGCATTAGCTCCAGCAGCAGTAACCAACCTGAACCGGAGCACAAGGAAAAAGGTAAGCTAGCGCTCAGCAATGTTATTGTGTTAAAGGGTCATCTAATACTTCTAATGCAATATGTTGTAAGGTTATTGGCTGGAAATTTAGGGAATTCAGATTGAATTGAGTTGAGTTTCTTGTGTGTCAAAGGATGCATTCATTGTGCCTTTTATGTGATCTAATACTATTAAACACTGAGAGCAGGTATTCACTGTAATATCAGTTATGCTGTCAAGTGTGCTTTGCTGTAGACGATCTTGAGGGCTTCTGTTTGACTAAGTTAGAGCTGAAGCTTTATACTGTGAAAGTTCATTAACCAAAACAATATAGGATTGTACAAGAAAATGCAGCATGCCAATAACAATCATAATAATAATAAATCATCCTTGCATTTGATCTAACGCCTTTCACATCGGGAGGATGTCTCCAAGCGCTTCACAGGATTTATGGCATCCTGTAACGGATTGGTTGGAGCACTCGCCTTGCAAGTGAGAGGACCCGGGTTCGATTCCCGGCAGGGCGAAACCTTAGGCAAGTTTCCTTATTCCACACGCCTCTGTTTGCCTACCAGTTAATAAGAACTTGTTTGTCAGTTGATTGGAGGATCACTTTCAGGGGGTAATACTCCCTTCAAAAAATAAAGAAATAAAAAAGAATTTGATCACTCAATCCATGACTGTTTGTGGGACACTGCTGTGCGCAATTGGTTGTCGCATTTCGCCCACAAAATATACAGTCATTTCACCTTACAGTATATTCTGTGAAGCACTATGAGGTGTCTAAAGGACTATTTTGTTGGTAAATGTGGCAGCCAGTTTAATGTGAGACATTAATGTCTCACAAACAGCCATGAGGTGAATTACTGATTTTATTTGAGGGATTGTTCGCCAGAGTACAACAAACTCCCTTGTGTTTTCAAACAGTGCCATGGAATCTTTACCGGCTACCTGAACAGGCAGATGGGACTTAGTTTAATATCTCAACTGAAGATTATATATGTATTTCAATATATAATTTATATATATTGAAATACATGTTTCATGTAGCTTTGTGTTGCCAATCGTTTTAGCTGGTGTAGTAGGGGTGGGTGTGAGTAATGTACAGTGGTTTGTTAACTGTTAATATACTTTAGTTTGCATGTAATTCAATAACAGATTCGTTTTCTACCAGTGAGGAATGCATCTTCTGACTTGTACAAGTACCAGCATGCTTTGGGGAATTTGTGTGTGTTTTTCATAATTTGACATTTTAAATATTAGTTCTAAAGAGGTGCTGTTTCGCTAGAACATTGTTTTTTTTAAAAAACAAATACCTTCTCTTGGAGACTGGAAGAGTTTGTCCCTCAAAGAACAAATCATTGATAATGGGAACATTTCCTTGTCTTGTCTGAATATTTTACAACTTGACATTGTATTCAGTTAGCATTAGTAAAGGAAATAAAATACCACAAGAATCCACTTTTCAAATTGTTTCCACAAATTTTGGAGCATGTTATAAGGTCTACAATGTAATTTCAGGACCCACCCCGTACAGTTTAATTATTTGTAGATATACTGGATTCAGAGAAAAGGTAAAGTGGAGAACAAAAATGAGCTTGAAGTGTTGCACTATTGAGAGTCTCTAATGATAGTGTGAGTAAAGCTTCAGTGAGAATTAAGTCATCAAAACTCACTGAATGTCACCCACAGTCTGTATAATATTTCCAACCATCTTTTTGTTGTATAATCTTAAGATTATTTTTTGTTGGTGTGCTTCACTGCTATGGCTGCACTTCAGCTCTAACCTGCTCAGACATCATTATAGCTACTGCATGTCATTTAGGGTGAAGGTATTTTTTGACGACAGGGAAGTACTAGAAATTGTGTACTAGTGGAGGGAATACTTACAATACTGACACTGTTACTGGCATAGTGTTCCAATGTGGAAGCATCAATAGATTCCTTATCAATGCTCAACTTGCATTACATTGCCCATTTCAAAGTACACCAGCTGCTGGCTTGGCTGAGATCAATTCTGCCCAGGCCAGTAATCGAATGTTCAACTTAATGGTCTGTGTTGCTCAGTGCTACTCCTGACTGTCCCTTTACATGTCTTGGCCATCGGGTAAACAGTACCAGATGTTTAAAGTGATGGAGTCGCTGTTAGTTTTTGTTGTATGGACAACAACCTATTTATTTGAATGCAGAGGTTAAACCGTGAAGGTGAACAAGGAAACTCTTCATTACATAATCTTAATAATAAAGATTCAGACATTATTGGGTCTGAACTTGTCGTTTGGCATTTTGAACAAGCCATTTTGTATTTTGTTCCATACAAAACGTTACTGAGGTTTTGACATTTTTTCTTGTTCCTATTTCCTGTAAGTAATCAGTTGGTTCAATTGATACACATGCCTCCTTGTGTTTACCTTGTGTTACTGCTAGTCTTACCCTGATTCAGATTATGTGCTGCTGTGAAATAACAGTTTTTATTAGGTAGGGATGTAGAACACTATTGGTAAACCTTGAAAAGCAGATGGCTCATTAGTGTAATGTGATTGTAACTGTTGTACTTGCAACTTTTTTTGTGTTCTGGGTAGAGAAGATTAAATGAAGTAGGGATTTGTTAAAGGCTTTAGAAGTAAGACTAATGCTGTTCACCTTTGTGTGTCTTTGAATTAAACTACTTTAACTGCTTTAACCCCCAGTTACTACCAGCCACAAAAGACCAAAAGATGCTCAGGGAGGAAACTCAACCAAGAAGCAGAAACGTAGTCACAAACGTTCAGGGATTAACAATAAAAAGAAAAATCGGACTGGTGAGGAACTCTAATGATTTCTGTTCATGTTTAACAATATAACTGTCCGTCCATGCTTAGTGGTTGCTGCTTGTTTTTTCCTTATGGAAATGATTTTCTTGCTATGAGGCATTGCTGGATGCACAGACCGCTTCTATCCTTTCATTGTGCTGTTCTGAATCCAGCTCTAATTTCATACAAGAGCAGCCAGAATTACACTCCCTTTCATTATTCTCCAATAATCCACAATCCCTCTTTATGGAGCCTGTCTAACCTCCGATTATTGACTTCCGTTATATCACGTTCTGTCATTTAAATACTTCACATTCTAAAGACTCAGTGGAGAAAATAAGTTCACAAAGTCTTTGCTCTCCTAACACTTTTCTTACCTGCTCTGAAGAGTCCCAACTGCTTTAAATGGCTGCTTGATGGTGCCTGTTAATGGAGAGTCCCTAGTGTGAATAAGTAATGTGTTGGCATTTTATGCTCCAACAATAGTGCTGCTTTTTGTGTCAGCAAATAGGAATTAAGCTTGCAACAATGAAAGGCTGACTTCATATATGATCTGTATGAAATAAGTGCCCCATTTCTAATGTATTTTTCCCTTCCCATTTGCTTTTGCCCCTAAAAACTGTCACTTGAAAGTGAAACTGAGTATTTTGCTAACATGTGTTGTTCTCATCCTGTGGGGAATGCATGGCTTCTTCTTCAACTTTCTTCAGCTCAACGTGCGAAAAACCGAGGCCCTCCTGATTGGCTCGCGTCAGCGCCTCCGCACCTCAGGCGCCGACACCATCAGCATCCAAGGCTGCACTCTCCACCTCTCAAAGCCAGTCAGGAACCTCGGCGTTTTGTTCGACCCTGAGCTGTCCTTTCTCCCTCACATCCGCACCACAACTGGCACCGCCTTCCATCACCTCCGGAACATCGCCAGACTACGGCACTACCTCACCCCTCACGCTGCTGAAACCCTGGTCCACGCCTTTGTCACCTCAAGGCTGGACTATGGGAACTCTCTCCTCGCCGGCCTTCCCGGCACCTCCCTCCACAAGCTGCAGGTCATTCAGAACTCTGCAGCTCGTGTACTGTCCCGCACCAGGCTTCGGACCACATCACTCCCACCCTCACTCGCCTCCACTGGCTCCCCATCCCCCAGAGGATTGATTTCAAGATCCTCATCCTCACCTACAAGGCCATTCACGGCCTTGCTCCCTCCTACCTCTCTGACCTACTATCCCCCTACCTACCTGCCCGTACCCTCCGTTCCTCCGGCTCCGGTCTGCTCCACGTCCCCCGCCCCAATCGCCCTACCATCGGTGGTCGGGCCTTCAGCCTCTCAGCCCCTAGGCTCTGGAACTCTATCCCCCAGTGCTTTCGCCGCCTCCTCCCTTTCCTCCTTCAAGGCCGGTCTCAAAACCTTTCTCTTTGACCGAGCCATCAGCTCCCCTCTCAACTCTCTTCCCCCTCCTCGCTCCCTCCCGTCCCTCCCCTCACCATTTCTCCCCTCCTCGCGCCCTCCCTACCCTCCCCTCACCCTGACCATTTCCCCCCTGCTCGGGTCATGACCCAACTGTGCAGCGCCTTGGGACGTCCTCCTGACGTGAAAGGCGCTTTACAAATGGAATGTTGTTGTTGTTGTTGTTGTTTCTACATTGTGCATCCGCTGCAAATATAGGCAGTCTCAGGAGCTTGCTCTGCCTTGACATACAGAGAGATGTTGTCATAGATATATTAACATTTCCCTAATTCAATACTTAACTTATCAACTTAGTGGAAGATCATTCCTGGTTTCTTAGTTATTGGGAACTGGACTTGGAACCAGAAGGTTCTTGGTTTGAACACGAATAGGTTCACTGAGCTTTTCAAGGTCAGTGAAAAATGTTTTCCAATGCATCACCACTTGAGTTGGGTTGCAGTTCAGTTCATTGTCTTTTAATCACTCCTATTTATCTATAGTGCTGCAAATCTTTCATTTGAGATATTTCTAAGAAACAATTTTCTGTGCAATATTTCAGAATTCAGTGCATATTATTTCCAAATGATTTAAAATTATCATTTGAAAGAATTTTAGTCAAGTTTCTTGCACAAACAAAATAAAAAATCATTTCTTCTATTAATTATTCTTTTCTATTTCTGACGTCCCAGTTACTAACTGAGCATGACTTTCTTCTCTTCTGTGTTCTACAGCAAACAGCAGTGACAGTGAAGAATTATCTGCTGGTGAAAATACTGCCAAATCTGTGCCACTGAAAAAGAACTCCATAGTACCATCAGGCCCAAATTCTCCCCCAGGCAGTGCATCTCCTGCCAAAGTATTGTCCCCTGGAAAATCTGCTAGAAATGGAGAGAAGGATGCTGCACGAGAACATAAAGAGCAGAATAACAGGTCACCACCCAGAACCTATAAATGGAGCATTCAAAAGGGTGAGTGAACTCTTATTTAAATAATGGTTTTATCTCTGTGTCCTTTTATATGTATATAAATTTGGTGTTAATTTTTCTAGGTATCATTTTCTCTGCATGGACATGGGTTTCTCTGTGTCTGGTCTGGCCTACCCTTGCTGGGCTGGGTTTCCACTGTTGCTGGTTGCCCTCCAGGACTTTGCTAAAAAAAGAGTAGGGAAGTTATGGTTAATCTATACAAAACACTGGTTAGGCCTCAGCTGGAGTACTGCGTCCAGTTCTGGGCACCTTACTTCAGGAAGGACATTAAGGCACTGGAAAGGGTGCAGAGGAGATTCACGAGAATGATACCAGGAATGGGGAACCTTAGCTATGAGGAGGCTGGAGAAGTTAGGACTTTTCCCATTAAAGCAGAGAAGGTTACGCGGGGACCTGATAGAGGTCTTCAAGATCATGAAAGGTTTCGACAGGCCAGATAAGGAAAAGCTGTTTCTGCTGGTAGGTGTGTCTGTGACCTGTGGTCACAGTCTTAAGATATCTACCAAAAGAAGCAGAGGGGAGGTTAGAAGAAATTTTTTCACTCAGCGAGTTGTTCGAATTTGGAATGATCTGCCTGAAAGGGTAGTGAAGTCCGATTCAATAACAACTTTTAAGAGAGAACTGGATAGGTATCTGGGGAAGACGGGTTTGCAGGGTTATGGGGAGAAAGCTGGTGATTGGGGTTAGTGAAAGTGACTTGCTCTGTCAGAGCCGGCACAGACTCGATGGGCCGAATGGCCTCCTTCTGTGCCGTAACATTCTATGAATCTGTGAATCTACAACCAGTGTTCACGTGTGTGCCTGATCAGCGAATGTCAGAATCACTAGACTATAGAGGAATGACAGCCAAGCCTGACCTCTCCCACGTGGCTGTCGTTAACAGTAGAGAGACCAGGAGCAGGAACCCTTGCTGTTTTTTCCCTCCATAGCTCTGGGAAGGCTGGGACGAATTTAGCTTTCCCATGCAGACCAGGAAGCCCAACACAAGACTGAAATTTGACTAGTGTGCTCCTGGTCTAGAGGCCGCAGCTCTATGTATTGCACCATCTTGGCTGCCCCATGTCCCTGTAACCTTATGGTTTCTTGATGGTGCAGCTCAGCATATCAGCTTCAGGCTTCACATGCTGTGCAGCACTTTTGTTCCAATGATCAATGATCCTCTGTAGTCTGGATCATGGACTTGGAAGACCAGGATCAAATTGCTGACTTGGGCACCTGACCAGTGCTACCCCCTGAACAAAACTGTCAGCTCGAATGCAATTAAGATAATATGTAGTAACATTAAAATAGTGCCTCGTACCGATAGTTTGGAGAAAGTGTGCTCTGACATTGACCATCTTTCATTGTAAATCTCTGATTACAGCTGATCTTGAAAATATGGCCAGTGCAGAACGTATTGGTTTCCTTCAGGAGAAGCTGCAGGAAATAAGAAGACATTATCTCTCTCTGAAATCTGAGGTAGCCTCTATCGACAGAAGAAGAAAACGCATGAAAAAAAAGGACCGCGATAGTAAGTTCTTAAATTTTAACTTCATATATATTTCCACATTTTCCCTTAGAACAAGCACGTTTTAACACTGGGTGTTCTCTCTCTCTCTCTCTGCTAAAATGTGAATTGCTGGGTTTTATGAAATATCTGTGAAGTACTTGCTGTTTTTCATCCATCATATGGAATTGCAGCAGTCTTAAGTTGATTACTTCAGTCTGCTGTGACCTGATACAGTAATGAACAGAGGAGAGAGATTGGCTCTGTAGCGATAAATCACATTTGTCAAGGTAACAAAATTTGGAACTTCCTTTTGCTTCACCATGTCATTGCCCACTATTATTCTTCATTCTGTATCCTCTACACACTGCTGGAGTTATCCGGAAGCATCAGAACTCGTCTTACTTTGATTTATATGGCGGAAGTTACATTTGTACCTGAATCATGAAGACTATTTGGAAGCAAAATTCTACTAGGGCTCTTGTCTCATAATGGGACATTAAAGTGTTCTACAACCTGGTATCTGAGCTCGACTTTAAAATGTCACCATGAAATACTTGATGGCTCTGGTTTCTGCTGCTGGGTTAGTGAAATCCAGGAACTGATGTTATTTCATTTGCCATTCTGACTAAGCGGTGTATCACGCAATTGCAGATTGTATTACACTTTCATTTAGGTTATCATTCCTTTATTCTGTCCACCTCCATTCAATTCCAAGCCAGTTCCTCTCTCTGTAAATATTTGTTTTTTGAGCCAACTCAACAGATAGAAATAAACCGTTCAGACAATTGATTCAAATCAATAGTTGGATCTGACAGCTACGAGTGATACAGTCACTCTTAATGGTAGTAGCAAATATTCAAATGAGAACTTTGAAGGCCAAAGTGGAGAAGGTTCCATGTGAACAGCAGTTGAACATGGGTGAGTCGGTCCTGAGAGATAGGCAATTGCCGTTCCGAAGTCCCTAACCCTAATAAGTTGTGACTTCTGACAGATTTAACAACTGCCTTTCCCTCCTTAGCAGATATTTCCATAGGTTAGCTCAGCTAATTAAAACCAATTGACACTGAGACACATGCTCTGCACCTTTTATGCTGTGCAGAATTTAGAGCACATGCGACAGCACTGTCTCTTGGTCTCTGGAGGGCACAAAAATCAAACACCAAACTGTACCTTTCAGCCAAACCATGATCTCGGGCCGACTCAACTCCAGTGCTGTGTGAAGGATGGTGTCATTCATAGAAAGATCGTTGTGAAGAGCCTATAATGTGGGTGGGCTTTTTTTTGTAGCTTGTCTTAATTTTTATATTGATGTTATAGTTCTGCTGCATTGCTAAGGGCTGATTCATTCCTTCAGTAAATAAATTAGGTACATATTTTAGAGTGAGTAAAGGGGAAGCGCACACACATTAATGGGATTAATACCAGTGGGGACCCTTGCTCAGTCAAAGACAGGCTGCTGCTTTTATGTATGGGCAACCAAACGCTGAAATGAAGCAACTAACTCTTCCTCTTCCCCCACCCATCATCACACAAGATGATGTTACAAGAAGAATCCTGTGTGATATTGCAAATATAAGTTACTGCTGCTGGTGCTCTGCTAAATACCTTCATTATCACACATTGACCAAATGCAATTCACTCATAATGCAAGTATGGAATGTGTCTACATGAAATGTGGAAGCTGGATTATTAGGTGGGGTGCTCCAAAGGCGCTGTCCTATTGGCCTATCCAGACTGGAAGGTTTCCAGTTCAAATTCCTGTCTGTGCTGATTTCAGGCAGGGTTGCAGTTGGGTCTCTACAATTGGTCTCAGCTCTGCTGGGTTAGCGAAGGATCCTGCTCCTGATCGCTGACCGGAGACACCTTCTGGAACAAAGCGCCCATTATTCACATGTGTGCCTTGACAGTGTTATTGCTTGTGCTCTGCTAAATACCTTCATTGTCTGTGGAACTGCACCCCAGTAGGAAGAAAAAAGGACAAACCATCTCCAGGTGGTGATGATAGAAAAAGGAGAAATTTGGAGGAGGAAAATCAGCAATTTAATTTTAAAAAAACCTGTCAGGTTAACAGAGGTACATGTTCATTGCTTTCATAACTATTTTTTTAACCTACAGCAAATGCATCCGCAACAACTGCATCATCATCCTCTTCGCCTTCGTCCAGCTCCCTCACAGCGGCTGTCATGTTAACATTGGCTGACCCATCCGTATCCAACTCGGCACAAAATGGAGTGTCGGTGGAATGTAGGTGATGAAAGGACCTCCCAAGGCACAGTGCACTTAATGACTCCTGGGGCTCTTTTAATTTTATTTCTATTTTTAATGTTTAAATGCTGGATAGAGGCACGAAAAAAATTCAGCTAGCACTATACTCCACGAAAACTGCTTCTCAGCAAAATAGCACTTAAGTGCACTTTCATGAAGAGAAAAGTACAATGAAGTGTTATCTCGGAGCAATAACCATTTGCAGTCTGTCTGGGAATCGTGTAACTGTTGAAAACAGGCCTTATTTTTAAGTTTGGGCAGAAAATGGCTTTAGCCAGTTTTACTTCCTGAAGAAACCTTATAAAACGCATCATTTACTTGGGCATATTTTATAAGCTACAGCTGCTTACACATGATTTTGATTTTTTTTCTGTAAAGCTGGACCATTTGATGATCTCTGATATGATATTCTCTCAGATCTATGTTTTAGCGCACAAGCTTGCCATTTCTTTATGGGTTTTATCGTTACTGTTTTTTTTAAAAAAGTTTTTAAAAAAAGTTGCTTGCATTATTTTGTGTAACACAAGCACATGTAACAATTTCAAAGGCTACAGGTGTACAGTAATTGCTGGAATATAGTGCTTTGGGCATCAGCCTTTAGTGTGTAACCAAATGCATATGAGATTCCTTTTTGATTACTGCCTTGTGTTTACAGGTTTGGATATAGGGAAAGGTTACAGTGAGTTTTCCCTGACCTGTTAATTGGAGCAGAAACCTATTTTGTCATTTTTTATATAAAGTCATTGATATTTTTTCTTTAATTTTGATACAAAACATTTCTTCAGAAATGAAAGAAAATAACTAACAAACTGTACAAATTCTTAAATGAACTGTGTATAATGAACATTGTACTTGCCAGCCTAAAAGATATATTTATTCTAGGGAAATGATGACAAGTTATATTTTTGTGTTTTTTTCCTTGTAAATGAAAGAGGATTTTTTCTGAAAGCGTATAAAATATTTGGTTTCTAAAGCTTATTTTATCATTATCAAGGCTAATTTAAGTAGTCTTGAGACACATCTAGGCCGTGCAGCATAAGTACCTGCCTGCAGATTCTTGGACCTGCAGGGAGCATTCAAATAGTAAAGTAACATCTGAAGATTTGAAATGGAGCTATGTCTGTGGCAGTACTAGATCTTACCCTGGAATAAACTGAAGTCAAAGAAAACCAACTTTTGCCCTGATTTTATGTTGTATGTACCAACAAGTCTGTTCTTTGTCTGACACATGTACTTACCTGTGAACCTTTTTGTAATACTTTTTGTATATTTAGAACACATTCATTCGAGTTGTATTTAAAAAGCAATGCTGTTAATGCGCAGTGTGTTCCTGTACAGTTTTACTGTTTTTTATAGTCGCTCTTGTGTACTTTGATTAGAAGTTAGCATGTTGCTTTATCTTTTTGAAGGTAAAAAGGTGTGAAAGGGCATTTTAGTCATTTTTGCCAGAGTTTGCAAGATGGTTTATGTTTGTAGACGTTGGTTAAGTCGCATCTGAATTTACACACAACCTTTGTAGGAAAAGCATATTTGTTTGGTCTCTGTAGCTTGTGCTCTTAAGAATTTTTTGACAATGGTTTCAGAATACCTTGACCTTGTACATGACTGTAGACCTTTGTTTGACAGCTCAATGTACTTTGAAAAAAACTTATTGAAAGTTATATAATATTTATTAGATTCCAAAAAGGTTGGAAATTATGTAATTTATTGTAAAAATGTAAGCAAATTCAAAGGCTTCCATTTGAAATAAAATTGCCATAGTTTGTGAAAATGTTTTATTTCTAGCACACAGAAACTGGGTTTTACCATAATAAATGTGTTGAGTAAAAGTCTCAGATACTTGCAATGTCACTCACTGTCTGACTTGCACAATATTTCCCACTTTTATGTTGTGCCTGTGTGGGTGTTCGGAGAAGTGAGAGTTCAGAACCTACAAGCTGTAAAAACTGCATAGCTTGGAAGACACACCTGGAGATCAACATGGAGCTAAGAGGTTTGTACTAAGCAGGGCATTTTTAAAAAATATCTTAAAATAACTACAAATGTGGGAATGAAAATGTTTTGTTTTTTAAAAATCTGTTTTGACTGCAGCTATGGAAAAGTTGACCCAGTGAAGGAAACTTGATGTTCACATTTGAGTGAATGTGAAATCTAAAGCAGAAAGCTTGAAACTAATCCCGAGGTCAAGAGGTGAACCAAGCATTTGAAGAGATAGATTCAAATTTTAAATAAGGTAATCTTAAGGTGCACGTTAAAAAAAGTTTGAAATTTTTTTTTTTGCAGAGGTTTAGTAGATTATTGAATGCCTCCTACCCACAGGTTGGATAAACTTCCCAACCCATTAAGTGATGGTCCACCAGTTGGAGGTGCAGAGCTGGAGCAGCAGCTGCTGACCTCTCTGCAAACCAATCAAAGCAGATACCAAATCCTGGATCTATATGAGCGTATGTTTATGAACATAGACTCTAGATAACACTATCTGGCAAGTACTTGTACTTTTCATGCTCAGCTGTGCTGCTCACTAGGAAGCTCTCAAGGAGTTCTTGGTACCTGCTCTTTGCCTTGTCAGAACTCAAACTTATGCTCGTTGTATGTCAAATTATACAACTAGTGACTATCCTCCTTGGAGGGGAGGTAAGCGGGGTCTCCTTGGAGCTGACGTCAAGGTGACATGCTTGACTGTGGAATGTTGGAACCAAGTCAATCACCTGGCGGTCTCAGTTGTCCAATCCTGAGCCGGGTGGGTCCACAGTATTCCAGGGCACTGTGATAATAGCTGAGCCACCAGGGCAGTGGGAAGCTCTCCAGCAAAACCATTGTATACTATGGGGTCCTTAAGGCTTGCCTCTTACCAACTGTGCCTAATTCACCCCCAATTTGGTATGCAGGATGCATCTTTCTCCTGGGAGAGAGTGCACACTCAATTTCAAACCCATGGAAATTTTCATGTGTCGATCGAATACATATGTGGAACTCCCTGTTAGGTTTGGATATGCTTAAGCATGGTATCAAACTGACAGCCCACAAAATTATAATGCCTCAACATAAATGGCTATTAAAACAAAGTCCATACAATGTTTTAGAGGGAATTGGATAAATGCTTAAAGAAAATGCTGCTGAATGGCATGAAAAAAATAAAGAAAAATAGGTTAAGAATTGTTAGCTCCAGTGGGAGAGCAAGCTCCAGCAGTTACAGTGGGCCAAATGCTTCTATGCTGTGGACATTCTATAATTTAAAATCATTGCCATTTAATGGCTATGCAAAGCCTATTAATAATAATAATAATCCTTGCATTTGATATGGCGCTTTTCACGTCTGCTCGATGTCTCAAAGCGCTACACAGAATAGACTGTAAAGTGAATTGACCGTATATTTGTGGGCGAATTGCAGCAGCCAATTGCGCACAGCAATGTCCCATAAACAGTCATGGATTGAAAATGACTAATTTATTATTGTTTTTTTTGGGATTATTATTAGCCGTGTGGAGCAAGGAAACTTGCCCAAGGTTTTGCTCTGCCTGGAATTGAACCCGGGTCTCTCACTTGCAAGGCGAGTGCTCTAACCACTGAGCTACAGGACTCCACAATTATTTAATAGTAAAGGAAGTGTGCTGTTTCTGAGCCGTGTCTGGCTGGGCCTCTTAACTGAAGACTTCTGGAACGCAACACTCTCATCAGGACCAAAAAGTTGAATATTGTCAGCCCTGCTGTTTTTTGTTCAATACTATGGATGACCCTTGTTGGTTTCGTACTTGCACTGATTGGCCATGGTCTGTGACAATGGACATAAACCCATAGTAAACTGGTGGCTTGTCATCCCTTGCAGTAGCATTTAGTAATGGTACAGTAAATGGAATGTATGTTCACAATAGTTGAAAATTTAAGATTGAAAAAAGGATGTTTCTCTTTGTGCACGTTGAGTCTGGGTTGAATAAGAAGCTCAATATCACCCTGGAACCCTAGATAAGAGGTTCACCTTAACATGTTTTCAATATTTAACACATTATTTCCACATCTAATGGTATTTTGCAAAAGCTATGAACTTTGCTCTGGATTTTTAAAGACAATATTTGATTTTGTTTGTTTTAAATGAGTAAAAACCCACAATTGATCCTAATTAACCTCGTAAACCATACTAGCTTCCAGTCAATTCCTTTACGCCAGCTCCTGCCTTCACACATCCTATATTTTCCGAAGTATTAAGATTTGCATCTGGTGCCTCGTTGTATATCAAAAAAGGGGAATTACAGTGGGACACTAAAATATAAATACTTCCATAAGATGGCATGCTAGCTCAAAAGCCATCAATGAGTTGTAGTCTATTTCATCAGTGAAAATTATCACTTGTGTATAATCTTTACGTTTCTTGTATGGGGATAATACCTCTGCTATTCACTTTGTTTCATTTACTGTAAGTATGAAATGTAATTTCCTTATTGACTCTCTACATTTAAAGTCACCGTGTTGAAACTCCTGTGTTTTGGATTAAGCAAATTAGGTTGTGAAACTCGAGGTACCACATGGAACTAATGTAAATTCTTTTCTAAAATCTTGCCATTTGAAGTTTGAGGAGGGGAATAATTCTATACCATATCAGCTTTTATTTCCCGTTTGTAACGGATGCAAACCCTTGATGTTTACATCATATGCCACAAAAATGGTCAATCTTTGTTACAGAATCCAAACGGTTTTACAGCATTATTAAACTAAAAATCTGAAAAGGCATTAGAATAAAAAGATGGATACTTTAAAGACCTTTAATGGCAGAACTTTGCAAGGGCAAAAATTAAGCAGAACATTCTATTCAAAGATGAGCAGCTCTGTGCAGGTAAATTATCTAAAAATGCTGCAGCTTATTAATTTGCTTTAGGTGCAGAAGAATACTACTTGCCAAAGTATCCCTTTTTACCTCTCCCCTTAGGGCTCCTCACATGCCTCGGGGCATTTTGTGTAACAACTAACTTCATAACTTTTTTTGTTCAGATATTGCCATATAAAAAGAGTTCCAGCAGAGTTGTGTGGTGTTGGTTCAAAAGGAAACTTTCAGCCCGTCCCAACATTTAAATAACTTGTCTTTCTTATAAATGTCACAATGTTCGGGGAACTGTACACTATAAAATCCTGAGGATGAGCTTTGGGAATGCTAGATAACATGTTTGTAGGTTCAGGTGAGAGGATTGGTTATCTCCTAAGTGGTTTTCCTTGTATGGTTAAATGTAGGTCAGTACAAGTGGGAGCCATGTTTTCATTGCCTGATCTGACTGTACGTAATGGAACAATAGTTTGCATTTATGCAGCACACTTCATGAAGGATAATGTCTCAAAGTGCTTTACAGTTGCAGATTGGAGGACAAGAGGTCAAGGACAGAAGGCAGGCATTGGGCATACATTACCTCTCCGTTTTTCACCCAAAATATATAACCTCACTTTTCTCCATTATATTTCATCTGCCATTCTCTCTGCCCAGTCTACAAGTTTGTCTGTGTCCTTCTGAACTTCTGGCCTACAATCTTCTTGACTGTTAGCTGCACTCCCTGTTCTAATCTTAGAAATTGTGCCCCTTATAATAGAATACAGATCATTTATGTAAACGGAGAAGAGTGGTCCTAACTCAGACCCCTGGGAGACAGCTATTTACACTCCATTCTGAACAACTATGTACTCCCACTCTTGTTTCCTATCCTTAAATCCACTTCCTATCCACGCTGTCATTTTCCATTAATCCCCTTTTCTTAAAAAAAAGCCTCCAATGTGACACCCTATCTGAAGATCCAAATAATAATAATAATCCGCCCCACCATCTCCTTCATCTGTTCCCTTTGGTCATTTCATCGAAGAACCTCATTGTACTTGTCAAGCACCTGCTGTAACAAGTGCTCGCTGACCGGTCTTCAGTTCATGATTAATGTCCCTGTGGCACAGCCTCTGGGCCCCGGGTGTGAGGCTCTGGTTATTTGACTGATCACTGAACCTTCAGCTCTCAATGCCTTCACAGCCGAGAGGTTTGTAACGCAGGAACCTGTTGGGAGATGTGGGCGATTCCTTACTGAGGGGACACTCTCAACGGGTATTTATTTTACTCTTTGAGACACCGGGTATTTACACTGAGACATCCTGTAGGTGTTTATTTCACTCTGACCGTTGCTTCTCGCCCTCCAGCGCCGCTCTACACCGACTCCGCTGTAAACACCGCCATAACACGTCTCCAGGACCCGCACAGGCGGCCGCTTCCGCTTCCTGTTCCAGTCGGAGCCATTGTCCTGACGGTACGCAACCATTTCCGGCCGGAACCAACGTGTGCGGCCTCGCGGGGCCGGGGGCCGGGGGAGGGCTGAGGCGGTCGCGCTCTCCTGGAGGCACGAGGGGCTGACAATGAGGATGTCGGGGAGTCCCGGAGCGAACAGGTCAGCCATGGAGTCAGCCCCCCACCCCTCCCAGCCCCCCACCCCCAGTGCTCCCCTCCCAGCCCCCCCCAGTGCCCCCCCATCCCCAGTGCTCCCCTCCCAGCCCCCCCCCCCTCCCAGCCCCCCCCCCAGTGCCCCCCCCCTCCCCAGTGCCCCCACCCCCCCCTCCTCCCAGCCCCCCCCCAGTGCCCCCCCCCTCCCCAGTGCCCCCACCCCCCCCTCCTCCCAGCCCCCCCCCAGTGCCCCCACCCCCCCCCCTCCTCCCAGCCCCCCCCCAGTGCCCCCACCCCCCCCTCCTCCCAGCCCCCCCAGTGCCCCCCCTCCCAGCCCCCCCCAGTGCCCCCACCCTCCCCAGTGCCCCCACCCCCCCCCTCCTCCCACCCCCCCCCCAGTGCCCCCACCCCCCCCTCCTCCCAGCCCCCCCCCAGTGCCCCCACCCTCCCCAGTGCCCCCACCCCCCCCCTCCTCCCAGCCCCCCCAGTGCCCCCACCCTCCCCAGTGCCCCCACCCCCCCCTCCTCCCACCCCCCCCCCAGTGCCCCCACCCCCCCCCCTCCTCCCAGCCCCCCCCAGTGCCCCCACCCCCCCCCTCCTCCCAGCCCCCCCAGTGCCCCCAGCCCCCCCCTCCCCAGTTTCCTTTGGCTTGATAACATGTCTGACAGCTGGCTTGCAACTGGGGATTAATAATAATAATCTTTGCATTTGATATAGTGCCTTATCACATCTTTAAGACGTCTAACACTTAGACTTAACATACTGTAATTAGCTTATAAATGGACTCTGTCTCTGAATTTCTCTCTCTTGTCTTCATAACACTAGAATGACTTCTGAAAATACCATTTCTGAGGACTATGTTGTTGGCCAGGTGGCAGGCAGCCTGTTTCAGAAAAAAAAGACAAAGAAGAAAGCAAACTCACTGGCCTCTCTCTTCAGTAGCCCAGCCACAGCTGCTAAACCAATATTCCTCCCTGTTCAAGAAAGCAATGTGAGTAAACAAATAACAGTTCCATGAAGTGAATGGTTCCTAGGTGTTTAAATTGGCCCTTGACTTACATTTAATCGTTTGGATACTCTTAAGGATGGGTCTCCATACGTATTTTTACACCTGGGTGACTGTGGAATTGGGTCTGGAGTGATTTTACAGTGAGTATAGCATCAGGAATAAGACCACTTGATCCCTCTTGTGTGCTGTCTTTATGTCTATCTACCACATTTCAATTTGTTCTACATCTTCAACCTCTGGGGAAGCCCGTTCCACATTCTCACAACTGTCTGTGTGAAGAAGTGTTTTCTCGATTCAGTTTTAAATGTTGACACTAATCTTAAAACCAATTTAAAACTCCTTCCATCTGTTGGCAGCTTGTTTTAATTTTGAGACGATGAGCTTTAATAAGTGCAGCGCTGTTTTGATTTGGGTCAATTAATCAGGTTGCTTGCTGAGGCTCAGGGGTGGTTTGATGAATTTGGATATACCGACTTGGGATATTGTTCGTGTGCAGGTGGGTGGTAGAAAAAGAAGGTTTAGTGAGGAGTCTGACACAGAGAAGATCAACAAGCAAAAAAAGTTGAAAAAAGTGGGACCTCCTGTACAGAAGGTTCTGAAAGCTGCTGAGAGGAGGCTGGCCGAGCGGTAAGTGGTGCAGCGACTGTCTCTTCTTTTCTATTAGTCACAGGATGGGAAGAAGCTGAAGTATCTGTTTTAGTAATTACTAACCTGGCTGTTATTGAACGAGAGGTCCCAATTTCAGCCTCTCTCAGCCAGTGTGTATGCAGTGATCACACAACCACAGTAGTATGTCTCTGGTTCTGGTGTGAACTCCCAGAGGTCACCAGTTAACATTGTTGGCCTGGTACTGAATACCGTTTTAGCTACAAGATTGTCATCCAAGGCAACCAGCAGTGTCCAATGTTGGGTTACCCAATTCCAGCCCTAGCGAGACCCCTGCTTGGAGTGGCATATCCACTTGTCTCCATATAACAGAGATCCAACTCAACAATGATAAGCCAGAGATGAGGAGTGAGTAAGTGCGGCAGTGAGCTTACTGATATTTTGACATCAGCGTATAATGTCGAGACATTTGCTCATACACAAATTTGTCATTCATGATGACAAACTGATCTCCATTAGCCAATAGTGGTAGAATTTCTGAAAAAGCCAGGAGGAAAGTCACCTGATTTTCAGATGGCTTTACTCATGCTTTGTCTTGTCTTCAGCTACTTATGCCAGTGCTCTCCTCAACTCTCCCAAAATCCCTACATTTTGAATATTCTTTCCCTGCTTTGAGAAAGCTCTTTGAACGTGTTTTTGATCGTCGCCCTCAAATTTCCTTTCCTTCCTGCTCAGTGTTTCCTATCATCTTTGTGAAGCGCTTTACAATGTTTATTCTCTATGAAAGGTGCTACATAAGTGCAAGTTATTGTGACCCGTTGGCCCTTGAGTTAATGGGTCCTCTGCAGATCTAGACCTGAGTTGTCTGACTTTTTAATCCAATTGCGTCAAGTTCATCCAAGCTTTGGAGCGTGATGTCCACGATAGTAAAACTCAAATGGCTTCCAGCTGTTGTGCTGTCTCTCTATTGCCACTTGGTCCATTACTGAGCTGATTCGGGTTGTCCACATGTCCGGTACTATTTTATTCAAGATAAATGGGTTTATATGTGTTTGGGCTCCTTGTAGGTATAAACTGTTCTTCTGCATGTCCCCTGCAGGGAGCGTGCCCTGAGCACTGCTGATGAAGAGGATAAACAGGTCAAAAACACCAAACAGAAAAAAAATAAGAAACGTGCTTTGGGATCAAAAAGTGAGACGAGTACAGGAGATGGAGAGACAGTCCTCACAGGGCTGCAGCCTGAGAAAGGAACCAAACCGCGAGCCAGAAAAAAGGCCACTATCCAGCCAATAGATAGAATAAAAAACAAAAGAACTTTGTTTGTAGGGAACCTGCCTTCAGACTGCACTAAACAGGTAAGAACTATCTGCCCAACTTATTTTCCCATAAAACCAGGGATAAGAGCTGAGTCTTGGGGATTAAGTCTAGTTTCCTTTGGTCTGCATGTCCCCGACCCTATCCGCCTTCCATTGACAGGCAGGCTTTCAGTCATTCTGCCTGCACTCTTTGGAACTCCATCCTGGAGTCTCTTCGACTCCCTCCCTTCACTCTTTCAAGGTCCATCTCAAGACGTACCTCTCTGCCCGTGCTTTGCATTTATCTCCTTTATCGCAACTCAACTGAGGTACTTTTTGACGACCTCCCAAAGTGAAAGGTGCTATATAAATATAATTGTTTTGTATTGTGATAGTTGATTTGTAGGTACCGGGGGTGTCGGCCATTTCTTGGAATAGCTGAAAGATTGTTATGTTCATAGCCACTTACAATAAATCAAATGACTTGGTTGCACTCATCCTGTCATGTAAAGTGTAAAGATTACCACTTCACATTGTAACCAACAACAGAATAAAATTTAGTATAGAGCCTTTCATATCAAGGGGATGTCCTAAGACGCTGGACCCGAGCTGAGGATCAGGGAGGGCGGAGGGCAAGCGGGGAAGGAGAGTGATCGAAGGCACAGTCGAAGAGGAAGGTCTTGAGGCGGGTCTTGAAGGAGGCAAGGGAGGGGGCAAGACAGAGGAATGGCGGGATGACGCCTTCCTAAATCCCCTGGCGTCTTGCATTTTAACTTGAGGCTCCTCTCTGATCTCCCTGGGGGCTTGTAAACAGTGTGTGTATGTGTGTGTGTCTTCTAGATCTACCTCCATGTACCAAGTTAAATAACTTGGATCCACCAACATTATCTCAGAACATTTTGAAAACCTTTTATTTCTTGACAGATGCTTGTGTCGCTATTCAAGGAGTTTGGGGCTATAGAGTCTGTGCGATTCCGTTCTTTGGTAAGTTTTATCCAATTCTTGAGTGAATTAGTCCATATTTGACATTGAACAAGATTGGTGCTTGCTTGCAAGTGTCTCAGTGTAATCTCAGCTCCTGACCCAGGAGGCCATTTGCAGCGTCTCAACTGCTGCCCTGACTCTGATCAGCTAATTCAGCACAGACATGCAATCTTCTGTTCGGTCTGTCTTGGAGCTACACTGAAAGGTGATTTACCCACTGGGCCATCGGAGAAGCTAGATCTAAACTTGTATCTGTAGTTTTAAATTTATCTTTGGATAAATTTTGCAGGTCACCTTTAATTTCGCCAGTCCTCTGGTTCTACCGCATTGTAATAGCAAAAGAGACATCGCCTGTTGACGTGATGGGTTTATTATTTATTGATGACCTTTATTTTCTCTGATTAAGGCACGTGTGGAGCCCAGCATCTCCAGAAAACTGGCAACAATACAGTAAGACACTTAGTTTAATTGTTGTTTTCATAGAGAAATTCTGTAGCAAAGACTTTTCTGGTCGGGATATTTAACATCTTTGAGGCAGACAATCAATTCAACAGAAGAGCTTCCTCTGGACTTCAGTTTTCACTATGAAATGTCTCTTAATACTAAATTTGTAGTGAGGGGCCTGTGCAGGTATTGGAGCGTCTCCGTCCTCCTCTGTTGCACAGATTAAAACCACTCTTCCAATGCAACACAGACTTGTGTCCAGAGTGTCCTCTGTTGTGATCTTGTAATAATAGCCTGTAGAAGTTGCTTCCAAATGTTGTCAGTGGAGAGCAACCATGTGACCTAGCTCTACAAAATGTCTGCTCACTGCCTCAACTTTAAATTGTAAGCAGATTGGGAATCATCAGCCAACTACACTTTCACTTCACAATCTTGACCAAACGTTAAATAGTAAATTACGTAAATAAAATTGAAGAGGTCATTGCTTTCTCCTCCCTTTCTTATGCTGGAGTACAGTTTCACTTCCAGTATTTCATGTAAGTGTTAATTTTTCATTTTAGGATGACATTGGACTCATTAGCACTCTTACCTGAGTCTGTGGGTTCAAAACCCACTTTAGGACTTTGAACGTACAGTGTAGGCTGACAAGATCAGCCATGATCTAATTAAATAGCAGGATGGCCTCCTCCTGTTCCTACATTCCTAAGATACTTTATTGCAGTGCCAGGGGTGCTCTGCATTGTTGGCGGTGCCATCCCTAACATGAGACATTGAACTGAGGTCCTGTCTACCTGTTCAGGTGGATGTTAAAAATCCCATGGCATTTCTGGGAAAGAGAAACCAGTTTCTCCCAGTGTCCTGACCCAACAATCCCCCAGATAAAATGTGTCCATTCACTTCCTGGCTGTTTGGAGGATATTGCTGATAAACCCTCTTTAGAGTCTACCCTGCATGGAGGGCGCTATATAAGTGCAAGTTGTCGTTGAGGCTGTGTGCAAATTGGCCGTCGTGTTCACCTACAAATACGCATTAAGATTCTATGAAGCGTTTTGACCACTTGGCACTATGTCATAAGTAGAGATTTATTATATCCCGAACAGTGATTGTCAGCAGCTATTAAACCAAGACACGCTATCCTCAGCCCAAATCCACGTACTTGCACTTTCCAGCAGGAGTTACTTATTAACCAGTGATGTGATCCCGGTATATTGATGCACCTTATACAGGCATGTGAAGAATTTTAGATTTTTAATCCTTTTTAATCGTGCATTAATTTCTTAAATTGTTATTCGATCTTGAACTCAGAATGATTTGCTTTTTTTGGGACCGAATTTTTTTTTAAAATTGTTTGAATAAGGTTTTCATTATTGTCCTGTAGGAAAGCACTATGCATTTACCCTGCTGCTTCATTGATGAAGTGGGTCAGATGCTATATGAATATTCATGGTTTCTGTGCTATTTCAGAGTATAATTCTTAATGCTGGAACCCAGAAGGAAGTGCAGCAATCTCCACTGATTGTATGTGTCTTGTGAGAGTGATGGAGGAGCAACTACAACTACTTATTTGACTGTACTTTCGGTTATCTTTCCCTTCCTCATTCCCCCACCTCCCCTAGCTCTCAGCCTCAGCTTTGATGCCCAGACAGAATTGTCAACCGTTTTGGGATGCTCTCCTGATGTGAAAGGTGCTACATAAGTGTAAATTGTGTTTAATTGTATTGTAGTTGCACTTCTATGGTACCTTTCTCGTGGGATACAGCAACTTCTTTTCGGAGCAGTTCAGGATATTTTAACCACTGGTTAAGAGATGAAACTAAATGACCAAACATCAAGGTTAGATTCCCAGCCTCAGAAACATAAATTCTGTAGAATGTTTTTAGAGGTAGAGAGAAAATATTTGTGTGGTTTCTTTATATCTATATATAAAAAGGTGTTTTTCTTCCCATAATTGTGATACATCCTCATTACTTATCCTGGAATATTCTTCGAAAGAAAAAATGCTTCTGCCCTCCAGTGGTCACAGAACACATGGTGTTCCTGAAACAAATCACCACCTGCTGCTTGTCACACATCCAGAACGCCAGCAGAACATCACCTGGAACTCCAAAAGCCATGAGATTGATTCCAGGGGATTGTGAACGGTGTCTGTGTGATTGCATACCTCGTGTGTAATTGTGTTGCTGTCGCAGTACTGTACTGTCAGCTATCCATTGAATCAAAAGTTTTTAGGGAAGATAGTTCTGTTGTAAGTATAGCTTCTTTGAAGTACATTTCTGAAGTTGTTTCTTTTTTCCTCCCTCCCTTCCAAACAACAGGAGAAATGTTCACCCAAAGAGGAGGAACCTCAATGCCTATGTAGTTTTTAAAGTGGAAGACGATGCAGTAAAAGCTGTGAAAAGGTAGAGTACTGAGGGCTGACTATACTAAGGTGTGGTACTGAGTTCTGACTGTACACACAGTCTGTCTGGACCAAAATCTGATAAAACAAAGACTTCTCTGGGACCTAGGGCTGGCATTTCTGTTGAGTTACAGGTGAGTTGTGTTTGGGGATGGGGGGGGAGGAGGCTTTACTTTGATAGAAGCCAAGTATAGAAGCCAAGTATACATTAAAATATTTAGTTTGTATAAAGACTAATATATATTTTGTTTATTAAAGGAATGGACATGAAATAAAAAAGGGATTTCATATTCGTGTCGATCTGGCCTCCAAGTCAAATGTCGTGAGTCATTAACAAAAGCTTAAAGCGGGTTAATTTGAGGAGTTTTATTTGGGAAAGATGTACGACAAGTAAATGACTAATTCTTATTTTGTTTTTTTTAAACAGCACAATCACGGAAAATCTATCTTTATTGGCAACTTGTCATATGGTAAGATATGTACACTTGTCTTGTGAGCTGTGCACACTTGCTTGTGAGATGTTCTTCACCATGGCATGCTACATTGATGGACAAGCAATAGGATCTTATTTGGGGATAATTTAATTTAAAAAAAAGCCAATCCTTCAGCACGGTATGTGTGCAATTAAGAGGGCTCTTCCACCATAAGAGTTTTGGCTCACAAGAGTTAGGGGCATTGCATTTACCACAGTTCTGTCTGGTATGGGACTGAGGTCTGACAGTAAAGATCGGATTATACAAGATAAAATCAGAAGTCGCTGGGAAGTTGGAATACAGACAGCATCTGGGGAGAGGAAAGTGAGTTAACATTTCAGGTCGATGACTTTTCGTCAGAACTGGGGGACTTTGGAAGGGAGCAGTTTATAAGGACAATCGGAGATGGGGGCAGGGAAACAAAGACAAAGGACAAAATTAGGTGGACAGTACATGATCAGAGGTGTCGATGATGCAAGACAAAAGAAGGCAACAGTGGGAGATTATAGGGAAAAAAAGATGTTTCCGATACCCAGAGAATATGTGAATGTTTATAGAAAAGCGAGCGGGGTGAGGCAAGGCTGAGAGGAGATGGAAGATGTGTTTAAGGTTTGAAGTGGTTAAAATCAATGTTGAGGCCAGGGAGCTGTAAGGTGCCTTGGAGGTATGTGAGGTGCTGTTCCTCGAGCTTGTGTTGTGCTTCATTGGAACAGCATAGGAGGCCATGGACAGAGAGGTCAGAGTGGGAAGGAGAATTTAAATGGCAAGCGACCAGAAGCTCAGGGTTGCACTTGTGGACTTCAGCAAAGCCATTGCTCAATCTGCATTTGTCTCCCCGATGTAGAGGAGACTACAGCATGAACAGTGAATACAGTAAACTACATTAGTGGAAGTCCATGTAAATCACTGTCTCCCCAGAAGCAGTGTTTGGGCCTTGGATAGAGGAGAACGAGCAGGTGTTGTATCGCCTGTGCTAAGCCACTTTAACTGCATCTGCACAAGTGGAAAGAGTATCATTGAGTGTTTTAATAGTGTATATAATGTTGAATGTCTCTTGTGCTTTTGTAGAGATTGAAGAGGATGAAGTGCGGCAGCATTTTTCTGACTGTGGTCCTATTGAGTCTGTTCGGATTGTGAGAGACAGAGAGAGTGGAATGGGGAAAGGATTTGGATATGTTCTCTTTCAGGTGAGGCTAAATACAGTCGTACCCCATTATTACATACTTCATTATAATGCAGGTTGGCTTATAGCTGGAGTAGAGTGTGGACCCTGACATTCAGTTACTGAAAAATCCAAATCGTGAGCAGAACATTCGCAGCACAACAGGAGATAATGTCGGTGACCTGATGACCCGGAGGTCACAATTTTTTTTAAAAGCGCATGAAAAACTGGCCAGTGTTTTTGAAATGAGCCGGCTTTCTGTACATTTGCTCAATGAATTAGGAAACACACCTGCACTGGAACACCTTATTCTGGTTGCGAATTTACAAACTCCCCAAGCACCACGTTAGAACTGTCCAGCCTTTCCCTTGGAGACCTCTGGACCTGCTGAGTTTCAATGATACCTGATACTCATAGCTATTCCTTACTGCCTGAAACTTCCACTGGAACACCATTGGTTTTGCTTTAATTTTCTGCTTTTGTTGAAATAAATCTTCGACCAGGTTCGATTCCCAAGCAGGGCAAAAAGTTGGGCAAGTTTCCATAATCCACATGTATCTCTTTACCTAGCAATAAGTAGGAATCTGGTTGTTAGTCGAATGGCGGATCACTTTTCCAGGGGTAATAATTCCTTCAAAAAATAAATAAATAATAATAATTTGATCGCTCAATCTACCACTTTGTGGGACACTGCTATGTGCAATTGGCTACCACGTTTCGCCCACAAAATACACAGTCAATTCACTTTACAGTCTGTTCTGTGAAGCGCTTTGAGACATCTAGAAGACGTGAAAAGCGCTACATCAAATGCAAGGGTTATTATTTACTGCTGAAGTATGAAGGCAGGACTAATGCTGTGCGAATTTGTTACCTTGGTGTAGATTTTTGCTGCTAGATGCAGTGGCTTTGACATTGGGCATCAATATAAAGTGGACATTGCCAAAATTCTCAGGGTTTGTTGCCCAGAGGAATTTTACCTCTTCATGTTTAACAATCTCTAGAATCTGAGATCTTAAATTCAGTGTCACAGAGGTTCATATCCAAGCTACTCACACAGTGAGATTCTGATCCTTAGCTGTGCTACTGGGGGTGCCTGGCTGAAGCTAAACGATTGCGCACAAAAGAGAGACAAGACAGTTCCTGACTACAGATATTTACAGCTGTGCTGGTTTAAGGCCATTCTGTCATCATGTCTGGCGCTCTGTAAATTTAAATTGTTTTGCCTTGTCTTCACCCAGACAGCAACTTGTGCTTTCAGGAAGAGGCAACTGAACAATGACTGAAATGGAAGCCCTGATTTTACTTTCTCTCTTTACTCTCCCCCCAACATTGCGCTGAGATCACTTGTTGATTCCCCTATTATTGCTGTCCAGGGTGAGGCTGATCACAGACTGGGGATGGAACCTGGGAACTCTCCAGTCTGTGTGACTTCACTTCACATTGCTGAGCCATCAGGACAGGCTGGGATTGTTCTGGCTGAAGCTGGATAGGTCCTGGGCATTTAATTACTTGCGTTTTGCAGTGGGACTGAATGCCAGATGTGGGTTGACTGGTTTGGGAGATTACCAATGTCTTATTTTCTTCTCCTATACAGCGGATCGTGAGTGCACAGACCCTGCTTGAAGATGATATTGAGTGAACTGCCCATTGATTCCTGGGAGTTTCGCCACAGATACCTGCTGCCCGTTTTTAAAAACACACACACATGCACAAAAAAATGTATATTACGTGTAAAGTGATCGAATACGGACTCTGCATTCAAACTGGGGAAGTCTGCTCAATTCAGTGCTCTCTTTCACTGCTAAGCATTCCCATGGTGTCACTTTATTTATTGTACCAGTTTGCTGAGATGTATTTTGATACTAAAGCGATAAAAAGACTGCGCAGGTATTTCTGTATCATGTTGAATGTCATCATTTGTGTTTGTCTCTGTTCAGTTCTGCCAGGAAAGTAGCCCTGTGCACACCTGCAGGTCTTTGTGAGCATGAGGCAGATCCACCTCCCTTTCCTGTGCCTCTTCCAGCTTGAAGTCTTGGTTACACTTGAAACCAGTTTGTCAGAGCTGCTGGGAAACTGATTTCTATTAATCCTTCCAACAGAGATTTTTAATAAATGTATTAAATGAGTCTGTGCCTTTCAATTCCTCTGACTGTGTAGGAAATGTGGGTAAGAGAAAGAGGTAGGTTGCTGGTTTCCATGCATCGCCATCATCTCACGAGTTTCCAATCTCGGCCCTTTCTGGGCATTCAATCTCCTCCTTCTACAACAGACAGCTTCCCATTACCATATCAGCCTGTCCCTTAAATGAGTCTAGTATTCTCCTGTTCTTCCTTTTAACCAATTCCAGCTACTGATTACTCGCTGTGAAGAAATACCTGCTGGTTATAAACCATGTCCTGCTGATGTGAAATTGCCATTCGTAGCTCTGATCTGTGGCTTCTCATCCTTTGCTGCAGCACTCCCACCATCTTGCCTTGATTATCATTGCACGTAGTAGGGCTCATGTGCATTTATTGTTTTTAATCCCTTGCCTCTCATCATGGGTGTGGTGTGTCTGTTTATTTCGCAAGATGTTTTTGCGCTTCAGCAATTTTATTTCCAATCTGTTCACCTATGCGAAGACGTCTGGCTCGCTTTTCCAGTCTGATGTAGTGAGATGTGTGCTTCTGGTGATCTCATAGAAGACTGACTCTTTGTGTGTGTGTGTGTGTGTGGGCAGGGTGGGGAGGTGTACTGTACAAGCATGACATTGTGTCTCCCAGCTCTGCAACTGGGACTTATTGCAGTATGCCACATTCTCTCTCTCTCTCTCTCTGAGAAATTAACTAATGAACAAATTGAAGCAAATGAATTGTGATCAGGTAAGTGGATCCTCCTGGGCTGGAGTGTGCTGTTGGAAGATACAATCACCAAAGCCAACTGGGTCTACAGTGGTCGGCACAAACCTCACAAAGAAGGGAGTTGCCAAACAAGGAAGGCAGATGAAGAAGTGGTTGGAGAATGCTGAGCGGCAGACTAGTTGAAGTAGGTATAGTATTTGATGGGATTTTTAATACAGGCAGAGTAGGTGAAAGGGTTAGAATTCCACAGAGGCACATTAGTAGCACCTTGTATGGGCGGTGTGGCCGTAGGCAGGAGAATCAAGTTGAAGGTAAACAGAAATGGTGGGGGCAGGAACAAGAAGGTCAAAAAGCAGCAAACAGTAAGAGGATTAGGGTGTCTATCTGAGCATGTGAACTATTTGCTGCTGTTGATGTAGGCTGAGCCCCGATTAGTGGTCGAGGCTCTGTGTGACCCAGCTCTGCCTTTATGCTGGCTCAGTCAGATTGTCATTTCATTTTTGAGTCAAATTTCTGGAGCGAATGATATGCCATTGTATAATTTTTATAGGGGTTTAATTCCCACAGGTTTGGCTTTGTACTTGTTTAAGGTCAGTGTTATGGTATTTCTCTTCCTTAATGAGACTGAACAATAGGTCCAGGGCTTATTTTTTTTCTCTCGTCAGAACTCCTTCAAGAGTGGAGAAATCGGACTCCTTTTTCCATCTACTTGAGGACAGTCCACGGATGCCCTCTGGCTCCGATACCTTGCTCAAGCGGCCATTCTACAGACATGTGCCCTGACAGTGACAATCGCAGGGAAGCCTGATCCTGTCCTCACCAGATATCTACATACATGCACTTTCTAGCAAGAGTCTGGACAGTGTCCAGGAGTGGGACTGATATCCCCCTCACTAACCCAGCGTCTCTGAGGCTGACCGTATAATCTCAGGTCCAGACACATGTGGAAGCCCATCACCATGCTTAAAGAGTATCCAAACCAAACTGAGAATTCCATGCATCCCACCTACACATGGTAATCCCAGAGATAGATTTTTGGAATCGAATGCGCACTCTCGCCCCAGAGGGAGGTGTCCTGCTTACCTACTTCTGGAAAGTATTAGGCGCAGGTTGGTATACTAATACATAAAAGTGATAATGTTTAGTACTACTTCTATAATTTATTCACCCTCTCACTTTAATGTTTTATCATGTTTGGGTTAATGTTCCTGCCGGTGTTTAGGGCCATCATCACCTTCCATCACCTCCAGAACATCGCCAGACTACGGCATTACCTCACCCCTCACGCTGCTGAAACCCTGGTTCACGCCTTTGTCACCTCAAGGCTGGACTATGGGAACTCTCTCCTCGCCGGCCTTCCCGCCACCTCCCTCCACAAGCTGCAGGTCATTCAGAACTCTGCAGCTCGTGTACTGTCCCGCACCAGGCTTCGGGACCACATCACTCCCACCCTCGCTCGCCTCCACTGGCTCCCCATCCCCCAGAGGATCGAATTCAAGATCCTCATCCTCACCTACAAGGCCATTCACGGCCTTGCTCCCTCCTACCTCTCCGACCTACTATCCCCCTACTTACCTGCTCGTACCCTCCGTTCCTCTGGCTCCGGTCTGCTCCACGTCCCCCGCCCCAACCGCCCTACCATCGGTGGTCGGGCCTTCAGCCCCGAGGCTCTGGAACTCTATCCCCCAGTGCCTTCGCCGCCTCCTCCCTTTCCTCCTTCAAGGCCGGTCTCAAGACCTTTCTCTTTGACCGTGCCTTCAGCTCCCCTCTCGACTCTCTACCCCTCCTCGCTCCCTCCCTTCCCTCCCCTCACCCTGACCATTTCCCCCCTCCTCGCTCCCTTCCCTCCCCTCACCCTGACCATTTCCCCCCTCCTCGCTCCCTTCCCTCCCCTCACCCTGACCATTTCCCCCCTGCTCGGGTCATGACCCAACTGTGCAGCGCCTTGGGACGTCCTCCTGACGTGAAAGGCGCTTTATAAATGGAATCTTGTTGTTAAAGATCCCAAGGCAACTATTTAAAAAAGAGAAGGGAATTTCTCCTGGTATTCTAGCTGGCAACTCCCAAATAAAATTGGTCATTCACTTCTTGACTGTTTGTGGAACATTCCTGTGTGCAAATGTCACAGTCACTATACAGTAAAATTCTGTGGAACTCTTTGACATGGTTTTGCAACCTGATAAGGCACTATCAGATGTATGGATTATTATTATCATCATTTTCTAGAGTAATATTAGAGGTTGCATTATAATACTTACATTTGTTATAGTGCTTTATCACATCTTTGAGTGTCTCAAAGCGCTTCACAGAATATACTGTAAAGTGAATTGACTATTTTTTTGTGGGAGAAACGTGGCAGCCAATTGCACACAGCAGTGTCCCACAAACAATGGTGGATTGAAGTAACCGATTTATTATTATTTTTTTTGAAGAAATTATTAGCCCTGGAAAATACGACCCCCCAATCAACTCACAACCGGGTTCCTACTTATTGCTAGATGAACAGAAGCATGTGGAGTAAGGTAATTTGCTCAATTCACCCAGGACACCATTATAGCACTCTATCATGTCATTGAGACATCTTTACAGAACTTTAGTGTAAAGTGCAGTGTCTTTATTTTGTAAGTAAACATGGCAGCTAATTTCCACGCAGTAATATCCCATAAATAATCTTGAAGAGAGTAACCAATTTTCTTTGGGGGATTGTTGGATAGGACATCAGGAGAAACTCCCTTCATTTTTAAATAGTCAATGGAATCTTTAAAGTCTACCTGAACAGGAAGACGGGACCTTGGTTTAAAGTCTCATCTGAAGGATGGCACCTCCAAAAACAGCAGCTCACCCTGAGAACTGAATTGGAGTGTCAGCATAGACGATGAGTTCAAAGTCTCAATGTGGGGCTTGAACCCGCAACCTTCTGAATCAGACATGACAGTGCTACTAACTGTGCAGGCTGTTACCTATGAGTGGAGTCCTGTAGCTCAATGATTAGAGCACTCGCCTCGCAACAACAACAAAATTACATTTATAGAGCGCCTTTCACGTCGGGAGGACGTCCCAATGTGCTGGACAGTCAGGGGTCAGGACCTGAGCATGGGGGAGGGGTGGAGTAGGGGTGAGGGAAGGCAGAGAGGAGAGGTGGGAGGGCGACTGAAGGCACAATCGAAGAGGAGGGTCCTGAGACAAGTCTTGAAGGAGGCAAGGGAGATGAAGGGACTGTGGGATGGAGTTCCAGAGTGTGGGGGCAGAGAAGCTGAAAGCTCGGCCACTGATGATTGGGTGGGAGACATGGAGCAGGCGGAGCCCGCTGAGTGGAGGGAGCGGGCAGGTTGGTAGGGAGTCAGCAGGTCAGAGAGGTAGGAGGGGGCAAGGCCATGGATGGCCTCGAAAGTGCGGACAAAGATCTTGAATTTGATCCTCTGAGGGATGGGGAGCCAGTGGAGTCGGGCGAGGGTGGGAGTGATGGAGTCACGGAGCCTGGTGCGTGAAAGTACACGAGCTGCAGAGTTCTAAATGATCTGCAGCTTGTGAAGGGAAGAGTTGGGAAGGCCGATGAGGAGGGAATTTCAATAATCGAGCCTTGATGTGACGAACATGTGGGTGAGGGTTTCGGCAGCCTGAGGGGTGAGGCAGTGGTGGAGCCTGGCAGTGTTGCGGAGGTGGCGGTAGGCAGTGCCAGTCATGGTGCGAATGTGGGGGAGAAAGGCTTAGTGAGGGGGGACTGGCTTAGTGAGGTTGAGTGTGCAGTCGTGGATGTTGATGCTGCCAGCGCCCGAGGTGCGGAGGCGCTGGTGAGAGCCAATCAAGAGGGCCTCGGTCTTGCTGACGTTCAGCTGGAGAAAGTTGTTCCTCGTCTGACCCTCTTGATAATAATAATAATAATCCTTGCATTTGATATAGTGCTTTTCACATCTTCTAGACATCCCAAAGCGCTTCACAGAATATGCTGTAAAGTGAATTGACTGTATATTTGTGGACATTACATTGTGATGTCGGACAGGCAGTCAGTTAGGATGCCAGTAGGCCTGGAGTTGAGGGTGGAGACAGAGAGGTAGAGTTGGGTGTCATCTGCTTACGTGTGGAAATTTACCCCATGTCTGTGGATGATGTCATCAAGAGGAGGGGGGGGACCTAGGACAGAGCCCTAAGGAATATCACAGAGATGGTGTGGGGACTGGAGGAGAAGCCATTTGCTGATACGAAGTGGAGGCCGTGTGAAAGGTAGGACTTGAACCAATCAAGGACAGAACCTTGAAGGTTGAGGTGGGAGGAGAGGCGGTGGAGGAGGATTGAGTGGTCCACTGTATTAAAGGCGGCGGAGAGGTCGAAGAGGATGAGGAGGCAGAGGGAGCCTTGGTCGCACATGGTCAAGATGTCATTTGTGACCTTGACTAGAGCAGTTTCTGTGGTCAGGTGGTGGGGGTAGGGGGTGGAAGTTGAGAGGGCAGTGGCAGCTGAGCAGATTCCCTCGATTTTGGGACTCGAGGAAGTCCAGCATTTCCTCGCAGTGGGAGTCGGAGGAAAGAATCTGCGAGGCGTGGAGGGCAGAGGAGCCAGTTGGTGGTGGAGAACAGGAGCCTGGGGTTGCCCTTTGCCTCCAGGATTAATCTGGAGTAGAAAGATGATTTGGCCGAGGCGAGAGCGGAGCGGTAGGTCTTGATGAGGTCCAGCCAGATGTGCCGGTGGACTGTAAGGCTGGATTTGAGCCAAGTGCGTTTGGCAGCCCGCACCTGGCCCTTGAGCGAGTGGAGGTGGCTGGTGAACCAGGGTGAGGATCGGGAATAGGAGGCAGTTCGGGAGGTGAGGGGCTCAAGGGCATCGAGTGTGATGGAGAGGGTGCTGTGGAGGAGAGTAAACACAGAGAACGGGTTGGTGCGCGAGGTGGGCCAGAAGGGAGGAGTTCAGAGGACTCCAGAGCAGCGGAGAGGGTTTGTAGGGAGATCTTCTTCCATAAGCGGTAGAAGATGGTGGTAGGTTTGGAGGCTGTGGGGAGAGGGATATAGGAGTTGAGAGAGATGAAATGGTGGTCAGAGAAGTCCTTGTCGGTGATGGTGACATCCGAGACACTGAGGCCCCGAGTGATCACCAGGTCGAGCGGGTGATTGTGAACGTGGGTAGTAAATTAGGAGAATTTTTAGTGAGAGATGGGAGGGATGGCAGTGGATAAGGTGTTCAAAAGAGGGGAATGAGACAGCGGAGTAGGGGGATAGGGCAAATGACGCCCTGGAGATGAGATGCCACGGCGGTTGGGGCAAGCGAGAGACCTGGTTCGATTCCCAGCAGGGTGAAATGTTGGGCAAGTTTCGTTACTCCACACGCCTCTGTTTACCTAGCAGTAAGTAGGAACCCGTTTGTTAGTCAATTGGCGGATTGCTTTTCCGGAGTTAATAATTCCTTCAAAAACAAAAAAAATAATAATTGGGTCACTCATTCCACAACTCTTTGTGAGACACTGCTGTGCGCAATTGGCTGCGTGTTTCGCCCACAAAATATACAGTCAATTCACATCACTGTATATACTGTGGAGCGCTTTGAGATGTCTCGAAAACGTGTTAAGGCCCTATATCAAATACAAGGATTATTATTTTTATTATTATGGAATGTAACTCAGTGCTGCCTGAGAGCCAGGTTGAAGCTGTCACTTTGCTTGTTGTGTCTGCCCATGCAGCTAAAACACTGAAGCTAAAATATTGATTGTTAGGACTTTTGTTTCCAGTGCGTTACAGCTACCCAGAGGTTAGAACTTGTTTGCTTCCACTGCACCCAGGATGTCTATCCGGTCTCAGTGCTCGGACTAATATCCCTTGACCACTTTGCACCGAAGCAGCTATGTGACTGGGGGCTGTTCTGTTCAGTTCTATCCTCTGAGCGGGAAGAGGTTTGTAAGCAGCAAAGAGTGAACTGGGGTTGAACTGGCTCCAAGGAAGATGCATCTGCCAAAGCCAGGCAGGCCTGCCGTGAAAGCAAATCAGTGTTCATAGTTGACCAACCTATCTGGCTTGTCAATAAGATTCAGGGCTGTAGCCAGGTTCTCATCTCCCTCCCCACCCTCCTCATCTCCCTCCCCACCCTCCTCATCTCCCCCCCCCAGCCTCCTCATCTCCCCCCCCCCCGCACTTTCCTCATCTCCCCCCCACCATCCTCCTCATCTCCCCCTTGCACCTTCCTCATCTCTCCCCCGCACCCTGCTCATCTCCCCCCGCTGCACCCTCCTCATCTCCCCCTCCGCACCTCCCGCCCGCACTTTCCTCCCCCTCACACCTTCCTCATCTCCCCCCTCCTCATACCCCATAGCTCGCGCTCCCAGGTAGCTGTGTAGAGAGATTTGAGACATCCTCCCGATAAAAACGCCACTGTGTAAATGTGAATTGTTGTCGCTGTCTCATTCATTCAAATGCACATTAACCTGCTGTGTGTTTACAGCATTCCTGTATTTAAATATAAAGAATATAGTATTGATTGATGCGACTCCATAGCTCTGAAGGAGACAAGTAATGAGTCACGCATTGGTCTCCCCATCTAAATAGCCTTGAAAATGGGCGTTGCATTAAATCAATCTTTGCTTCCACCTCCTCAACGCATTACAAAGTTGCTTCAAGAAGAATCAACAGAATAAGTGACATGATTTTCATCGCCTCGGGGTGTGTTAGAGTCACGAAACACAACAGGAACAGATTGTTGCTCATATTATCCATATTAATGTGATTTCAGTGACCAGCTTAGTTTCATTGCATGTGCCTCTACATCTCCACAGGGTGCCGCTGTTCTCCACAGTTTGCAGAAACTTCTTTTGTTGTAGGTTTTTCTCTAAAACTTAATGGAAGGAGAGCATTTGTGCGCTGCAATGTCTCTCAAACAGCCATGAAGTGAATGACCAATTTATTTTATCTGGGGGAATGTTGGCTAGGAATCCAGAAGAAACTCTTTTTTTCAAAGAGTTCTTGAAGTAAATGCTAATCATTCCCAGAATGTTTAAATGACTGCTAGCCAATCTTAATAGAATCATGAATAACAACAACTTGCATTTATATAGCACCTTTCACCCGGGGTAACATCCCGGAGCACTTGACTGTGGCGGAGTCTGACCCTCTAGTAATAGATAATAAACTACAAGGATAAGTTAAAACTTTGATCACTGTACATTAGTGTACTTTGTTTGTCTTTTCTGTTTTGCTCTCTCCTCCTGAAGGCACTGACTCTTTGCTATGATAAGTTCAGCAGACACCAGTGCCTCTCCAGTATTTGGCCATTACATACGCACACACAGACACACACTTACACAGATACACACCCACATACATAGTGTAACAGTGACGAGGAACGTTGGCTGATATTCTCACCCAATTAGGGATACTGAGGGCAATTATAGACCTGATACTGATTTATATAGGCCACATGGCCTCCTGCTATGCTGACAATGCCTACACTTCTGCTGCTGTGTCAAGTTCCTGCCCTTTACAGACCAAGGATTCAATCCTGTACTCTTTTGGCTTATATGGCTTAGTTCTACAATAGGCAGTGCATTTACTAACTGACCCATAGGGGGAGCTAATGTTCTTTGAATCCCTGATAGTACTTGAACCTCAGAAAGCCTTGTGTGACAAACTGATATGCTGGAGGAGGAGGATTGGGGTGGTGGTGGGGGGAATGAGAACAGGAAGGGGGTAAGGGAGGTGCAACACCAGGCTGTGGGTAGCCAGAAGACTTGATGTGATAAGAACTATTGCTGAAATGTATTCCTGACCAGATGCAGTAGAGAGTGAGCCAAAACCACATGGAACCGTTAGTCACAATGATGCCATCTCTCGCTCTCTCCAGCATTTCCTCAGAACTTGCACTGTCCTCCCCGGTGTTAGCACAGCTGTGCTACACGAGTCCGTTGGAGGTTCCAAGAATGTTATTTTCTTGTATGTTCCACGGAGGTAGATTTTTATCATACAATCTCTTAGTTTGACTTTTTTTATTTTTATCAACGCTTTGTGTGTAAGAAAAATACCCTGCCTGCCTGACTGGCTGACTTCAAATGATTGAAATGTAGCCTTCCTGTGGAAAGCCCCGCTTAGGGATCAAGACAGCATCAAAACTAGAGTCCCTTGTCTTCTGGTGTGTTATGGACTGATGCTTTTGACATCTCAGAGACACAAACAAAGCCCACGCAGAGAGAAAGCGAGTGCGGGCGGGGGCAGTGAGGGAAAGAGGTGCTCAAGCCTGTCAGACTGCAAATAGCATCCAAACAAACAGGGGGGCACTGAGCACATCACTGACACCACAGTGAGAGACTGTTTCCACTGATAGTCTGCCGAGTCAGTAGCAAAAAGAGCAAAAGTGAGAGTTGTGAGAATTATTTTTTGCTGAAAAGTTGGAAGAATTTAATAAAGGTAATAATAATAATCCTTGAATTTGACATAGACCCTTTTATGACTGGATTTCCTGTGAAGTGACTGTGTTTTGGTAGGCAAATATGGAATATCTTATTACAAAGGGGACCTCATAAATGTATAACATTTTTAACGTGATTGAAAATGTAAACCCAGATCAATACAAATCGGATGCAACAAGATGGTAGAACAGAGAGAACATAGGCTTAGAATCGTAAAGGGCAATTTCAGGACAGACACTAGGGAGTTTGGCAAGAAAGGTGGTTGAAGCTAGGACACTGGACTCGCATAAAAAGCAGTTAAATGCTGTGATGGAGGGTGGTGTGGTGGGGGTTGGAGAGGAACAATAGAACGGTGTCCTGGAGGGATGAGATCAATGGTCTTCATCCAGACCGATCTTGTGATTTTGTGAAACGGTTGTTGAATTCAAATTCATGACTAGAATTACACAGGAATTAGATAAATACTAAGGCAAATGTAATATTAACGGGCTATGGGGAAAGGCAAGGGAATGCAGATAACTCCAGTGAAAGAACTAACTATGGAATATGCATGATAGGCCAAATAACTTCCTGCTATGCTGTGAAATCTTTATGGTTGTGTGTGTTTTATTCACCCCCAACTCTTCTTCAACCCTTTCATCTTCTCACTTCAGTTCACTCTTCTGGTGTGTGTTTAACTGATGCTTTTAGTAACTTTGCTGTCATTCTGAGCAGAAAAAATAAAGCCCACACAGACAGCTCGGACTCCCATTCAGTCTGTGTAAAGTGCTTTGAGACGTTCTCCTAGATGAAAGGCACTGTATAAGTGTGCACTGAGGACGTGTGGTGCACAAACAGCTTCTATTTCAAAAGCAGCTACTGACCATCCTACTAATCATTGGTACTTTCTTGTTTTAAACCTCTGATCTGAAGTGAGAAAGTTCTGGGCTATATCACTGTTTGGCATTGATTTTAAAAGGTGACAGAGGTGATGTATCAAGCTTCATCACTGTCTCTGTGCAGCAGGTTTGGATTGAGACAGAATTTTGAGGAATAGACTGGCTTCCTACTCCTGTTCCTGTTACAGACACTGGGATTTGGGCTAATACCAGCAACCACAGTTGTAATCTTGTAGAGGGCAAATAGCTCAGCCATGTGTTTCCAGAATTACAGAGATGGGCTCTTGTGTTGAGTAGATCATCTTAACAAAGCTAAAGAGAGATTCCAGCTAAGAAGCATTGTTTCCCCGTGCAGGGTACATGTGGATCAGGATACATAAAATTTTTTATATTTGATACAGTGCCCTTCACCTCAGGAGGCTGTCTCAAAATGTTCCATAGGAATTTTATTTTAAAATGTAGTGATTGTACTTTGTAGGCAAATGCGATACCCAATGTGCACACAGCAATATTCCACAAACAGCCTTAAAGTGAATGGTTTTATTTAGGAGATTATTGGTAAGGACACAGGGAGAAACTTCCTTCTCCTTTCAAATAGTGTAATTGGGTCTTGAAGTTCCCCTTAACAGGCAGATATATGGGACCTCGGTTTAACAACTCATTCAAAGGACGGCAATTCTGACAATGTGGCAGTCTCTCAGCACAGTGTCAGCCTCTGTGAGCTCAAAATCCTGACATGGGGCTGAGAACCCACAATCTTCTGACTCAAAGGCAAGATGGTTGCCAACTGAGCCAGGCTGACACCAATGTGGATCGGGTAGATGTAGAACAATGTAGATGTGGATCACAGTAGATATGTATATTGTGTTTATTGGTATTTACTCACCTCAATCTGGACCCATTGTTATCTCTGAAACCCCTAGTCCTTTTCTGAAGCAGTTGCTGTTTTGCTAGTTGCTGGTTATTTTTTGAAGCAGCTAATTGACAGATAAAGTGCTTTTGTTGAGAGTCTGTTCCACGTGTTCACTAATCTACCAGGGAAACATTCTTAGAATCTCACTTGAAGTGTTTTCATTTTAAACCCATGTCCCCCAGTTATGCTCTCATAGCCAAAGTCAAATCTGCTGCTCCCATTCACATCATTGGAATCTTTCATTTGTTTAAAGATCTGGATTGTGTCCATTCCCTAAATCTCCTTTTTCTAATAAAACAAAGTTCAGATCTGTGACTCTCTGCTCATAAAAAGACCATAAATTCTGGAATTAGCCTTGTTGCTCTTCTCTGAACTCTTTACAGGGCTCTTTTGAAGGTAGAGTGCCCCAAACTGCATACAATATTTAATGTGGCCTCAGCAGTGATCTCCATGTGGTTAAAACAACTTTTATCAAGTTATCATCAAAAGCCCTCAAAATACAACAAAGCATTGGATTAACTTTGTTGACAGCAGCTTCCAATTAACTGGAAACCTTCAGCGAATGATCAGTAATCACACTCAAAGTCTTTCCCTTCTCCTCCTCTGTTAACGCACACTCTTCCCTGTGTGTGCACATTCACTGTATGTCTTGCTGTAATATGCATTAACTTACATTTACCAACATTAAATCCATCTGTCTCCCTTTGGTCCATCTGCTTAATTGATCCAATCTTCCCGAATGCTTTGTAATCTCCTTCTGTTATTGTGTTCACCTACCCACAACTTCCTCACAATTCACTTGAAAGCTCCCGTTTTATTTTGTTATTTTACTTCCCACTTGACCCTCCCTGTGGCTCTCAGCTTGTTTTTCTCTCTGAAGCTGTGAGCTCTGCACTTTAGTTTTGGCCTTTAGTTTTGCCTCATCTTTAAGACTTTCCTCTTTGATCGTGCCTCCCAGCACCCCTCCCTCCACCCCTCTTGATTCGAACTCCCAGCTTGGGTGCAAACTCTTAACTGTCCATGGCCTTGGGATGTCCTTCTGATGTGAAAGGCGCAATACAAATGTAATTTTGTTGTTGGCCTTAGTTTTTATTGCAATCTCTAGTCACACAGTGAGAACTGATTCATAATAATCCTTGCACTTGATATAGCTCTTCTTTGACCACTCTGACCCCCAGATTGGATGCTGAGCCAGCAGTGTCAAGTGCTTTGAGGCGTCGTCCTGACGTGAAAGATGCTATGTAAATTGCTGTGTTACGTCATTGGCATATCTGGAAGCACTTCATGCAATTGAACAGTGAAGTTGAGGTGAATTCCCAGTATTCACCTTCTTAGCAGATGATGTATATGAATATGAATGTATTGTGTTGGGATCACTTTCCCTTTCCATTTCCCGATTCTCACAATCTTACTCCCAATTTTTCCATTTTCTGAGATTGATCAAACAGTGGGGAATATAATGCAGGGCATTCCTTAATTAGAATTTCTTTGCAAATCCCGCATTTTAGACTCCAGTATTGTCTTCACATTGGGTTTTAACAACAACAAATTACATTTTTTTATAGCGCCTTTCACATCAGGAGAACATCCGAAGGCACTGTTTCAGTAGTAACTGGGACTGCTCACTTTTTAAAAAAAATTAATTTTTAAAGGCAACTTTTTAAAGTCGAAGGCAACTGAGCAGCCACCAGCTAGCCCCGAAATCTCTGTGTTATTCTGATAGTGTCGCCTGCGTGCGTCCCACTTACTCAACAGGCAGCTCTTTGCTGTTTGCCATCACCTTGGAAACGAGAAGTCAGACAACAGTAACATCAGGCAGATCTGCACTATTTAAAATGAGCAGAGTGGGTGTGTGAGGGACGTCCAGACTTGTAACTAGAAGATGGATTTTCCAGCCAGGTGCTGCTGCCTGGGATAAATAGCCTTCAGACCCAGGGGAGTCTGGGCACGTCGTAAGAGATAACTAAACATGGTGCTGCCTCGGTTGTACAGTAGCTGCCAGATCACTTTTACATCAAGCTCCAATTTCTACCCCGTCCCCCGAGTCCATGTGTAAAAATAGCTGCCGTCAGACCTGGCTCTCATTCATGCATAAAAATAGAATGTTTCTGCCGGGCAACGGCTGGGGGAGAAAAACAGAGTCTTTAAATACTGTGTTGGAACGCACCCCTATTCTGAGCTGTGCATCTCAGCTTAACTTACTGTTCTTCCCATTATATATTCAACCACAAAATATACAGTCAATTCACTTTACAGTATATTCTGTGAAGCGCTTTGACACGTCTGGAAGACGTGATAAGGCGCTATATCAAATGCAAGGATTGTATTATTTTTTAAAAACAAACATTTTATAATGTACAGTATCTCATGATCTGTGCATCAATCATCTTTCTTTTCTCTCTTTTTATGTGATTGTATTTGATAATCTTAGTGTCAATTTAAATAAAGGTTAANTTTTTTTAAATGCTTTTCAAATGTCACTGAGTCTGGGGTTTGTGCCAAATCGGTGTTTTAATGGGCGCATCAGGAAGGGTGGTTGTTATCTGTCTGGATACGAGACTTTTATCTCTGTTTTTTAAATGTTTTGCCTGCGATAGTTCCAAGAAAATTATAATCATCCCTGATTCTAATTAAATAAAGGTAACAATTAGGCACTCTCACCTGTGTGGTGCTATCTACTGCCTTTCACTGAGGCTCAGCTCAGTGCTGCATTTGGCGTGGTACAGGGCCAAGCTGCTGTGAATACACAGCATCAGGGACAGACACACTGAACAATAAGAGGCAGAGACACACTGTGTTTTAATACTGGTGTCAATACAGTGAACATGGAAATAGGAGCACTGTTATACCTGGTAAAGGAGCATCTTTGGCAGAAATCTATCATGTTTCATACTTAATAATATTACTTACAATTAATGTAATACTTTATCCCACGCAAACACTTTGAAGCGCCTTGAATTGCCTTGAAGGATCGTGGATTGCTATGTGAGTGAATGAAGCAGCATGTCTGCTCCAGTGACGTCTGCAAACAGAAGACAGATAATGTGTTTGTGGATGAGGGAGGAATATTGTCCAGAACCCCAGGGAAGCTCCCTGCTCTTCTTCTCAATAGTGTTATGGAATCTTTAATGACCACCAGAGCAGGTGGGAGTCTCAGCTGACGGACGACACCTCTGATGCTTGAATGTTCGCTCAGCCCGGCAGTGGAGAATCAGCTTAGATTATAAAATCTCACAATACCACAGGATCAGTTTGGAAGAAGAAGGTTCATTTGAGCTCACCATAGCCACTCTATCCTTCCCCCATCACAGCATCAAACTGCTTTTTTAAATGAGTCCAGTGTCCTGGCCTCAACCACCCTTCCTGGTAAATCTGTTCCAGTGATGAATTATCTGGGGAAAGAAATACTTCCTGGAGTCTTTCATGAAAAATTGTTTGACCAGGTCCCTCACAAAAGAATTGGGGTGAGGGTAATGATCCAAGGAAATAGTATGCAATGTGGGCAGGATGGTGTTTTTACAAAACTGTTAGGAATGGGTGTTGTTTAATTCTGAAACAGTGACCAACAGAGTGCAGAGGGTGCAGAGTTCTGCTGTACTATCTGATAGACAAGTGGTGACTACAACAATATAGAAACAACTTCACAGACACTTGCTTGTGTTCTCTCTGGGTACTTTGGAGACATGCGTTCAGACCTGGTGGAGTTGGGATCGGGCGTAAATATCGGACATTTCTGAGCTGTGCTGCCAAACCTGAAACTTCACCACTGCTCAGGTTCCAGTTAACTAACGCAGCAAGCGCTGGTTTCCAGACAGGAGCAATCACATTCACTACCAGTTTGGGAATGTATGACCCTTGTGGTCTGTTTGGTTAGTGCTGTTACTAACATGTCAGGTAAGCGGAGTCATAAAGCAAAGGAACCTTGAAACAAGACTATTAATCTCTTAAGCTTTGCCTCCAGCAACTCAGACCACGCTTACCGGGCTGTCCTGAGTTCAGAGTTCTGCGGAGTTCATAAAGTGTATCAAATTTAATGACTCATGAAATTCAGAATGGGGATTGGGGACTATGTTTCCATTTACGTGTGCTGGGACACAGTGTGCACTCTGAAACGTAACCTGAACTAGCAAACTAGCTTGTGAACTTTATTAAGGTCAAAGGTGGGAAACAGTGAAAGGTAAAACCCTTTCGTGGTTTTCCTTCACTGAGAAATTCAGGTGAAGGGCCAATGGCCTATGCCACTAGTCACCACCAAGGCTGAAAAAAGTAATATAATAGACGTCTCAAAATGCTTTACAGGTTACTCTGCAAAGTGTAGTGACTGTATGTTTTGTGGGTGAAACGTGGCAGCCAATTGCGCACAGCAGTGTCCCACAAACGATAGTGGATTGAATGACCAAATTATTATTTATTTTTGGGAAGAGATTATTACTCCCGGAAAAACGATCCGCCAATTGACTAACAACTGGATTCCTACTTACTGCTAGGTAAACAGAAGCAGGTGGAGTAAGGAAACTTGCCCAGTGTTTTGCCTGCCAGGAATCGAACTCAGGTCCTCTCGCTTGCGAGGCGAGTGCTCTGACCACTAAGCTACAGGATGACATTAATGGTTAGGCAGTGAGTCAAAGCCTTGTTGCTTGTACGCAGGCAACTTCAACACAACTCTATAATCCACTATCTTCTTCAGCACCTGCTGGTATAGGAACAGGAACAACAACAACAGCTTGCACTTATAGTGCCCTCCACACAGGGTAGCATCTCAGAGCGCTTCAGGAGGCTATTCAGTCCATTGAGCCTGTTCCACCAGTTTATTAGATCTTATTAGATCTTTTAATCCCATTGCACTGCCCTTTTGCCATACCCCTTAATACCTCTACTGATAGAAACATATGTTCACAAGATCATAAGGGAGTCCATCTGAACTCATCCTTCCAGAATACCTAATGTACCATCTGCCATCCCCCGATCCTTCATCACAGAGAGTAGAGACCGTTCACACAAACCCCTATTCTACGTTGAGTTAGTTCATCTCAGCTTTGAAGGAGCTATAACCGGACGCGGTGTTCATTGGGTTAGGGAGAGGGCAAAACAGTCAAATATTCCCTGCTCCCAATCCCTATCCCAGAGACTCTTTGCTGGAAAGTGCACTGAATAGATGTCAGTGAGAAAATGATCAGGCTCCACTGTGATGTTGACACTCTGAGTTGAACAGCCTTTTGTCTAGGTTCACACATGGAAAATGGTCACTCGAAGAGGAGAAAATTGGCAAAAAGCAGAAATCCGCTTACTGATAACAACAAGGGTGAGTTTCACTTTCAAAGCTTCAGTACAAGAATTGATGGTGCTGCTGTTTTTCTCAAGATCTGGGGCTCTGACCAGCATTATGTAGAGCTGTGTTATAAGAGGTCATGGATACAACACCACAGTGAGATATCATCTCAATATGCACACTATCACTGAATTGTACAGAACTGTGCTCACTATCACTGAATTGGATCAGTGAACAATATTCACAATGATACTGCTGTTTATTGTCCCTGGTATTTCCATATCCATTTGCTCTGCATTGCGACTCAGAAAATACACTTGGATTTTGAATTGTTACAAACCCCTTTTGTCACACATCAGAGAGACACCAGTGTGCTTCAGGCACGTCCTATTATTATGAAATGTGCCTCTTGATTGACCTATTTTGGTTCCCATTGCCAATGAGTCGAATCCCATCTTCCCAAGCAGCCCTACAGCTCTATACTAACAGCCACACCTCTTCTTATTAATGTGCTGTCACATGTGATGCATTCGATGACCTGTTTTCCATGCACAGATGAATGTTGCTGTAGACTGTCCAGACCTGCCCCCAGGCATCATGTACAAAGCAGCTTTCGTGTTGGTTCACAGGGGCAGTTTATAAATCTGAGGAACTGGTAACAACACTGGCCACAGTGATAAAATATTACAGACTAATATTACACATGCGACATAAAGCTGGGGGCACGGGTGTGTTTTGGCAGTCTCCTTTAAACCAGTCACACCATTGATCTTTACCATTTAGGTCATTATATTTTAAATTACAAGATCCCTCCCAAAAAACAGTTTACTTTTTATTTTATATTGAAAGTCATGCTGCTTTCTGGGCCTTATTATATATGAATGATATGTATTCATGTGTATTCACTTCCAATTTACACACACACATACGTGTTTGCTTACATGCATATACACATGTGCATATGTATCTGTGTATATATTTCATTTTTCAATATACATTCCTTATATTTACCAGCCTTAAAGTACATACACACACATACATGCATGCCTACATAGACATACTTCTTGCCAAAGTACTTTAATGTAGATAAATGTAAGGTAATGTACACTGAAAAATGAAACATGTACGTTTTGGAATTGAAAGGATTAGTTGAGGTATAGATTAGCCATGATTTAATTAAATGGCGGAACAGACTCGAAGGGCTGATTGACTTCCCCACATAGCTTCAGACACATCTAAATACAATACTTACATATATGTACATAGACACACATATAAGGTTACAAATGATTATACTGGAAGATGAGAGCTGATCTGATACTGTAATAAAGACTATAAACCAATGAGAACAATGCGGATTTGAAGGACTTTCCAAGAATAAACTTGGGAAACAAGAGAAGGATTCTGAGAGGATTATATAGTTACATACCATTACATAGAGTGATACAGCAAGGAAACAGGCCATTCAGCCTACCCAGTCCATGCCGGTGTTTACATTCCACATCTTGTCAGGGATGTGGAAAGAATATGTCCCGGTGGAAGCAAAAAGAATCACACTGAGGTGAAGCTCTGAGGTGACTGAATGAGCAGGTGAACAACAGATTGCAGGCTGATCAGAAATATTTTTAAGAATACAAGGAAACACAAAGCAGTGAGGACTGAGAGTCAAAAAAAAGCCACCTGAGAGTAATGAATTAAAAGAGGCCAAAGGGTAATAGAAAAACATGTTCACAAATAACAGCAAAGATGTTCAGCTTGGTTTTCTGTTAGCTGTGTGTTGAAGAGCAGACTAAGGGCTGTGCTGGGTAAATGTCTCCCATAACCTGCAGAAATGGCAGACACGTTAAATACATTTTTCATATCACTTGTCACAATGAAGACTGGTCAAATTCCCGATTTGGTTATTTTGGTTCAAGGTTCTGTAAGACGAGCAGACATCAGTAAAGCTGGAATTATGAATATACATGAAGCATGAAGTGTACAGGGCACCTGTACTCAAGGCAGAATGCTTGGATATGGGAGAAGGAATTGACGAGGCTCTGATGAATACTTTCAAGAATGCCACAAATCCAGGGGATGTGCCTAGGATAAGAGGAATGCAAACAATATCCCAATTTTGAAAACAAGGAGTGTGATGTGAATGAAGGAATGATGGAGCAGTTAGTCACACAATGGTCACGGGCAAAATACTCCCATGCACTTATGAAGCCCTAAGTTCATCTCACAGAGGTCATAAAGCGATCCCGAAATGGACGACCTTTAAGATGTTTGCTGAAAAGAACTTCTATTTCACATAAGATCACAAGATTGCTTTTGGATGAGGAAGGTCCTTCGGCCCATCTGACCTCATCGCTCCAGAAAGCCCACTTTACTGTCCACTCATCACAGCATCATATGAGCTTGACAGAGCTGCTGGCACTAGGACTGGCTTGAAGGTCAGTGAGGAGCTAAACTAACCAGAGTAAAGTTACCGTCAGTAGCTTAGAGTGTTTCAGTGTTGTATTAATTTATGCTAATCGACCACTCTTCTGCCGTTGAGCTCAATCTTTCCTGAAAGCCATTTCCCTAAATGCCAACATCAGCAATGTTCTTAATAATCAGCTGAACAGCAGAAAAGCCCATGTTAAAGTTAGCAACAATACCAAGAATTTTCGATGATAGGTACCTCCATGGTCTTGGTCCCCCCTACCTCTGCGACCTTCTAACCCCCTACCCTCCTGCCCGCTCCCTCTGCTCAGGGACCTCTGCCCTGCTTCACGTCCCCCGCCTCGCCCGCCCCACCATTGGCGGTCAGGCCTTCTGCCACTCTGCCCCCACCCTCTGGAACTCCATCCTGGAGTCCCTCCACCTCACCCACTTGCTTGTCTCCTTCAAGACCCATTTCAAGACCCTCCTTTTCAATTGTGCTTTCAATCACCCTGCTACCCCACTACCTTCCATCCTCCCCAATCCCAACCCCCAGCTCGGGTCCACACTGACTGTCCAGCGCCTTGGAACATTCTCCTGACATGAAAGGCACTATACAATTGTAATTTTGTTGTTGTTGTAGTTTATTTTTATAAAAAGAAGCAGCGCCAATGATGGTGCCTTCGGATATTAACACACTGAAAGACATGATGGGTAGAACTTTGACTTTTTTAAGTGAAAAAATAAGGTTGTGTAATCAAGAGCATTTGACCGTTGAGTTAACAATATTTTATCATTCTAACCTTGAGTAGATCACTGTTGAGCCACATTCAGAATACCATGTGCAGTTGTGGGAATGATTCTGCTTGGCGTTCTGTGCATCGCCTTTGGCGACTCCTGCCACTAATGGGATTTCCTATTATAGCTACACATCATGAGACGTGCCAATGTGTAATGCTGACAGGAATTTTTACCCATTTACCTTCAAAAGGATATTGATGAGCTGAAGGAGTATCACAGATATAAACTTGTTATACTTTCCTCAAAGGAAAGGCACTACGGGGGCTGGGTGGGGAGCAGATTCATACTTATAAAAGAGTTACAGCTATTTCACATCTACTCTGAGAACACAAATAGAGGACATAGATCTAAAATTAGATACACTCAAACAGGACTATAGGTCAGAACACCCACACACTCCCCTCCACTGCATTATCGGAGGTGCTGTCCTTCAGAGAAGACTTAAGACCAAGGTCCTGTCTGCCTGTCCAGGTGGACCTTAAAGATCCCATGGCACTACCTGGAAAGAGATGGGAGTTTCTCAGGGTGTCCTGGCCAACAATCCTTCAGATAAAATTGATCATTCAGTTCATGTCTATTTGTGGGATATTGCTGTGTGCAAATTGGCTGTTATGTTCAACTTACAAAATACACAGTCACTCCACAGTAAACCGTCACCCCACCACACTCGACAATAATTTTTGTGAGGTGGTACCAGGATACAATGTTACTAGTGCTATTATTGTGTTATTACTGTACATGAAGACTTTCATCACAAAAAGGGAACTGCTTGTGGTTTGGGACAAGCCTTACGAAACACTGAGATATCCTATCAGCTCGGCGAGGATCTGTAGTGGAGTAAGAAAGACATAGAGTGTGTTTACAACACTCCACGTACAGCAGCCTCAAATTGAAATATAACATAGTGAAGAGACCTTTATATTTTGAATTAAATTTTATTCTGAATATCCCCAATAAATCCCTTCTCAACAAAGGACAATTTCATAATGTCTGGAGGCAGAGAAGCGTGTGCTTGTGTCATAGAGAAATTTGCTTATGGGGAAAACGACAGGGGTGCCTCGGTGCTGATTAAGCAAACACGAGACTCACAATCATTGTCTCGTTCTTTCTAATAAACACATAAATCAGCACAGTATCAGCTCCTAAATCGGGAGTATCAGCATTACTGTAAGAGCTGAGCATCTAGGCTCTGTCACAACTCGGCCCAGGGAGGGAAAATAACCAAGTCATTTATCTCTGCAACTGACACAGGCTTTGAGAATAGCAACTAGTGAGGCGCTTGTCACTGGCTTAACTTACTCCACTCAACTGTGGACTTTCAGTGGAATTAGCCCCACACTCGCCCGGGAATATCGAGACTGTGGAATAATTTGGGAAGAATATTCACCAGACATGATTGTTAGCTTTTCCTGTCTCAGTTTGAATCCCAGAGCCATCCATTCTACATACACAGAGTGGGAGGGAGAGGGCAGATAGAGATAGAGAGACAAGGAGACAGAGAAAAGGCAGAAGAGAGAAGAGACGGGGACATGGAGAGGAGAGATAGAAAAGAGAGGGAGAGAATGAGAGGAGAAAGAGATAGAGGAGTCAGGAGATGGAGAGGTGACAAAGAGAGGAGAGACAGAGAAGAGACAGGGAGATGAAGAGGTGAGAGATTGGAGAGAAATAGAGAGAACATGAGGAAGACGAAAGAAAGAGAAGATAGAGAAAAGATGGAGAGGAGAGAGAGAAGGGACAGGGAAAGGAGAGGAGAAAGATAGTGGCAGGAGACGAAGAGGGGAGATAGAGGAGCGACAGGGAAACGGAGAGGAGAGAAAGGAGAGATAGAGAACAACAACAACATCAACAAGATTACATTTGTATAACGCCTTTCATGTCGGGAAGATGTCCCAAGGCACTGGACAGTGTTCAGCATTTCAGAAGAGACAGGAAGAGGAGAGAGAGAGGAGATACTGGGAAATGGAGTGGGTGTGAGTTTGGGTGTCAGCGGGTGATGTCAGGTGCCAGTACAAGGAGCTTCAAGCGGTAGTTTGGGATTTGAGTAGAAGATCCAATTGAGAAGAAGATAAACATGGTGGAAATGAATGTCATCTTAGGCACAGAGGAACCGAAGAAACAAAGAGTGCCCAGGGGTTGACTGGGAGCCTCTAAACATGCTTCACTGCTTGGTCCCAGACAAATGGGAGGGAAGAGGTGAGCAGCATTCCCACAGGGAGCCAACCGTTATTCACTTCAAATTGAAGCCAAACCCAGCTGATGGCAGTGTTTCCACAGCACGTTGATGCCTTGCATCAGCAGTTAATTCAGAGTTGTTTCCAGTTAATGTTCACCTCAACACAGCTTTTTAAAACCACACCATTGATTTGCTTTAGGCGGAGGCTGTAAAGTGATTGGGAAGCACAGGGAGTTCTGTGCAGGAAGAGTTCTCCAGAATGAGTAATGCTTCTCAGCCACAAAAAAATCTACCTGTGTCAGTTCCAACAGTGACTAATGCAACCAGTACCATGCCAGCATCACTTAAAGTGCCTGCTCCTGCCCACTGTGGATTGACTGGTGTTGGAATTGAAGGCAGGTTACACATCACAGGAAGGAAAAGCTGAAGAAACAGATACATTAGCTTTTGGGAATAAAGGGACATTTCCACAATACTTATGTTCTGGAGGCAAAATTTGCAACATTTCTTAACAGATTTAGTGTGATAATTATCACCTAAAAACTGTTATGAAACATTGCAAATGAATCCCCTCCCGCCTTCCTCTCCCTTTATGTTGATGAGACTTTAAAGCTCCCTGGTTTAGATTTGATCAAAGGACCTGGCGTAATGCGATGGAAGGTTATTTTGAGCTGTTACAAACACGTTCCAGCACATCCAGGTGTACCCAGATAGCGGTTCCTGTGGTTTCTTCGAGAGGAAGTATTAATCAACACATAGGGGCAGTTAATAGGTGATGTAGCACACCTGCACCCACCTGGAGCGATTAAATCCACCAGAGTCCCACCTAAATAGCTACTCACCTCCTGGCTCACCTTGGAATTTCTTACCTTGGGCCTGATCCAGCAATGAATCTAAGTGTGAATACAATACAATATGTGTATAGCGCCTTTCACGTTGGGAGGAATTTTGGCTGGGTTTCCAAGCTAGAGATGAACATCGAGGGAGTGGGAAGGGGAAAGGTGATCAAAGAGGTATGTTTCAAAACACGCCTTGAAAGTGAGGCGGGAGGGAGCGATCAGGGGAAGGAGTGAAATGCACCATTCTCACCTGGAGTTTCTTTGCTCTTTTAAAAAAGTGAATATTTTCTTACTCCAAGAATTGCAAAGATAATTCCAAATTTATTATTATTAATGATTTATAGAGAGGCAGGTGGGGTGGGGGTACTTGTGATAAGGTTCCTCTTTGTATGTATCTTAGGGAAAATGCGACTTTTGATATTTATCACATTGAGCAAAAATAATATCAATAGTATTCCTTGCATGTGATACAGTGCCTTTCATGCCCGTAGGATTTACTGTAAAGTGTAGTGACGGTGTAGTTTGTAGGTGAAAACAGCAGCCACTTTGTGCTCAGCCATGTCCCACAAACCGTTGTGAATACTAATAATCCTTGCATTTGCTACAACGTCTTTCATGTCAGGAAGATGTTCCAAAGCACTTCACAGGATTTACTATGTATTTGTGGGCGAATGCGGCAGCCCAGTTGTAATAAACCCATTGTGCGGTGGTTGTCTGCACTCAAAGCTTGTGGTGTGGATAGGTATCAAGTGCAGTGTCTGACCGTGCCACCACTATGTGTGTTTTTGCATAACCCAAGCAAGTTCAAGACTAGTTCAGCAACACTAAGAGTGTGATCCATATATATGCCAGTTTAGGAAGGGAAATTAGCTGGGGTTCTTATTCAGTACCCCAATGCACATTCTGGGATCTGCAAGCCTTGGCTCTTCCCAACCAATGCCTAATACTATCTGGAATTTGGTAAACAGGATGCATCTCTTCAGGGAGAGAGTGTGCATTCCATTCCAACAATCTATCTCTGGGATTTCCATGTGTAGGTGGGATGCATGGAAACCTCCGCTTGGTTTCCCTACCTGGGAAGTACATACAGGTGAGGACAGGACCCCTACACTGGAGTATCAGCCCTTGAATATGTGTTCAAGTCCTGACGTGGATCTTGAAGCCACGACCTTTGATTCCAGAGGTGATAGTGCTACCATCTGAGCCAGGCTGATGTAGATGAGGTGCTGGAGACGTGTACTCCTGTGTGAGCCAGCCCTGTGACAACAAGAGGTGGTCAGGGAAAGGCATGTGGCACTGCAGGGATAGGAACTGAAACAAAGGGCTACAGTGAGAGTTATAAGAAAGCCTGGACAATGCAGTCAGGTCAGTTGCCTGCTTTCCCTGCTTGTCTGGGATCCTATTGGTTTATTTTGCTAGCAGCTGCCCAAGCTCCTCAAGTATTCTTCTATACGGTATTGAGACCATACCCATCTCTCCCTTTTATACAGCCGCCTCTTCCCTTCATCTCCTCTTGTTCTTTCCCAGCAACGCCCAGGCGCAGCTGACTGAGGGAGGTGTTGGGCCTGCCCTGGCTGGATTGCGGGCTGCCTGCAGGGACAGACCTGTGCTCTTACACAAGCTCAACACGTCATCCTTTCCACAGGGCTGCTTCCTCGTTGGGCTGCAAGGGAAATGAAACTTGTTGTGTGACTGTAGGCCCCACTATGGCTGAATCATAGGGAGAATGTGTTCAGACAAAACTTCACCAATGCTGGCCCATTACTCTGTGGTTTTATTTGGGGAGGTCCTTGTTTTGGGTTCACAACTAGCCACATAGTCCCAGAGGCCGGGCATGTAAGGGCAACATTATAGAGGCTCACCCACAACAAAGCAATTCATTGAGAAGAAAATTGTCTTTGAGTGATTTACGAAATTCCAACTGGCAGAAATTTTCCAGCATATGTTGTACTTTCAATCATTGACGGGTTGTTCAGGAGTTTAGTGCCCAACTTTAATCATTGCGATTCAGCGCATAACACAAGAGAGTGAACATTTACGTTAGATAAGGAGAGGGACCGAATGAGTTTAATTCTGTATTGGAACTGAAATCTGGAGTAATAAAAGGGGATTAGAGTGTAGGTTTATCTGGAGTTGTAAGGTTATGTAACAGTAAAGATAAATTATAATCCCTGAAATAATAATCCTTGCATTTAATATAGTACCTTATCACATCACCAAAACATTTCAAACCACTTCTCAATTTTAGTGACGTGTATTTGTAGATGAACACAACAGCTAATTTGTACACAGCAATGTCCTACAAACAGCCATGAAGTGAATAATTAATTTTATCAGTTGAATTGTTGGCCAGGACACCGGGAGAAATTCCCTTCTCTTTTTGAGTAATGCAATGAGATTGTTAATATCCACTTGAACAGATAGATGGGATCTCAATGTAATCTCAATTTTCCCAGTTCTAATGAAAGGTCGTGGACTCAAAACATTCACTCACTTTCCTTTCTCCTTAGATGCTGCCTGACCTGCTGAGTGTTCCCAGCGACTTCTATTTTTGTTTCAGATTTCCAGCATCTGCAGCATTTTGCGTTTTGTTTCTCAATTTAACCTCTCATCCAAAGGATGGCATCTCGGACAATTCAGCGCTCATCCAGTACATTGAAGTGTCAACCTGGACAACAACAATAACTTTTGTTTATATAACACTCTTCATGTAGGATAACTTTTCAGAGCAGTAGACTAGTATCTTTAACCTAGTTTGGTTTATCCCGTAATCTTCAGACAAGAGTTAGTATGCTATCAACTGAACTGGGCTGGCACCAGTTTAGGGATGGGGAAAGAGATTGCTCAAAATACTGTATACAAATGCCACAAGTACCAAGAGCCAAATAGGTCTCTGTGAAAGATGTGGTGATATCTATGGTATTCTAATATGACAAGATCACAAGACAAGTTTGGATTAGTCAACCCGTCGACTCATTTAATCTCATCCTTTTAGAATGCCTACCCTATAATCGTCCCATTATAGCATCATTCGTTTCTTCAAAGAATCTCACAGTTTTCCCTGAGAGATGGCTGAGGAAAGATATGAAGTGGGAGAGGGTTGAATTTTAGGGTAATAAATATAATTTGTCTGGAAGGTCTAGGAAGGATAGAACTGTTTGTGGTCTGCTTCTTTATGCTGAGGAGAAAATGATAATCAGTGAGTTATAGACCAGAGCAAGAATAAAGATAGATTTGAAACTGCACAACAAGTTAGTGAAGATTATTGGATAAGATTATTCTATGAATATTTTCATTTCCCAGGAATAAACTGTTTGATTTGAGAAGAATAGAAGAGACATATGACTCGGGACTTCTTGGCTCAATTGGATGATGAGTTTACATGATGGGGTGGGGTGGGGGGGGGTGCTGAAATCTGGCACTCTGCAATAAACAGGATAGGATGGAGGATGTAGCACCTGGGAAACAGGAGGCAAAATAGAGTTCAACTCAAAGTCAGATTCATACAATTAAAGCTGGGAGTCGACTGAATCTTTGAACTTTGGTAGTCTGATAGCAATACCCTCCCTACTTGAAAATGTTCTTATAACCACCAATTGTTGTTGTGAAGGGATTTGCAGAGAATTTAAGGAGCTGGACTGGGGCACTTTGTTGCGGAATACAAATAAGGGAGAAAATTGAATAATTTTGAGATTAGTCCAGTGAGAGAAGTGAACTAGGACTGGACAGAACAAAAGGATGGAGGAAGACAGCAGACATGCTTTGGAACAAAAACACAGTAAGTTTTGACAACATTTCCCTTTCATTTCTTGACCTCATGGATGTTACATTGTGGTTTTGGCTTTTATTTCCTATTTGGGCTAATGTTAACTTTTTTTTAACACACTGGCTGGAGAGACGGCCATGCTTGATTTGAGACTGTCACCAACCCACTGTCACCTAATCCTGTCACAGCAAAATGTGTTTCATTTTGTTTGATAATTGCAATAGTCACAAGAAATGTGTTGTGAAACATTGGAAATTTCTCCTCAATAATTCTGAACAGGAAGCATCCATATACTAATGTTCCTCTCCCCACCCACACCAACCTCACTCAAATGGTATTTGTTACCAAACAAATTCAGACCAGATTGCCACAATCTCAGTTGCTTGAGATCTTTTAAGCAGCAAAGTTCTTTGATAGCCTGAATTCAAACTGTTTGGCATTCATACAAAGTAAAGATTTGCCCTTTAAAATAAAGGTGGCTAGAAGAATTTTCATTTATTAATATTTATAATCTAATTTCCATTCTGATAAAGTGCAATGATGTTGTGGAGACACTTGTCTGGTGATGCGGTTTTCGCAGTCTTAGATAAAGTAGGAGACAGAAGCACCACGTCTACAAATTTGGTGTAATTAATTAGTTGGTATCAATATTTAATGAATATTAATGTTAATACAAATTGGAAGCTAATCGGGAGCCTTTTTTGAACATCCTTCCCTTTGTACAGCTCTACTGGGTCTCTCACTGTTTCACATGCAAATTTCTAGCTGCGAGACATTAAACATCAGGAGATGGTGTTCCTGTGAAGTGTCTCCAGTGACATCTTCAAGCATTCGACATAAACGGGAATGGTGGGGGTGGGGGGTTGGGGCAATAATGCTGGCAGATTAAGGGAGGTAAAGCAGTTTTTACTTAAGACTGAAAAAGTAATTATTTACTGGATTTCATTATTAATTGAACTATTTGACTTTTAATTGCACTCATGCTACAAGAATTTTTTCTTCTCTAGACTGTTTTATAGGAGTAATATAATAATAATTCTTGCACTCTCAAAGCGCTTCACAGAATATACGGTAATTATACTGTAGTAACTGTATATTTTGTAGGTGAAACGCGGCAGCGAATTGCGCATAGCAGTGTTTGACAAACAGTCATGGATTGAGTGACCACTCCATTTTTTTTTGAAAGGATCATTAGCCCCGGGAAGCGATCTGCCAATTGACTAAAAAACGGGTTCCTACTTACTGCGAGGGAAACAGAGTAAGGAAATTTACCTAAGGTTTCCCCCTGCCCGGGAATCAAACCCAGGTCTTCTCATTTGCGAGGCGAGCACGCTAACCACTACGCTACAGGACTTTATGATTTCTGTCCCTCCTGAGCTTCGGATTCCATCCATTCCCACTCATTGGGCTGAGGGCAGTAGGATCTCCACAAACACGTGGAACCACAGGTCTTCTGAGGGCTACAAATGAAGAAGACGAGGAGGGTTTGCCCTGAGTGTATTCTGATCGTCACTGCCCTATGCTTAATGTCCATGAGTTAAATCGCACAGAACAAAATAAATAGGAAAAGACCAAAGACTCTGATCCAAGCCCCTGAATAACTCTCAGCTCATGCCTGCTCGTAAATTATTACTTTGTAACAGCCTTGCCCGAGTTTCTGCATCTCAATCTAGGCTTGTGTTACTCTTCTGTATCAAAGCAGCTTGTTTCTAAATGGGACAGGGTTACTGCACTGCTTGTACTTTGTTCTAATGTACGACATGCCTCTGCCACAAGAAGCTCTGCCTGATCCTCACTTCCAAATCTGGTGCCTGTGGCATCTTCAATTTCACTGGTCTCATCAGAGAGCTATAATTAACCAAAGGAGGGTGTAGGCATGCGATGTTTCGCCAGAGAGAGGACGTGGCTGGGTGATTGATGGGTGAGACCACAGGTTAGGACCAGTCAATTTTCCAGACTGCACTAATTTTAGTCAGTGTAAATGGAGCAGATTGCGGAGTTCAAACAGATTGGAATTATATCCACAGGCAGATCATTCTAATCAGTTTTCTAAAAGGGGGAAAGCTTAGCAAGTCACTCTTGCAGAAAAAGCGTAAGGGCATGATAGTGCTAGCTGGGACTTAGGTGTGTGAGATTGGGATTTAGAGGATAACAGCAGATAATGGCTGCCTAGAGGACAAATCCATTAGACTGAAAGTGCCTGATGGATTCAATTCTGTCTTTTTGTTGGCTCCTTGACCTCTTACTTTGCTCTGTTAGAAGGTTGTTTGCACAGCCTTAGCATGGCTGAGACATGTGGGTTAATATATATGGCTCCATTAGGTAGCCACACTATGGATTTCATACCTCTAACCAGCATGTGACCTCCCTCCGTCCTCTATACCTTTAATCCAATTAAAGCACTGTAGTTCCTTTTGTTCAAGAAACCCCTTGGTTAGTGTTGTGCTCACCAAAGGGAAATAGACTTCCCTGTATTACAGGCACCAGAGTGCAGGTCAGGTAGAGCTCAATGAAAGATTCTCCACTTTACCGTAACCCAGAAGAATGCCCCCTTTTGTACCACTGTGATTTTTTCCCATTTTCCACACCATCTTACCTGTGCCCCTCGAGTGAGATGCCAATTATGTCACAAATCAAGATCAGTTTTCTGCTATGAGCCTACTAGCTGAACTGACTGGCTGGAGATTGCTCAAACCCCTTTGTCCCAGAACTTGGGCTAGAATAAAATGCTGTATATGATTATGCAACAAATGAGCTTCTAGTAGCGGCTCGAACTGCCACCTTTAGACCAGTGGTGGACAACCATTTTGTTTGGCCACCAAAATAAATGTTCTTGATTGAATATTTCTTGATTTATGCCATAAATAAAGAAAAATATTCACTGAAGAAAAAAATGGAAATGTACTATTGATTGAACTTGGACTTACCTAGACTCATGTGAATGTGCAGTGTGCTACTTCTTGACGGCTCTCTGGGCCACTTCCGGCCCCTTGGCCATGGGTTAGCCACCAGTGACCTTTGTCTTCAAATGAAAGATCGCACAGGATTGTGGAAAATTCTTAAATGCAGCCTTGATTTGGAAGCCAGTTGCATTTTAAGATCCATGGAAAACCAGTTTCTAAATTGAGACTGAATTTATGAATTTTTCACAATTAAGTGCAGTCTTAAATTTAAAGGCAAAAATGCTCCTAACATAACATAACATGTAGGAGCAGGAGTAGGCCATTTGGCCCTTCGAGCCTACCCCGCCATTCAATCATGGCTGATCTTCTAATCTAACTCCAGCTAATAACCTGACCCCGCCTTATCCCCATATCCCTTAATCCCTTTTGCAATAAGAAATATATCTATCTCAGTCTTGAAAATGTTCAAGGACTGAGCGTCAACAGCCCTTTGGGGTAGTGAGTTCCATACATTCACCACCCTTTGAGTGAAGAAGTTCTTCCTCAACTCAGGCTGGCCTCTGATTTTAAGGTTGTGACCCCTGGTTTCAGTTTCTCCAACCAGGGGAAACAATCTCCCACTATCTACTCTATCATTCTCTTTGATGATCTTATAGGTTTCTATAAGATCCCCTCTAATTCTTCTATACTCTAGAGAATATAGGCCCAAATTGGTCAGTCTATCCTCGTAACTCATCCCCTTCATCCCTGGTACTAACCTAGTAAATCTACGCTGCACCCCCTCCAAGGCAAGTACATCCTTCCTTAAATAAGGAGACCAAAACTGCACACAGTATTCCAGGTGTGGTCTCACCAGGGCCCTATACAGCTGCAGCAAGACTTCCCTCCTCTTATACTCTTATAATCCTTTCATAATGAATGCTAACATACCGATCGCCTTCCTAATTGCTTACTGCACTGCAGACTAACTTTCTGTGATTGGTGTACAAGGACACCCAAGTCCCTCTGGACGCTAACACATTCCAATCTCTCCCCTTCTAAAAAATAACCCGCTCTACTGTTTTTGCTACCCAGGTGGATGACTTCGCACTTCTCTACGTTGTACTTCACCTGCAACCTACCTGCCCAATCACCTAACCTATCTATGTCTCCTGCATTTTTTTAATGTCATCCTCTGTGCCAGGAATAAGGGAATTCTGGCTGGAGTTCTCTCCCACTAGGAATAACATTCTAACTGCTTCTGGGCTCTTACATTGTTTTGAGGCCTATACTCTAATGCTGGTCTGACATGCAACTTGGGATGATTCTGAGACATTGCTGTACTCAAATTGACTGTTGCGTTCACCTACAAATGCACAGTCACTGCACTTTATAGAAACTTATGAAGCACTTTGAGACATTCTCGATGTTATATAGGCGCTGCATCGAATACAAAGAATATTCTTATTGAATCAATGGGACCACCACTGCTCCTCTCTCAGTAACCTTTCTCATACCTCAGCAACCAAATGAAAGTGGATCGGATCCAGAGTGACTCATGTTGAATTGAATTAAATTAAATTGACGCATGAAAGGTATATGACTTGTGCCAACACCACAAGGTATATGACATGCTTAAACATGATACATGAGTTCCAGAAATCCAGTTTGTTTACTTTTGCACGTATTTCCTGATAACACTGGGTTTAACTTTGAATGCTGACTAAGTCTATTTAATACAGGAAGGGACAGTGGATCCTTTGAACTCACACTCCTAAATCCTGACCACAGAACCAAAGCTTTTAGCAATTTTTTGAACAAAAATTACTGAAAAGCACTGGGAGAATGAGAACATGTTTTCAGACAACAATACTTATCCCTGCTTTAAATGTTCCAGTCCAGTGCGTTTCAGCTGGAAAGCATTTTGAGTTGAAAGTTGGAGCCAATCCTCTTCAAGTTTGCTCACCCCGACCCTAGGCACCTCTGTGAGACTGGCAAGCAGAGCAAGCATGAGGCAGGCATCAAAAATAAATATGGTACAAACAGTTTCCAAGAGCAATATTCAGCCAAATTTCAGACAAAGCAAATAGACAAGAAATTCTTGTAATTCTAATGAAGTGTAGTGACTGTATATTGTAGACTAATCTAGCAGCCGATTTGTGCACAGCAATGTTAAATAAACACCGACAAGTGATTGACAAATTTTGTTTAATCTGGGTGATTGTTGGCCACAATACTGGGAGAAACTCCCCTTTCCTTTTGAAGAGTACCATGAGGTTTTTTAACATCCAACTGAACAGGCAGACTATGAGCTCAAAATCTTGACGTGGAGCTTGAACCCATAACTTTCTAACTCAGGACTCTGCAGAGTGCTGCCAGCAGGGTTTGGAACATATAGGCAGCCACATGTTAAGACACATGCAATAAACTGGAAGCAAGCAACTAGTCGACCCAGTTCACAGACAGCTTAGAGCTGCCAAGGCATCCAGCCAGCAGCTCGTACAATTTTCCTTGACCCGCATTTCTAATTTGGACACGAGGACATGATATATTTTTCAAAAAAAATGGTGCAGAGTTCCGGACTGATTTTAGGAGGGGCAGAGAGAGATATTTGGAGTTGAAACAAATGAAAAAGGCTGCCCCACCAGACAGCTGTTCTTATATTTATACAGCCACTGGTTTTCCTGTGAATTAAAAAACACCCGTATAATCATCCCTTCATATTATGCTTTGCAGATGCAGAGCTGGATTGTGTGTAATAGAAGATCAAAAACACTTGTAAATCTGTTCAAAGTTATTCCTTCATGTGCTCAGAGAAGTTTTCTTGGCAGCACCTCCTTTTGCCCTTGGAAGGCAGACAGAGATGCAATTATTTCATGCAGCTCCAAGCTCCAGCTGCTTTTTTTTATGGCTCTGGCAAAGCAGGTGAGGATGTGTGCCAGGATTTGTGTCATTAGCAAAATATTCCCTAATGCGAGCAAATCCTCGGAGCGGGTCGTCTGCCCAGTAAAGGGCACGTCTCCGCCAGCGTGCTTGTTCGGCCACTTTACTTCACTGAGCCGCGAATAATCAGGTCATGAATTCAGCAAGGGAGCCGAGACAGGAGTTGGGAAACTGGGAGACAGACGCACAAATGGAAAATAATACAACGGCACTGCAAAAGTTACCATATTGTCTTTACACACAGAAAAGTATAGATATGTACATTGTAATTTTAAAAAAGACTGCATTTGATTACCCAGCTTGTTGCTGTTTGTGAGCATGTCTCTGGCATGTGTATTAGTTGCTTAAAGCAGCTTGGTCCTGCGGTTTTCTTTACCCACTCAGCCAGTCACCCCTCTGTGGCTGGTTAGACAATTACCATGTCTAAATTCTCAACCTGGAATGGGAGCTACCCCCTGTGATTGAGTGTCCATGCAGAAGAAGCCTCCTACCCCAACACAGCTCCCTAACCGTCCACCCCACCACAACTGAGATCAGCTGACACTTTTAGTTTTTAATCAATCTTAATCATGTTTAACCGACAAAAAACAAGAAAAGTGCCTTTTGGGGACATGTAAGTTTTGTTAAAAGAAAGAATTACCACTATCTGGAGAAATTAGCCATTAATGTTTACTTAGTTCATTGCTGCGACTCTCTCAGATCCATCTACAATGGTCTTATATCAAGAACAAAAACAAATTGCATTTATATAGCACCTTTCGTGTCAGTAGGAATCACAGTCAAATGCATTAAACTTGTCTGTGTCTAACCCAATCTCACTTACACAGTGAAATCTATCTGCTTGCAAATAAGATATATGACTTTTCAATTCACCCTTCCTCCTAACCCATTCCTCTCGATGACATTGCAGTCTATTTACTGCAGACCTGTAGGTATACCCAAGGAAGAGCAGTCGTCGGTCACTCGCTGTTTCTCATTTATGTCCAAGGCAGATGGTTTCAATAACCTGTAAAAGTCAGAGGTCCAAAATTTCTCCTAGTCGGAGCTAGGAGACAGATCTTTTTATCTTATACATTTACTTACCAAATAGACACTCACTTTACACTATATCCTGTGACGTGCTTTGAAGAGACCTCCTAATGTGAAAGGCGCTGTATCAAATGCAAGGATTAATATTAGAATTATCTTAGAATTTAACGTTGTGCAGAAACATGGAAACATTTTTAATTCAATCTTAATATGGAAGTCGATTTCTTTTTAAGAACTGTGGACAACTGGCTTCTAAATTAAGACTCAGTTTAGAATTTTCCACGACGCTGCGCAATCTCAATCGTTCAGCCACAAAACACACAGTCACTCCACTTTACAGCACATGCTGTGAAGCACTTTGGGACGTCGTCCCAGCATGAAAGACGTTATACCTAATTTAAGGATTATTATTGTTAATGTTTAAGACACAAGGTCTTACAGGCTAAGATTAGATGGAATTTTGGGCTCTGGTTGGTCACGTGACCTTAACTATAACAGTATCAGACTGTTAGCCTTGTGAACAATCCCTGGGAAAATACTGTGAAGCCAGAGTCACATGAATGTATCAATGAGGGACCAATCTGGTAATCACTTTAGAGCTGTTCAGAGCAGGGATTCACTCTGACGCACGCAGTCTATGTACATTGTACAATAAACCATGGGCTGATTGCAGTTCCCAAGCTTCTTGCTGGAGGAGGATTTCTTAGTACATCACAAGCTGCAAAGGAGAAGTTCTACTCCCACTTTGTTGCATAACGGCCAGTGATGACTTACTTTCCTCTTCCCCCTGCCCCCCATCATCATGGTATAATGGTAATGCCAGCCCAGCAAATGCATGTGGTTGCCCAAGGCACGCACTCTCATTCTCTCTCTAGTTATGAAACGCAGAGTGGAATGATTTATAGGCTCAGAAATAGACAGCAAGGCTGATAAGAGCAAGATGCAATAAAGTAAGTTTGCTCCGTTTATAGATTTTTTATACTCATCTATTTAATTTCTTTGAGATTCAGCTCCCAACATGACTCAACTGTCTTCAGTTCCCGAGCTCAGATTATGATGACAGGGAAATTTTCGGTTGGTTGAGTGAGACAAATGGAATTTGCTGCAATCTTTATAAAGTTAAAGGAGTTTCCAATTAAAAACAAAGGATTGACTCCCACCTTATGGCTCAGTTGGTGAGTTTACTACATACACCTCCCCAATCTGAGTCAGACCAGAACATCATTCATCATGTGATCTGCCACGGTATGTGTTCAGTTAGCTTGTCTCAGCTGAGGCTGAGGTTTCAATTAGACTTAGACTTGGATCAGAGAGAGGAAAATCAGGCCGAATTCTCATTCCTTGTGACTATCTAGTGATTCCCTATTGAAAAATCTGCATTTGTGGAAGCTGGATTGGGGAGGTGCAGGACTACTACTAATAATAATCCATGCATTTGATACAGCGCCTAATCACATTGTTGAGACATCTCAAAGCACTTCAAAGGATATGTTGTAAAGTAATGTAATTGAGTGTATTTTGTGGGCAAACATGGCAGCCAATTTGTGCACAGCAATGTCCCACAAACAGCCACGAAACGAATGACCAATTTTATTCGGGGAATTGCTGGCCGGACACCGGGAGAAACTCCCTTCTCGTTTCAAATAGTGCCATGGAATCTTCAACATCCACCTGATCAACAGACAGGACCCTAGTTCAGCATTTAGTTCAAAGGCTAGGACATCCTACAATGCGGTACACCTCCAGCACTACATTGAAGTGTCAGCTTAGACTATGTGGGTTTCAAGTCCTGATGTGGGGCTTGAACCCATAACCTTCTGACTCAGAGGTGAGAGTGCTGCCAACTGAGCTAGGCTGATATTCGTCTTGTCTTGTTTTCATGTTGTAACTTTCATTTTGTTGTTTGAACAGAGAGAAGCCACAGGAGGTCCATGCGACATAATAATAATCCTTGCATTTGATTTAGCACCTTATCACCTCTTTGAGACGTCTCAAAGTACCTCACAGAATATGATATAATCTTTCATATCTTTGTTATGATGATTTCACGAGCACGTCTAGACAATGCGTTGCTCGCCAGCCTTTCTATTTTACATTTTCATGCTTTTTTGAAATTGTGATAAGTTTATTTGTGACTATTGCAAATTAGATGGCAAACTAGAAGTTCCAATTGAAAGTAGAGGTGTCAGGGGCTATGGCAAAAGGGCAGGCCATTGAGTATAAAAAATCTGGCAAAATGGGATAAAACTGATGGAACAGGCTTGATGAGCTGATTAGCACTACCCATATCCTTTGCATATATTGTAAAATAGGCCCCACTGTTTACATATGGTTGAGATAATCTATTAGGGGAGCCCTTCGAAAGGACCTCAATGGTCACCAAGGGAGTGGGAAGGAGAGACGTCCATCAATTTTATCACCATGGTCACTTAGGACAATGTCTTACATCATGATTTACATAAAAACATAACAGCTAATGTTCCAATTACCTATCCTGGTCACAACCATCCTTTCTGATCACCAGTTCCAGCTGTTGATGTTCATTTAGCAAGTGCAAGAATAATTGGAGATGGTTATTGGTATATTTAAAGCAGTCACTGATCAAAGAAATCAGTCATCCAGGACGTGCTGTTATGATAACAGTAAATGAAAACTGATATTTAATGAGAATCTTTAGACTTTGCCAGCACAAAGCAGAACAGCCCAGTTTTGCTCCTTTCAACCATCTTACAACAACAACAACTTGCACTTATATGGCACCCTCCATGCCAGGCGGTGTCTCAGAGCGCTTAACATTGGCCGAGCCCGAGGCTGAGCCAGGGGGAGGGGGAAGGTGACCGTAGACACAGTTGAAAAGGAAAGTCTTCAGGTGCGACCTGACGATGGGGAAGGAGGGGACAAGGTGAAGGGGTTGAGGGAGGAATTCCAAAGTTTCAGGGTGTAGTGCCAGAAGGCACGGCTGCCGATGGTGGAACAGAGGATTCGGGGGATGCAGAGGAGGCCGGACCCAGTGGAGCAGATGCAGTGGGTACTGCTGTGGGGAGAGAGTTGGTTAGAGAGATGGGGGCTGCCAAAGAATGGAAGGATTTAAACACTAGAGTGAGGATCTTATTCATGTTCAGACCATTCAGTTAGTTCGTGAATAAGATATTAGAAAATGTAATTTCTCATTGTCAATAGTGCTCTCACCCCAGCCCACACCAAAGCATCGACAGCAATAATTTCAGACAAAAGGGAACAAGCAGCCTTAAAATCAGAACTAAGACAAAACTAAAATAAGGAGATATTTCTTCACACAAAATAATAATAATCCTTGCATTTGATATAGCGCCTTATCATGTTGTCGAGACGCCTCAAAGCACTTCACAGAATATACTGTAAAGTGAATTGACTGTATATTTTGTGGGTGAAATGCAGCAGCCAATTGCGCATAGAATTGTCCCGCAAACAGTCATGGATTGAGTGACCAAATTATTATTCTTTTTAATATATTTTTTTGAAGGGATTATCATCCCCAGAAAAGCGATCCGCCAATCAACCAGGTTCCTATTTACTCCTTGGTAAACAGAGGTGTGTGGAGCAAGGAAACTCGCATAAGGTTTCGCCCTGCCCGAGAATCAAATTCAGGTCGTCTCGCTTGCGAGGTGAGTGCTCTAACCACTAAACTACAGGACTCCATCTATGGGGCAGTGCTGTGTGTAAATTGTCTGCCAAGCTTGCCTACAAATATGCACTCACTGCACTTTTTAGAAAATCCTCTGAAGCATGTTGTGCCGACGTGATAAGGCACTGTATCAAATGCAGGGATTATTATTTTAATTCCAGACTGATGTGCTGAAAAAACAGGGAGGGCATTAAAATAATTTAATACTGGGATTCCCCTCAGTGTGATTGTAATGTCTAGGGTTAGCTCAGGAAATAATGCACCTCTCCATTCTGGAAGAGAAACCTGCTGTGTTTCTGGAGCTACATTCAGTGGTGCATGGGGATGAATTCAATATTAAAGAGAGAATCTCAAATTCTGATTAGCAATCTTTTTTTCCAGATCCTGACTCTTTTTTAACCTCTGCAAGAACCTTTATTTTTATTTAAACAATGGGATCAAGGCGAATTGGCGGGCTGCAGCTGCTGAGCCATAGAGCTCAAAGTAAGTGAATAAAGCTACAGTACAGCATTAACCCACAAGCTGTTTTAGTGATCTTGTTTCTATTACATGTGATAATCTCACACTGGCAGCTATACATGCTGCTCCTGCAACAGCCAGCGGAGCTCGCTACTCAAGCACAATTACTCTACAAATCAATAGAAATGAACCTGCAAAGGGTGTTAGTCATAAATGTTCCCTCTCGCCTCACTGCATTGGGTCAATTCCTGACTATCCATTTCCCTTTTGTCATAGCAAGGTTGCTAAAATGGAAAATTGACTTCTGCGACGTGCTGTTGGGGACGTAAATAATAGATTCCAGCATTGAATAAATACTCAGGGCCTTCAGCGCTCACAGTAATATTTGAAAGTTGCTGCTTCCCAATGTTCAGTTTTGAACATCTCCCAACACCATCCTGCTTTTTAAATCCCCTCTTCTTTTGTGAAAATGACACACGAACACATACACAGAACAGAGTGATGCACAACAACAACAACAAAATTACATTTTGGAGGACACCCCAAAGCGCTGGACAGACAGAGTTATGGACCCGAGCATGAGGTGGGTCTTGAAGGTGGCAAGGGAGGGGGTAAGACAGAGAGACTGTGGGATGGAGTTCCAGAGGGTGGCTACAGAGTGACGGAAGGCCCGCCTGCCAATAGTGGGGTGAGCGAGGTGGGGGTCGTGAAGCAGGCCGGAGCCGGCTGAGTGGAGGGAGTGAACAGGGTGGTAGGGGGTTAGGAGGTAGGAGAGGTAGGGGGGAGCAAGACCATGGAGGGCTTTGAAGATGAGGACCAGGATCTTGAACTGTATCCTCTGTGTGATGGGAAGCCAGTAGAGTTGGGCAAGGATGGGGGTGATTGGGTCGCGGAGCCTAGTGTGGGAGAGGACACGGGCTGCAGAGTTCTGGATGATCTGTAGAGGGAGAATTTGGGGAGCAAAGAGTTTGCATAGTCGAGCCTAATGTTGCAGAGGTGGGGGAAAGCAGAGTGGGTCATGGCGCAGATCTGGAGTAGAAAGGATAGTTGAGGGTCAAACAAGACCCCAAGGTTCCGCACTGGCTTAGTGAGGTGGAGTGTGCAGCCACGGATGGTGATGCTGTCAGTGCCTGAGGTGAGGAGGCACTGATGGGAGCCAATCAGGAGGGCCTCGGTCTTGTTGACGTTCAACTGAAGAAAGTTAGCTCTCATCCAGGACTTGATGTCTGACAGACATTCTGTTAGGACAGCAGTGGTCCTGGAGTCAAGAGTAATGTAACTCTCAGAGGCCAGGTAAATTGCATCTGTAGATCCTTAAGGAATAAAAGAGGAAGTTGCAGAAACGCTGTCACAAATCTCTCAAAAATCACTGAATACTGGAGATGTGCCAGGGGACTGGAGAGAGACAGATGTTACTCCTATTTTTAAGAAAAGTAATAAAAGTGACCCAGGAAACCTCAGACCAGTAAGTTTGACGTCCATTGTGGGTAAACTTATGGAGACTCTTATGAAAGATAAAATCATGGAGCATCTGGACAGAAATAAAATCATAAATGATAGCCAATATGGGTTCATGAAGGGAAGGTCTTGCCAATCTAATTTACTGTTTTTCTTTGATGGTGTGAAAAGGGAGCTTGATAAGTGTAAGGCTGTGGATGTTGTATATCTGGATTTCAGTAAGGCCTTTGATACAGTTCCTCTTGAGAGGCCGATACTGAAAGTAAGGAAAGCGGGAATCAGTGGCGGTATATTACAATGGATACGTAATTGTTTGACTGGAAGAACCCAGAGGATGGTGGTACAGGGAATGTCATCAGACTGGGAAAATGTTACTGGTGAAGTTCCACAAGGGTATGTTTTGGGATTTCTTTTGTTTGATATTTTTATAAATGATCTGGAACTAGGAGTCGCAAGCACAGTGGCTAAGTTTGCAGATGACACCAAGCTAATGAATGTGGTAGATTGCAAAGCTGAACAAGATAGCTTACAGGAGGATTTGAACATACTTTGGAATTGGGTAGATTAGTGGCAGATGAAATTTAATGTGGAGAAATGTAAAGCACTTTACATGGGGACAAAAAATCCTGGAAGAGACTATTATTTGAACGGAAGGAAAATAATATGTATGGAAAATGACCTTGGGGGTCCTGATTGACAATAAATTGAAGCTCTCCCAACAATGCTCTGGGGCAGTCACTAAAGCAAACCAGATGTTGGGATGTATCAAAAGATCAATAGTAAACCAAAATACTGGGGTAATCCTGGCATTATATAAATCATTGGTGAGTTCATACTTAGAGTACTGTGTACAGTTCTGGTTGCCACAGTACAAAAAGGATGTTGGAGAAATCGAGAAGATACAGAGGAGGGCAACCAAAATCATTGAGGGAATGGAGGGTCTGAACTATGAGGAGTGACTAAGTAAATTGGGCATGTTCACACTGGAAAAGAGGATGATTTCTGCCTTTAAGATTCTAAAGGGGCAAGACAATATAGATCATGACAGGCTTGTCCAGAATGGAAAAAAACAGTGGACATGGCCTGCGATTGAAAGGGGGTAAATTCAGAACGAATCTACACAAACACTATTTCAGTGAACGAATAGTGAACCTGTTGAACAGGCTCCCTAGGGGAGATTGTTGAAGCAGGAAGTATTGATTCTTTCAAACACAGATTAGATTAGGTTTTCTTTTAGGAAATATCATCATGAGATATAGTACATAGGTAGTTTGGGACATATGTGCATGCGACTGCAAGGAAAGTGGAAGGCAAAATTGATTGACCTTGGTCTTCGTTTGTCTAGCATTTCTTATGTTTTTATTAGGGGTGGATCGAGGATTTCACGTTGGGTGAGGGGTGTTGACCCGCACCATGTATTACAATAGCAAAATGTCTTTAAAAAGTCAAGAAATGTAAAATTTGGTAAAAACCAAGAGTTAAATGTTAAAATAATAACTATACTTCAAACATAAAAGCTTTAAATAGTATATACACAAAGGAATTATTGAATATATTCACATCAGATTCACAATTAAGAGAATAATAGCCGACTTGGCTGTTTTCTAATAAATTTATCTACAACTTGATCGATATTATATTCGTGTACTGTATATTTCACATCTATTTGAATTTCCCGCTGTGTGTAATGATGCCAGTATCCCCATGCTGGCATCATCACAAGCAGCAGCAAATTAAGAAAAAAATAAAACAAATCATTGGGTTTCTCTATCCGTCGGAGCCCCTGTGTGTCCTTGTCAGCCAGTGTCACAAAGATATGGATTGACAGAGAGAAACACAGGCTCCCATACATTGAGAGAAGCCCAGAAGATTTATTTAGATTATGTTTGTAATTTCATGCTGTCTGTAATGACACTGCAATGCCCTTACCAGCATCATTACAGCAGGAAAATTCAACAAATATAAACAAAATAAAACCCTCTGTGCTTTTCTGTATCTATCAAAGCCTCTGTCTGTCCCTGTCACTCACTTGCAGCTGTCTGTAATGATGCCAACATCAGGGTTACTGTTGCCATTACAGATAAAGGGAAAAGTCAGTGATTCAAGTATAATATCTACCTTTAGCATTGTCATCAAATTTGAAGACACCACTAAAGGTAGGGACTTTAAATCTGCACTTCCATAGTTAATGATCCTTCTACATCTGAACTTGGTAACATAGTCAGGTTTCTGCAAGGATGAGATCAAATTGGGCTTTTTTCATCCAAACCTCCCTTGTGGTGTTGTGAAGATGAATATTCTGGGTTTCAGCCTCTGCATTCTGTTAATGAAGGGAACACCTAGTGCTGAATGCAGCCGCAGGTTAAGACTAAGATAAGAACTGATAAGCTAATGGTGGGCTATGGAATAATCTTTTGCATTCAAGCAAAACATGAAGTTGAGAGGTAACCTCAAGCTAATCAGCATGAGGTTCATGGGATTCCCTGGAGGAGATGCACTTTACATCCTGAGGCACATTTTCATAGTGAGACGCTTTGTTATGCTGCCATTTTCCTGACAAATTCTTTATCACTCCCCAGTGACATGGGATCTTTAATATCCACCTGAACGACAGGCAGATGGGACCTTGACTTAACATCCTAGGCAGTAACCAATGAATGGATTGAATTGAAGGGAGACATAGAATGAATTCCCAATGTAACTGGAGTCTTGAGACATAAACAGACCAGGTTAAATCCACAAGGTCCTTAAAGTCAAAGGAGTACATTGTCCCTTCAAATGTTATCTTTGATTTATAATGTAAGGTAAATTTAATTTTAATTTATTCCATGGCAAATTAATCTAGTGAAACAGTAACTCTTTCATAAATTGCTTGGTGGCACTTCCACAGCACTATTCGAAAAAGAGAAGGGAGTTTCTCCCGGTGTCCTGGTTAACAATTCCCGAGAGAGAAAAAAAATTAGTCATTCGCTTCATGGCTGTTTGCTGTGAACAAATTGGCTGCCACGTTTGCCTATACACAGTCACTACAATACATATCAAGCACTTTAAGATGTTTCAACTGATGTTATAAGGAACTATATCAAATGCAAAGGTTATTATTATTATAAGTACTGATATTTGTGTCAGGGTGGCTCAATTGATAGGACTTTCACCTCTGAGTCAGAAGATTGTGGGTTCAAGCTCTACTATGGGATTTGGAACTTGTATAGGCTAAGATGATACTCCAGTGCAGTGCTGGGGAGCAATGCGTGGTCAGAAATACTGTCTTTTGGTTGAGACATTAAATCGAGGCCCTGTCTGCCTGTCAAGTTGGACAATAAAAATCCCATGGCACTATTCAAAAGGTAGTTTCTCCTGGCTTCCTGGCCAACAATCCCCCAATAAAATTAGTTCATTCACTCCATGGCTATTTGTGGGATGTCATTGTGCATAAATTGGCTGCTACTTACACCCACAAAACACACAGTCACCCCAATTGATGATATATCCTGTGGAGCTCTTTGGGACGTCCTTCCGATGTAACAGTGCTGAACCAAGTGTAAGGATTATTACAATCTCAACACCATAATTATATCACTGGATTCCTATCAATCACCATTCTAAACAAAAACAGAAAGGGCAGATAGAAATTATTGTGTGACAAATAATTGAAAGATTTGTGAAATGGGAAATGTTGCAAAATGTCCAAAGCATAACATTATATTTGTTAAAGCCAGGTATCACACTGTTAACCACAGCCTTGTTTACATCTACCCTAGAGTCTGTGTGGATCAGCCAGTGGGGTAATCCTGCCAATTCAGTACTATTTTTTTTGATGAAACATGAAAATGTATCATAATATTGAAGAAAAGCACAGAAGATAAAGAATATTTAATTCTTTCATTCAATACTTGCCTTTAAAACCAAAGGTTTCAAAGCACTTCAGAGTTTTCTATGAAATGCCGCAACTGTGTATTTTTAGATGGATGTACTGCAGCAACCAATTTGTGCAAAGTAATGTCCCACAAACAGCCATGAAGTAAATGACCAATTTTATCTGGAGATTGTTGGCCAGGAAAACAGAATAAACTCCCTTCTCTTTTTGAAGAGTGCCACAGGATTTTCAACAGGCAGAGGGTATCCAAGTTTAGGTCTCATCTGAAGGACAGTATCATTGACAATGCAACGTACCCCCAGCACTGCAGTGGAGTGTGGATCCAGATTTATTTCTAAAGTAAACTTTCATAACAAAAATATTCAAAACACATTAAACAAGTTGCAATCACAGTATCACCTTCATTGAGTTTAATAAATATCCAGTTGAGGGTTGGTAGATACTTCCGAGTACCTGCACGATTCACCCCCTGAATTCAACCCAGAATAGAAAGTGCTAAAATCAGCCAGGTCTCCTGTTCTTGATTGCCACCCAGCAACTCTCTGCTGGAAAACACCTGTCAGATGAGGACAGAATTAGCTCGACTGTGATCCTCTTCCATGATCGATGGTCACTGTCAAAACTCATGCATGTAGAACGACCACTGGTGAGGTACCAGAGAGCGACTGGTGCCCCCGGCACTGCACCTCCCAGTGTGAGTTACTACCTTTGGGGAAAGAAAATCAGTGAAAGAAACAAAACAATATCCTCAATGATTCTTTCAGCCATAATCATTGTTGGAGCAAAAATATTTTAAAAAGAAAAAAGGCAGAAACAAGATTTTTTTTAAATCAATGATTCTTTGAAGTTGTTTGGTTTATAAAAAGGGAAACAGTATGTTTGATCTCTGAAATGAAAACCTGCTCTTGAAGGCTGAATGGTCTTTGGCTGCTGTGCTTTGCCCTGAGGGCTGATCCTATCTCCTCCATCAGTGGTGATGGTGGCACGAGAAGAAAATATATTGTCCAATTCGCAAATAATTCTCTCTCTTCTCACCTCCATTGTCCAATATGCAAATGATACCCTTCTCCTCTTCTCTCATTTCCAGCAGTAAATATTTTCAAGCTGCTGACATTAAGTTGTCAATGCATAAGGTATTGGCCTACTCCATATCCAATCCGCCCACCAGTGGATGGTGAGCTTTCAGCCATTCGGTCCCCATTCTCTGGAATTCCATCCCAGAGTCCCTACCTCCTGCCCCCTCCTGCACAGCCTTCCAAACTCGTACAAATGTAATGTGTTGTTGTTGTTCTCTCCAACATGAAAGGTGCGATAGAAATGTAAATTGTTATTGGGACACATCAGCTCTTTGCTGTTAAATATGATGTGACGTATATTCACATCAATTAACGGTTGCACCCATTGGCTTTGTGCTGTTTGGCTTTTAACCTATGCAGTCATGGTCACTCCACATCCAGGGAGGGAAACCTCCTCCTTTACCCTCCCTAAAACTACATGCGGCGAAGCCATTTCTTTCTCACAAAGCATTGAGAAGCGTTGAGAGTGACGTGTGTGCCTAGTGAGGTTACGGTCCAATTTAGTCCGGTGGAACCATGTATTTTGTCAGGGTGAGGGAAATGAAAATAGGCCAATTTTTCAACCAAAATGAGTGAGACTGTCTATGACTGAGCTTGCTGGCCAGCCTAATTACCACCCACCATCTGGGAGTTCAGCACAAATACGCTTAAATGAGATTGTGTCATCATCATCAACTTGCTCAGTCTTTCAAATAATGTTAATTGAATCTCAAAATACAGTATAATCTGTGTGTATCTATAGCAGAAATACTCCAGCCTTGTTTCACTACATTTTGCAATCAGCATCTTGGGTGTTTTGATGAAGCCGCACAAGAGTTATTCAAATCTTTATAACCAGAAACTATTTCTTAATCCCAACAAACAAACATTAACACACCCGCTGGCAAAGACACTGCAGGAACACCAAGTCCTCACACATCTGACTGAGGTCAAGGGTCATCAGTCCTGGCATAATTGTTGCTTGTTATATTTATAAAAACTATTTTCTCTGAGGACTGACAATGTACTCCTAAACACAAACTACAACAGCATTCTAATACCCAATGTGACCATTTCATGTAGCATGACTTAACTCCTCAAGCTCAAAATAGTCTTAGCCTTAAGACATTTTCTTAAAACTTAAGATCAGGCAGAAATTTGGAAAATTCTTAAACTCCCTCTCCCCTCACACACACACAGAATTTTGTAAACTCCTGGAGTCCTACTTCTTTTGCTCTGTTAGCTCAGGTCTACTTCACGTCCCCCATACCCTCCGGCCCACAATCAACTTACATGTATATGGTGCCCTGACGCAGGGTAACGTCCCACAACGGGGAAGCTTTAAGCTACTTTGTCCCCGCTCTCTGAAACTCTATAAATCCTATCCCATTGCACTTTCCCTCTATTCTGTCAAAAACCTGCCTCTTTGACTGTGCCTTTATGTCACGTAATACTCTAGGTGCAGCCTGACCAGAGCACTATACAGCTTTTGTACAGACTTGCTGAGTTTCAATTCAGTGGACTTGGCAATATAGCCTAGCATCCTATTTACCTTGCTTATTGCTGCTTCACATTGTTTGGAAATGGTGAGGGAAGAGTCAACCAAAACCCTTAGATCTCTTTTAGCTTCTCACTTTGGTAGACTGTTTTATCTGCATTTATCTGCGTTGAACTTCATCTGCAAGCCATCAGTCCATGTACACACCCTATCAGGTCTGAATCTGGTTTCCAGTCAGGGATGTGCAGATGCAAAAGTGGGAGATATCTCAAATTTGAAACCATGACAGTGCTTGTCAACATAGTGATCTAATCTAATGTCCATTGATTTGTCTATCAATAGTCAAAAAGCTAATCATTTGTATAAATAAATTCATATTTCAACCAGCTTTTCAACTGCTTGAACGTCAGTGAGATGTTACTTTGCGAATTATCTGTGGAAGAAGCAATGAAACCAGAAAGAGAAAGTCCCAATTTGCTGGTTAAGGAGAAATGCCACAGTCCATCTCCTCTTTTTCTTGTTGCTCTTTTTGTGTGTCATCACCTTCCCCAGACGTCTTGGGTTTTCTCAATGGCACTCATCACCTTCTGCTTTTAAAGGAAGTCAGACTGGAGAAATGAAGAGCAAAGCCTTTATGTTCACAGGGGAACTCACAATACACTTCCAGTGTGCAGCGTTCCAGACTCCATACCTGAGCATTTAGCTCTTTGAGTGTCTTCTCTTCACAAGCGGATTTACTCTTTGACTTTACTATTTGAATTTCCTAACAATAATACATCAAAGTGTCCTTTAGACATAAAAGAATCAAAAATGAGATGTGAGATATTATCACTGGTGATAACATCACATGCTGCAATTTTAATCCGTAATTGAAGAACAACTTTAAGTGTAGATTGCTTTCAATGCAGATTACTTTTACTTTTAGTGGAGAAATATAGCTGCAGCCCAGCCAGTGAGAGGGAATTGTGTCACTCAGTGGTGGGACATTGGAATGTGCATTCTCACTGAATCAGTGTGCAATCTAGACATCCAGTTCAACCCCCAGTTGTCCCTCCTCCCCCACATCCAGTCCCTGACCGGCACCGCATTCCTCCACCTCCGCCACATTGCCTGCCTCTGATCGTACCTTATCCCAAATGCAGCCGAAACCCTGGTGCATGCGTTTGTCACCTCCCGCCCTGATTACTCAAACACACTCCTTGCCGGCCTCCCGAGCGCCACTATTCAAAAAATCCAATATTCTGTTGCCCGCATACTTACCCAGACCAAACTCCATGCCCACATCTCACCAGTTGTGGCCAGGCTCCACTGGCTCCCCATCAACGAACGGTTCAACTTCAAGATCCTCACACTCAGATCCTCTTTACTCCCTGGCACCTCCCTGCCTCTCCGACCTCCTCACTCCCCCATCCTCCCCTCGACTGGCACCGACCTCCTGCTCGTCCCTTGCACTCTCCACCCCACCATCGGAGGTCGCGTTTTCAGCCACTACGCCCCAAAACTCTGGAACACTCTCCCTCAATCCCTCTGCCTTGCTCCCTCTCTCCCCTTTTTGAAGTCCCACCTGAAAACCTTTGTTTTGACCGTGCTTATAGTCACTTTCCACACCCCCTCCCCCGGCTTGGAGTCCGGCTCCACCACTGTTAAGCGCTGTGAGACACTTCCCTGCATGGAGGGAGCTATATAAGTGCAAATTGTTGTTGTTGCCTATGTCATGTGTAGACACCAAGCTGAAGCTAGATGCTTTCACAGAGAAGAAAGCTCTGGTGGTAGTAATAAGGTTTCATGGCTTCCTGCAGGCAATGCGGCTTCTCATGGATTACTAGGTTTCCTGTGGAGAAGTCTGTGAGCAACCACAGTATAGGCTTTTGGTGGCCAACTCAGCTTCTAAAGATGCCTGCCACATATGGAGCCTAGATTGTCTCAATTTATGTAGCATTTTAAACTGTCCATTATTTGGGGAAAAAGACTTAAATGCAGCCTTAATGTAGACCCTTAAGACTGAATTCAACAAATTGCGAAATCCTGGATCCTCTGAAATGCTAATAGAACAGAGTAAATCTAGACTAAGATGGGGTTTCTACCCCATGGAATAGAGGCTCACCCCATATCTGCCCCTCAGGCACTGGGAAATCCCAAGTGATTGACAACTTTAGTTTGACATTTGAATGTGACAAGGAGCAGCCAATAATAATAATCCTCACATTTGGTATAGTGACTTATCATGTCTTTGAGATAATAATAAATAATAATAATAAATAATGGCTCCGCCTTTTGAGCAGTGTGTCTGGCCTGGATTTCCCTTGGGTTTGAAAGAAGTTTTTGTTATTTCTAGTCACCTACTTTACAATACTCACCGTTTACTGACAATTTCAATAAAAATGATTGAAATAATCACAAGCTTTCCTTCTGACAGTAATTTTGTTAGTTATCTACCTGCAATAAAGCTTAAACAACTTTCCTTCAGTGCTTATGCCGAGTTTGCTCTGCGCTCTCTGTGTTTCCCAGTATACACACTGTCATTTACTGCACAGAACTCTACCGTCCTGCAGTGCACTTTGATGTGCTGTACTGCACTATTGATTTCAGATAAAAGCTTCATTCTGAATAGATGGGAACCTTTCTCTCATGGTTAGAGCATTTTAGGAGTTAAAGGACTATATGAAATGATGTGGAGCTCACAAGTGAAAGGCCATGGGTCTGGTGTGAAACAGTTATCTGTGAATTTTCAGATGAACTTCCACTTTGCGCAAGGTCTTAAGCAAGACTCAGTCCTGATGTTAAATGGGTCTCTTTGTCAAGGAACACAGGATAAATGAGAAGTGTATTTACTGTGTATGAAATCAAGCACTAGTCTGGTATTTCTCAATTGTATGAAGAGTGAAACATACTTCATCAGTACAATGAGTTAGACTGTAATCTACTCTGAATACTGAATGAATATTGAATATCTCTGTGTTAACCACTTTGAATGGGGGTAGACTTTATACCAAAACAAATATGAGGAAATCCATGCACCGTTGCCGAGCTGGCTTCATTCTTCACCATGTAAACGTTTTCAGGGGCCAAAGCTTAGGGCAGCCCCAACTCCCAGGCACTGTGTGTAGCCCGGCCGCTCCAGGGCTGCTAACAGGATATGGGGCCACGATGCGCAGTTTGTGTCTGAGCTTGGAGCGAAAGGTAAATGTGGGCTCACAGGCCTGCGGCGGAGCTGATTGATCATGTGAAGGCAAGTTGTAACAGATGCCAGAGCTTCATAAATCAGCCTGACCCAAGAGAAGCTCAGGATCTGTGCAGCTGCAGAGATCAGCTGACTGCCTGCCTGACCTCGCCCCCCCTCCAAGCTGCTGACTTATCGGTTTTCCTCCCTGCCCTGTTTCCTCAGTTGTAACCTGAGCCCCACATTGCTCGCTTTGATGTTTAACTATTTCATTCCCCAACCCAATGACACATTTTCTCTTTGGTTAGGAGAACCTGAACACAGCTTGTCTGCATACGATTCCCTAGGGAGACATTGGAAGCAGAACGTGTTGTTTGTTTCAAGAACAAATTAGATCGATTTCTGTTTGGAAATAATATCTCAGGATACAATATATAGTTTGGGACATGACATATCATGTGACTGTCAGGATGGTAGAAGGTAAACTGGATGGACCTTGGTCTTCTTTTGCCTAGCAAATTCTTATGTTCTTATTAGCCACCTATGCCTTCCTGATAGCTTTTGCTGTAAGAGTTCTGATGGAGATGAGGTTTGGATAAAGTTGACAACATGTCCAGAAATTCTCAAGGATCTTAAAGAGATTTATGCTACTGAATGGCCCCATAATAACTCGGTGTTGCAGAGGAAAATATCTGTACACCTGCTGGATTCTCCAAACATTACTATCGAGAATCATAGTGTTTGAGAATCAGAGCTAAAGTCTCCAAAATTGGTGAGACATACACAAGGCTTCCTCCTGAACATGCAACTTTTCTAGTGGTGAAGCCACAATAACACCACCACTCACCCTACTGCTCAGTCCTGGTTAGAGGCAGTGAAGCTCCTAGTTAGAAACAATATTAAGCTGCTGGTTAAGTGTTGAACTGCTGTTTTAGTGCTGGGTTGCTGTTTAGAGGCAATATTAACTGCTGTTTAGTGGCAGTGTTAAGCTGCTAGTTAGTGTTAAATGGCTGGTTAGCGAGTGCTGCCTATCCTCCAATCCATTTTTCCTGTGTGAATACAGACAATGTGAATAAGTTATTTGAGTGTGGGTAGAGATCATAGCCAAGCCTGTCCTCACTTAACATCCCACACATGCACACACTTTCCATCAGTATATAATGCTGATAATCAGAGACCCAGGCTGATTTTCCACTCTCCAACCCAAAGGCATTGAGACCAACCTTAGTGACTAGGATTGGTATCAGCTAACTCCAGCTGGAACCTTTCTTGTCTGTATGATTGAGTTTTACACTGTTGCTTTAATAACTGGGCCAATGGGGGAGTCTACCATATTTATGATGTTAATGCAAATCAAAAAGATTAAAACAAGCTCTTGTGAAAGTTGACATTACTTTTGTTAAAATTAACATCTGCTGTAACACAAAGGAGCCCCCCCCCCCCGACTGGGCAAACCCCAAAGAATAAGCAGCTTTCAAGTCACCAATCCACTGAACTAAAATACCATTTAGTGTAATGAGCTGAATTTCATTTAACTAACTAATTCAGTGTGTTTTTTTGTAAAATGATGATAGTATCTTTCTCTCTGGTGATGCCCTCACCCACCCACTCACCCATGCCACTGACTGTTTACCAAAAATCGCTTATCTTTACATCAAAGGCTTCACCTCTTTGCTCCCTGAATATTCACTGCCAGTCCTAGACAGTGTGGTTAACCCTGACTGAGTAAATCTTTCCCCGTAGGAACATTTAGGAGCAGGAAAAGGTCACTCAGACCAACTAATCTGCCCCCTTCCCTGTTCCATTCTCATCCCCACCTACTTGTCTTGTTATCAAACCCTTGATACCTTAAAACAATGCCTTAAAATTTTAAGATTGCTCAAAATTTAAAAGAAATTCTTAAATTGAGTCTTTTTCAGAAACTGATTATATACTGTATCCCAAAAGAATTGTGTAAAACTGACTTGCAAATTATGACTGAGTTTGACAAATTTTCAAAAACTCAGCAAAATCTTTAATTTTAAAAACCTTTACCTGGAAGATTCTTCTTATCTTGTGGGTTTGCCCAGTGGGAGTGTATGTGTATGGGGGCGGATGGGGGGCTCCTTTGTATTACAGCAGATCTTCAAGCTAAGACACAAAAGATTTCAGGCCTGAGAATCACATCCAGTTTTCTATTGAACCCATTTATAAAGTTGATTTCAATGGCAGTCCCTGGTAAATGGGAGAGCGGGTGTTCTGGAAGGAAGAGATCAAATGGGCCAAAGGGCCTTCTTCACCCAAACCTCCCTTGTGATCTTGTGAATTATTCTGAAAGTCTTTGTGTGTTAATGTTCCGCCTGACGTTCTGGCTCTAATTCCAGCAATAGAAGTTGAGCCTTGTGTTTTTATATATATATATATATATATATAAAACTCCCCAGCTGTCTTGATGGGCAGATGCATTAAAAAAATGCTTTCATTTGCACGGCTGTTTCCTGTGTGTGTTTTACAAAAACAATTTCTTACTCTAGCAGATGACTAAGAACAAAGTCTTTCTATTTTTCACAAAAAATAACAAGCTTCCTGCTGACGTAAACCCAAGCTGTTGTTTGCTGGATAAAATTTCTTTCAGCCGATGAACCCACCCACATGTGAGTGACTGTTTACCAGAAACGGGCTGTTTTTATGCCAAAGGCCTCGGGCCTGTTTTTTTTCCATCATTGAAGTCTGGCTGTGCTTTCGACGAGGCTGAAAAGACACCGCAGGTTATTGTTTCAAAGGAGCAGAGCGAGGGGAATTTCCACAAGTCAATAATTCATCTTTTACCTTCCCTGTAAAGCCCTGTGTAAGCCGATCCGACAGTTCGATGCAGCCCTTTAAAGACTGACTGGGAAAATGCCTGCGGGCCTTAGGCAGTATCAGCAGATGGAGATGATCTGCTGTCCTAATGTGACGTTCCACCTCACCAAGCCTGCAGCAGCTTGAATTCCCTTTTCTTCTCATCGAGGACTGAGTCACCGGTCTGCAGGGTGAAGGCTGCAGCTGGAATGCAGATTCCCATTGCTACACATCACCCCCCCCACCAACTGCACTCAGAGAACAAACGCTTGTGTTACTCACTACACGCCTGCACTTAATAATAAAAAAGAAATACAGGGCCTTGAAACGCTGCTTCTATTCCCCCTTGCCCTCTCTCAAGGCACTGATAAACTATTTGACACATTTATTACATAATACAGAATTAAGCCCTCCTGGTATGAACACGGTGCAACTATGCTTTAGGGAGTTTGGAGGCTTTTAGTAACTGGTTGTTGCCGGGGGGAGGGGGGATAAAGCTTCAGAATTATGCAACCCTTTTCTCAAGGTAATAATGATTCATCAATTACTCTGAATGAGGCAGGCACAACTGTTCTAATACATGCCGCAGTCTCCAGAGACGGAATCCAAAGGCTGTGCACGGTATAGAAGCTATTCACATGGAATGGTAACATAGAAACAGAAGGAGGCCATTCAGCCCGTTGAGGCTGTTCCGCTATTTTATGAGATCATTGCAGATCTTTTAATCCCAATTCCCTGGCTTTTACTAACACCACTTAATACTCTAACTTCCCAAGTATCTATCTATCGATCTCTCTTTGAACACCCTAATTGATTCCATCTCTATGGCACCCATGGGTCAGCGTCTTGCTTAGGGCATAGCTCAAAGTATCTATGAACTCACAGCCAGGGGGCTCATGTTCAGTCTACAAGGCACTGCCATGTATCAGAACGTGAGATCTTTTCACCCTTGTTCGTTTCTCTTTGTAAAAGCTTTGTTAGTGCCACACCTTAAGTGGAACCTGTCTCCATAGCCACTGACATCACTGATAGGAAGAACAGATGTGTGCGATGGGGAAGGGGAGAGTGACGTGGATCCTAATCACTCGTGTAATACATTTCATATTCACCACCTGCTTTGAACAGTTTGTGCCTATGATATGGTATAGGATGACTGAAAATAGTATTTAATTTGATATCAATTCACTTCAGTCCAATCTATTGTAAGTACAAGTACTTTGGTACTAGGGTAATACTAAGGCTATTCCAACACTGCCTGACACTCCGCCCCCATAAACTTGATCACTGCTCCTTTCCATCTATAAAAACAACTTGCATTTACAGAACATCCTTCATGTAGAGTAGCTGGGACGGATGTTGAGGAAAGAGAAGGGAAAAAGAAGGTGACCCTAGGTTCGGTCGAAGAGGTCATTTTTAAGGTGGGATTTAAAGACAGATAGACAGAGGTGAGGTAGAGGGATACGGATAGAGCCAGGGAGTTCCAGAGTTGAGGGGCTTAGTGACTGAAGGTTCAGCCACCAATGGTGACTTGGGGGGAGGAGTGGGGGGAATGTTTACGTATCTATAAAGATATTGTTCCCTTGTCAGTGTATAAATATGATGCACGGTTGTGCTGCCCCTTTAATAATGCTTGGCAACACAGAGCTTGTAAATCTCAGGCCAATACCGACAACCCAGAGCTATGCAGTGTGTGGACTGTGTGCTCACATTTCACGCCAAGGGCACAGCGGTGCTGGTATGGTCATAACTGATGGGTCCATAAACTAACAAAGGTCAGGGAGTGCGTCAGTTGAGCAAGCTGTGAGCCATGGGGGTGGATAGGTAGGTGGGTGGGGGAAGGGGAGGGTTTTATTCAGTGTATCTAAACCAGCTGCACAGGCTCTCAGTGTGTGAGATAAACAATAGCTCCCCTGCCCTTCACTGCAGAAGGCTGTGTACGTGAATCACAGGCCCAGATAGCTAGACTGGTTCAGCAACAACAACTTGCATTTAGGTAGTGCCTTTCACACAGGTAGCTTCTTGGAGCTCTTAGATCAATCAACTAGTTCAACTAACATTAGGATCTCTGAGTAACATGGGGAGGAGCCAAGAACCACAAACTGGGCCAGAGTGAGAAATGCCCAATGCAGCAAATAATGCAAAGCCTCTGACTATAAGTCACTTCCCTTTAATACTTAAAGATCTCACAACTCACTGATAGCCTGAGACCATAACTCCCTCACTGTCTCAGCTTTCAGATCATTGTTTGCCTACAAAATACACAGTGGCTACACTTTACACTAAATCCTGTGAAGCTCTTTGAGACATTCCCCTGATGTGAAAGGCTTTATATCAAGTGCAAAGATTATTACTATTTTAAGAACTTGCAGAATACCAGACAGATTTTGTTTATTATCATTGTCTTAGAATTTAAAACTGGAGGAAGAAGATTGGGGACAATCTTGTTAGTCTTAGTTTGGAAAATCTGCAGTTCTTTTTCAGCCTTTAAGAAGACTTCCAAGTTAAAGTTAGAAAATTTTGCGTGGTCGTGAACTTTCAGACAATGGTCTTAAGGCAAAGACCATGAGTAATTTCTGCCCTCTGATCTGTACCTGTCTGGTATTTTGCAAATTCTCAGATTAGGTTCAGGGTGGGGGTGGGGGGACATTATCTAGATGTTTAACACACTGGGAGGTTCAGATAATAGAGTCTAATTTGTGATATTTGCAGATTTGATGTGCACATTGTGACCCCTGGCTTGCCTATATCAAATTGTGAGACAAGCATAAAAGCCCAAAATGCACGTGGAGGAATCAGGCCAGTGGGCTGGAGTCTGCAGTGCTATCAGCAGTCAACAACAGGTGCACTGCATCCCACAGTGATGTCTCTCCCCAGAGAGTTCAGTTAGAGTTTTCAGGAGATGGGCACATATTCTTTTAAAACTGGATACTTCATTCTGTTAGATGTCGGGCTTTCACGTCTGAATCAGTCCTGTGTGAGGGGATGAAAGCCTCCTTTGTCTCTTGTCTGTCAGGGTCCCATGTGAAATGCGTTTGTGCATTCCCAGTCCAATGCCTAGCGAGTGTGGGCTCATGCCTTAAACTGATCTTAAGTGGTTTGCAGACTGCCACAAGCCATGAGCTTCACAGGATTTTGTTCTATAAAGTGTAGTGACTGTGTATTTTGCAGGTAAACATGGCAGCCAATGTGTGCAAAATTTTTATTCATAAAACAAGTACTACAACAGTAACAACTTGCACTCACACAGAGCTAATGTCTGAAATTGCTTCATGGAGAGAACAGAATTTGGGAAAGAGCTCCAGTGAGCAGAACATAGAGCGGTCTGTACTTTTATGCCACTTAACACTGTCTGAAGCTACGCTCCTCTCAGTCTGCAAGATACCTGGCTGCTTTCAAACTGCTCAGAAAAAGATCACCTTTTACTGTAAAGTTACGATCTTGGGAAATCCGTTGGTCTCAACATGAGGTTTGTCTAATACTTGGAATGTGATATATTAGACTTCCTTTAAAACTGGACCTCCCCCACACAAGGTCACTGGGGATGAATCAAATGAGGCTCCTATGCGAACCGCTTTTAACCTCCCACTTTGTTTTTTGAACCCGACTGACAGGCAGCGAAGCTGTGCATACTGAAACTAGGCCACCTCATTCCACTGTCCTTTGATGCAATCTGTCTCTCTTTTCTGGCTGAGGACATTTTAAGATGAGGGCAGGGTGACATTTGCTTTACGCAGTACCACTAGCGCAGTGTTGCAACCTCTGCAAACCTCTGCTGGTATCAATGGAACATTTATTTCCTTTTGTCAGCCTACATGGCACAGAGCAAAGCTGCTCGGCTTTTCCTGTCAGGCCTCTCTCTCTGCCTAGTCAGCTGTGACATTCTGACGTAGGGAACCACTATTTACTGCCATTGCAGCTCTATTTTAAACCCACAATAAACTATCCCTTCAGCAGAGCTGACTAGGCAGTAAAGCATACTCCAGCCGACGTGGTGTTTCATTACAGAGCGAACAAAGCCCCATTCATTGTGGAGAAAGCTGCAAAGTAGGATTTTCATGACACGTGAAATGTATTGCTTTGACTGGTGGAGTCCCATTCTGAAAGGACAGTGCAGAATTGCATTGTGTCATAAATATTCTAAAGAGGTTGCTTGTCTTTGCTGCTGGGTCGGTGGGGGAAGGGCTAGTGGTTTTTTTTGTTTGCAGCATCCTGTTCAAAATTATTTGCATTGCTCAGTGATGAGGGTTCGAGTCACGCTTAAGTTATCCACTCAACTTTATTAAATATCAACCTTGTTATGCAGTGGAACACTGTACTGTTCTTATATGTTGAAAAATGTTAATGTGTAATAATTGGGAGTTGGCAACAGAGGATTGAGGTGTGGAGTTGGAGAAGGAGTTTATTGTAGTCACTTTATTTAGTCCTCTAAATTCCAGGCTGCACCATTTCACAACGTGCTAATTATCAGAAGGAATGCCATACATTTTACCCCATGGTTTCTCATGGAGATTCCTATATTCTCATGGAGGTCCCGTCTGCCTGTTCAGGTGAATGTTAAACATCCCACTGCACTATTTGAAAAGAGAAGGGAATTTCTTTCGCTGCCCTGGCCAACAATCCCCCAGATAAAAATTGGTCATTCGTACTTAGCTGTTTGTGAGACGTTGCTATATGCAATTCTGCTGCAGCGTTTGCCTACGAATACATAGTCTTTCTATTTCACAATAAATGCTCTGAAGCACTTTGAGACATCCTTTTGACATGATAAGGTGCTATACCAATTGCAAGGATTATTATTATTATGTGGTTCCTCACTACTTCCCACCCTTGTGATAATTGGTGGTGGGCTGTGCCATGCAACAATGACCTTCAGACTTACCATTCCAGTGGTAGCAAGTCAGCAACTTATCCGATAGTTCACGTGGCCTCTACCTCAAACAACATTCAATCCGACTTCACAAAAGTTTCCAAAGCATTTTAATCTGATCATTTTACATTGACTGGATGCAGTCCCACTGGATACAATCCCCTTCAGTCTTAAAACCCATTTGACCCTCCAGTGGGAAGGAATGTGGCATTAACCCTCAACTCCCCGCTGATTGAGTGGGGTGGCAGCTGGATGTTAAGTTTTCTGCCAGCAAAGGCAAGAGCCCAGACTGAAAGAGTTGACTCTGCCCCCCACCCCCTTCCCCCACTTGCTCAGCCAGAGCTCAGCTTCCACTGAGCTCTGGCTGAGCAATGTATGATTTACTGAGACCCTGTTAATGGATAACTAGCAGTCTGAAAACTCCTGTGTGTAATGATTGCGAAACACCACAACTGAATGACAACATGTTAATGATTAAACTGGCCGACAGAAACTGGGATTCACATCTAACGTTTCCGAAGCGGCATTCCAATAACTACTAGCTTACTTATTTCCGTTGATAAATGGATTTTTTTTTGTCTGTGTGTATATGGGAGGGAGGGGGGGAGAAGAGATTGGAAAAGGGTGATGTTTTCCCTTGCCTGTTTTGTTAATATATGAAAGACTGTGCCAGATTTTGAGCTGAGCCCTGCACTGCTTGACAGTGAGGTAGTGGGCAGGCATTTGGACACTCTTAAGCATGGTGATGGGTTTCCGCTTGTGTCAGACATCCGGCTGACCAAAAAAAGTATTTGCAGTTCCCTCCCCACTGCAGGGCAATGACACTTGCTTCTCTGGGTTCCAAAATGTGACCTGCAATGACCTGCGGCATTCTCAAATAAAATGTACACACCCACATAGAGCCCTGAATCTTCAGATCAGCTATGGACTCAGTACAGCTCTTATGGATCATAAATGTCACTCCCATCATTCGCCTGACGTGCACTTTGTAGTAGAGGAAAGTACCAGCAATAAACTAGCCTTGTTTGCACAGCCGTTCTGCAGATGTGCGCATTGATTCCAGATAAGGCTTGATATTAAATACAAAGTGCCAAGACTTTTGTTCCACTTATCCTTTGAGGTTGCAGCAGCCTATTTTTACTGGATTGCTTCAGGACACTTCTATTGGGCTCCCTCTATGACTCAATGATCGAATGCACTGTTCAGCATGGAACTTGTGCCAATACACAGCTCAAAGCATTGCACTGTGACCTCCTGGGGCAATACTGCTTGAGAGTTCCTGAGGGATAGTTTAACCCGTTCAATGCTGAGATGGTCTGAAACAGCTTTTCCCTTTGCCCACAAATCTCCCCCTCCCTCCCTTCTCTCCCTTCCTAACACATTTGGCATTGAGATGAGCTCTGAGACTTGAAAGCTGAAAAAAGATTTTCCGAATGGTTCAGTTGTTAAAGCCACTGTGTGTGACATGGAGCTGCAAGGTGACCAAAAAGTTGTGATATCTACCCTATTATCGAAAGACAAATAATATAATAATTTCTTTAAGACTTATTAGTCATTGTAATGGATCACAAATTTTAGCCATCCTGTATATACACCTGGGAGGTCCCAGGTTCAAACCCTGGTACGTGTCAGCTGATATCAGCTATTGCTATTGCTGAGATAAGCTGACTCATTATTGCTGAGATCAGATTGTGCAGAATTTTGGAAAGTTCTTAAATTCATTTTTAATTGGGGGGGGGGGGGGTGCAGACTCGGCAAAATCTTAACTTTAGGACAATGCTCTTCAAGGTGAAGACCAAGAGACATTTTGGGGCCTCAGTAATATAAGTGGTGTAAGAGACTGATCCCCATTCTTCCCAGAATCATAGAATCAGCAACAGAAGAAGCCCATTTCAGCCCAGTGTGCCTGTGCCAGCTCTCTGGGGGAGCTATCTCTCTCCTGCCTTTTTCCCTTACCCTTTTATATTTTTCCTATTCAGATATATTTGTCCACTTCTATTTTGACAGCTGTTATGGATCTTGCTTGCTGACATTAATGGCCAATGGACTTCTCTTCAGCTTTACTAATTGTCACAGTGAGCACTCTGCTATCACTGGCCTTGCTCACCCCCTGACTATTGTTATGTGCCCTGCAGACATTTTTCAATTCATTCACAACAAACAGCAGCACTGCAGTGTATTTATTAGCTTTTCTCTTCCTCGTGGAGTTTCACAATGGCAAAAGCCTGACTGAAATACAACATGAAATCCGAGAAACTCCTTTTCTGCCGTTGGTGTTGTGTTGATCAAAAGCCACAAAGCTCTCCTCCTCCCTCAAAGCCACAGAAAGACAAACAATTCTCTCCCAGTCTTTTGTAAACAACCTGAATTTTAGGAGCGTTTGGGCTTCTGGTCCCAGCTCGTAACTGGTACATGAGCCTTGTGAAATAGGTGATATGTAATCATATTACACAGGCTAAGGTCACAGGCTGCACAAAGTATTAAAAAAGCATAGCCTCCGGGTAATAGGTGGAAAATTAACTCTTTCAATGCTGAATAGACTGAATGTAGAAATGTTCTGTGTTTTCTGCACTTGTGTTGGATCTTATAACTAGGCTTTTCTGTTCCCTCCAGTTTTCCATCGAAACACTGATTATCCAGCATTTTGGGATGTCCTCCTGACACGAAAGGTGGTATACAAATGTAATTTTGTTGTTTTCTCACTTCTGCTGCTGATGGTACTGAATACAGGAGTATTTTCACAGACACCTTCCACTACCTTACCCGAGTGGCCACGCTTTGTGTGTGAGCTAAGATGTTCAGTGTTGGCAAGAATTTGACTAGTTGAACAGCACAGCTAACCAGGACCCATCCTCATCTGATGTCTTTACACAAGTACTTTGTGTAAAGACTCCAGTTAACTAGCCACTTCTTGTCTTACATTGCTTTTCTTTTCACCCTTGGTCATGTGCAGGGTTTGGCCCTTCATCTAGGTTCTATATAAAAAAGCAGGACAGCCATCCAATCTGATGTGTACCTGCTTAGTCCGGGTGCACCGAGGCCAATTGTCAGTCCAGACTGCTCGCCCAGCAGAAATCTGCTAACCCCACATGCACCAGGGATCGAGCTTGTGATCTTTTAACCTCAATGCCCCATTTTCCCACTGGACCGTGACAATGAGCCTTTGTACAGCAGCTCTCGAGTTTTGCAGCTTGATTTGTTTCCAAGCCTTTGAGGGCAGATACCAGGAGTGAAGGAAAAGTTGCACAAAAGCCATTTAGCACCGAAGAGGTTAAACAAATCCTCTGTAACTCAATCACTCTCCTATTAGGTAGGGGGCTCAGTCAGCTGGTGTCTCTGGGAGTACTGCTCACATGGTAGCTTTCAGTGAAATGGGAATCTAGATCCATGTAATACTATCTGTCAGGGACCTCACATTTGTATCTCTATTAACAAACACCATCAAGTCAGCTGCTAAATTCTACAATTACTGCTCTTATTGCAGCAGATGTGGGTAAGGCGATTGAAAGGATGTGTTTTGTGTGTGTGGCTAACTCCCTTCAAGAGGCACTTAAACTAAAAATACACTCATTCTGTGTACTTGGAGGTGAGCTTGTGTGTTCTTTGCTGAAAGCTTTGTGTCTCAGAGTGCCCTAAATTAGGCCCATCTTCCTATGTGTTACCAGAAGCCATTACAGGAGATACGAGGACATTGGTCCGACCTGCACTATCTATGTCTGACTCTCGTGTCTCCTTTCATCATTCTGGAACTTATGGAAAGATGTGTTACTTAATAGCAATAAATAAAGCGATTGTCTTTACTTAGGAGCATAAAGTGACTATTGAGAATTGTAATTAAATGTTGTGGTGGCTTTAAGGAACCCCATGCCAGACAGGACAGCTATTATTAATTCTTAACCTACCACAACAGTGGGAAATAATCAAATGCATTTAGTTTATACACATGTTGAAATTAGGCCCAACATTAAAAACACCTAAATTCTGTATATTCCTTCCCAAATTCTCTCCTGAAGGCTGGTCTCTGGCTGTGATGGAGCCGAATTACAGGTGCTGATAAAATGTAGCACAAAATGGACATTTTTCATGTATGAGTCAGGACGCAGAGCAGAACCTATAGTTTTCTCATTATAATAACATAGGGAAAATATCTCTTATTTTAGTGATCAGTGTAAGATAGACCCCCCCTTTCTCAACTCTACATGGAGGGGGGGGGGATCATAGCAAAACCTGATGTCCACACAAATACACATCCAGCAGCAATTACCAGAGAACAGTCAGCAGCATTGGCTGATGTTTTCCCCTTTTAGCGTCTCAGCCAAGACTGACTAACTCAGCACTAACCAGGGATTAAACCTGGGACCTTCGCGGTCTGAATGATTTAGTGTCACGCTGCATGATGAATTTATTTACTGAGCCGTCAGGGAACAGCTTACATATCCTTATACAAAATATTATATATACGCACATGATATAATAGGTATGTGTGTGTGTACGTGGGAAGACTTGCAGATAACTCAACACATTTTTGCCTAATGTAATTTCTTCTGCGGTGAGAGCTGATACTAATTTCCTACATCAGTCAGTCTCAGAAATGCGTTGGTTAATGTGACGTATTCCAATAACGTGTCTCGGGTGCCTTGCTATTTTTCTCTCCCCGTGACTTATTGCACTACAAACATAAACTGTCAGTTTGAGGAGGAGAGGAAGTAAGGTGGGGTTCCTGTTGCTGATGGTTAGGAGTGGGGCGGTGTGCCAACACTGATAACATTTATTGATATTCTTGTTATGCTTTGCTTGCCAGAAAAGTCAGGAAGTCAGAAATGTGAACCAGCTACTCGATCATATATTAAAACACACGATTAATGGGATGAACCTGCCAATTTTCCAACTTCAGTTCTAGGATTTTCTAGATGGCTCACAACGTCTTGTGACAAGAGGTGATTGGTGCTTCATTTAAAGGCATTATAATAATAATAATCCTTGAAGTTGATATAGCGCCTTATCACGTCATCAAGACGTCTCAAAGCGTTTCACGGGATATTCTGCAGAGTGGTGTGACTGTGTATTTTGCGAGTGTTATTTGTTAAAGTCCCCTCTTTATGTTGACAGTATGGATGAAACCGAGGTCCTGTCTGTCTGTCCAGCTGGATGTTAAAGATCTCATGGAGCTATTTGAAAAGAGAAGGGAGTTTCTCCCAGTGTCCTGGCAAACAGATCCCCAAATAAAATTGGCCATTCACTTCATGGCTGCTTGTGGGACTGTGTCCAAATAAACTTGCAGTCCCCCACAAAATATATCACTTTACAGTATATCCCGTGCAACACTTTGAGATGTCTTGATATATATCAAATGCAAGTATTATTAATATAAAATATGATATCCCAATAATAATGGCCTCATATTATTATAATTTAACACGCAGACATACTGTAACTCTTCCAGTGGCCCAGGGGGCAAATGTACTGTGCGGTAATGGGCCATCCAGAATAGAGAGGTGCCAGGCACAATCAACCTGTAGTCCAATATCCTCATGATGCAACCTAATATTTGTGAATCATCCTTTGTTGACAACAGTTTTGTAATGACTGGAAATCTTCAGTCAATGATCAATGACCACAGCCAACTCCAATTCCTCCTCTTCTGCTGATACACCTCTCTTTCATTCTGTTTAATTTTTGGTGGTTGTATTTTTAAAGCACTTTTCTCAAGTTTTCCTTCTACATGCATGTTTTGTAGATATAGTTATACTGTATATACAGTCTGATCCATACACAGGCCGACTCTATTATAATGCCTGAGGCCTGTTATAATGTGACAATCTTGTCGATATAAACATCAGTCTCTTGTTATAACGGAGTGCTACAAATGCTTGTGCTTCCAGGGCTGTCAGGCTTAAAACCCAAAGTCCTCCCGACTTGAAACGTAAATACATTTCCTCTACGAATGCAATGTGTTTTTGCTGTTGCTGTGTTGCTCCTGTGCACCATGTGCAGGAAGTCTAACAGTTAGTGATGACTGGCTTGGCTCCCTTGAGTATTCCCAGCAATAGCTCAGTGGTTAGAGCACTCGCTTTGCAAGCGAGAGACCTGAGTTCAATTCCAGGCAGAGGGCGAAACCTTGGGCAAGTTTCCTTACTCCACACAGAGCCTAATAATAATCCCTCCAAAACAAAACAATAGTAAATTGGTCATTTTCAATCTACCACTGTTTGTGGGACATTGCTGTGTGCAATTGGCTGCCGCGTTCGCCCACAAATATACAGTCAATTCACTTTACAGTATATTCTGTGAAGCGCTTTGGGACATCTAGAAGACGTGAAAAGCGCTATATCAAATGCAAAAAATATTATTATTATAATTTCTGGGAACACTGCAGATGTCTGGAGGTTTGCCATGTGTGTGCTGTGTGCAGGAAGCAGGAAGAATACGATATTTCTGTATACTCTCCTGCGTTATATCGGAACCCAAGGTACACTGAAGTTGAACAGTGTATATATCCATATTCATGCACATTGTGTCAAACATATGGTTTAAATTTGTAGATTAGTAGTGAATGGGTATTTCCCTGATGTGCTGGAGACCCCTGGGCACAGTTTTCAGTGCTGATATTTGTGAAGCCAGTTTGTATATTTACTTTTTGGCTTGTGGCTTTCCTCTGAGGATGCTCCAGCACTGTACCAGAGTGTCAGCCGAGACTCTGAGTTCAAAGTCCCAATGTGGGGTTTGAACCCACAACCTCTGAGTCAGAGGCAAGAATGCTACCAACTGAGCCAGTCTGGAACCTTGACACAGCTGGGTATGCAACGTTTCATGTGCAACCCCCATTCTCACAAATTTGTTCAGTTAGCAGTTATATAGGGGCAGAAATTATTATGGGTCCAATTTTGACACAAATGACTAATGAATCATTAAATGAGGCAGTAATGAGTGAGGATGTGTGGGTGTGACAAAAATTTATATGCACATGTTTGTTTTATGACAAAGGGGAGTTGAATGTTAAAGGAGCATGGCTCTGGTAATCACACTGTACATATGTTTTCTTTTGTACGCTGCATATTCTAACCTCAAGGAAATTTCTGTCTCCCTGGGCCAGACAGTTTTGCAGCCTTTTCAATTCACACATAGTAATGCTGCAATAAAAATATTACTGTAACTAAGCAACTCCAGTGCCTGGCATATTTTTTTCCTTGTAAATATGAACCTCGAAGAACTACAAAACATATTTAAATGCAACTTTAATCCAAAACAAAAAATAATTAAAACTGTAATTTCAGTAGCTCTGTTGTCTCTATTTCCTTCTATTTTCTCTCCTTTCCTGTATTTTAATTTATGTCTATTTATTTTTGGTCAATTTTCTCCCCATTTCCTCTCCCAAAGAAGTTGGCTTATGCTGGGGTAAAGTTCCACAGAAGCCTGGTGTCCGTGTGTAAGCTCAGAGAGTGAGGGTCACTGAGGTCAACTTGCATGCCCAATTTCTGCCCCAGCTGATTCCAAGTGCCCAAAGCTGTGCAACCATGCAGGGCAATGCAGCTGAGCCTGAACCTGGTCTCAGCTGATGTATACCCCATACAGACACACAGATACAGAAACACATGCACGAGCACACAGTCTACAAAGAATACTGGGTTACAATCAACAGAATGATTTTTGGGTCGGTCACTGGAACCCGTGAGCTTTTGGTTCATATCACCCAGGGTTACTTTGGATAATGACTATCCATGATTATAACTATGGGGGTGGGGGGGCAGGACGGGGTAGGAGGGAGGAAAGCTGATTTTTTTTAAAAATCACCTTAAATTTTGCTGTATTTTCTTCCTATTCCAAATTTGTCCCATCTACATTTGTTTTCTCTAAATTGTTTTGTTTCCTTTGTTCCTTCATTCTCTCAGCTCCCAGCTACTGTGGAGGTGGAGGCATGTCCTGAACAAAGGTTCTTTCATTGCACTGTAACCAGCTTTAACTTTAGCTAATCTACACACCCATGTCTGACGTGTTCACTTTTTGGCATTGACCCAAGTCCCCAATCTTTGATGGGTTTTCACACTGCTGAGTAAATCACTTGCAGAGTTAATGATAGTTCTGAAATAGTCAATGAACTTTAAGGTGAGATGTTTGTTAGTCATATCAGATACACTGCTTGCATAGAAAGATTGTGCAATCCATGGTGCTCGGTGAAGTGGTACCTGCTCTGTGTCTATCCTTCTCCATCATCTCTCCTCCATGTTCCACCTCCATGGTTCTGTCATTTTCTGGTTTCACTCCTACCTATTCTAGTGAATTCACTTTGTCTCTACCAATAGTTTTTCCTTCCCACCCCCGCAGTCACATGTGGTGTCCGCCGACATGAAATGTAAATAAATGTAAATTGTGTTGTATCGGTGCTGTAAATTTCTATGGTTCCAAGAGAGATTTGGATGGAGATGGTTTATCAGTCCAGTTGATTTCTACAGCACAGAATACCCACCCAAGCCTCTACTGTCTTCTCATTACAGCTTCAAGCTGTTTTTTAGATGAATCTTGTGCTCTTGACTTCTTAAAAGTCTAAGATGGTGCATCATAAAGTACGTAGAACAGGAGTAAAATGTTCAGCACTGCTATTTTACTGCAATGCACAATTTCATCCAGAAAGTTGTGAAGCACAGCATGTGAAGCTTCCTTGTTTTTTTATTGCGGCTCATTTCCAGGCCCTGGCAGATAAAGGATAAAACTGTGAATAAGCTGATAAATTATTTAACTACTCTCCAAATAGCATTTCAAGAAAAAATGTTTAATAAAAAAAACTGCCTTAGTGTGACGACATGGAGCATTCAGTGGCAAGGTGTTTGATGAGGGGTGGGGGAAGAGGACAAAGAAAAGGTCCTCATTCAGGAATTTGAGTCGCTCCACAAGTTGGGTGGCTGCAGAACTCTGCTTATACTTGTGCTGAACTCACTCTGTGTCTGGGCAATGCTAGAAGCCAGGGCGGGCTAGGCTGCCGGTGTCTGCTCTCTACAGCACTATGCATTACTCAGAGCCTCTGTTTCCTGTGTTATGAAGAGCGTATGCAAAGAATGCCAATGACTCACTCCAGTGGGTTTCACTGCAGCTCAAGCTAATAAGGCTTTTAAATGTGATGTCATTAAATCTCGACTTTTATTTTTATCTATAAGCCTGAAGAAGGCGAACGTTTAAAGGGGTACCATCATTAAGAATAACTTTTATTTGTTTGGGGTGGAGAAAAAGATCAGAAGGCATTCTGTGTTTCACCATATTGTACACAAATGGTGCATTTCAGGACACAGAAACATAGACATTTTCAAGCACAGAAGGCCGCCATTCAGCCCAACAAGTCTGTGACGCTATTATTATTAAATCTTTTATTATCAATCCCGGTTTCCAGCTTTTTATCCTAATATCACCTAATATGATTTACTTCATGTAAGTTAAGGTTTGCCAAACACTTTCACAGTGGTGATGCCCTTTGGATACACATCAGTTGGTCTGTAACTGCCCCCTGATGTGTATGGCAACTGGTTGCCAACCATATGATTGGATCACAATATCGTTGAGTGTGGAAATGCAAGAATTCACCTCCGGGGTATGTAGCATTTGAATTCAAAAACCTCTTTGTACACCAACCTATTATGATCGTGTCAGGACTGGAACAAGTACGCAAACTCATAGGATGTCACAACAGCCGTGCTGCTTGTCAGAGCCTTCCTCGGCTTTTGAGGAACCAAGAAAGTAAATTCAGAGGCAAGGAATTTGAGCTAGAGCTGGGTTTGTACAGGAAAAAATTATTTGTTAGCTTTAACCCTTAGACTGCCAGCATGTCTACAGCATCTCCTGTCTCTAGGGCTGATTGCTTTGATTGCTTCTGTGCATTTTCCCCTCCACTCACTGTGACTCTCCCCACGCCCCCCCCCCCCCCCCCCCCCGCCATAATATTAAATTTCACCAAACCAAATAAAAACAAAACAATCATTTTAAAATTGTTGTTGTTGTAAAACTTGCACTGGTATCAAGACTTATCACAATTTTATTTTTTTTCTTCCCTATTTTTCTCTGGTCTTCAGTTTTAATAGTTTCTACCCTCTTTTACTTCTTTCTTACCTATTTGAATTTTCCCCTAACTTTTCTGTCTGTAAATCTCATCATCTACCNTTTTTTTCTTCCTTCCAGCTTCCACTAAATATTTGGGATCAATTACCGTAAATTAAAAGCCTCAAAAACATCCTCAACCATAGGTAAAGACTGAACTACAGACATGGTTCTATCAATTTCCAATCCAGTTTTAATGCTGGCAAGTTTGGAATAGGAGCCCTGAAACCAATAGACTTTGGTGGTACCCTGGGAAAGAGTGAAACCCAAACTAAATTATGTTGGAAGCATTTTAAAGGTTCAGTGCCATTCTGGATCACTCGGTGGGTTATTTGAAAAAGGAATAGTCTGGTGCATAACTCAGGGATTACAAGATCACCAGGGAAGTTTGAATGAAGAAGGCTTTTTGGTCCATTTGATCTAATTTTTCAGAATACCATTCTCTCTATTTAATACCATCATTAAATGAGTCTAATATTCTGGCCTCAACCATCCTTCCATGATAATCCATTCCAGTTGTGTATTTTTGCTTGTAACAAAATGCTTCCTGGTGTCTGTCCTAAAGTGCTCTTCACAATCCTAGGCTTGTGCTCTCTTGGTTAATAAAATTGGTCTCAGAGTCTGGGCTCCCCAGAGTGTGCTGTCCAACAATCCCACAAATAAAATCGTTCATTCATTTCAAGGCTGTTTGTGCATATTTGATTTGCGCAAATTGGCTGCCGTGTTTGACTACAGTCACTGCACTTCATGGTACAATCCTGTGAAGCACTTGGAGATGTCTCGGGGACACGATAAGAGACTATATGAAATGCAAGGATTATTACTGTATCAAACACCTGTAGGGTTCCTGCTCATGATTGTTGATTCCTGCTGGAAAGCACTTATATGACATTAAAAATGGTCCAAAAGACAAACTGATAACTGTTAAAAGCTCTTTTCTGAGAGCAGCATGAAACATTACATTGTCTGGATTCATACTGTAGACATAGTATCAATCAATGTCCTGGTAGAACTCCTCAGATAGATCAGCCGCTGGCCTTCTGTGTGATTTGCTTCATGATTAGTGTCTTGGCCAATAATCTCCCAGATAAAATTTGTTATTCAGTTCATGGTCTTTTGTGGGACATTGCTGTATGCAAATGGTTACTGCATTCACCTACAGTCACTACACTTCACAGTAAAAAGATTGTACTTAGCAGAAGGTAGAGCATGACCACTAAACAACTCAGGCACACAGCCAAACAAAATGATTTGAAAAAAGCAATGAGGTTGTTAAGATTGTTCTGCTGATAAATAATAAATAAATATAATAATAATCCTTGCATTTGACATAGTGCTTTTCACGTTTTCTAGATGTCTCAAAGCGCTTCACAGAATATACTGTAAAGTGATTGACTGTATATTATGTGGGCAAAACGCGGCAACCAATTGTGCACAGCAGTGTCTCACAAGCAGTCGTGGATTGAAGTGACCAATTTTATTATTGTTTTTTTCTTGAAGAATTATTATGTGTGGAGTAAGGAATCTTGCCCAAGATTTCACCCTGCCAGGAATCAAACCCAGGTCTCTCGCTTGCAAGGCGAGTGCTCTAACCACTGAGCTACAGGACTCCTTAAATAAATTAAGCTGATTTGTGAATGTGAATCATTTCCCTGCTAGTTTGGGCTAAGTTAAAATGCTGCTTGTACAATAATGTTGCGGATGTTGTTTTCATTGTTCCCTCCAGCTCTCCCCCCACCAAATCCTCATGTATTCATGCAGAACTCCGCTCTTGAACATTTTGGTGTTCATTTGTTACCTCTTTAGCCACCTCTAAGCCATAGACATGTTCCGACATTGTGCATTTCTAAACAACTTTTACTTTATGGTTTTCTGCCGTATTATGTTCTTGTCTATCCTCCAGTTCCCTCTAATATCCTTCTATCCAGCTATGGTTGATAGTTCATTATCTGACTTTTTTCTAAGTCTTTGTTCTCTTTCCAGCTTTCGCCCTTCTCCACATCAATAGCCTCCATTCATCATACAACCCTATCTTCAGTTGTTGATTTCACTGTATATTCAACAGCTTTCTTCACATTACACAACCTCAGTACACACGACCTTAACTCCTCTCAGTGTCATGGTCGAATCACAAAACCTTGATCTCTTCCATGCCCTTCGCTGGGGCAAAGATAATCTTGTTGCTCTCAATTGCTTAAGTCTCTTACTGATTTAACCAGCAGCCACCTCTTCTCACCTTTGACAGCACTGATCTCAATCCTCTCTCTACAGTATATTCTAAATGCAACGATTATTATTATTATTCTGTCCCTCACTAACTTTAGAATTCTCACATCTCCTTTGCTAAATTGGCCTCCGAGAAGCTCAGCTTCCTCCTTTGTTCCAAACATTTCTTTTCCCTTCAATGACAACTCTCTTTCAGGCTCCAGTTTTTCCAAGACTGTGAGTGCAATATAGTCCTCAAGGACTTTCACAGATACTGTATGCAGCCGCTGCTGAGACACAAATGTGCATTTTATTGTGCTTCGAGATGAAGTCGAAGCAGAAAAGGAAAATGCAGACTGTCTTCTGTGAATTTTTCAGGGGCAGAAAATACTTACAATAACCCTTACGTTTGATATTGTGCCTTTTGCGTCAGAAGGACGTGAAAGGCACAATATCTCAAAAAGCTTCCCAGGATTCACTGTAAAGTGGAATGACTATATTTTTGTGGGCGAACGTGGCAGTGGATTTGCGCACTTTGCACGCTCATGGAAGCTGGGACCCTTCCAAAGGAAACAAACCTATTTTAATCTGTGAACTGCAAGAGCAGCAAAATACTGAAATGAAAAGTGACAAATTGTGTCAAATCTAGATTAGAACTGAATTTAAGATTTTTTCAAAACTCTGGAAAATCGTAAATTTCCAGATAATGGTCTTAAGTGTAAGAAGCCCCAAAATCAAGCCTTGCAGTATAAGGATATGAAGCAACCTCGAGGAGAGGAAGTCACCCTGATCTTACAGTTTCTACTATATGAATTTGCGTTATGTAGATTATTACAAAAAATAGGAAGCAGCTGGAAAGGGGGAAAGTCTGTGACACAACATTGCGGTTCAACAGTTAATTAGAAACTGTTCCGGCTTCAGCCTCGTGATTTGTAGCATCAACTACCACCCTGACTGAGGGCTGCATGTGTTTGTTTTCACTGTTGCTGTGTCTCCCCCGTGTTGACAAATGCTGTAACCTGGCTGATTTTTGTTGTCCCTTCACCCCCCCCCACCCACCAACCCCCCTCACCTACACACAGACTTCAGAAACCAAACCACCAACAACAAATGGGGGGCTTCAGAAATAGTCTAAAAGAGGAAAATGTATGATTTCCTTTGGATGAAATATTAAATTAAGATCCCATTTATTTGTCCAGGTGGATATTAAAGATCCTTGGCTCTATATGAGTAGGGAAAAGAGAAGGGAGTCTCCCAGTGTCCTGGACAACAATGTCCCCCAAAAATTGGTCACTTACTCCATGGCTGTTTGTGTGACATTGCTGTGTGCAAATTGGCTGCTGCATTCACCTACAAACATACACAGCCACATCACTTTACAGTATAGGTATACCTTGTGAAGTGCTTTGAGACGTCTCAATGCTGTGATAAGGCTCTGTATCAAATGGAAGGATTATTATTTTTATTATTTGCAGTGGCTCAGTATATGGGCGAGGTTGAAGTTACAAAGAGATAGGATTGTGATTCCCGTGTACCTTGGCCCACTTTATAGACAAACAAGTTAAGAATTAGCTTGTTCACCAGTTCATTATTGGACAGACACCAATGCAAGAGACACTGAATCCAGATATCAGAAGCATACATTACCAACAAGAAGCAGCAAAGTGCGCTTCCATACATCAAACTGAGAAGCACTAAAAACAAAGACCTCCGTGAGAGAAGCAAGTACCGTTTACATCTCTCCTGTTTTAGGGACCACTTTAAATTTGTATTGGACCATAAGATCAAAAGATCACAAAATAAAATGAAATAAAGAAGGCTCTTTGGCCAATTTGATCTCATCCTTCCAGAAAATCCTTCCTACCATCCTTTTATTACACCATCAGACTATTTCTTAAATGGGTCCAGTGTTTTTGGCCTCAGCCACCCTTCCTGGTAACCCTCTTCCAGTTGATAATTACCCTCTGGGCAAATAAATACTTCCTGGTGTGCCCTTTATTCTGCTGTGTTGGCATATCTGAAACTACTGTTTTGGGTTTAAGTTTTTAACCCCATTTAAGTGAACCCTCTTACTGGATAGGGTTGGTGCACTTCTTTGCTTCTTTCTGCACCAAATCCACAAGGAACATAAAATTATGTCCTCCCTTCATACCCCTCCTCCCCTTCCCATTACCAGCTAAACCAGAGAACAAAGGTTGACGTTTTCTTGTGCAGTTGATGGCGATTTCACATGCCAAATACTATGCTGTGAATGTAGTCTTGAACACTATTATTAATGACTTCAGTTTGCATTGTTATACAGGTTTCACTTTCTCTGTCGAGTGAAGCTTTGAACTGCAGACAATAGTACTTATCGTACTTGAATAAAATTATAGTAATATTCAGCACACAGACATTATTTTACATGAAGGGCACTTTATAAATACAAGTTGTTGTTGTTATTATTGTAATCCTTGCAATTTAATATAACACCATGTTGCATTGTTGAATCGTTTTAAAGCACTTCAGCACTTCACAGGATTTATTGCAAAATGAGGAGATTGTGTATTTGCAAATGAACATGGCAGCCAATTTGGGCAAAGTAATGTCCCACTAACAACCATGAAATGAATGATCAATTTTATGTAGAGGTTTGTTGGCCAGGACACCGGGAGAAACTCCTTCTCTTTTTCAATAGTGCCATGATGATCTTTAATATCCTCCTGAACAGGCAGACGGGACTTCAGTTTAACGTCTCATCCAAAGGATGGAAACTCCGACAATGCATTGCTCCCCCAGCATGTGAAGCTTGAACCCAGAACCTTCTGATCAAGAGCTAAGATTGCTGCCAAGTGAGCCAGACTGACACCTATAAGTATTGCTGAAACTAGCAATGTTACAGTTACAACTTTATAGTGACTGAGGTCGAGGTACCCTAATGAATGCTTTTTTTAAAAATCCAATCTGCACTGAAAGGATTAAAGTGATAAAAGGAAGTACTGTAGATACGATCGCCTGAAAACACAGGAAGCATGCATACCAACAGTTAAAGATACCAGGTACTGTGTGACTGCAGCAGAGAATAGGCTTTCAAAACATGTTATATAACATCCCTTCCCTGCTCCCCCGCCCCCTTTCACCCCCGCAGTCCATTTGAAAAAGAATCACGTTCTCTTTCCACTGGATTCTCATTTGGTTGTTTTCAAAGAATAAACCGAGTTGTTCCCCTCGAGGACCTTATTTTTATATACATATAAAATACATAAAATCCTGCACATGTGGCACATCTGGCTGAAGATGCAGATCACCTCCGCTGTTTTTTTTTCCTCTCTCTCTCCCCCTCTCTCTCCTTCCTCTTCTCTCTCTTTTTTCTATAATGTTGAGAAAGTTCGGTTGCTATGCCAACTACCACATGTTTGGCAAACGGTGTGAAAGAGGAGAAGCTGAGAGGCTGGCTGGCAGATGTCCAGCACAATCATACTGCAGTACTGAAATGAGGGCTCTGGCCAGCAGCCAACTTCCAAAGAACAAAGATGTCAGCTCTAAATGTTGGCAACTGACTTGTTTGGCATCCTTTTCAGTTTCCCAGCAGACCTCCCTCCCAACCCCTTTTTCTCTTGGCTGTTCTCCACACCCTCGAGGCCTGCAAACAGGATTAACACAGGAGAGACTTGTTTTTCTGTTCTTTCCTCAACTGTTTGAATGACATCACCTCTGCTGGTACCACTGGCTGCAACCATCAATTTAAAACCGTTCCCGTCTTTGTGATGTGCATTGCACAAAAAAAGTAGCAAATAGAGAACCCTCCTCACCCTTAATACCCCCACCCCCAAAATAACAGGTTCGGCAAAATATTGCTGGCAATGTGACACTGAATTGCAAATTTCTTTTTGCAAATCAGCAATGGGTGTGAAAGAGGCTGTTCCGCCACCTCTTGCAATTGATGCCTGTGGCGGTGTGGTTTCCAACTGCCCTCCTTGTGTGTTTCCTGGAGGAAGCCTTTCCGGTGCAGATTTGGCAAGAGTGGGTCTGGAAGGGAGGTGAAGCAGGAAAGAACACAGCTTGCTACAGCGAGCGCACAGCAGATTGCTGCAAAGGAAGGCCAGCGATCCTTATGACACATATTTTTCGGAAAAATAAGGAGTCCGATTTAAATTTTTACAAGTACAGTTGCCTCTTTTATTTATTTTATTCTCTCTCTCTCTGACTTCACGCACTATCGGTATGGTAGAATTTCTACATACTCAAAGGCCGCGCGCCCTAGATCCACACACCTGGGACTTTTCTGTCAGCCAGAGGCACCGCTGTCCACTCTGTTTACTAGGCCACCCCCCTCCCCACATCACTACATATGGCAACCGTAAAACCAATACAGGGGATCCACCCCTCCCCCCACTACCTGTTTTTTAAATGAGTCCAGTGTCCTGGCCTCTACTATGGTTCAGGCATTCAGGCAGTGCATTCCAGATTGTAGCAACTCTCCGGGTAGAAAAAAAATTCTCCTGCCCTCTCCTCTGGTTCTTTTGCCAATTATCTTCAATCTGTGTCCTCTGGTTACAGACCCACCCACCAGAGGAAACAGTTTCTCCCTATCTACGCTATCAAAACCCCTCATTATTATACCTCTTTTTTCTCTGCTCTAAGGAGAATAATCCCAGCCTCTCTTGTCTCTCCATATACAACAACAACTTGCACTTATATAACGCCCTCTACACAGGGTAGCGTCTTAGAACACTTAACAGTGGTGGAGCCTGACTCCAAGCCGGGGGTGGGGGAGATGGCATGGTTGAAGAAGAAGGTTTTCAGCTGGGACTTGAAAAAGGGGAGTGAGGGGGCAAGGCGGAGGGATTGAGGGAAAGTGTTCCAGAGTTTCAGGGCTTAGTGGCTGAAAGCGCAACCTCTGATGTGGGGCAGAGGGAGCGAGGGATGAGGAGGCCGGTGCCAGTCGAGCAGAGGCGCCGGGTGTTGGATTGGGAAGTGAGGAGGTCGGGGAGGTAGGGAGGTGCCAGAGGGTGAAGGGATTTGAACACGACTGTGAGGTTCTTGAAGTCGATATAATTGAAGTCCCTCATCCCTGGTATCATTCTGTGTATTTCTGTTTGTGTGTGCATGTGTTTATGTATTGTATGTCTCTGTGCCTGTATGTTTATAAGTGTACATGTCTCTGCCTGTTTGTTTGCATATGTGTGTATCTCTGTCTCTGACTGTATGTGTATGGTTGACCTTATATATACCGGTAGTTGTAGGTTTGTGTGTCTTTAGGTCTACACCTATTTGAGTGATTCTTTGTGTGTGTGTGTGTGTGTGAAGTTATAAATACTCACAATATATGTTCACACATGAAGAATGATGAGTAAGCATTGTACCTCTGCCAGATGTTTTACGGTTAAAACTTTGGGAATTTATGGGCCTCTGGAGAGGGGATGGAGGGAACTGAATGAAGTAATTGTTATATTAGGCTGTTTGATCGCTGGATTCTGTAGTGACTGTGATGAAATACAGTAGTAACAGCAATGAAATACAGTAGTGATTGCAATGAAATATAGTAGTGACTGTGATTAAATACAGTTACAATAGAAAATTTCATTACAGGCTGATTTTGCCAATATCACCATGTGGAATGCTGACCAGAGTCTGAGGCCTCGGATTCTTAAGATATCCACCAACTTGTAGCATCCAGCAGGAGGTAATGAGAGGTGGGACTCAGGGTCAAGGCTTTCCCTCTGTAGTTACTCAGTGATGTTACTCAAGTCAGCCCTCTGTGACGATCTCGGCCGGTCGGCTGGTTCCAGAGCCAGGTGGGTCCACAATGCTTCAGGACACCGCTGATGATAGACCACATTGGTCACTGGGAGCAATGATTCTTCTCACCCAGCTCCTGTTAATCCTGCAAGCCAAAGCTCTAATGGATGAGTGGGTCCTAGTTGCACAAGTAGCATGGAGCTTACCAGTCAGTGCTTCAATGGTATATGGTTTTAGCTGGTTAAACCCTAGCAGTACCACAATGCACACTGTGAGGTCCCCAAGCCTTGGCTCTTGCCAACCTTCGTCAAATACTCTATGGATCTAGGTAAGCAAGATATGTCTGTTCAGAGAGAGAGTACAAATTCTATATTAGCACTGGGAAATTTCCAAGTGTAAATGGCATACATATGTGGAATTCTCAGTCTAGTTTGGATAGAGTTTATGCATTGGGATGAATTTTCACATGTGTCAGGCATCCTGCTGACCAAAAAGAAACCCAGACTGGACTACTTGGACGACAGATATGTAATAACTGGCCCCTTCTCCTCTCTTCTGGTCCATGTAAAAAAAGTAACCAGAATAAAAGTAATCCATCACTACTCTAGGTCCCCAGATCACTTGGTGTTTTCCCGAGACACCTGGTAAAGTATTAATGAGTGCTAAGTGGCAGAGAACTCTGGGCAAGGTTGCTACTTCACTCTCCCCCACATCCCGTTGCCAAAGTCCTTAATTCCAGGAGCTATAAAAATCCTGTAATCATGAAACTGTCAATCAATGCCATGATTAATAGTGGAATTTCAGCTGCAATATTCTCTTACTACCAAGCAGGAATGAAACTCGCTGCTTCAAAGCCTTGTAAGCCATACACAAACAAAGTGTGGTGGAGATGGGCCAAAGTACACTTTGTTGTTAAATGGCAGAGTCTGGCATCAGTGTTGTTATTGGAGGTTTGGTAATAAACTCCCTTTTTTAACACTTCTCAAACAAAACAAGGCAATGGAAGAAAACAAAGTCACCTAAAGTACCTTCAACCTAGATACGTTCTATATAAAGTTAAATATTAATCATGGGTCCATCTGTTTCAAGTGGTAAAGATTGAAGTGACTGGGTTGAACAGTAGATGTGTGTTGATCTGGAAAAAGCAGGTGTAGATAGGAGCAGCCAGCTACAGAGATGAGGCCAAGCTATTAATCCCGGGGTTGGGAAGTGCTTCGTAGTAGCTGGCTGGCCAAGAGACCAAAATGAACAAATGCTTTTTTCTAGGACCTTTGAAGGACGGCACCTCTGACAATGCAGCGATCCCTTAGCATTGCAGACATTATAGAAGTATAAAAGATACTAAACAGGCTGCCAAAATTAAACTCCGAAAAATACTTTCTGATATTCAAAGGCTGTAGGACAAGAGAGCACAGATTCAAGGCTATGAAGGGCAATTCTCAAGCAAAGACAAGGAAGTATTGCTATCCAGTAGCAGGATAAGGACTGTTCACCCACATTTCCTATCTAATAGCTATCAATTTCTGGCTACTGATTGTCTATGAGGTCCTGTCATCTATTGGATTTTTATGAAATTTAATGGCTTTCACAGCACTCTGGTCTGAGTCATAAGGTTGTGGGTTCAAGCACCACATCGGGACTTCAAACTCACATTGTCTAAGTTGACACTCTGATGCAGTGCTGGGGGATCACTGCATTGTCAGAGGTGCTGTACTTCAGATAATACATTGAACCTAAGTCCCATATGCCTGTTCAGGCAATTCCATCAAAAAGAAAAGAGAGTTTCTTCCCACGTCTTGGCCAACAATCCCCTGGATGTAATTGGTTATTCACTTCATGGCTGTTTGTGGGACATTGTTGTGCACAAATAGGTTGCTGCATTTGTCTACAAACTATGTGGTCACTACATGTCACAGTAAATCATGTGAAGTGCTTTGAGACATCCTCTGATGTGAAAGGTGTTATATATCATATGTGAGGATTATTATTATTTTCTCTCTATGAGTCCATTTTTTTTTGCTGGTCTCTATGGTGAAAGATCCTCTGGCTACATTCCTGTGATCTCCCAGATTTTAGTTGGTACATGAGTCCATGTTTTGACAATCTACCACTTGAGCTCTGGTATTTTTAATGCAATTTATCTGAATTAAAAGGGACCCTATTATTGACATATGAATTGTATGTATTATCATCTCTATCATAATAATACAATCAATAAAATGGACTGATACAGAAAGATTACTGATATACATGTCTACTTAATTTGGTCTTGTTGTCATTCCGAACAGATTAAATTCAGCATAATTTACAACATTATTCTTCAGACCAAGATGGTTCTGTAGCAATGATACCGCATACCACATTGGATTACAAGGACTGACAAAGCAATTTCAACACAACGGTTCGTTTTTTTTGTGCAAATGATCTAATATGAAATGATAACATCAACCACAGGATCCAGAGAATATTTCCGTTTTGAAATAAAAGACTCCATCAAATGTGAATGGATTTCATTTTGTTATTGAATTTCACTGTACTCACAATTGATTATGAAAGGTCATCTCTAAACCCAGTGGTGCCCCTCTATAGGACACCAAGAAGGTTAAGCCTTGCTAAACTTGAAACGCTCTGGGACACTACTCTGGGTGAAGGGCGCTATATAAATGCAAGTTGTTATCCTTACAACTATACTGCTGGCTTGACTCAGTTTGTAAAACTCTTGCCTTTGAGTCAGAAGGTTGTGGGCTCAAATGCCACACTGGGACTTGGAACTCACAGTCCACTGCAGTGCTGGGGGAGTGCATTATTGTTGGAAATGCCGAACAAGGCCTCACCTGCTTGTTCAGTGGAATGTTAAAAATCGCGTGGAATTTTCTTGAAAGAAAAGGGAATTTCTCCTGGTGTCCTGGCCGACAATTTCTGCAGATAAGATTGGTCGTACAATTCATGATTGTCTTCGGGAATTTACTGTTCGCAAATTGACTGCCAGTTTGCCTGCAAAAGAACACAGCCATTAACTACACTAATTACAGTAAATCCGATGAAATGCTTTGAGATGGTTTCCTGATATGATAAAGGTTATATCAAATGCAAAGATTATTGTTGTTTTATTTCCTACAACATCTAAGTGAAACGTCAAATGCACTTTGGACACTTGTATGTATCCCCAAATATATTACCTCCAATGAAAATCCACATCTGTTGCCCATCTCACACAACAGGAGTCCAGTAGTGTGGTGGTTAGCACACTCGCCTTGCAAGCGAGAGGACCCGGGTTCGATTCCTGGGCAGTGCGAAACCTTTGGCAATTTGCTTACTCCACATGCCTCTGGTTACTTAGCAACAAGAAGGAACCTGGTCATTTGTCAATTGACAGATTGCTTTCTGAGGGTAATAATCCCACCAAAAAATAATAATAATTTGGTCACTCAATCCACAACCGATTGTGGGATGCTGCTGTGTGCAATTGGCTGCCGTATTTCACCCACAAAACATAGTCAATTTACTTTACAGTATATTCTGTAAAGTGAATTGACTATGTATACACTTTTGATGCTATACACTTTTGATACATCTTGACGACATTATAAGGAGTTTTATCAAATGCAAGTATTATTCTTATTATTAACAGTCACATCCTGAATGTAATGAACAAATATAATAATAATAATTATTAGATTCATCAACATGTAACCTGGAAGATAACACTATTGACCAATCCTGTGTTTATTTCATTCTTTGTTCACTGTTGAATCATTCCAATTGTCTTTTATGGAATAATAATAGCATACTGGCTGAAAAGGCATTTTTAAGCAAAGATTGGATCAGGAACGTGTGTCAGAACCTTTGGTGACAAACCCAACATAATGCCAAGGTCATCCAAGGATTTGTACTACATCCTGTTGGATATTTTCAATAGGAAACTGATTTGCTAACTTTAGATTTTTTTCTGTATGTTTAGATTGAGGTGACAACCAGTAATAAAAACAATGGAAGGCACAGTACACACCAGAGTCATCCTGCTTACAGTGAGACAGAATCTTGTTTTCTTTCCTTTTACCTTCCTATTGTTTTTTGTAGTTTATTCCTATTGTAAACCACTATATAAGTGCAGAGACTAATGTTCCTTCATTAGTCTCATTTACTACAAAGAACGAATGGTCGAATCTGAGCCTCCTCGGTAGGCTAGAGAGATCAAATTGGAAAGCCGCCAAAGTAAGAACAAAATACAGAGATTACAACTGACCACCGTGGGGAGTGTCCGCTTTTCTAGCCGACCTGCTGACTGACTGCCTTAAGTGCTTCCCAACCTTTTTGCCAATATCACAAAGTCTCAATTTTTGGGGATTGAATGTTGGTGAGAGTGAGGTGCCAGGTAATGGAATATCAGCCCAAGACAGGCATAGTATGGATCAGACAGAGTAAAGTTGAATCCATTTTCTCCCAGCACTGATCTTGAACCAAACTACAGAAGACCACCCTCTACTGTCAGTCTGGCTCAGTTGGTAGGACTCTCGCCTCTAAGTCAGAAGACTGTGATGTTGGGACATGGAATTCATATAGTGAAGGTGGACTTTCCCATGTAGTACTTAGGGTGCACTGCATTGTTGGAGCTGCTGTCCTTCAGATGAGACATTCTACCGAAGCCCTGTCTGCCTGTTCAGATGGAAGTTACAGATCCCATAGCTTTACTTGACAAGAGAAGAGAGTTTCTCCCGGTGTCCTGCCCAACAATCCCCCAGATAAAATTGATCATTCTCTTCATGGCTATTTGTGGGAAGTTGTTGGGCGTAAATTGGCTGTTGTATTTACCTACAAAATACACAGTCACTGCATTTTATGGTACATACTGTGAAGCGCTTTGAGACTTCCTCCTGACATTAAAGGCGCTGCATCAAATGCAAGGATTATTGCTTGCTATTATTGCTGAAGCAGTGTGAATATTTCCACTACCCACACTAGCTATTATTATTATCTCTCTGAGTGAGATTTCCAATGAAGTGTCAATTGGTACTGAACTGTTGGTAGTTCTATGCCCTAGAATAGATTCAGATCTGCTGGGAGTTGGACAGAAACTACCCAAATTACATCTTACAAAGATTTTAGATTGCAGTCAAACACAGGCCTCAGAGGTTGTGTACGCCTTATCATTGGTGCGTATGAGCATTTGTGGTTGGGTTGTTTTTTTTAAAGAAATAGTGAAGGCAGTTGCTATTTGTATGGTCCAAAGATGCTGCAGCGGAGCTTCATGCATTGATTTTATTTGAATTGTAAAAGCTTAAGCCTGGGGATCAAGTGATTAAAAAATAGTAGATCATTTATTGCAACCATCATTCTTTGAATGAAGATGTACACTGCAGAAAAAGTGTTGGTTGCCAAGGCAACCAAGGGGGAAAGTATGCCGGCCCACCATGTGGCTGTGAAGGTATTTTGAGTTGAGTCTTTCGGGATTTCCCTTTGCTGCAGCCAGAGAAAACTTCTCAAGACTCAGCCATTTTCAGTTCTGTTTCAACTGCTCCAGGCACTAGCAGGAGCTCAGCAAGGTTCACAGAGGAATACAACTGCAGGGGGGGGTGGGGGGTGGGGGTTCATTAACTGCAGCAAATGTGTATATGTATGTAATATATAAATTGATCCAAAATTACTCTGTATCAATGTAGTATAACAAATTATTTACAGCATTGCCAAGCATTCACTAAGTGTTGCGCCATGTGGGAGCTAACTATTTAAATCAACCTGGTAACCCATAGGATGAAAATAGACACAAATACAGTACAAAGGGGAGGAGGGGAGAGGTAAGGCAGAGTGAATATACCTTCATTCAAATGTGATGACTTCAGTCCCTGAATGGTGAGTAATCTAGTTTCCATTTTATTCTTGCGGAGAAGCTGATGTACTTTCCTCGTCTTGCTTGTTTCTGAGCAGTGTCTTGCGTAAGGCTCGAGGACAAGAGATCCAGCCTACCTCCTGGTACTCCTCCAGCGTGGGCCAGACTTCACATGTTCCATTGGCAAGTAGTGAACTCTTCCTTCTTGTACAGGAATTCTGAACAACGGGATGTAATCTTAACATTAGAAGTAATTTGTTTACAATTTGTGTGTGTGTTGGTGTGCGTATATGTTGGGCTGTTGTGCGTTGGTAATCTGTTTAAAATTATCTTTAAAATTCAAGTTACAATTACCTCTAAAATTTAAAGGCACCTCCTGCTCCACCATTCTTCCTTTTACAGTGCTCTGAGATGCTATCATGTGTGAAGGGTGCTATATAATACAAGTAACTGTTCTCGTGAAAGTGAAAACAGAAAACATTTCTTCGCACAAAGGTTTGTGAGAACATGCAACACATTTCCCTAAAATGCCATGCATGCAGGTGTTTCAGAGAAAGTTATATAGCGTGATAGTACTTGAGCGTACATATCTCTAAGGGTAGTAGTATATGTGCAAGGAGCAAAGAAATGGGATTGGAAAGATAGAGAGCTGTCATGAAATGATAAAATATTTTAACAGGCTTGACAAACTGAATAACCTCTTTCTATGTTTTAATATTGCTAACTGGCGTATTTCCTAAAGGTACTGTCTCCACGTGTTACTTTTCACAAACAATTGAGGTGTGGCTGGAGACCAGCCAATCTTTATAAATCAGAAAATATTGCACAGCATTTTGATAATCTGAGATAGTTAATGTTTCAGATTGAAAATAACGAGATTGGAGTAAGACTGGGTGGCAGAATGGAGGAGATAAATAACTCTTGCATTTCATTATTCAGAGTGAGATTTAGCTAGTTGCAGAGAACAAGGCAGACATGCAACAGCAGGTTTACTGTAAAATATTTGCTATTGGTCCAGCCTGCAATTTCAACAACTTGCACTTCCACAGTGCCTTTCACACAGGAGAATATCTCAGAATGCTTTACATAGTAAAAAACTAAGCAGTTTTAGCGGTCAAACTCCAAAGGACTCCGGGACCCCTAAGCCTTGGAGGATGTCCCGATGTGAAAGGCGCAATACAAATATAATTTTGTAACATTGTATTCTTGTCAACCTGTGCCTAATTCTTTTTAGGAGTAGATAAGCAGGTGATTCCTTCTGGAGAGAGACTCTCTTCCTTTTTTCCTGCAGAGATATTTCTTTAAAGTTTTTTTGAGTTCACCAACAGCACAACATGCAGTTCAGTATGTCAAAGAGTCATACACCTATATATACATATATTATATATATGTGTGTGACTCTTTATATAAAAATATAATATATATTCTTGCTGTAGCTGAGAATATGACAACATTTCAGCTTTACAGACAATCTGCTCTAAACTTGTGAAAAATTAAGCACCTTTAAATAGTTTAGACAGGAGTGCAGTATGTCCAAGAAATAAGCACTAAACTCACAAGTATTTAGGCCATACAATTAACACTTGATTTCCTCTTAACTCTCACATTTTGTCAGAGATCTTAATTTACATTATTAATGCACTGACAGAATTTGGAGCCCTTAGTTCCAGCCAGTTCCAATGAGAAGTGGCTTGCAGTCTTTCTCAGGTGTTGTATTCTCAACATAAGATCACAAGATTGGTTCGGAAGAAGAAGACTCTGACCCATCGAATTTCATCCCTCCAAATATACTCATCCACCCTCGTAGATATGACTAAGGCCTACACAGAAAGAAAAAGAAGAGACAACATTTCAAAATGTATTGGTTTATGCACTGAAATCTGAGGAAAACAATGTCAATTAATATGAGTATTTTAATAATAAATATGAATTAAACATTCTGAAATTTGCATAAATAAATACAAGTGATGTAGTTAGATTGGGTTACAAGTGTTGTTGTGAGAGAGGAAAGGCTTGGAGGTCCACATGGCCCTTTTCTTTTCCATTTTTTTTTAATGGTCATTATTCAATGGGATTGGCATCTTTCTTCATTTCTGGTTGCTAATGTGAAGCAGCTGGCTATTAAATAGCTCTGTGCCGTGCAACCAGCAACCAGAGTTGCTTAATGGCTGGCAGCTTCAGTCAAAATCTAAAAGCACGCAGGCTCCTGATGTCAGAAGATGGAGAGAGGATGATTGAACATGTGGGTATCAGAGCTGGTGCTTCTTCCCAATTGACCATCAAGGGAGCACTTCACAATATATGAGAGCACAATTTTTTGTGCCCTGAATTTTTTTTAATGATATAGTCATGTGCAAAAGCTGGGAGCTTATTTTGAAGGAAAGGAACCACCTTTACAGTTTTTCTGTTTGATTCCACATTAAATTGTAAATGCTGACACTATTTATCACCAGCCATCTAATTCCCAGTACAGCAAATTTATAGAAAAATTGAGTACAACATTATGCACTTCTTCAAGACTGAAAACCTATTAGCTTTTCAGAAACACAATGCAGGGACCATTCAACAAGGTGACAATCGAACGGTATTTAATCCTGAATATTGTTCAGCCTCATCAAAAAAAATCTCAGTGCTGGCTTACTTCTGCAGGAAAGTGCACAAACCTTTCATACATTCCAGTGAAATCGATTTAAAAAGCTTTCAAATCTACAACCATATTGATTGTAACATAAATACAAGTATAGAATACTCTCTGGGCCAGTAATTATTCAGTAATTCAGAAAGGGTAGCAGTGATGACCTGGAGTGCAGATATAATAATAATAATAATCCTTGCATTTGATATAGCACCTTATCACATTGTTGAGATGTCCCAAAGCGCTTCACGGAATATATTCTAAAATGGATTTGACTGTATTTTGTGGACAAATTGCATAATAAAAATATTAATATGCCAACACATGAAGGGTGAATTCCCCTTCCCATTATAATTCAATGTGGGAGAGAGAATAGTCCTCTAATTCTTTATATCTAGGCTCTCTTGATGGCATATTTCTAAGTATGCTGCCCAGCGTGGAATTTAGACATACAACCATAAAAGTGCTCGGTTTGATCCCTGGCCTGTGTCCAGTTAGCTGATCTCAGCCAGAGTAAGGGTGTTACAATTAGCCTTGGTGCCCTGGGCTAGAGAGAGGGGAAATATAAGCCAACAGCTTCACTCATAATCGCTATCCAGGATCCCCTTCTGAGAGGTGCAAGTCAGCTGGTCACACATGTATGAGTCAGGTGAAGACAGGAATGATTCGATCAAGATCCAACTACAGTTGAAAAGCCTGGCATCACTCACGCTCCACGCTCACACTTGAAGACTGGCCACTTGGCTGGCTGCCTGGAGGATGGCTCTAAATATTTTCAGTGCCTTGGGACGTCCTCCCGACTTGAAAGGCACTATACAAATGTAATCTTGTTGTTGTTGTTGTTGTAATATGAAACCTTAGTGGAAAAATCCAATAAGGTTTCATATTAAGGGGGTTATTTCCAGTGATTATTAGTTTAGTTGAAAATGTATGATGGATGCCCACAAAGGTTTTCTTTTGCTTTGCTGAATTTTGCTTTCGGGACAACCTCAAGACAAGATAAGAATAGGGAGGGGTAAGAACAAAATAAAAGCAAAATCAAAATCAAACCCTTCCAGGATTGTCTTCTTCTGCACACTCAGCCACTTCTGAGCCTATAACAAGTGTGATTCTGCTTCTAGTTCCATTGCCAGTACTGGGAGCATCATACCTGCATGAACCTGAGATCCTCAGCTATCCACTAGTCAAACTTGGGCTAAGAAAGATGTATGAGGATGAGCCAGGTCTTTTAATACAGCAACTGGAAGGAGCACACAAAAGGACCACTGGATAAGGCGTTACACAAATCTGAAAATTACTGACAATACAATTGCTCCAATAAAATAACCAGCCTATTGTATTTTGTATTGCAATTTATTGTTCTCTTGTCTCTCTGCAGAATAAGGTTTTAGCAAACACTCAGCACTGAACTGACCAGTATTTATCTCTGAGAATGCTTTCTTCCCTAAAAAATAACAATTTGTTATTTTATCCTTCTCAGTGTCCTTTGCCAGTACCAGCTGTTTCCACATTACAAACTGGGAACAATCCCATTATAAACTCACTCGGTCAAGATATACCTACTGAATATATAGAATTGCAGATAATACAACATGTTTGCTCACCAAGGACAGTAGAGTTACCCGATGACTAGAGACCTCATCCTCCTTTGTAAATCTACTTACAGCTATTTGCATTGGCTCCTGCTTATTCCCCTGGCTGTCTGCGTCCTCCTTATTCAGTAGCAATGCTGTGCGTGAGAGCTATTTCTGGGAGTGTGGTGCTGTGGTGGTTCACTGATTGCCAATAAAGTGCATTTGGATTCCTACCATGTGCACAGACAACAACTAACCTAAAATAAGTGTTGTGTTCCTAATCTCCTAATCTCAGCTAACCTGAATCATGGGCAGATATGAAAACCACATGCTGCAGTGTGAATTAAACACCTTTCTTTGAATTATACAAAAAAATCATTTACCCCACCCTTGATAGACACATTTTTTAAATGAAATGTATTTGTAAAGATTATACATTGCAGTATGTTTAAATTCTCCTCTTTCAATTTTATAATAAACTAATAATAATAATCCTTGCATTTGATATGGTGCCTTTTACGTCAGGAGTATGTCTCAAAGCAATTCATAGGATTTTACTCTAAAGTGTAGTGACTGTGTATTTTGTAGGCCATTGCAGGAGCCAATTTGTGCACAGCAGTGTTCCCACAAACGGCCAAGAGGTGAACGACCAATTTTATTTGGGGGATTGTTCTCCACAGGTGCACACACATTCTGGTACCTTTGCCCAAGTAATTTTTTTTTGATATCTGGGCCTAGACAGTGAGTGCTGACAGATGATGTCACTGTGGGAGCATCACAGTCAAGGCCAAACTTATTAGAACATAAGAACATAAGAATTTGCTACGTGAAAAAAGACCAAAGTCCATCCAGTTCCTTCCACTATCCTGGCAGTCGCTTGACATGTCTTGTCCCAAACTATATACTGTATCCCGAGATATTATTTTCCAGCAGAAATCTATCTAATTTGTTCTTGAAAGAGCTTTTCCGCAATGTCTGTTTATCCCCAATGTCTACTCACTTTTCAGTGCAGGATGCTGCACAAAGATCTGAAGTGTTAACCTGTGGATAATATTTTTAATCCCGTTCCAATCACAAGTAATTGCAGCTTCTCCTACTGCTACCCCATTGGCACTCAGCTAACTCAGAACAGACAAAGATCAAGCTTACTGGGTCTGTATAAGTCAATTCCACACTGAGCCATGCCTTTACCCTCTTTATGACCATAACCCAAATTTGTGTTTTGTTGCTCATGAGCTACAGTGGGCGTTTCTGGTGAAGATACATGCAGCGTTGCCAACCATGTCAAAGCCATTACCTCGGTGTTCCTTTTTCGGACGAATTCACCATGCAGTAAAATGATGCACAGCAGCAATTATATGCACACATTACAGGCAGCAGGAAGGTGGTTGCTCGGTACTGCGGTTGCTGTGGAAACAGATTGCTGCAAACATTGGAGTACCATTACATGCTTTGAGCAACTGACTACAGTGCAGCATATACCTCAGCGTGTTTGGCCTTGCTTGCCTGCTCAGATCTCAGCTGCAATAGGTGTGTGTGTGTTTTTATCAAAAAAAAACTCCATTTGAAGAAATGATAATCTTCAGGACCAGGTCCAGAAATGTCTTGATGAACCACACAAAAATAAGTTTCTCTAAACAGGATCCAATTTGAAAAAATGTTCAGGATCCAGCACCTTGTGGCTGGCTTCATGTTGTCCGTATGCTCTAACAGGCTGTGGTTTTTGACCGGAAGAGAGGAGTGCCATGATTTTGATCAATAAAACACATATGAGAGCGCCTTTCGATACAGTGCTTTTACATCGGAAGGACATCTCAAAGTGCTTCACAGGATATACTGTAAAGTGGAGTGACTCCTTTTTTGTGGGCAAATGCGCACAGCAATGTATGAGACACAGCCATAATGTAAATTTTTACTGCTTACTTTATATAAGCATAAATGTGCTCGTTCAAATGCTTGCACCATAGTTTTTCGTCAGTGGCAGACTATTTGACTTGACAGCAGGAAGTGATCATTTATATGATCCTGAGGCGCCAGATGCTCATGGCTTTAGCATCATGGCAGAATTTGGGAAATTTGTTAATTTAATTGAGAAGTAAACTCTCCTCAGTTGTTACAATAATGACTATTTATGAAATCTGTACATGATGAATCACTGGCTAGCTATCAGGAGCGGGACCTATGGCTGATATTTCCCGCACCTTAGTACAGCATCCCTGAGGCTATTTCTGACATTCTTTTTGGTCTCCAGAGTGTCTGACACATGCGGGAACCTATATGCTTTAAGAGTATCCAAATCAAACTCAGAATTCCATGCATCCCACCTACACATGGAAATTCCAAAGATAAATTGTTGGATTGGAATGCCCACTCTCTCCCTGGAGGAACAAATCCTGCTTACCTAATTCTGGAAAGTATTGGGGACCCCAGGGTGTGCATTGGGGTTCTGCTGGAATCTAACCAACTAAATCTGCATAGCTTGCTATTGATAAGCACTGGATGACCTGTCTGAGACCAGATGATTCAGCATTGATTGAACCTGGGTTCATCATGGTGTATGTGTCTATTCTACATTAGGCCTTTAATAAATAAGCCTTTGGTGAGTTCATTCTTTATTTTGAACAAAAAGAAATAGAATGGCTACAAGGTGCCTTTCCTTTAACTATGCACAAAGAAAATCATGTCTATGAATTGTAATAGATATTATTTTTCTTCTGCAAATGGGGCCAGTACCTTATACCTACCCATGTGGGACATATTACTATTTTTTATATAACTGAGTTTATCTTCCATTGGTATGCAATAATGATTCTCATTAAAGAGTGACTGTAATCCAAATGGACAGGAAGATTGAAGCAAAAATAATAGAAATTGTTAGTTTGTATAGATTTCTGCACGTTCTAAATTTTATACAAAGTTTACTTTCTTTATAAAAAAATCAGTTGAAATATTAGAACAATTGTTGTAGATTTGCAACATAGGGAGGCTGAATAATCTAGTGTTATGTTGGTTGCAGAACCGAAGATTGAGAAATGATATTGGAGTCCTGTAGCTCAGTGGTTAGAGCACTCGCTTCACAAGTTAGACTCCTGGGTTCGATTCCCGGTAGGGTGAAACCTTGGACAAATTTCCTTACTCCACATGCCTAATAATAATCCCTCAAGAAAAAAATAATAATTTGGGCACTTAATCAACGACTGTTTGTGGGGACCCTGCTGTGCACAATTGGGTGCCACATTTCACCCACAAAATATAGTCAATTCACTTTACAGTATATTCTGTGAAGCGCTTTGAGACGTCTAGAAGACGTGAAACACGCTATATCAAATGCAAGGATTACTATATTATCTGACGTTCAAAAAAACAGAATGCTGAACAGATTGGATAGTTCCTAGAGGTATTGCTTTTACGCATTTTAGACATTGCTACTATTTCTTGATTAGATTTGTTATTTATTATTTTTATTTTGTTTGAAACAGCAAATATGTTAATATTTCATTTTTCACGGAATCAACATTACATGCCCTGATCTACTGAATATAGTAATTCTTTGCACTGTATCACTTTATCATGTTGGTGAATTATCTCAGAGAAGTTTTATTGTAAAATGTAGGTGATTGTATTTGTAGGCAAACGTCCCATCACTATGTCCGTAATAAACAGCCATGAAGTGAATGACCAATTTCATCTAGAGGATTGTTGGACGGACACCAGGAGAAACATTTTCTGTTTACAAATCGTGCCATGGGATCTTTAATACCCACCTGAACAGGCAGACAGGACCTTGGTTTAACATTTCATCTCAAGCGTAGCTCTCCGAGAATGCAGCACCCCCTGGACTGTCATTCTAGACTATGAGCTCCTGTTGTGAGGTTTGAACCCACAACTCTCTGACTCAAAGGCAAGAGTGTTACGAATTGAGCTAGACTGAGCTGACAATGAATTGCTGGGAATGCAAAGAATCTAATGAGGGCTTCACTTCCGCTGCATCTGTGGAAACTATGAGGAATAACTGGGATCCAGTACAAAGATCAAACTTAGCAAGTCTAGGTTGAGGCAAAATAGTGTAACTGTTAGAATATTCAGCACATTAACACAGAGGCAGCTTCACACAGGATCAGACTTATGGCTGATTGAAAGAGATCATTGTCCTCAAATAGGTTTGTTTTGTAATCTGGAGCAGCCAATTCCATATGTTCACATGCAATACGTTTCTTAAGAAAGACACAGGGCATCATCTCCTGTACATTTCCAAAGCCTGTTTCAGTGCTGTTTGTTCTAAGTACTTGATTTAGCAAGAAGTAAGAAAATGGTACCAGTGAATAGTGGAAGTAAAAACAAAGTAGGCTAGAAATACACAGTAGATCAGGAGCATCTAAGCAAGATAGTTTAATTCGAGTCTCCTTCTGTAGTGGGGAAAATTACTTTAACAGGATGCTACAAAAATACACAGGCATTACACTTTACAGTAAAATCCACCGCCTCTCCTCATGTTTCTGCCCTTGAATGGTTCAGATCCTACCACTCACACCATCTCCACTTCATCATCTCCAGAAACAGTTTCTCCTCTAGCCCCCGCACCATCTTGTGCAGCATTCCTCAGGCCTCTGTCCTTAGTCCTCTCCTCTTCAATACCTATACGCTCCATCTTGGTGACAGCATCCACAGACATGGGGTCAACTTCCACATATATGCGTATGATATCCAATGCTACCTCTCTGCTTCCACCCTCGACTCCGGGACCACTGCTGTCCTGACAGAATGTCTATCAGACATCAAGTCCTGGATAAGAGCTAACTTCCTTCAGTGGAATATCAACAAGGCCAAGGCTCTCCTGATAAGCACCTGTCAGCACCTCCACACCTCAAGCGCTGAGCATCAGCATCCAAGGATGCACATTCCACCTTAATAAGCCAGTCCGGAACCTTGGCATCTTGTTTGACCCTCAGCTATCCTTTCTACCCCACATCTGCGCCATGACCCGCTCTGCCTTCCCCCACTGCCGCTCGGCTCCGCCATTGTCTCATACCACAGGCTGCCGAAACCTTCATACACACATTCATTACATTGAGGCTTGACTATGCAAACTCCTTGCTTGTTGGCCTCTCCAACTCCTCCCTCCATAGTCTGCAGATCATCCAGAACTCTGCAGCCTGTGTCTTCTCCCGCACCAGGCTCCTCAACTCTATCACCCCCATCCTCGCCTGACTCCACTGGCTTCCCATCACACAGAGGATACAGTTCAAGATCCTGGTCTTCACCTTCAAAGCACTCCATGGCCTTGCTCCCACCTACCTCTGTGACCTCCTAAACCCCTACCATTCTGCCCGCTCCCTCTGCTCAGTGAGCTCCGTACTGCTTCACATCCCCCGCCTCGCCTGCCCCACCATTGGTGGGCAGGGCTTTAGCCACTCTGCCCCTGCCCTCTAGAACTCTAGCCCACTGTCCCTCTACCTCACCCCTTCCCTTGCCTCCTTCAAGACCCATCTCAAGAACCTCCTCTTCGACCAGGCCTTCGATCACCCTCCTTCACCCCTGTGCTCCACCATCCCCGATCCCGACCTCCAGCTCGGGTCCGAAACACCGACTGTCCAGCGCCTTGGGACGTCCTCCTGACGTGAAAGGCACTATACAAATGTAATTTTGTTGTAAAGTGCTTTGAGACATGCTCCCAAGATGAAAGGCCCTGTAATCAAATGCAGACATTATTATTAGTTTCATCAATGCTTATCTAAAGAGCTCAGACACTAGAAGCAAGAGTCAGCACAGTTTTAGAAGTAGTTAGATCATGTTAATGAATGTACGAAAATTCTTTGATAAAGTAGTTAAGATCTCTATGGAATATAATTTACTTTTCAGGACATTGCAAAGGGATATGGGCAGATCAGTGGATAGAACTATGGCAGATGGAGTGTAAATGGCAAAGTATGAGGTAGTCCACATTGGATCTGAGGAAGACAAATAAGAATACATTTTTAAAGGGGAAAGACTAGGAGTAGTGGGTGTGCAAAAGGGATTTAGGCAGCCAGTTCCACAGATCACTAAACGTTATCTCACAGGGACAAAAAAATTAAAAGGTTTATGGGGATGTTGGCCTTTATCTCAAGAGGGATGGAATAAAAAATCAAAGAAGTTATGCTTCAGCTGTGCACAGCCCTGATCAGACCTTATGTAGAGTATTGTGTTCAGTCGAGAACAATGCATCTCAGGAAAGACGTATTGGCCTTAGAGGGCATGCAGCACTGATTTCCCAGATTGTACCTGGGCTGAAGGAACTAAATTATAGGGAGAGGTTTGGAGGACATAGGTTTAAGGGGTAATCTGATAGAGGTGCTTAAAATAATAAGTATTTAAGGCTGATAGAGAGAAACGGTTTCCTCTGTTACAGAAATCCAAAACAAGAGGATATTATGTTAAAAATACAGCTAACCAATTAACAGTGAAATAAGAAAACTTATTTTACGTACATGCTTCTGGAAATGTGGAATTCACTACCGCTAAAGGTTGTAGATACTGGGCCAATTGAAATATTTAAGTGGGAGGTGGATGAATATTTGGTAGGCAGGATGGTCAGGTGTTATGGTGAACAGGGGTGGTCTGGGTCTGGTCTGGAAATTTCCTGAGTGCCCCTCGCTTGAAATCTTGATCTCCTCAAACGCAGCTGTTCTACTGACTGTTGGACAGGAGTGAGCAGGATGACCAGCGGCAGTGGTGGAGCCAGATACAGTCGTTGTGCATAATTGAGAAATGGAAGCCATGAAAGATCCTCTCGATTCTCAGCACACGGGCAAGGAAGGGATGGGGTTAGGAAATACTGGTGTGATTTTTTTGGTACTCCCCACAAATTGATACCCCCATTTTACATGGCAATTTTGAACCCTTTTAGTGAAAGGTCAGGGAAATGGTATTAAACTGCAGATTAGCCATGATCTGATTACATGGTAGTACAGGCTTGACAGGCTGAATTGCAACCCTTTGATGTACATGCAAATTTTATTAACGCTTTTGTACTATGTGGCTCCTACTTCTCTTCTAACCCTCTTGGTGTGAGTCCCTATTTCAAAGGTGACTCAAACAAGTCAGAGTCACACACAGACAGGAATTCCCAATTTACCCTAATGCCCGGTAACTGAAATGTCTAATCAGAGTCTGTTCATACTCGTAGACCTCCAATGTTGAAAACTACCCTCCAAAGTGCTTACTCCTTTTCTTGTCTAGATTACTACAGCGACTCGAGGATAGTCAGTGGAAACAACAGCTCATTATTAAAGCGACCCTCGGCTACGTTGAATATAAGGAACACAACAATGGAAGATATAGAACAATGGGATCAAACATAACGATCGCACAAAACCATAACAACCGGCAGCACAATACCACATTAGTAAAGGAACATAAAACCCACTCTGACTGTACAGTAGTCCTGTACATGTCAGTAAGTACCAGATGATGACCAGTTAGTGACCACGAGGAGCGCCGAGCATTGCTTTATATAGGTGTGTGTGTCCACCCACAGTGTAATGGGAATGCGAGGGTTCTGTCCCGCGCTAGCACCCACGTGTTATTCTACTCTGCAGGCTGCTTGTTCGTGCTTGTTACCTGACTGTCAATCAAGCAGTCCTGGATCTATTACTTTATTGTAACTTGTGTTTGCTGTTTGCAGAACCCATTTCCCTTAATTAATAATATATAGTTATATATACATATTATTTACACATTACAAAATGTACAGTCAATTCACTTCACAGTATATTCTGTGAAACGCTTTGAGACGTCTCAAAGTTATGATAAGGTGCTATATCAAATGCAAATGCAAGGATTATTACAAAGGCCTGCAAGAATAGGGTAACCGTGACAAAATGCTCTACTTCTGTTCATCTGCTCTTATGCTTATAAGGCATTTGATAATGTTCGTCATGTGAGACTGTTAAAGAAGACTACATTTCACAGCAAACTAATTATAGTAGTTAGATTGAAAACTGTCTTAGCAATAGGAAGAAGGTGATAATGAAGCTCAAATAATGTTCTGTAGTGAAGATCCTCAGGCAGCTATTTTGGTTCTCCTACTGCTCACTCTTTCAAAAAGTACTTGGATGAAAGCATTGCCTGTACCGCAATATTATACAATATCCTGATCTAAATAACCTATGTTGGCAGGTTATTAACTTAAATATCATTCAATAAGGTCTAGACCTATTAAGCATATGTTAGTGGTGTTGACTCCCTTTAATTCCCTGGCTCCCCTGAAATCCAGGGCTGTTTGCAAATCTATCCGTTCCCACTGGTACAACAGTCATCTCCGCTCACTTAAAACCCAAACCTGGACACCCGAGCGCAGATGGCGGAAATCCGGCCTCATGATTCACCACCAGCTGTGGCTCGAGCACCTCGCGCCTACCGACTCTCCCATTCACCGGCCAAAACTGACTTTTACTCCAAGGTCATCCTGGAGGCCAAAAACAACCCAAAGATAGTTTCCACCATCTATCACCTCCTCCATGCACCCCCTCAAGCCCCCTCTATCCTCACCTCAAACGTCAAGTATGAAGAGGTCCTAGACTTCTTTGCCTCAAAGATTGAAAACATCCACTAGGCTGCATCGTTCTCCCACCCCCCATGTCCCCTTCCACCTCTCTTAGACCATCCACACCGCTTTCTCCCTCTGTCCCAGCCCCCCCACTACCCCCTCTTTACCCTCCTTTGCCCCCATTTCTTCCTCCTCCCTCTCATCCACAATCACCTGCACGAAGTTCAACACCTGCTGCCTCGACCCCCTCCCCACCCAGTTGCTGGTCACTCAACTCCCCTTCCTCTCCCCCCTGCTGGCCAACATGGTCAACCAGTCTCTCTCCTCAGGCTCTGTTCCACTTCCCCTTAAACCCGCTGTTATCACACCCCTCCTCAAAAACACACCCTCGATCCATCTCACACTACCGTCCCATCTCCAACCTACCCTTCCTTGCTAAAGTCCTGGAACGCATTGTTGCAGGTCAACTTCGGTCACACCTCTCCCTCCTTGAGCCCCTGCAGTCTGGTTTTTGCCTTACCCACAGCACAGATACAGGGCTTGTCAAAGTCACAAAAGACGTCCTCTCTATCTGTGACTAGGATTTCCTCTGACTGCTCATCCTCCTGGATCTTTCTGCTACATTCAATGCCATGCCATCCTCCACCACCGCCTGTCCTCCCGCAACCACCTTAGTGGGACTGCACTCACATGGTTCGAAACCTACTTAACCAACACCCATTTAATCTCAGCAAATTGTTTCTCCTCCTGCCCCCAACCGGTCGCCTTTGGGGTACCCCAGGGCTCCATCCTTGGCCCTCTCCTTTTTCTTATCTATATGCTCTCTCTAGGCGATATGATCTGCAGACACAGGGTAAACGTCCACATGTATGCGGACGACACACAAATCTATTTTGCCTCCTCCAGAATCTACTCCAGATCCGGCCAATGTTCTATCAGCTTGTCTGGCAGACATCAGGGACTGGATGAGTGTAAACTTTCTGCAGCTGAATGTGGACAAGGCGGAAGCTGTTCCTGTCAACGTCTTCACTCTTGCGGATCTGAATTCCTCAACCTCCCTGAGCTCTCCCTCAGACTCAATGAACCAGTGCGCAATCTAGGCGCCCGTTCGACCCCCAGCTGTCCTTTCTCCCCCCCACATCTGGTCCCTGACCAGAACCACCTTCCTCCACCTCTGCCACATTACCCGCCTCTGACCGTACCTTACCCCAAATGCAGCCAACACCCTCGTGCATGCATTTGTCACCTCCCGCCTGGATTACTCAAAAACGCACTCCTTGTTGGTCTCCCCAGTTCCACTATTCAAAAAATCCAGCTCATTCAAAACTCTGCCGCCCACGTACTGACCCGGACCAAACTCTGTACCCACATCTCACCAGTTCTGCCCAGGCTCAACTGGCTCCCCATCACCGAAAGGTTCAACTTCAAGATCCTCACACTCGTGTTCAAATTCATTCAATCTCTGGCACCTCCCTACCTCTCCGACCTCCTCACTCCCCAATCCACCACCCGGCGCCTCCGCTCGACTGGCACCGGCCTCCTGCTCGTCCCTCGCACCCTCCACCCCATCAATAAACTAAGTGCTCTGATACGCTACCCTGCATGAAGGGTGTTAGATAAGTGCAAGTTGTTGTAGTTGTTGTTGATACCAGCTGTGATTTATATGGTTTGGGATTCATAATCTTCTCCTGGATGTTCTGAGCAGAGATCACTTACTTTAAACAAAAAGTTTGTAAAAGTCTACAGAAATGGACTAAATGTATTAATTATGGGTCCCCTTGTTCATATGGTCTACTACAATTTCTAAGTGCAAATCCAATGCAAATCCAATGTACTTGTGCAACTTAATGGAACATATTGTATAAGACTCTGAAGATCATCTCATCAACAATAACAATTTACATAACATCCTTCATGTAGGGAGGATCCTTAAAGTGCTTCATGCAACTCACTGAGAGTATGAACTGGGATAGAAGGATAGCCAAAAAGCATGGAAAAAAGGATAGGTATTGAGAGAGTTGGAGAGAGCAGAAGAAATAAGCAGCTGTAGAATTTTAGTTTATTGCAAATTTAATTCAGACGTAACCTATTTAATCCAGGATTTTATCAACGGCAAATCAGATTTTGATTGCCATGGCTGGGAATGGAAATTGTGAAATATCCATTCTTTTCCAGGAAAAGGAGAAACTTAGAAAAGTTTAAATAAATTGAATAAGTTATAGTTGGCAGTCAGCAGCTTTTAGTGTTACAGTAGGTTTATTCTTCCTTCACAGATCTTCAAGACACTTAGCCACAAACATTTGTGAACATATTTTATTATTATTAGAATTATCTACCACTGCAAATAAGTAACAATGGCAGGTAATACATATGTCAATAAAGGTGTACAAGAAAGGAAGTATCAAGATGTTATCCCAACACCGTCCTTCAGGTGTGATGTTAAACCTAGGTACCGTCTGCCTCTTCAGATTGACATTAAAGATCCCATGGTCAAAAAGAGAAGGTGATCTGGGCAACAATCTCCCGAATTAAAATTGGTCATTTGTTTCATGCTGTTTGCAGGACATTGCTTGTGCCAAAGGGCTGCTACGTTCACCTAAATGAAATCACTCCATGTTAAAATCCTGTAAAGTACTTTGGGACATCCTCCTAACATGAAAGGTGCTACACCAAATGCAAGAATTATTATTTATTATTATCATTATTAAGATAATGCCAGTTGGGCTTTGCCTTGGAAATAATGCTTTGTTAAGGTTGATTTAAGGAGAACACTGGGGTAGTGGCGTTGGATATAAAATAGGCTTACCAGAATGCCTCCAGCATCTCAACATGACACTTTTCTTTAGAGAGTGTTTTCTTTAATTCCAATTCCTGGAACTCTGGAGAGGAACAAGTAAGGAAAACTTTAAAACAATTCTGAAAGGCTGGCATTCACGCGCTTTCAGCTTTACTGCACAGATTTAACATTAAAGTTATTATTAGTGGTGTTCGTGGTGGTCCAGCTGGATGTGTTGATGTAATTTCCAGCTTTGGAGCATTTGGTAATACAACAGCGCATTTGAAAAATATACTGTGGTCATATATAGAAAGCGCACTCACAGTGTTTAAAAACACTCATGTTACCATCTTGTATTATGAATTTTATATATATATATAAAGTGTCTAGTATCATGGAAGAAGGAAAATTTTCCAGTTGTGAAACATTTCCTAGGAAGAGAGAAGTAGGCCAGTGACAGCAAGTGATTTCCAACTAGACAATCGCATACTCAGCACCCCTACAGATCAGCAACTGTGAAAACATGATATTTATAGAACTACTTCCCTCAAAAGCAGTTTTGTTTTTGATAGATTACAGTAAATGGGTTAGGCTATCTGTATCCTGTAATTCTGTTTGAGTTATGCAATGTTTGTGTAAGATGACCTTTACCATATGAACATCCCGAATCTTTGAAGAAACCTCTCCAAACTTTAAAATGCCACCTGTTTTGTGATGTGGACATCTTATGATATGGGAGGGAGTCATTGCTAATCTCAATCCATTGAGGTCAATTGTTCCTTTTAAGTTTTTAGGAAGCTATGTGAAGGGAGACACTCCTAACAGATAGTCTAACATAAATGTCTTGGAGCAGTCAGTCATGTCTCTCTCACACAAATTATGTGAACTCTTAGTTCACAAAGTTAAATGTTAAGTAGGCTTCATTTAATAGGAGTTCTAAACTTTGAGATAAACACCGGTTTTGGGCATTCAATAAGATACAAATTAATAAAAAGCAAAGGATATAGCAAAATAACTGTTGGTCCAATTTACATTTCATTACAATTGCCATTCCTCCATTGTTACTTCCACGTCTACGACACAAACCCTGTTTCCATTGCAACCAAGATATTGGTCCAAATTTCTATGTTTTGGAATGAGTGAAATTGTGCTTAACTGTGTTGTGTTTTACATTAAAATCTACACATTTTGCATTTCTTTGGGGCGGGTTACAGTGCCTAACAAACAATACCAATGTGATAGGATAGGCTGTAAATGGACAACACACCCAAACATGATATAGCCACAGTTGAAAATGTTTGTGGAGCTATTGTAAATATTTCCAGTGACATAAAAATCCCGCTTGGGTTTCAACAGCTGAAACTGTATTGTAAATAAACATTGTTTCTTCGAATATCTATTTGATTGCAATTTCTTTAAGAGAAAACAATATTCCACAGTTTCCAACACAAGGATTCACCACCCCACCTGTATTATTATGCATGGATCCTCATAAGAATCGGTTATTTTTATTGATATTGTATTACGATTGCTGCCGTGTTAAACACTAACTTTTCGTGGGGTTGATTGTTTTCCCCTCTATTGCAGTGTCATGCCTGCCAAGGTCACATTCCTGTTGCAATCTACTTTTCTTTTGCTGGCAGAACTAGAGTCAGGATTAGACATAAAGCCTCCCCGTCCCTGCTGCTGAGATTAATAAAATGTCAACCCTACTCAATACAAACAAACATTTCTCACAAGATAGTGTCCTGAACCACAAGGGTTACAGGGGGGGGGGGGGAGGGGGAGAAACCTCATTATAAACCTCTCCATCTGTTCAATGAGACCAAGCCACGTGCTGGCTTTACAATTGGATTACTGTACGGGCAATGTTTGTATTAGTAAATATTGTCTTAAAGACTCTTTAAGATGTATCAGTCTGACTCAGTGTGTATCAGCCTGGCTCAGTGTGTGTTAACATGACTCAGTTGGTAGTAAACCTTCCTCCGAGTCTGAAGCTTGTGGGTTCGAGCCCTGTGTCGGGACTCAAAGTTCATGGTCTAGGCTGACACTAATGCAGTGCTGTGGGTGTACCGCTGCATTATCAAACTCTTCAAATGAGATGTTAAACCAAGGTCCCATACACCTGTTCAGGTGATCATTAAAGATCCTGTGATACTATTTGAAAAGAGAAGGGAGTTTCTATGGGTATCCTGGCCAACAACCCCTGAAATAAAATGGTCATTCACTTCATGGCTGATTGGGGGACAATGCTGTGTGAAAATTGATTGCCTCATTCACCCACAAAAATACACACAGTGACATCACTTTACAGTATATCTTGTGAAACACTCGGCGTTGTGATAAGGCGCCATATCAAATGCAAGAATAATTATTATTAATAATAAGATTCTCTGTATAGGAACAAAGTGGGAGATGTTCATTTATTACTGCTTGTCCACAGAAACAACATGTTTATTTTCCCCATCGCACTTCACTGCAAGGAGATTACTTTTAAAACTCATGCCCATGTGCCTCATGAGCACTTCAGGCCAGCAACTCCCCTTTGCTCTATGCTGCTATTCCTTTACTGCTGAAGTGACAGCGGTTCCATGACAGAAAGAAATATGCCATTTTGCATACCACACTCAGCAGTGATCGTTTGAACACTTGTTTCCAACAAAACAACACAGCCACATCCATGATGGTTGGAATCAAACTCAATTTCGTTTTTTTTTCTCTCTCTCTGCCCAATCGGTGAAGCTCGTGGATGTGCACTGTACAACACGTGCGTTTCAAAGCAATGAACCGTAAGAATAAAAAACACAATTGAGTCTCAAATAAAAACGTGCGGTAAATCAGTTCCGATGATTTCCCGGTGGCAAATCGCAAGGCAAAAATCGAATCAGAAATATTGACGGCGAATGAACCGCGATGCACAGAGACCTTTACAACAACAACCAGATTCTATTTATAGGGCGCCTTTCACGTCGGGAGGATGTCCCGAGGCGCTGTACATTTAGGTCAGGACCGAGCATCGGGGGGGGGGGGTGGGGAATGGTCAGGGTGAGGGGAGGGAAGGGAGGGAGCGAGGAGGGGGAAATGGTCAGGGTGAGGGGAGGGAAGGGAGCGAGGGGGGGGAAATGGTCAGGGTGAGGGGAGGGAAGGGAGCGAGGAGGGGGGAAATGGTCAGGGTGAGGGGAGGGAAGGGAGCGAGGAGGGGGGAAATGGTCAGGGTGAGGGGAGGGAAGGGAGGGAGCGAGGAGGGGGGAAATGGTCAGGGTGAGGGGAGGGAAGGGAGGGGGCGAGGAGGGGGGAGATGGTCAGGGTGAGGGGAGGGAAGGGAGGGGGGAAATGGTCAGGGTGAGGGGAGGGGAGGGAAGGGAGGGGGGAAATGGTCAGGGGGAGGGAAGGGAGGGAGCGAGGAGGGGGGAAATGGTCAGGGTGAGGGGAGGGAAGGGAGGGGGCAGAGAGTCGAGCTGAAGGCACAGTCAAAACCTATTGGCCTTGTGCAGCAGCACTGTGTTTACCGCAGCTCTGTCTACATGTGCCAAAGACACGTCAGCGTGACTTGGGGGATATTTCACTGCAAAAAAACAGCGCTGAACGATAAAATCCTGTTGTGTGTGTGTGTGTGTGGGGGGGGGGGGTGGGCTCGTGTGTCAGAGAGAACAGCTGAGAAATGAAGTGGACGTGGCGTGTCTGTGACTTCCTACTGAAATCACATCTGCAAAAGTCTCGAAAAGTTGCAATAGTTGCATGGTGGTAACTAAATTATTTAGCATAATTCACCCCCCCCCTCCCTCCCTCCTCACCCTCCTCCTACCCGAAAAAAAACTCATATACCTCAATGGAAACGATCAGCATTTCGGAAGAGCAAAAAAAAAACCCCCGCGTGGTCTTTTATTTGCACTCCCGCTGACCTCGTTTTTTTTTCGCTTTATCATATTTATATATTTTTTCGCGTGCATTATTATTTAATTCCCCACCCCCCCCCCCCCAAAAAAAGGACGGCCTCCATCCCCCCCCCCCCCGACCCCGAAAGAGAAAAGCAAAGCGCCTGCGATGCTCGTACGGGCGCTGCAGCTGCTGTGGGTTTGGCTGTGAGCCCCGCACTTTTGCACGAGGGTGAGGAGGAGGAGGAGTGGGTGTGTGTGTGTGTGTCTCTCTCTCTCTCTCTCTGGGCTGTTCGCCAACCTCCGGGCGGCCTCGGCTCACACAGCGTACGTGTCAGAAGCGTCCAACTTCCTCTTTCATAACTCATCACACGCACCGCACACCCACACCCACACCACATCGCTACGATTTTCTGGGGGTGGGGGGTTGCGCTTTTTTTTTTGGTTGGTGGGGGGGGGGGAAGGGTCTCTGCAAATTTCGTACGGCGTTGCCTCACCCTAAACTCTGCCTACTCTGGGAGGCAAGAGCCAGCCCTCCCTCCTCCCTCCTCCTTGGCAGCCGCTCAACTCTCGTTGGAGGCAGGAAAAACACGAGCGGCGGCGGCGGCCATGTTGTCATCTTCTTCTTCTTGTTGTTTTTTTTGAGGGGTTTGTTTGTTTTACCGTTTTAATTCGCGTTTACACGAAAGGGAGGAGAGCATTCCCCCCCCAACAAACATTCCCGTGTCTGCCCCGGTTTACCTCGGTTGCATTTTTTTTTCCACCATCGTTTTTTTTTGTCAAATAAAAGGGTTTAGGGGTAGTCCTTCTTTTTTAACCAATTCCAAGTAAAACTCAACCGAATTAAGGCAGGACGGGGATTACGCAACGGGGTTTGGCACAAAACATTTGTTTTAACTTCAAATCGGTTAATACGTTGGTTCCTTTCTCTCGGGGAAAGGGGAAAGTGAACCGTCTCTGTAGCGCCACTTTGGCCTCGTGTTAACTCTGTGTGCAGTGAGGGAGGGCTGAGGGAAAACGAGAATAGATCCAAACAATTTCCTATCAATACATCCATTCGGAAAACGTGAAAGTATCCGAATGCTTTAAAACAAACTTTGAAAACCGCGTTTGTTTGTATCCGTTTTTGCTAAATTCGTGGTTAACACCAATAAAGTAACAGATAGTATCCATATTTATTTGCAACGTGTTTATATTTTAAGCCCTTTTAATGTAAATGTCCATTGTTATGCCCTGTTAGTTTGTAACATGTGCAGCTTTCTGGTTATATTGTAGTCCGTGTAAACAAGTCATGAAAGCTTTTTAAGTTTCGAATAGTATCCAATGTATCACCGAAAGGTTACGGGGGGGGGGGAGCGAAATATTAACAATGTGAGCAACAGCCAAGGTGATTTAATCCTACATCTATTTATAATCCGAAAGTAAACCGTGTGCACACACAACTTTACATCTGGGACTCTCCGTGAAGACACGTTATGCAAAAGGTTTCGTTTCGAATTTGTAAACAGACGCGCAATTTAAACGCCCCCCTTTGCGGCGCAAAACCCCGGGGGGGACTCGACCCCCTTTTGAGCGTTTGTTGGCGGCGGTTCCCGTGACATTTCCACCAGCGACAGGAGAGCACTGTATCCGGGGCCGACGTCAGCGCGGCTTAAACACAGCTCAAGTGTTGATGTGTAATTTCCAACTGTGTTGCTGCAGCCATAAGCGATCTGCCTGGTTTGCAAATGAAACTCCCTGCACTGTCTGCCCGTGTCACGATAGGTGTTGCTTTCGTCTGAGCAATAATCCCCATCAATAACCCCGTTGTTTTCTTTCTTGCGTTAATAACTGGCGTTTGTTAAGAAAAAGTGAATGCGTTTTTTTAAACTGTCCACACACACACACACACCCCCCCCCCCACACCGCCGCCTTTTCCCTACTTTACTTCTTTCTGGTTAATAGGCCGCTTTTGTGAAGGCGACCCACGTTTCACTCAAAAGGTTACATTCACGTGTGCACTTCCCTTTTATGAAAAAAAAGAGAAAGTCCCATTCATTGCAGAGACGCGCTTCTAATTTTAGAGCAGCTCTCGGGGGCGCTGCGCTGAATCATTAATCCAACGAGAACCATGTGGTGCTCTGGGGTTTGCGCGCTACCGGGCAGGAAGACTTCCCTTTATATCCCGAAGACATAAAATCTCCCCCTCTCTCTCTCTCTATATATATATATATACACACACACACGTGCGTATACTCTAAAAGTACATAACATTTAAGGCAGGCAGGGTGTGGGCAGGTGAGTGAGTGCCTGTGCTACACAAACACTGCTGTGTGTGGGGTGTGTGTGTGTGTGTTGCTCTCCGCCTGAGCCTTTGTTCCTCGCTCTCCTCTCAGCAGCTGCTGTTTGTGCAGTGAATGGCTGCGGCGGTGGCGGTTGGCGGTGACGTCGGCGCCGCTCGGGCTGGCATTCTCGCTGGAATGTCAGTGAAGGCGGCTCCGCGAGCACTTGGGAGACACGCGCGCGCGCGCACTCGCTCGCTCGCTCACTCACTCACTCACACACATACACACTGAGCCGCCGCTTCGGGGCTGAGTGTCGGGGCGGGGCGGGGAGCGGCGCAGCTGACATGCGCAGTGCTCCACCCGCCCAGTCTGGGGGCTGGAGACCACGCGGGAGCGGAGAGGGGAGGGGGGGTGTGGAGTAAAAAAAGGGACAATCGCGCTACGTCACACGAGAGGGCCCCCGCGGCGCATGGGCGGGTTGGGCTGTGGCCGTGTGGTGTGTGTGTGTGTGAGGGGAGTGTATGTGTGTGTGTGTGTGTGCGTATGCATATGTGTGTGAGTGTTGGGTGTGCAGCGCATGCGCAAGCGGGCGGTGGCGGGGAGGCCGGGCGGGGCGCATGCGCGGGGGGAGCTGTCTGTCGAAGAATCGGCAGGACTTGAGAGACGGGAGTGAGTGAGTGAGTGAGTGATGACGTCAGGCCGGGGCGAGCGAGTAGTAGCGCGAGAGGGAGAGAGAGAGAGAGGGAGAGAGGGGCGCGCGCGCTGTATGTAGTAAAGCACTGCCATGAACTTGTGCGTGTAAGTTACTAAACCATTTATTTTTTTTGGGTTGGGGGGGGGGGGAAGGGAGGGAGGGAAGGGGGGGGTTTGTTGTTTGTTTGTTTGTTGCTACTAACTGGAGTACTTCACACACAACGGCGCGCATCCTTTTGCACACAGGCGCGCAGCCCGAAGCCGAGAGAGAGAGAGCGAGCGAGCGAGAGAGAGAGAGGGAGAGAGAGAGTGAAGAGAGGGAGAGCCCGGGATAGTCGCCGCTGCTATGTCGTCCGCGGCGGTTGCATCGTCCAGGAGACAGTCGTGCTACCTGTGTGACTTACCTCGCATGCCGTGGGCAATGATCTGGGATTTTACAGAGCCTGTCTGCAGAGGATGTGTTAACTACGAGGGCGCCGACCGCATCGAGTTTGTGATAGACACTGCCCGCCAGCTGAAAAGAGCCCACGGCTTCCAAGATGGCAGGTCGCCTGGTCCGACTCCGGGCAAAGCCCAAGCACTTTCCAAAGAGGTATCGTCGCTCGGTCACTCGGCGGACGGAGCGTCCCGACCCCCGCAGCAGCTGGATCGCTACCCCTTAGCCTCCGATCGGCCTCCCCGGTTGGAGTTCCCCCCTGGAAGGCAGAACGGCATGACTATCCCCAATGGATTCTCCAAACCCGACGAGCCCCCAGAGCTGAACCGGCAGAGCCCGAACTCACGGAGAACTCACACAGCACCGCCTCCTAACCTCGTGCCTATGGTGAACGGGACATCGCACTCGCTCCCGCCGCCTCACGGCGTCAACGGCCGGCCCGGCCAGCTGATGGCCATCGCCTCGGATGTAAACAAACGGCCGGGCTCGGTCTCCAGCAGCGAACACGACCGAGACATCAAGGACAAGCACCGCACGGACAGTCTGCCCGAACTGGGGGAGAGCTTGAAAAACCGCGGCGAGGACTGGGTGACCAAACCCAAGACGGTCAGGGACTCACTAATGACCCTCTCCAGCCACGCACCCTTTGATGTGAGGTTCAAGAAAGACCACTCGTTGCACGGGAGAGTGTTCGCATTTGATGCTAACCCAGGTGCTGCTGCAAAATCAGGTATGGATTATGAGTTACGAGTATTCATAGAATATCCTAGAGGGTCTGCAATTGTTTATACAAGTGCTTCAGAAGTAACAAAACAGATGAGTCAGGATTGCATGAGAGACTTTGGCAGAGGGCTATCCTCTGGTTTCAAATACTTGGAGTATGAAATGAAGCAAGGTTCAGGAGACTGGCGTCTTCTAAGTGATTTGTTGCCAGAATACGTGCGTTACTTCAAAGAAGTTATTGGGACTGAAATGCTACCAGAGCCCTGTTTAGATACTAGCTATCCTTTGTTGCCAACAGCATTTTGTAATATCCCCCGTACTTTGCTAGGTGCTCGAGGAGTGCGAAAGAGGAAAGCATCCCCTGAGCCCGAAGTGGAAGGTGGAGTCCCCAACAAAGTCAACGGAGATGGACAACAGTGGCTGCCATCACCAGCTGAAGGTTTGAAGATGACTAACATGACTCCAACACCATTTGCTTCCCCACCATCCACAGCATCGCCCCATTCAAACCGCACCACGCCACCAGAAGCAGCACAGAATGGACAGTCCCCAATGGCAGCTCTAATCTTGGTGGCAGACAACGCAGGCAGTGTTCACTCACCAAAGGATGCCAATCAGGTTCACTCAACCACAAGACGCAACAGCAGCAGCCCACTCTCTCCGTCGTCGGTGAACCAAAGGAGAATGGGCGCCAGAGACATTGCTGCCCCGGTGCCTGCTGGAGCCCCTCATCCAGGTATGGAGCAAGTACACCCACCAAACATTCCAGACTCCTCTATACCAAACAACATCCCACTCTGTTGTACAATTTGCCATGAGCGTCTTGAGGATACCCATTTTGTACAATGCCCATCAGTACCTTCACACAAATTCTGCTTCCCATGCTCAAGGGAAAGCATCAAGCAACAAGGTGCAACTGGGGAGGTGTATTGTCCCAGTGGGGAGAAATGCCCTCTGGTCGGCTCCAATGTACCGTGGGCCTTCATGCAGGGCGAAATCGCCACCATTCTTGCTGGAGATGTCAAAGTAAAGAAGGAGAGAGACCCTTGATTATTTTTTATTAAAAAAAAGTCACTCTTTTGAAATCCAAAAAACAAAACTGATAAACTGTATATATTCAAGACAAGGGAACTGTAAACTTCGTAAACATGGCTGTAAAATTTTGATTTTCAATACATTGTGTTTCTATATTTTTGAAGATAAAGGTATGTACTCATAATGATGAACATTTCTCTTCTGTTGATGTAAATCGTTATCTTACTTGCAAATCTTTCTTGTACTTCAGTTCTGGTGGCAGTAACTGTTTATTGTAGGCTGTGACTAATGTTGCTTTCAGAGCACTTGGCAAAACTGAATGCTTCTAGTTGTACTTGTATGCACTTGTTAAAATTGCCAAATACAGTTTCTGACATTTTATTAATATCTTAGTGTCTGTCATTACTTATTCATTGTAACCAGTAGTACTGTAAGAAACTGCACTGACAGCAGTGGAATACTGAGCAGGGTGATGTCATTGGGTACAGTAAAAAGGGTAGGGCATGAGGTTTTAACCAAAAAAAACCTTCTGCAGCTTTGACCTTGAAAACTGCAGACGTTTCTGTTTATTAATGATTAGCACAATGCCATGCAACATGCATGTACTTTGACTTGGTCGGCAGCACTTATCTTTGGGTTATTCTTACTGTTTACAGATATAATGGATTTTAGACTGTGTCAGGTACAGTATGTTACAATGGCAGCAAAGCAGGCATCCGTGAACTTCCACAATTGCCTGAGGCCTGACACATACACACACAAAGCCTGTAGTGGGTGGAGTAAATCTATCATTTCCACCTACGAACTACTGTACCCGCTTCGCATATCACTTCGAGTGCCAAGGCTTAGCAGGCGATTTAATTTAAACAAAGAGAAAGCCCATTTATGGGTCGGCCAGAGCTGCTCTGAGAATGACGTTGCAAGGGGATATTAAGGAAACTAAGCGCTTGCCAAACAGCGAGCTACCACAAGAGAGATGTGCTTTGCTGATAAGAGATTCGTTATTATTTTGTTGGAAAATCCAAAGAGACAATTCTGGCAGTGTAGTTTATCAAAATTCTTACATATTTTTAGACTTAATGTTTAGACTTGACAAGGGGGGTGGGGGCTCGGGGGCAGCCATCAAATTGGTCTGCCTTAAAACTAAAACTAAAAACACAACACGGTGTTTGGTGTATACTTTTGGACGAGCACAGCAGGAGAAAAAAAACGTGTACTTTGCATGTTTTCTGCTGCATCATGGCGTGCTTGAGAGTAAAGGCGGGGAGGGAGGGGGAATCTGCATCATCAGCATTAGAGTTAGAATGACGTGGCTCTCGCTGACACACAAAAGGTTGAGTTAAGATGTGGAGTAATGAATAATAACAGGATTGATAAGAATGGCTGCAGCCTTTGGACGAGTACACTGAAACGGTCGGAATAGGAGGGGCACATGCCATGGATTGGTTGCTATAATAGTAAAATCCTAACAACTGCTGCCATTGAATAATGGCTCCCAGCGATCTCGCGTTCACATCCTTGTCCTTTTCATTAGAATCCCATGAAAGCTTCTCATTCTCTCTTGTCTCATGATTTAATAAAATGCCAATGAGTGTGGTTCAAAAATCTAATGGCATGAATGAATATTACGAGTGAGAATTAAATAAGAAAAAATAAGACGCGTGATCTTAAACTTAAATGTTCTTGGACGCGGAAGCGAGTTGCCTTCCTAAAAAATGTGCTAAGAACAACAGTTCTAGGTTATGCGTGACTTGAGATTTTAATGAAAGGATTCAGATGGGAAAAGACATGCAGATTTCAATGCATCAAGGTCAATGCACAGGTAACAAATAACACCATACCCATTGCCAAAAAAAATCGGTTTTGATATTTTGCGACAAGCAGTACAATTTAATAATGTTTTTTGAGATCATATAATATACGTTTGGACTGCTCTTCTTCCTGATTCTCAGCTTCAGACGTGGGATCATTGAGTAAAAAGCTTTTATCAGATGACGGCTGGCTGGAATTCCTGAGTCACCAATGTCTTTGTTCTGGTTGAGCGTGGTGGTAACACGCCTTTCCGTCACAGACTTGCACCAAGCCAATTAAATACATCGAATGAATGAATTGCATTCCCACAATGACAGCCATCTCGTACCTTTTCAACGGTCAACTAAACCGCCTTAACGTACACTGCACCGCTTCTTGTTAGCATCCATCAGCTCTAGATGAATTTTCATCTGTTGCAATTGCAAAGATACACTCGAATTTTTAAAATCCCCATGGAATACGTGATCGTAATACTGTACGATTGAATTGTTTTATATAGTTTACCTCTAAATCATGGATACAATGTTTACCATTGGTCATTATAACAAATTGATTTGTTTTATAAATCTCAACTCAAAATGCATTTTTTTTAAAAAGTCACCCCTTCCAAAAGCACACACAATAGAGTGATGTTTTCAGGGCTGATGTTCACAGCATGTTCCAGCATACTTGGACATACCAAAGCGACCCAATGTAACTCTCTTCCTCATTCCAATTAAATAAATGTTCCAGAGTTTTGATGCATTTTAATTGCAAAGTAGCCATCTAGCCATCTTACCTTATCTCCCTTGTGCACTTTTGTAAAATACCTTAAGAGACTATATATTCTATCCTCATATTTCTCTGGTATTCAGTTGGTTACCGCAGTGCCAACACTGGCCGTTGTAATTACACGCTTCACAGTTTGCAGAATCAATGATTTCTCCCCCTTTGAGTTGCAGATTGTTTGGGCACTGAAGGCTTTCTAATACATTTCTGTGGTTTACGCTTATTTTAGCTGAATCAAAAATTGAGGTTTTACTCGGTGTACCTGGCAGTCTGTAATGGGGTTCTATCTAGAGTATATCGGATCAGCTGATCTCAAAATGCACCAAATTATAGAAAGGTCCACTCATCCCTTTATACCCCTGAATACTGCACCTGTCTCCAAAGGAGATTAGTAAAAGCTTGCTTATTTTTTGTGTATTCTCAATATTATAGCTAAATTGTGTGGGGTTTTAAAGGTGCAACATTCAGTTATGCACAGCATACCCTCCCCGGAGCTACAAATAACAAGAGCCATTCCTGGATTTCTTACCCAATTCAGTGAGGGGGGCATAAATATTTCACTTTGCACCAAGGGTGGTGATGTGCTGTATATGATCCACGCGGTGCTGAGGGGGGAGCAGTGTATAAAAATCCAGCTCGCTGTAAAAAGACGGATGACCTGCGGTCGCTGCCAATCGTTATAGTAATGAAAACTTTAATCACAGCGATCAGTCGCCTTCTAATCATCACAATGATCATTTGACCGTGACATGATTGAGCCCATGTTTCAGTATTCGGGATGTCACAGGTTGCTGATAATTTCTGCATTTTTCTATATAAATTGAATCGGTTTCCACATGACAGAAACAAACAAGTGAGCATTGCTGGAGTGCCTGTCTGTACATAAATAGATTCAGAACTCCGAATTGCTCATGGGAGATTGTTTGTGTGTGCCAGTTCATTTATTTCACACATGCTCTCCGCGCCGTGAGGTATGGATCAGCAGGATGTTCCAGCCTGGATCACATGGGAAGCTCTTTGCAGCTGCTGTTCGGGATACTTGTTTAGCAATCTCAGCGACTTCAATTGTCACCGGGAGTGAAAAGCTGAGACGTGAAATGCCAACAGCCATGCACCAGAAATAGCGACAAAAAAATATAGCTCAGCCTAAGAGCATTACACGGCAGAGCTCATTTCTCTGCCTCTCTCACGCACACACACACACACACACACACACACACATTGAATTAAACGTTGGTGGCCTGCGGTGCACTAAGATTGTGTCTAGACCACATTTGAAACAGTATTGTAAGAATGATTTCACCATTGCATTTCTACTGAGGATGACGCTTCCATGCATCATTCAGTAGTAGACTACACCCAGCATTGAATTTTGATGAGATATTTGACAACAATTGAGCTCACTCTGTAACTAGCCTTTGATCAGTTTCCGGTTGAGTACCGTACCCACAACCTCCTGTCAGAAACAATCCTGTCACTAACCAACATTTGCAATCAATGAAGCCTTAGTAATAGGACTGAACAGTGGTTGTGTCAGTCCAGGTCTATGTGTTTAGCTGCTGGCAATCAAGTATTCACTTTCGCCTTAGGGGGACTGAATAAATTAACTTGGCTCTCAAATGTCATCTTCCACGTAAGCAGTGCTGAGCAGATTCTGGCATGCCCCATTCCTTGGCATCACATTCTCCTGAATTCCATAATTCAATCTCCATTTTGAAAGTATTTCTCCCCACATTTCCATTCCCCAGGATCATTTAGTGACAGCAGAGATCCATCCGATCGACCTCGAACTCAAATGCACTGTGGCGTTTGCAGTAAATACAGTGTACTTTTTAAAACGGATATATGAATTTTCACTACTGGTCACAAGGGACACGCGTATTTAGTATACACGGTGACTATAAATTCAGTCTTAAGTACCGCACATCAAAGGAACAATTCGCTGAATACCTGCAGCTTGTTTTTTTTAAAAAAAGGGTATTAAAATAAAACTGCCCATCCTCTGGAAGGACATGTGCTCCTATAAATCTGAATCAGTACTGGGACACACGGGCTAAAGAATAACAGTGTCTGTTCTTCATGTAACACTCCCAGCTTTATCTCTTTACAGTTAGAGATGCATTTTTTTTTAAAAATGTCCTTACAATTAATTCTATTTCCAGTTTTTTTGCTTCGGTTAAACAACTTATTTTACGTGCCTACTTGGGTTAAAATTCGCAGGGCAGATTAATTTTTGAGTCATGCAATTAAACAAATAACCGTGGCGGACAGACGCCACCAACAATTGATCCAAGGAACGTTGCCTTTCTTTCACATACCCTTGTGATAACTAGTGTAAGTATACTGTAAATATATTTACTCTCAGTGTAAATATGCTGTAAATATACTGTACTCGTGCCAATACTCGTGAGATATTTTGTGCCCAACTACACCCAATACTAGGTCGAAAACTTCAACGTTTTAAATATATTGATATTACAAAGTTTTTTTTATAAACAGAAACACTGACAATGGAATGCATGTCCTTACGTTCACCAGATTGCCCAGGGGGTTGCACTTACATGAAGCGTGAAGCCAAACTGAGGCCGTATTACATTGCAGCATATTCAGCAAGTTTAGCAAATCCAGTCTGTCCTATTTCTATCCATTAGCCAAAAATGTAAACTGCATCACAAGCAGTACAGTAGTTTGCGATAATCTTGCTTCATAAGCAAATCTCAGATTAAAAATTAATTGCAATTAACATTCTGCCTTTCACATCGCCTGGTATCAGTAATTTGAACTAGGGAGTTGAATTTGATTTATTACCCGGATTAAAAGAGGGTTAAATTCCTTGGTGTATTCTTAAACTTGAATGAAGATTGGAAACAGACACGGACTAATAGAAAACTGTGAATGCCTGGGGGCTGTGTGTGCATATGACACCCACACGTTATCTATTATACACAGCATGAGGAAGAGGGAGAGCAAGTTCCTTCATGAAAAAATAATCTGGAAAACCAGCTGTCCTTGCCAAAGTATGTGGTCTGAATTTTGATAGGCAAGTTCGGAAGATATGAGGTTTATTTACCCATCCACTCTGAGCCAGTGGATTTGCTATGGAATTTCCAGCAGACAGACAGACCCATCTATTATTTTAACATCTCAGTCGCAGTGCAAGCAACTATAAATACTAGACCTTTTGTTTTATTTTAAGGACCACAATGGATTTAAATATAATATATATATAATTCACATTTATTACTACAGTTCCTCACATATTTTTCATCACTAGGGATCTGATACACATGGAAACAACCCCTTTACCATTCCTAGTCTTCCCCTTTCAGCTGTTGAGATCTTACAAATTCAAGGTTTATATTTGGCAGGTTTGGAATGTACAGTCTCTAGGTGAGGAGGGGGTTGGGCACACACACCCTTGCCTGTGCCCAGTAAGTACAAATGCGAGTTGCCTGAACCTAAACTATTGTAAACCAGGTTTCCTGCTGTTTTTCAAACTTGGACGACGTGACTAGTTATGGCAACTTTATCAAGAACCAGGATGAAAGACTCATTTCACTGACATGTCTCCCACCCACAGCTTCAGTCAGGCTGGCTGGATAATGGTCAGCAGCGCCGATGAGTACAGAGGATCTACCTGGCTTAGGACATTGGATGACTGAATTCACACAGGCATATGTAACTTTGGTTTAAAGTCTTATCTCTGTTGTATTGACGGCACCTCCAGTGATATGGCTTCTCCCAGTAAGTGCACTAGGCTATCAACACAGTCTATGGATTCAACGATGACCTTGGCTCAATCGTTTTTAGCACAAATATATCTGTTGCTCTATCTTGTCAGTTGCTCCTTATTTATTTCCCTATGTATAAGAAACCTATTTGTATCCAAATAGTTGTCCAGATCAGATCAAGATCCAAACCAATTTGTGCACCACCTTTACTGATATAATATTAAACAGGGTTTTTACTCAGTGCGATCCTCCTTGGGGGTGTAGGTAGGCAGGATCTCCTTGGAGCTGAACTGTCTCCAAGGTGACATGCCAAGCAATGAAATGTCAGAATCAAGCCTGCCCTCTGTGGCGCTTTCTAGTCCAGTTCCTGAACCAAGTGAGATCCACGGTATTCCAGGCCACAGCTGATGATAGCACAGCCAGCCTGGCTCATCTGCAGGACCTGGAAGGGCAGACCAGTCACTGGGGCAGGCAGTCATCCCACTCAGCTCCTGTTAACCCAGCAAGCCAAAGCCTTAACGGGCCTAGCGAGACAAACAGCGGGAAAGCTTGCTGGACACCAATATAAATGGCAAGCTATGCAATTTTAGCTGATTAGACTCCAGCAGTACTTCAATGTCCACTCTGGGGTCCCCAAGCTCTGCCTAATACTTTACGGAATTAGGTAAATGCGTCCCTCCAGGGAGAGAGTGCACATTACATTCCAACAATCTATCTCTGGGACTTCTATGTGTGGGTAGGATGCATGGAAATCTTAGCTTGGTGATGGCTTTCCTTATGTGTCAGACACCTGGCTGACCAAAAAAAAACTCAGTGCTCTTTGATAAGAGTTGCCATTTAGAATATATTCTCTCAGCCAAGCTCTCGGTACTCATGCAAAGTTGTGCAATGCTGTAATTCAAAAATGCAAGAGCTTGTGCCAGTCAACTGAAAACTATCAGTATAAAAGTTACACTGAGTGCCTTTGGACAGATTGACACCCAAAACCACGCTGACATTACAGATTTCACCTACAATATACACAGCCACTACACTTTACAGTAAATGCCTTGGAGACGTTCACTCCACTTGAAACAACAACGACTTGCACGTATATAGCACCCTCCACACAGGGTAGCATCTCAGAGCACTTAAGGAAATACTGTGTACCAAATGCAAGGATTATTATTATTATTTGGCCTTTTGTGGGCTTTGTTTCGAGCAAAGTGACTGCTGAGGTTGTCTACAAAATGCAGTCACAGCAATTTCCCGGAAAGCGCTCTGTGACCTCTCGGACGTTATCGTAGCCACATTAAATGTAAGGATGAAGAATAATACCAATAAAACCCGGGGAAATATATCAGGTTTAAACCGATATACAAAGCGGCAGCCTCATCAAATAACCCATCTAATAAACTCACAGCCTCAGCTGTCGAGTTCCTGGAGGAGTGCTAATTTTACTCTGTTGACTCGAAGTGCTTGGAGCGATGCAAAAACATATCCCTTTGCATTCCAGCGTTGGGGATGGCTGGGCAGGGAAATACCAACCCAGGAATGCTGGCTGATACAACCAGCTGGACAAACCCCAGAACTATCAGTGCCTTCAGCAGCCATTAATCACTGGAGCCAACACCAAGAAAGGAATCTTTGGGTTTTTCGACTGCAGTTCTTTATCTGGAAATCAAAGAGGGTGGTTATGAAACAGAAATAGTGATCAATCTTTTGGTTTCCACGTGCTGTCACAGCCCGAGAGCATGTTGCCATCCGATCCGCTCACTGAACCCTCTCAGGCTTTTGACCAGTAAAAATCGCCAGCATGGCTGCAGCACAGGGCTCATGTTACCATCGCCATGGCTACAAGAACACCAAGTCTTGTACAACACTGAACTGGGTGAAGAAATCAAAACCGTCCTCAAGTCAAAATCAGGTGATTGCATTGCAAATTTATACAAAAATGAGGTTTTCCCCTTAAATAAAAACGAGTGCAAACATGCACGATGGTTCGTTACCCCCAAAAGGACTGCACTGCATTTGAACGAATGACATAAACATATGCAGTGAGTGGAATAAGAACGTCATTTCTCAATCTTTCCCCATAAGTAAACAGTGCACGAAAGTCATGTTTTTCTCTGTTTGTTTGTCTTGGACTCGACTTCACGAATCCACATACCGTTCTGTAGATACTGTGTGAAAATTCCCTCATGTTGAAATAAAACGCTGCAACGTTTTTTTTTGTCAGGTGGGGATCAGCAGGAATTACCCCTAAAAATATAACGTAAACCAAGAACATCCTCCAGATTTAAAAGATGTTCTTAGCAATCTCATGCATCCCTACACAACATCTCAGCGCACCTTTTGAGGAGCAGTGAGTGAGCAGATTTACCAGCAAACACCCCCCCCCCCCCAAGTACTTTCTTTCACCCAACTTTTCCCCTCGTTTACGTTCAGGTTATTCCAACTGAGGTCTGTTTTATAGTTGCATCCTGTTATTTAACCTTAGGGAACCTTTGCACTCAACATGTGGCATTTAATCAAAGGACCTTTTTAAGGACTCAAAACAAATGGCCTCGGGGCAGAGCACACACGTACAGTGAGAGCTGAGATCTAACAGCCCCGCTTTGATGTGTCCTTAACTATATGGCATTACAATCTGCACAGCACAGTAATACGATGCGATTTTACTTCCCCCCCTGTGCCTGTCACTCGCTGTCGTTTGAGATTAAAGCTGATTGGACAAAAGTTGCTTTTATGGAAAAGAAATCCCCCTCCGTTTAATTGCCACACGCAGCAGAGCCCCTTCATCGGCTTTAAATACTGCAGAGAAAAAAAAACGCCGGTGGTTCGGGGTGTGGGGGGAGGGGGGTGTGGGGGGTGTGTGGGGGGGTAATGTTTAACAGTAATTAAAGTTGCATAAGCTCTCCGTGACAGCGGTGCTATTGGGTGGAGATCAATCACACCCCGCGATCCGAGCAACACTGCACAGCAGCGAACAGAAAAGGAGAGCAGCCAATAAATCAGCCGACCTCTGGGGCGCACTTTACCGTCCGCGGCGCGGTCCTGGGTGTGCAATGCACACAATTTTTTTTTGTTTCAATGAATTTACTTCGCACCGTTGACTTGGACCCATTTGGCGTGTTCTGCATTCCCGTGTGTGTGTGTGTGTGTGGGGGTGTGTGTGGGGGGGGGGAGAGGGGGGGGTCACGCGTACCGCTCGGGTTTGGATGGCACTCACGTTGTGGAGGGAGGGAGCGGGGACTTTGGTCTCGGCACTTTATTTGAAACAAACGCACGACCGGTGAACGAAAGTAAAAGGGGTGTATTTTTAAAGTTACAATGTCGTATTCCCCCACCCACCGTGTGTGTGCGTGTGTGTGTGTGTGTGTGCTGTATGAGGAGCTCTGATCTCAGCCAGGCTTGCAGTCAGCATGACCTGATCTAAATAGGTCAATCAGATGATGGGGGGGGGGGGGGGGCAGATGATGGGGGTGGGGGGGGGGGGCAGATGATGGGGTGGTGGGGGGGGGCAGATGATGAGGGTGGTGGGGGGGGGCAGATGATGGGGGGTGGGGGGGGATCAGATGATGGGGGGTGGGGGGATCAGATGATGGGGGGGTGGGGGGGATCAGATGATGGGTGGGTGTGGGGGGGTCAGATGATGGGGGGTGTGGGGGGGTCAGATGATGGGTGGGTGTGGGGGGATCAGATGATGGAGGGGGTCAGATGATGGGTGGGGGTGGGGGGGTCAGATGATGGGGGGGGTTTGGGGGGGGCTCAGATGATGGGGGGGGCGGTGTGCAGACGCGCACACTGACAGGTTGGCATTCAATTCCGCCCCGTCTGCGTTCCGCATACAGTGTTATGTACGTTGCAACACAGACGTGTGATTTCAAACACAGATACTTAACATTCAAGGGGTGTCCTGACCAAGTGGGTTTAAATGCACAAAAAAAGGCGCAGATTGCAATCATCAGCATTGCTTGTCGCAGATCTAATGTCACGTTAACGAAGCCGTTTTTGTTTTCCAGCAGAAACAAGAGATCGCGCTGCTGCTGAATCCAGGGGTCTCTCGATGGGTCGCACTCGGAAGAATGCGCATTTTAGCGGAATGAGACCCCAGTGTTGCAAAATTGTTTTGCTTTTTTGTAACAGTTATTTTTGCGAGTTGCAAAGGCAACCCAGACGCTCAAAGGAGAGTGTTGGACTTCCTGATATATTGCAATCGAGCAGAGTGCAGCTCCAACAAATAAAACAAACTCACGAGGTGATATTTACTGAGTGTAACTACACGTAGCTTCGACATGATCAGAGACCACTCCTGAAACACAGCTGCGGGGTTGCATTTCTCCCAGCTCAGCTTGACACAGGATTGGGAGATCTGTTTCTGTTTACACCAGAATTGACGTCGTTAAAAGTACCAGAGCACCATAGCTAAGGCGGATTAACGTTTCCATGTTAAAGCCTGGTTTGCAGATCTTTGCTTTCCCAGGACCAAGAAAAATACCAGCAGTGTCCAACATCTCCAAAAACTCCCTCCCTGACCCTATTTGAAATCTTAATCCCCTCCCCTGGTTGTTTGATGAATGCAGACACGGTCACACCTGGTCTATTTTAGACACTGTTGTCAGCTGTTTGGAACCCTGGAAAAAGTGGGGAACAGTGGTCTTTTGGTTTGGGGGGAAAAGGAAAAAAAAGGGCGAGAATATACATGCACCATGAACAAGATCACCGTGACTCTCGCTGCACTGCGAAAAATCACGACAGTGCAGCCAAAACGAGCTCTTCTGTGTGTGTGTGTGTGTGTCTGTGTGTCTGTGTGTGTTTTCGTCTGAGTTTCTTCATCCCGCTGCCGGGATTTGTTCCCCTTTGCGTGGCAAGGAGCAGAGTCTGTGAAATGGAAATTAGGAACTCGGCTGCTGTTCAAAGATCGGAACGAGGTTGTTTTTGTGCACTGAATGCTTTTCCTATGCGAGCCTCCTGCATCCTGGACGGCTGCCAACAGAGAAAGAGAGAGGGCCCCTTTAGTCTGACAGGAAGGGCTTTGTGGAGTCATTATTTATGGTATGTAGCGTTAGCATCAGCTGATTGGGTGGATTGATTAAGATGACTGCAATAACAAGTGTAAGTAGTTCAGCCCTAACTCTCCCATCAACCTCTCCTGGCCAGCAGTCAGGGCTGCTGCGGCTTCTCAAGGATCTCTAACAATACTGCCACAGTTGCAAGGTTACATCAGGGCTGAGCGTGTGTAAGGGAGCCAGCGGTACAGACACATAATCAATAATAATAATAATCCTTGCATTTGATATAGCGCTTTTCACGTCGGGAGGACGTCCCAAAGCGCTTCACGGAACACACTGTAAAGCGAATTGACTGTATATATTTGTGGGCGAACGTGCCTTTCTTGTTCAAGAAGCCCCCTCCCTCCCCACTTCCCCTCGTGTTGTCAAAGGGGCTTCTTCTCACAGCAGCTTCTCTCGGTCATACAAAGAGTCAAAATAACACTGGGCGGCTTCCTTCCCGCCTGAAACAACTTCCTCAGTTTACCCTCCCCCTCCCAATACTTCCCTCCGTAACAGAGGAAATCCAAAGTGCTTTACTTTTCCTTCTCAGACAAACGTTTTCACTTAACTTTCAGCAGCTTTTTCTTTGGAAAAAATTCCATTGCTGTCCACTCTTATGTTTTATTTACAATGGGAGGGGGAAATAAAAGGGTGTTCAAGTTGATGGGTGAATAAATGTATGTAATCGGCAAAGGAAAAAAATGCTATTATTTCAAGCAACTTTTTTTTCCTGCGAAATTGCAAAGAGCAGAACAGATGATGGCAAAACAATGGCAGGTAGTGAGTGGATTGCTTCTCACAGCTGGTGTTCAGGGGCTCAGACAAGTAGCAGGATGTCAGGGAAAGGGAGGCCCAGGAGAAGACAGACATGAAATGCACCATGGAAACTCTGCTATGTTGACAACGGGTTGTGTGGAGGTTAGGATTTTTTTTCCCCTTGAGTTAGGCACCAAGCCAGAGTTACTAAAGAATGTGTTGCTGGCATCAACTCCCACTGCTACTAGCAGGCAGGCACATCTAGAATGTTCTGTCCTCAACTGTGCTTTTAAACAATTAACCTACTGTAACGTTAGTCACACTCAACTAGAAAAGGTTTTAATGTTTAACAGAAAACTAGGTGCAAGTCTTGTCCCTCCCTTAGTGTTTCTGGAATGGGAATGGAATGGAATGGAGGGGGGAAGGGGTTGAAGATGATAAACCTCCCCACACATAGGTGACATTTATGGGATAAATCTTCTCACTTCATCTTCTGAACGTCTCTAATGGGATAAGTGTGTATCACGTGAGCTCCTTGTTTATATGTCTGGACATTTCACTCCACACATTTTGTAGTAGGTTAGAGTTCACTTTATGATTCACTAGACCAGTATTCTATAAACGCACTGTTTTGTTGAATTACAGCTGTATTTCACAACTACCCCTTTTTTTAAAATAAAAACGACTTCCTTATTACATAAAATACAATGCTCGTGTCGCAAACCTCCTCTTAGTAAAAAAATAATCAGTTTATTTTGCAGGACGGTACCTGGGAAAGAGATGTCAATGGAAAATTTCACTGTTTCCTATCTCCACCTTTTTTTGCAGATGTCTCAAAGCTGTTGGAATTAATTGTAAATGAGACACTTGTTTTTAAAATGCATATCGTGGTCTATAATTTTCTTCTTTTAAAATGTGTTTTATCGATGTATATAGCTAACAAATGGGATAATGCCAATTTTCAAAGGTAGACTACAATTAACAGTCCTGCACAAATTTGTTTAACCTATTTTACTTCTTATTCTGGTACAATGGTATGTCTGGGATTTCAGAACAAGGAGGCAGAGGTAGGTACAGTAATTATGTGTGCCATTAAACATGCCAATATTTACGTGGCAAAGTAAGCAGTATCCAGTCTTGAATGATGCCTCATGGTGCTATGTTCCTCAGGAGAGTTTTTATTGAACCCAGTGTTCCATTTCCAATGTTTTTTTCATATCCAGTGCCAGGCATTCTTTTGGCCTCTCTGAGTGAGATTGGCAGGTCCCTGCTGAATTGTGGGCAGCTTTGTTCTGCACTCTGACACCCATTAAAAATTGCGATTTGTGATCACTGAAACTCCTTTCACTTATGACCCTGTCAGCCACTACAGAGAGAGAGAGAGAGAGAGAGAGACTTTCATCCCATCAATCTGAACTGCATTCTAACTCTGGGCTTAAACACTGCGCTAAACCACCCTGTATATTCTTGGTAGATACTTGCTTATCAACAGTAACAATTTGCCTTTATTTAGATATATTGTCGGATGTATATTCTATATTATGTATATATAGGATCATTCACATTGGACAATGTTTCAAAACACTTTACAGGGACAGTGTGGAACAATGAGCAAGGTGAGAAGGGGTGTGAAGATGTTGGCCAAAAGCAGATTCAAAGATAGTTTTCTTTCAGTTTTTAAAAGCAAGGAGAGAGGGCAAAGGGATTTTGGGAGCATGGGAGTTGCAGTGAGTGGAAGCTTGGGTGCTAACCTTTTTTAAAAAAATAATAATGGTAAATGTTGCTTTGAATTTTATTTCGCTCTGGCTAAACAGTGACAGACTGTGGTGAACATGTTAGTTGGCGTAGTAAAGTGAAGCATTGAAGGATTAGTAATCCTTATTTATACTAAGGTAACACTGTTGGAGTTGTTTACATTGTAGTGTAACATATTCAGTGTAAACAGAACACTTGATTTTAGAGTCATTGTACCTGCAATGTGATTTTGTAATGGTTTGAAATCAGGATGGGGAATAACTCTGGAGCCCACATTTAAATTGTGTGGTATGTAGTGCGGAGGTAGCACAGCAGCCCATTTGCAATGGAGTAAACATCTTTCTTCTGTGCTGAAATTGCTATGACTCTGCGACATTCATCTGAGAATATGCTATGATGTAATTTAATAACAGTACCATCTGTACACCATGGCAGCAGACTGGCTGCCGAGTGACTGCAGTGCTGTGAATGGGCTTTTGGTGCAGGTGAGATGAGGTGAAGCACCATCTGCAACAACAAGAATTTCTGATTTGCAAGACAGAAATGCCAATGTGAAAGAACAGATAGGAAGACTGTTATTCAAGATTGCCACTCATGTTATGTCATCTACGGTTTTGAGAGCAAAAAAAGTTTTTCGGAAAGTTTCAAATGGATGACCATCAGAGAAATCGTTTCATCTGAGGCTTGTACTTTTGAAGCTGCCACCCATATAAACTGCTCGAGTGTCAGCTACTATCTTTGATGCTCTTCAGTTGGCTGCTGTTTACAGTATTTTGTTCAAAATGTGTTGCTTTCTAACCATGAATCACAGTCATTAATGTCCTGTTAAACATGATAGATGATTCAGAAACTGTCAGAATATGTGGGATGGTATTAATTATTTGAAAATGTTCAGTTATTTGAAAAAGATGCACGGGCAGTTAGAGAAACTTGAGGAAATCATAATCCTGGCATTTTAATATAGAACTTTTCACATTGGGAGGAAGTCTTGCAGTTCTTCACAGGTGAAACTGTAAATTGTAGTGACTGAGCATTGTATAGGTGAAAGCAGCATCAATTTGCATACAGCAATGTCCCACAAACAGCCATGAAGTTAAAGATCAAGTTTATTTGGGGAATTGTTAGCCAGGACACTGGATGAGATGAGAGTAACAATGCAAATAGTTGTTGGCATTAATTCTTGGTGTATTTTTGAATTATGAATACATTTAAGTATTATTTTTAACAAAACACTTTGCATTTTTTTAAAAAAACAATTCTTTTAAAAGGCGGATGATTCTTTCATTTTTGTTTATTTCAAAACCTGTTACAAAATAACCCAAATTCAGGAGACCCTTCTACTGGGATACAGCGGTATGAAGTGTATTGCTCTGCCTTGGTTGAGGTCAGCCTGACATGTGGCAGCTGATTGTCCCAGTTCTCATGGTTGAGCTTTCAGCTTTAAGAGTAAATGAAAATTATGCGTTTTTTATATATGGTCTCCACTCTGCAATTAAACCAGGATTCAGGATTAGTTTGGGCAGTGCCTTAGAATTATAGACAATTGTGGATCATTGCATCTTAAAAGGCAAATGGATGGTTTTAAAAATAAAACCGAGGTAGACAAAAGACAAAAAAAAGTTTAAAGGAATTAATTTTCAGCAATGCATGTAACTGCAACTTTCGTTTTCCATTGGGAGGGTGGTGTTTAGGATTCTAAAGTGTAATTAATTCTGTTGGTGACCCAGTTTCTGGCTTTCTACTAGATATCGCTGAAAATATGTGATCGATGTAATTTAACTTCTTACAGCTTTGGTATCTGTATTTTTCTTCCCTGTGTATTGTTTATGTCAATGTTACAAAGGACATCATTATGACCTGGTTGCAATGAGCTTGTAAAACCACTGATAAAGGGTCATTGAATCTAGACAGAAATTAGCATTACATCAGTGACCAGGTAAAAAGAACAGAGTCCAGGCAGTCTGCCAGCCAGTATAAATGGAACACGTTTGCGTCACTGTTCCCTTGGTAATTCAGGGAGCTTCATCTACCATCCCCTGTGGTTATTTGTTTAATGTATCCATGTGCATGATTCAAACCATTAATATTGAATGGGATTTCCAGCTGGATTGAAAAGACTGAGACCTATTGAATAATTTCTAGCTGATATTTCTTGCTTTAAATAATTTCTAGGCAATATGTCTTGCTGAGCCATATGGTAAAAAACAATTTCGAGAAACTGGTGCCAAACTTATATTACAGGTATATGTTTTTGAGTGGTAGTGCTAATTGGAATGTACCATACAGTTGTCACTTTAATTATACAGCAGAAGGATTGTAAAAGACTCCATTTAGTTACCGTTCAAAGTAGGAATTAGAAGGTATCTGTGTCCTTTTTGGATGGATGAATGACCTTTGAAATGGGCACTGGCAGGGCAGGGCATTTGGACTAGAGTCTGGAACCAGATACTTTTTAAATCAACTTCCCTCTCCAATTATTTTCTTATCTCTTGAATTCACTGATTCACACAGTTTCTACTAGCATTTACTTTTAGGTACTTCAAATAGTTATTTTTCACGAGTATAGACAGTGATGTATTTTGACTATGGGAAGGGCATAGTGTGTGTGGTGGTGGGTGGAGGGGAATCACACCCTTTATCCTGTCCATACACTTATACTTTCCAGCAAACACGTATACTTTCATTGAACAACTCAAACCCTGGGTAATTTCTCTCGTTAGTCCAGGGATGCAGATGGTGCAGATGGTAGTACTTTCATCCCAGCTGAGATCAGCGACTGAAGCGGAGACCGACATTTGGGCCTGTGAACTTCCTGATCTGAATAGACTAATACAGATTAGGTGGTGCCTTTACCAAACAAGCCATAAGGGCAGCATTACATAATTCTTTGGGAGACCTGGGAATTTATGTCAAAACATATTCTAATCATAAATTAACCCTGTATTTTGAGTGTTGTAGAAATAAAGAAAACCACTACTAAATTCTGTTGTTTATGGAATAGCTTTTTGAGAAACATAAATGACATACCCATGACTACTTTGGATCTTTGACCAATAATGGTACACAGCACCTTGCCCTGTTGTGCTTTGGGGTCTAAATGACATTATTTTTCAGATAATTCTTTAACAAAGAAGCCTTTTCGAATTCCTGTTGATTGTATGATTCCCCATCAGAAGCAGATCACATTGGAGCGAAGTTGCTGTAAGCTGATGACGTCCCTCTGGTTCCTGAAAGGAGTTCACATTTGTCCTTGTTATGAAAACAACAATAATAACTCACATTTATATAGTGACTTTCATAGGGTAATGTCCTGTCATGTTTTACAAGGATTGGGTCAGTTAACACCTTTTAAGAAGACTGCAAATTAGACCCAATGGTCTGTAAATTTTTGATAAAGCAAAAATCTGTTTCATATCGCAGATTTATGTTCTATCCATTTTTCTGGTATTAAAAAGCTCGAGATTTCATAGAAACATAGAATTATACAGCACAGAAGGAGGCCATTCGGCCCATCGTGCCTGTGCCAGCTCTTTGAAAAGAGCTATCCAATTCGATTCCACTTCCTCACTCTCTCCCCATAGCTCTGCAAACTTGTCCTCCCCAAATAATTATGTACTTCTCTCTTAAAAGTTGTTATCGAATCGGCTTCCTCCATCCTTTCAGGCAATGCATCCAGATCCAAACAACTCACTGTGTGAAAACATTTCTCCTCCCCTCTGTTTTTTTTAACAAATATTTTAAAACGGTGTCCTCAGGTTACCAACCCACCTGCCAGTGGAAATAATTTCTCCTTGTTCACCTTATTGAATCCCCTCATAATTTTGAAAACTTCTGTTAAGTCTCCTCTTAACCTTCTCTGCTCCAAGGAGAATAATCCCAGCTTCTCCAGCCTCTCCTCATAACTGAAGCCTCTCATTCCTGATAACTGAAGTCCCTCATTCCTGGTACCATTCTGGTAAATCTCCTTTGCACTCTCTCCAATGCCTTGACATCCTTCCTAAGTGTGGTGCCCAGAACTGAACACAGTACTGTAGCTGAGGCCTAATCAGTGTTTTATAAAAATTCATCATAACTTCCTGACTTACGTATTCTATGTCCCTATTTATAAAGCCTGGTATCCCGTATACTTTTTAACAGCTTTATCTACCTTTCCTGCCACCTTCAAAGATTTGCTTATCTGAACTTACATGAACTCCCAGGTCCCTTCACACCCTTTAAGATTGTACCACTTAGCTTATATTGTCAATTTATATTATTGCTTATATTTATTGTGGATGCACTGTATTAACATACAAAATGTACACCTTTGTTGTGTTTTATTCCCTTAGAGGATTGCATCACTCCTGACTGGTATGGAGAATCACAAAATAGACACATTAATGTGGAGAATGCGCATTTTGGTACTGTATTGCAATGTTCCCCAAACGGCCAGTAACCATAGCAACCAGCAACTTCTCAGCTATTGAACCAGAAGGTACCAATACACGTGTGGGAGGGGAGGTAGTGTTTGAATTCAATTCTTAACACTATACATTGAAGCGAATAATCTTCTTGTGGATTCTTAGAACACACTATGTAATGGCTAAGATCACAGTTTATAGTTTGATAGTGTGAGAAACTATCTCCAGCATGAATTTTACAGGAGGTTCTGAATGATGCTTTCTAATAATCTAGCATAGAACGTAGTGGAGAAGCTCAACTATCAAAAACTTATGTTGTGAGGCTGTCTTTAATTAATTGAAAAATAAATGATTGTTGTGACTCATCAAACGGGACTATCCCTATCTATTTAATGCATTACATTACAGCATCGTGATGCAGATTATCTCAAGTACAGTACATACTGGCTCATTAAATACCACTCCTTGTTTGCATTCCTCAGTCACTACTGCTACCGTTGCTGAAGATACTTCATAGATCGATACGTGATATCGCGCTCCTACACATCTACATGCATATTTTCCAGACATGTGGAATTCCCAGCAATTTGGTTTGGACACAAGTATGGCAATGTGTCAGACACTCATCTGACCCAAATAAATGCTCGTGATCCTATTGCGATAGAGAAATGAGGACAAACGTGTTGCAGTGAGAGTCCGTCTTCTCTGTAGAACGCCTTGTTTTCTAACACCCTGTGGACAGTGTGCGTCTGTGTTTTTTCCTTGCTTTAGCACTGCCGTGAACATTTGCCAAACAGCGGTCACTTGTTGTTCGGAATGGTCCAGAATTTTATCAGCAATCACATGTCCATACTTCTGAAGTCTGTGAACCCTGCACCATTCAGCACCAAGGGCTCATTGTAACTCACTGAATAGGGCACAACACAGCCATTCACTACGCATTTCTTTCCAATTTTGCTCACTGTGCACAAAAGATTAACATCGTTACTTGTTAATATAATTTTCTATCATTTCTATCAATTAAATCAGTTGTGAAAGAAAACTCCGGATGAAAACCATGTTTCAGAATATATCCATGTGATGTAATGGGGATATGTTGTGGCTCCTGGAGTGACCCCATATTTACATGACAAATGATTGAAGTACATTATGTACAGTCAGGTTCACTTCTTCTATGAAAATAGTATTACACCACTCATATGAATGGGTGGTACGTTTCTCCCTAACCAAACTAAAGATCTGAAAAATGTACTGTACCTTATTGTGGCATAATGCAGAGACGAAGCACATGATTCAGACAGACTAGCTTCAGGAGGAACAAGGATAATGATGTTGGAAACTGGTGCAGAGCATGCTGAGCCTAAAGCAAGTGCTGTAATTTTAAATGGACTCAATACTGTGATTGCTATGGCATTATCATATAATAATGATGATAATCCTTGTATTTGATATAGTGCCTTATTACGTCATTGAGACGTCTCAAAGCAGTTCACAAGATATACTGTAAAGTGTAGCGACTGTGTGTTTTGTGGTCGAAATGTGGCAGCCAATTGTGGACAACGATGTCCCACAAACAGTTATGAATTGAGTGGCCAAATTATTATTTTTATATGTAATATTTACATTGTAGCTCCACAGCTGAATGCACTGATCAGAATTAGTGTTTATAATAATAATAATAATTCCACGTTGATCGACTTTTACATAAACGTAACAACACTGCTGGCAAGAAACCCGACTTCAAAATCCTCCAGACATAATGTCAGATTGAATGTTTTGTTAATAAAAAAATAGAAAAATGTTATGGCCTTTGTATTAAAGAAATGGGTGTCTGTGCTTGTGTGAGAGAGTGTGTGAGTGTATGTGTAAGAGTGTGTTGTGTGTGTGTGTGTTTGCTTATGTGTGTGTGCTTATATGGTAAGATATTGAAAATCAGAATTGCTGGAAATATACAGCAACTCGAGGAGTATCTGAAAGAGAAAGGTAGGTGAAATGTGTCGGGTGTGACCCTTTGACATTGTTACTGGTTGAGGTAAGTGTGCCTACACCAGCCAGTGGCCTCTCTAAAAAACCTGCTATATTAGGAAATGAAATGCTAACGTGCAAGGAGAAAGCTGGGAAGATGCACGCACTGGTTTGCAGTTATTTTTAAAGCTTCTGGCATAGATAAGAGATCAATTCTAATTAATTATTGCTGAGGGACAAACAATAGCTCATAAAAAGAGACCTTTTTTGTCTGTACACCATCCTTGTGACTTTGCAATGCAGTCTACCTACTCCAATCAGTGCAAGTATCATATGGACTAGATTCATGTGAGACAACAACTGAAGCTAATATCCTCCAAATGTAAAATAACTGCAAAGATGATTAATATATATCTACATATTGTTATATGTTTAGTTTTCCTTCTCTAATTTTCCTCCCTTTATCTCTCACGGAGGCAGTGACATACTGGGAGGGATGATGCTGGGGTAGCCCATCTGTAGTACTTCATTCAAATTGTTGATCTTCATATGTTAGTCAATAGTGGGTGAATTCCACTGAGACCAAAATAATGATTCTGAGTCATGAAACAGGTCTCCTTTCTGTAACCAGAAATCTTGTGAAATCGATTCTGGAAGGATATTGTGTCAAGAGTGGAATTCCTGAGGGCCATGTGATGTATCTCTGGTTACTAGATGGAGTCCCATTTGCAACTTTCCTTATTCAATGGAGGTAGCAAACATTTTACAAAGAAAGTCTGATAGGGTATGCACATGGTCTCTTGACCAGCCAATTAATTTGAATACAGATACATACAATGTACTACATATATGAAGTAAGAATAGGAAACACGTGCTCCAGAGAATTAAGAGGTGATACATTTTGGGAGGATGAATGAGGAGAGGCAATATACAATAAATGGTAGTTTGAAAGGGGGTTCAGGAGCAGAAATACCTGAGTGTTCACATACACTCCATCTAGTCTTTGAAGGTGACAGGACAGGTTGATAGAGCTGTTAAAAAAGCATATTGGATCCTTGGCTTTATAAATAGAGGCATAGAGTATGAAAGCAAGGAAGGTCTGCTAAACCTTTACAAGTCACTGGTTAGGCTTTAGCTGGGGTATTGGGTCCAATTCTGAGCACCACACTTTAAGGAAGGATATCAAGGCCTTGGGGATGGTCCAGATGTGATTTACCAGAATGGTACCAGGGATGAGGGACTTTATTTATGTGGAGAGACTAGAGAAGCTGGGATTGTTTTTCCTGAGAGCATAGAAGATTAAGGGGAAACTTAATAGAGGTGTTCAAAATTATGAGGGGTTTTGATAGATAGAAACTGTTTCCACTGGGAGGTGGGTCGGTAACCTGGGGATAAAGTTTCAAGATAATTGACAAAAGAACCAGAGAGGAGATGAGGAGAAAAATGTTTGCAAAGAGAATTGTTATGGTCTGGAAAGCACTGCCTGAAATGGGGGTGGAAACAAATTCAACAACAACTTTCAAAAAGGAATTGGATAGGTACTTAAAGAGGAAACATTTGCAAGGATATGGGGAAAGAGCAAGGGCGCAGGACTGATTGGATAGCTCTTCCAAAGAGCCGGCATAGGCACGAAGGGCCTCCTTCTGTGCTATAGTATTCTATGATTCTATGGATAGACTAGAACTTACCAAGGAGTTCACTGAAAGAGATCTAGGGTTGTTGTCAAAACAGTAAAAAAAAGTGTGAGACAACAATAAACAAGGCAAGCAGAATGCAGGCATATACTGTATTGCTGAATCAGTTGATCTCACGTCTCAGATCCCCAGAAGTTATACTCAAGCTATATATAGAGTGCTTTGGCCTGGCATCAAGAGGACTGCATGCAGGTCTGGTTGCCATAACATGTGGCTGCTGCCCAAGTCCAAGACGCAGGGCAAAGAAGAGCAATTAGGATGATCTCCGGTGTTAGAAGACTGAGCTATGACCTGGGCCAATAGAAAATTGCGGCCGCACCTTTTCTGCATTTTCCGTTACAAAGACCTTCGCCTGCTAAAAACCCGCAATAAATGTAGTTTCTGGCCCGCGGGCCGTTCGCGCTGTTTACATGACATCACTGTGGGCGGAGTGGCTCCGGAAGGGCATGCGCAGTGCGGCACAAGTGGCAAATGGGCTTCACTCGGAGGCTCCGCTGCTGTGATTATCAGAGTCTGTGTCTCTGTCTGAGTGTCTGTCTCTGTGTGTCTGAGTGTGTGTCTCCGTGTCTGAGTGTGTGTCTCTGTGTCTCTGTGTCTGAGTGTGTCTCTGAGTGTGTGTCTCTGTGTCTGAGTGTGTCTCTCAGTGTCTGAGTGTCTGTCTCTGTGTGTCTGAGTGTGTGTCTGAGTGTCTGTCTCTGTGTGTCTGAGTGTGTGTCTGAGTGTGTGTCTCTGTGTCTGAGTGCGTGTCTCTTTGTCTGAGTGTGTTTCTGAGTGTGCGTCTCTGTGTCTGAGTGTCTGAGTGTCTGTCTCTGTGTGTCTGAGTGTGTGTCTGAGTGTGTGTCTCTGTGTCTGAGTGCGTGTCTCTTTGTCTGAGTGTGTCTCTGAGTGTGCGTCTCTGTGTCTGAGTGTGTTTCTGAGTGTGCGTCTCTGTGTCTGAGTGTCTGAGTGTCTGTCTCTGTGTGTCTGTGAGTGTGTGTCTCTATGCCTAGGTGTCTGTGAGTCTGTGTCTCTATGCCTAGGTGTCTGTGAGTGTGTGTCTCTATGTCTGTGAGTGCATGTGTTTTTCTCTCTGTGTTTGCCTCTGAAAGTGTATGTCTCTGTGTCTCTGAGTGTGTGTGTCTCTCTCTTGTGTCTGTGCAGGGTGCAGGTCTGAGTTGTAGGAGGTGGTGAGCTCCTGTAGCCTCGCTGGTGTCCCCCCCCACCCCAACCCCCACCAAAAAAAAAGGCCAGCCAGTTTTTGTTAAAGTAGCGATTCATATGTTTTTGCAACAATCGTTTAGTTCTTATCAAAATAGAGAAAAAATGTAGCAGTAAAATAGCACCAATCAAGTTCCGCAATCGCCCCGCAAAATTTAGCAAAGCCCCCCACCCGCAATTTCCCGGAAGATTTGCAAAGCGTTCTGCAATTTTTTGCAAATATGTCCATACTTTTCTATTGGCCCAGCCTATGGGCTATGATCAGACAGGCTCTTCAGTTTTGTGAGGAGACCTTTTAAAAGTATATAACATTTTAAATGGGATTGAAATAGTAAACTCATCACAATACTTCGATTATAGGTATACAGATATGCAGTTTTGTATTGTAATAGTTATCAGTAGATATCTGACCTGACTGAATTCAATTCATCACTGCCACTATGGCTGATATCAGATAGCTCAGTACAGGTCAAGGATTGAGTTTGACACTTGTGTTTTACAGCTCAGTGTCACAACAGACAGCGCACTGATCCATTGACCTATTGGGTGAGCCATATTTATTTAATATTGTGAAATCTGAGTAAATGTAATTTCCCATAGTGCAGGACACCTGCAAAGTTAACAAGAAAAGGGAATACAAAGTAAATAGAGAAGCAGTGCTTAGATGATACCAAGCTTGAGTTTTAAAACCCTGCAGAATGTAGGAAGAATGAAAGGCTGAGAGAGGAAAGGCATTTTAACTTTCAGATCATTGGAAAGGATGAGTTATAGGATGAGATGGTGACATGATTGATTTCAACACATTAATTACTACATTTTGAACATATACAATACAGTATTTCTCCCTCTGTAACGTTTTAAGTAGAATTCCAAATGCTGATGTTCAATTAGACTTTCTTATTGGAACTGCCAAACACTGTAATTGCTTCTCAATTTGTCACAAAAAGGGGACACCAGAAAGAGACAATCATTGCATAAAAGTTTGTCAGATCTGCATGGTTGAAAAGGAAATTGAAAATTGGTTGTGAATTAAAAGCAGTTAGAGTGGAGCCTGGCACATAATTTGTTGGCCAACGTTCATCACTGATGGATTCAGTTTATTTCTGCCTGCAGTGACTATGGCAGAAATCAAAATGCTCACATTTTTCCCCAGCTGCTTGTGGGTTCACTCTCTATAGCACTGCTGTCACTGTCAGGTATAGAGGGTCACTGCATACAGTACACCAACATCTTACAAAACATCTCTCTTGAGATAAGTAAATAATTCTGTCAACTCAGCATACATTGATTCCAAAGTCATGCTGTGTTAAGCAGTTTTGTTTTGAGCTCCCTTGATAACTCAATTGATAAGGTTACTGCCCAGTGTGAAAATAAGCCTCTCAGACGGGTTGCAGGTATGTGCTGAGTTGGCTTATTTCAGCCAGGACAATAGTAGAGGCACCATGGCTTATTCAGTGCTCCTGGGCTGGGAGTGAACAAAATCAGCTATGTGTTCAGTTTCTGATTGCTATCTGGTTAACACGGGAGCGGGTGCCTGTGGGATGTTGACAGGATGGGGACAGGATCAGGCTGTGATATCTCCATGGTTGAATAGCCTACTGACACTCATTGGCATCTAAGTGACCTGATTGCTAAAAATAGGGATCTTTTTGTTACTTGTTTACAATAGGAAATCCTAGCTGTGTGTGCTTCTAACAGGAAAGTGCACTAACCATATTGATGCAGACCGTAGGCGTACCCAGCATTTGTACACTATCCCCATTAACATTTGGAGTGGCGGGATGGGGAGAGGCTGAGGAGAAGTGAGGCCCCAGGCCATGTATATATGAGTGTGTTTGTTTGAGAGGAGGAGAGTGGACTGGGAATAGTCTGAGCGAATTGGAGAGTTGCAGGAGATGGGCTAAGTCTGAGTGGGAACCAGGCCAAGTTTTCTTCACGAGTCTTGTTCTTGGGAAGATTCATAAGCTCCACCTAATCTTCAGAGGCGTGGATGAGCTATATGTAATCTAGTTGCTGAGACTGGCAACCTTGCTCAGCCAGACACCAATAGAAGAGAGCTGAGCAGAACAGGAAGTGACCTTCAGCTCAGCGAGAATCACAGTTAAGTCAAAGCCGTCCTCTTAAATTCCTGTCTAGTTACAAGTCAGCAAAATAGCCACTTGGACAAAGTCCACCTTACCATTATTGCTGCGCAGCCTTTTAATTAAACAGACTTTCAATCAATCCCTTTGTTCCTTCAGGCTGCAACTGTAATCCACACGCTGGTTTTCCTCTGCAATTACAGTCTTTCAAGTGCTGCTTTATCAGTGTATGAATAATATAAATATATTGATCTTTGCAGTGAATACACAACATAAAAGTTACTGTTTTTTTAAAAAAAACATCTCATCAGCACATTGTTTTGCTGCTCATGAACCCTCTGAACGCCTTCGAACCTGTTCCGTCATTTAATTAGATCATGGCTGATCTGTACCTCAACTAATCATTTCAATCCCAATTTCCTGCTTTCTCCCCATATTCCTTAATACCCTGACCTGCCAAAAGTCTATCAACCTCACTCTTGAATAATAATAATAATCCTTGCATTTGATATAGCGCTTTTCACGTCTTTTAGACGGCTCAAAGTGCTTCACAGAATATACTTTAAAGTGAATTGACTGTATATTTGTGGGTGAAATGTGGCAGCCAATTGCCCACAGCAGTGTCCCACAGACAGTCGTGGATTGAAATGACCAGTTTATTATTGTTTTTTTTCTTGAGGGATTATTATTAAGCATGTGGAGTAAAGAAACTTGCCCAAGGTTTCGCCCTGCCGAGAATCGAACCCAGGTCTCTCGCTTGAGAGGCGAGTGCTCTAACCACTGAGCTACAGGACTCCATGAAGGTGTGGATGGATCCAGCATCCATGGCCTTTTGGGAGAGAATTCCAGATTTCTATCACCCTTTGAGTGAAAAAATGCTTCCTGATTTCACTCTAAAACTGCTTGGCTCCAATTTTAAGACTACGCCCCCTTGTTTTGGATTCCCCCACCAGAGGAAATAGCTTCTCTGTATCTACCCTATCAAATCCCTTTATCATCTTAAACACCTCAACCAAATCATCCCTCAACCTTCTAAACTCAAGGGAATACAATCCAAGTTTACGAAGCCTTTCCTCATAACTTAACCCTTTTAGGCCTAGTAACAGTCTGGTGAACCTGCGTTGCACCCCCTCCAGGATCAATATATCTTTCCTAAGATGTGGTGCCCAAAACTGAACGCAGTCTCCAGATGGGGTCAGACTAATGCTCTATGCAGCTGAAGCATCATTTCTTCCCCTTTGTATTCCAGGCCCCTTGAGATGAAGGCCAACATTCCATCGCCTTTTTAATTACTTTTTGCACCTGGGAACTAGTTTTTAGTGATTTGACTCACTCACCTCACAAGCAAGAGACCTGGGTTCTATTCCCGGTAGAGCGAAACGTTGGAAAAATTTCCTTATTCCACACGCCTCTGTTTACTGAGCAGTAAGTAGTAACCCAATTGTTAGTTGATTGACGGATCGCTTTTCCGGGGGTAATAATCCCTTCAAAAAAAAAAATTGGTCGCTTCAATCCTTGACTGTTTGTGGGACACTGCTGTGCGCAATTGGCTGCCACGTTTCGCCCATAAAGTACACTGTCAATTCACTTTGCAGTATATTCTGTGAAGCGCTTTGAGATGTCTTGAAGACGTGATGAGGCACTATATCAAATACAAGGATTATTATTTGAGTCAGTACTGCAGTTGTTCTGGGGTTTGGTATAATAATTAATAGATTGAAAGTATTGTAGAAGGATTGAAATCTGAAAATGGGAAAAAAAAACAGTGCAAATAAAATTCACTTTTTGTGAACCCCTTTGGCTGTTGAACAAATGGAATCTGGGGAATTCCTGCTTCCCAGGGTTGACTGGTTGCGTAAGGCTTCAGCCTGTGAAAAACACTAATCCTGCATAATAAAGTTGTTTGATGTCAGGAGGTGATCTTATGACTGCAGTATTAAACCAGAATTACACTAATAGATATCTAGTTACAATTTTAATTGTTACATTTACTGAAAAATTATATTTTAGACTCTTGAAATCTGCTTTCCCTTTGTTCTTCTGTGTCCTCCCACCCCTTCCCCTGCCCCAAAGCTCTCTCAGTTCCATTTCTAGTTCTTAAAATCTGAATTTATGTAATTTGTAATCGTCATGTAATCTGTTTTTTCAATACCTTATATTCCTAAACATCAAACTTAAAAATATTTTGCTCTTTTCTTCCTTCTTCTGATTCCCACCACCCACTGTGGGAACAAGTCGAAAAATAAAAATCTGATTTGGTTGGTTGAATGCTGACTTTAAAGTTTGTTGTTTCAGTGAGTCAGGAACCAGAAGGACAGTAACTGATATAGTGACTTCAGTGTCTGGCAATAAATCTCTTGACATTTCTTTATGCATCAAAGCAGGAGGACGGCTGTCACGGAACAAATGATATGCTGGACATCAAACCTTGCCTTTGGCACACCACGGGTTAAGTTTATTTTGTACCTGTTGTAAATGAAAATAAATAACTACTCCACCATATTACTCTTAAATTCTGACAGCTAATCAATCCTTTTCTGAAGCTCGGTATTCAAAATATCAAAGTCCCAAGCCTATTTTACTGTCACATTGTATAGTTAGCTGTTTTATTATTTTCCTTTCTCTTATACAAATTGTTCCACTGAATGAGTCATGAGCTGCACAGATGATGCAAGGAGCATGGCAGAGATTCAAATCATGATATCATTGATGGAACAGCCCTTTGAAAACGGGCAAAATCCTTATACAAGTGTGAGTGAAAGGTCAGTGTGATTCAGCATTTGAAAGTGGCTTACGTTGCATCATTTGCATAACACTTCATAATTGGTACCTGAGACGTACATAATAATAATAATCCTTGCATTTGATATAGCGCTTTTCACATCTTCGAGGCGTCTCACACAATATGCTGTAAAGTGAATTGACTGTGTATTTGTGGGCTACATCGTTTATTGTTAAAAACAGTTTTAATAGGAAGTATGAATAACTTTCTTTTTTTCTAAATAGATTTGAGCTAATTCTGCTCACCTTGTTATCCTCTTGTAACAAATGATAATATCTGCATTTGATATAGTACCTTATTACATTGTCAAAGTAATTCACAGGATTTACTGCAAAGTGTAGCTAGTGACTGTGGAGTCCAGTAGCTTAGTGGTTAAAGAACTTGCCTCGCAAGCAAAAGGATCTGTGTTCGATTCCCAGCAGGGTGAAACATTGGGCAAGTTTCCTTACTACACACACTTTTGTTCACCTAGCAGTAAGTAGGAACCCGGTTGTTAGTTGATGGCAGATCACTTTTCCGCAGGTAATAATCCCTTCAAACAAAATAATAGTAATTTGGTCACTCAATCCAAAACTGTTTGTGGGACACTGCTGTGTGCAATTGGCTGCCGGGTTTCACCCACAAAATATACAGTCAACTAACTTTACAGTATATTCTGTGAAGCACTTTGAGACATCTCGAAGATATGATAGGGCTATATTAAATGCAAGGGTTATTATTATTATTTGTAGGCAAATGCCAATTTGTACACAGCGCTGTCACACAAACTGCCCTGAAGTGAGTGACCAATTTTAAATGGTGGTGATTTTAGCAATAGATTTGCTGTTTAGTGCACGAAATGAGCTGTATTTGTGTGTCACACATTCCTCTCCTCCCACGTCTGACATCTCAGTAATAATAACCGAAAAGCCAGATTTGTGGGAATGAACACCTGACTTGAGGATTATGGACTTACATGGCTGGTTAGCAGTTTTTTTGTTTCGTAACAAGCAACTAACTGGGAGTCAGATACAATGATTTATGAACTACAGTCAAAATTCCAATGCCACAGGCCCAGCTTCTTGATCTCCACCATTAGCAAAGCCCACATTCAGGTCCATTTAATGCTTTACATAGAAATGGACCAATAAAATGACCCCGATTAGAGTTTGTCATATAATGATTGCAGTGGATAACCTATTTTAGACAAGCAACTAAGAGTTTGCTATTAACTGCTTATGTTCCAAATTGGTTGCTACAAGCAGAGAAAAGATTGACAAACAGAAGTGGTAATACAATACTCAAAACACTGGTACAAACTGGCAGCAGGAGTTATATTCAAGTTAATGCTTTGCTTTTTGTTTAATGCACAGTAACTCTATTAAAGTACCTTAAGAGAGGGCCTGAATACAGAGGCATTTTGTAAGGAACTGCATTGTTTCAATGTGATCATTTACCAATGGTTTTCATGGGTAATTTGCCCATGAAGGATGTTTGAATTCTGCATCACAGCAAAGGTGCATTGGTTGCTTCGGTGGAGTAATTGTAACATGACTCCTATACTTGTTACAAAACAAAACTGAATGACTTTTAGGTCAAGTGTTAATTCAAACCCAACAATGGCAATTCAGCCAAAGTTTGGAGGCTTGAAGTAAAAGGAGGCTCCTGCTGTAGGTGCAGAGGGGTCTACTATTATATTTGGGTCACAATTGCTACATTCATAAATAGCAATTCCTAACTCTAGCCAGTGCTTGACTCTAGAATTCCACTGAGACATTGAATGCAGTTGAGAAATGTATACGAGTGTTTTCAGTTCAGTTTCTAGTGGGCATGAACCTATCTTATCAAAGTAGCACAAAATTGTCAATTGTTAATGAGGAATCTGAGTCATGGTAATGGAGACTTCTGCTGGGAACTGAACATACTGCACACCGACCCACTGGAACTCGAATTCGATCTACTTCTACAGCAGAATTCCCAAGCCACCTTCCTACCTTCCCTGCCCTCCACCCTCCCTGATCCCAACTCCCCCACCTCCCCCTCCAATCCCACCCACCAACCCTCCCCACCACCCACCCCGCTCGGGTCTCAATCCCTGACTGTCCAGCGCCTTGGGACATCCTCCTGACGCGAAATGCGCTATAGAATTGTAATTTTGTATTGTATGTCATGTAAAAGACGGAGTGTGGCCTACAGAATGCACGCTTGCAACAGTATCCAGTACAAAAAGGTTGCAAATTAGTGCCATTGAATTTGGAGCTTGCCTGTTGGAGGAAGCATTGGTGGAGAGTGTTGGATGTGGCTTCCAATGGTAGGTCCAGGACTCAAAGAGCTGCAATGTGTTACATTGCAAAGCCGAACTGAACACTGTTTGCAACCATTATTTTCAAAAAGGCAGTTTTCACTTGAAGCCACAGTAAGACTTAAGGGTGCTGCACTGTACACTGTGGAGAATATAAGTGGGTGCACTGGTGGGCGATGCCATCTATATTTTATGTTTTGTGATTTTCCATGAGGCATAGTAAAATGACCTACTTTTCTTCTTAAACTCATAATTGTATAAAATGTTTCAACAAGCAGCAACAGTGAACAACAAAGTCAGAGAACTCCCATATGGATAAAAAAACCAATGTTATTATACACAGTATGAGCAAGAACTACCCATTACAATGAGAGCAATATAAGAGAAAGAAAAAAACTTTGGCTATGTGGATTTAAGACAAGTGGTGATAAACTTACAAGCCTATTCCAGATTGCCATTGTGCCAATGGCTTGACTTAACTCAACCCAGTGACTATTTCAGATGGTCACTACAAATTCTGGTCATAGCTGTCCTTTAGATGAGACGTTACAGTGAGTTCCCATCTGCCTATTCAGATGGACTTTAAAGATCTCATGGCACTATTTGAAAAGAGAAAAGTAGTTTCTCCTGGTGTCCTGGTTAACAATTCCCAAGATAAAGTCACATTTAACTTAATTGCAGTGCGCAAATTGGTGTTTGCCTACAAATACACAGTCACTATACATTACAATAAAATCCTGTGAAGCTTTTTGAGGTATTTAGATGATGGGATAAGGTACGATATCAAATGCTGTTATTATAGTTGGTTAATCACTGTTCATCAATTCATCCCTGGCTGCTGTTGACTTTGTCTTTGCGTTTCCGGAGGATGGAAAGCTACAGGAAGGCCCTTGCAGGAAAAATCCAAGGCCACAAGCTTTCTGTACTTCAACAGTCGCTAAGACGTTGCCAGACTTAGAGCATTAATCACTTCAACAAAAATAATAATAATTTGTTCATTCAATCCACGAATGTTTGTGGGACACTGCTGTTTCGCCCACAAGATATACAGTCAATCCACTTTATATTCTGTGAAGAGCTTTGAGACGTCTCAAAGATGTGATAAAGCGCTATATCAAATGCAAGGATTATTATTATTATTATCTGTACCCTGGAATGCTCCTATGTAAATCCTAACTCCAAACACTCCCAGACCAACCTAAATTTATCCCATTCACTGATAGCCCTGAACGCTAATCATTTTAAGGTTTATTTTCCAGGATTAGATTTTTCCAGCATTATACTGATGAAGAACTGCTGACACGCAAGAGGAAAAGGTTCAAGAGATCTGACAGTTCACCCTGTAACCTAAGATACAAACCAGAAGTGAAACTACAATTCCTGCTCCTATCGCCTACTCTATTTCTTCCAGTATTATCTTTCTAAAAGCAAACAATCTGAGGGCGAGAGGCTAGTCCACACAACACGAATCATGTCAAGGGTGGAGTCTCGCGTGGAGTATAAACATAGACTATTTATGCTGATTGGCCTGTTTCTGTGCTGTACATTCTTTGTAAATTTACGTAAGTCATGTTTTCATACCCACATCTCTGACACTATGCTTGTTCCCTATTTTGTGATCTCAGGTATCAGTTATACAACAACAACATGCATTTATATAGTGCCCTTCCCGAGGGGTAGTACTTTGGTATATGGTTCGTACAGTAATAAATAAAAAAAACTTCACACTTGATTTATGAACTCCTCCAATCTGGGTTTTGTGCTGCTCACAGCACAGAGATAGCCCTGGTCAAAGTGACAAATGATATTCTGTCCACCTGTGACCAGGGCTCTCTTTGTCTCCTCATCCTTCTCGACCGTTTTCGATAATGTTGACCAACTCTATTCTTCTCCACCGCCTTTCCCCTCACCTCCACCTCAATGGTTCTGTTCTTGCCTGGTTCCAATCCTACCTTTCCTACCATCTGCACTTCGCGGCCACCAACAGCTTCTCCTCTCGTCCCCGCATGGTCATGTGTGGCATCCCTCAGGACTCTGTCCTCGGTTCCCTCCTCTTTAATCTATACATCTCGCTGATGTCAACCGCAGGCATAGGGTCAATTTCCACATGTATGCGGATGACACATAACTCTATCTCAGCGCCTCCACCCTCGACTCCAAAACCATTAATGTCCTAACTAATTGTCTATCTGCCGTCAAGTCCTGTACGAGAGCCAACTCCCTCCAGCTCAATGTTCGCAAGACAGAGGCCTTCCTGCTTGGCTCCCGGCAGCGCCTCCTCACCTCAGCTGCTGACACTCACCATTTGTGGCTGCTATCTTCACCTCACCAAGCCAATCCAAAACCTCAGTGTCCTTTTCAATCCTCAGTTATCCTTCAAAACCCACATTTGTGCCATGACCCATTCCGCCTTTCCACATCTCCGCAATATTGCCCACCTCCGCCACTGCTGCTGAGACTCTGATCCACACTTTCATTAAATCCCGGCTTGACTACGCTAACCGCCTCCTCACTGGATTTCTTCTCTCCACAAGCTGCAGATTACTCAGAACTCTGCAGCTCGTGTCCTCTCCCACACCAGGCTCTGGGAACCTATCACCCCCATTCTTGCCTGGCTGCACTGGCTCCTCATTCCTCAGAGAATTGAGTACAAAACCCTCTTTCTTACCTTCAAGGCCTTCCACAGTCTTTCTCCCCACTTCCTCTCCGACCTCATAACCGCATATCAGCTTGTCCGCTCCCTCCGTTCGGGGGACACGGGCCTGCTTCAGGACTCCGACAGTTCTGGCCCCACCATTGGCAGTCGGGCATTCAGCACCTCTGCCCGCACACTCTGGAGCGCTATCCTGCAATCCCTCTACCTCACCCCCTCTCTTGCATCCTTCAAGTCCCGTCTGCAGACCTTCAGCTTCTATCATGCCTTCGGCCACCCTCCCACCCCAAACCCCCCTGCCCTCCTCCCCTTCTGACCCCAACCCCCAGCTCGGGACCAAAACCCCTGATTGTCCAGTGCCCTGAGACATCTTTCTGACTTGAAGGGTGCAATACAAGTGTAATTTGTTGTTGTTGTTGATTTAGTGCCTTTCACTTACGGAGGTCGGTCCATCTCAAAGCACATCACAGGGGATACTATAGAGTGTAGTGACTGTATTAATTACAGATGATCTTATGTACACTCAATGCATTTGCACATTTTCCATCAAAAGTGACTAGCTCGAGGGCAACTGTTTGAGTCAAGTGCTCTCGACTGCTGTTCTGGCTGAGGTTAGTTAACTCAGCCCTGATTGAGGATCAATCCTGCAGTTTGTAGAGCTCAGGGCACCGTATAATGCACTATATTTACTGAAGGAACCCAAGTTGTCTGCATTTAAACTCTTGTTGGCTGGTAATGAAGTTTTCTGTTCACTGTGAGTATCTCTCACAGCCTGGAATGCCCCTTGAACGATAAACCTTTGGGATGTTGCTGGCATCATAACATATCACTATCATACTGCAAGTCACAAGGTTTTCACTTCCCTTCATGTCAGTGAAAAGCGGAGCTCAAGTCTTTTATATATAGCTGTGGTCAGTCGTCAGAACTTTCACTTAACATTTGTTTTGGTGTTCTTGAGTTTAAGTTATATAACCCAGTGCTTGTTTGCAGCTCAACATCCCTTTTGGAATAAATGGGGAAGTAAAAGGTCAGAGGTTTCAGGATTGTGGTAATTCGATGACACAGCACCTTGAGGGTGAATTCCAAGCCATGACTATCTTACCAAAGGAACTAGTATAACATTTAAATATATGCACCCACCTGTTTATTTTTAAATGAGTTCCTCTTCCACTGCTCTCTACTGCTGCCTTGCTTCCTCCTTCCATAAAGCGAGTCGGATGATCTGTCAAGGACTTCCCCATCGTTACTCTTGGTACCACGTCATGTCTAGCCAAGCTTTAGTTCATTATGAGTGCTTCACAATTTTGGCCCAAGAGCTAATTTATGATGCCTAGTGGGACTGGAAGAGTTCAGTAGCATAGTCCACCTCATCCTAACATGAGAGATGCTGCACCATCTCAATGTGGTTTGAAAAAGTACACACATGGGCTCAAAAATATTTAATTACGCATCAGACCACAGAAAATAATCTTAGTTTAAACTTTAAAGGCACAACATTTCAGCAAATGTCATGAGTATAAAGTTGACTTGATTTTTATATTTAGATATCTAGATTCTGCAGTGGTTCCTTTTTCTTACCGGAAATTTTTTAAAGAAATTACATTTCTTATTATTGATGCATCCTTTTTGTGGTTTGATGCCAAACTGCTTAAAAAAAAACGTAGATCTATTCAGTGTGCCTTTTCTATCTGGTGTTTGGGAGCTGCACAGAGAAAGATGATCTTTCAGGTGCTGGAACTTTTCCACCAGAGTCACAGCAATGTTCAAGGATTCTTCAAGCCGTTTTACTTTGAACCCATCAGAGCATTCTTGCCCAGCTTCAGGTTGTAGGTTACATTTAAGAAGCTGGGGGATGGTGACGAATGTTTCTGTGAACCTCTGCCAAGAAGGCAGCGATGTCCTGTAGCTTCTGCCATGCTGGCTACAACAACAACAACAAATTACATTTATATTGCACCTTTCACGTCGGGAGGACATCCCAAGGTGCTGACAGTCAGGGATTTGGAACCGAGCTGGGGGTTGGGATCAGGTGGGGGTGGAGGGCAGGGAGGATAGGGGTAGAAGGCGCGTTCAGAGGAGAGTAAGGAGGCAAGGCAAGGAGTAAGCAGGGAGCAAGGTGAAGGAACTGTGGGATGAATTTCCAAAGGGTGGAGGTAGAGAGGCTGAAGGCCTTACTGATGATTTGGGGACAGGCAGGGTGGGGGGTGTGGAGCAGGCCAGAGCATGCTGAGTGATCTCTGGGCTAGAGATCTCTGCTGTTCACCTGCATCTTCGACTGAAGCTTGCCCCTACAGAGTGCCATTGTTGAAAGTGGCCATCAGCCCCTGACCCAGTAACTGACACAGGGGTAGTTGAGGGGAAAATAAATTGTTCCAATAACCAGACAGATGAGTTGTGTAGAACTGGCCCAGTGAAAGTGAACACCCTCAGAGACATCATGATCAGGTGTTGAGGGAGATTCAGTGTGGTTTCACAAACCCAGCTGATGAAAGGGTATATTAAAATGATCAGGATCACTACGTACAGGTTAGTGACTTCACATATCTTGAGGGAAATTCTCAATTTAAGGATGAGAACCAAATATTTTTTCTGTGTATCTCGCAAGAAGGTCACCAGATCTAGAGATAAGATGCGACAGGTTCATATTTTAAGTCTTGCTTTGCATCAAAAAACATCCCTCTGAAAAGAAAGAAAGTTTCACTTAACAAAACATGTAGTCCGCCCTATTATAACAAGATGATAGCATGTTTATGTCAACATGTATCAACAGTAAATCAACATGGGTCTTAAAGCAATCTGAAACACCAGAATTTGAGAAACAAACTAAAAGTGGATTGAACTCCATCTGTTAATGATGCCAAGGTTTTTACGCTGATAATGGTTGATTTCTTAATGTTTTGAGATAAAGCTTACAGAATTTTACTAAGATTTTAAGGCTGGTTACTTTATTTTATTCACCGAATTCTGTCATTATGCCACTAACTTTATGATGACACTTTAAACCTAACATGCCTTAACAGAAGAGCTTTTCTTGCTATATCAATGCAACATCTTTCATTTTCCAGGCAAATTATCCTTGTTGTCATTGTGGTTTTTGAATTATGGGCAGGTTTGTGTCATTGACTCACATTTCTGCAGGGAACTGGAATCTCACTTAGGACCTTTTCATTCAGTGGGGAGAAGAGGCATTATGTTGTGCTTCAAGTAACTCAGCTCCCAGATGACAACACCCAATGAGCTTAGCAGATCTCCTTTGGGGTTAATAACTTGATACACATGATACTAAGGGTAACAGAACTTGGAAACATTCGAGGAGAAGGTGATGGTGTTGTCCCAGAGAGATCTGGCTTGATTTCCAGAAAATAATTCCTTTTGGGACAAAACAAAGAAGCCTTGGAAGCACACAGAAGATCAGTGGTGTCATTTTCAAACACTACTTAAGTGCAAATACCCAGATGGGAATCTCAGAATCCAACGTTGTGAAAGCTGCAGTTGTCAGGGTGTAAAATAGAATGAAAATGTAAGTGAAATTTGTGGTGTTTCATCACTCATTCATTGTGATAATTAGGAATTTCATATGAAACTCTTTATATTTCACCTCCATATATGATTACCTATTACCTCCAACAATGCAGCACACTCCCAGCACTGCATTGGAGCGTCAGCCTATTCATAATCCCAACACTGGGGCTTGAACCCACAACCTTCGAACTTAGAGGTAAGAGTGCTATCTACTGAGACAAGTGGACGCCTTAGATAGTTTCTTTCAACTTACAATCAAATTACAATCAGTCTTCATGATACAACCTATCATGTGATTACCCAGAATAAGTAGGAAAGTAAGCGGATGAAATTTAATTATCGTACAGTGCAAAAGGTGCTCTGAGGGTCACACATCTTTGGGCAAATGTTAACCATATTAGGATGAAAGTTAAAGCACTTTAAGAAGAACTTTGAAGTAACAATCATGTTACCTATGATAGGAAGTGTAAGGTTTTGAAGTGACATGAAGTTAGTTGCTTGCTTTGCTGACATGTTATGACTCGGTTATGGGAATTGTAAGTAATGAATAGTTCTATCTGTATTGTATATTTGATGATGCAAATGGTTTCTTGGAAATACTTGGCTGACATTCACATTGGCTGAATTGGTTCCAAGCCCCTGCACACCAATTATAGAATGGAAATGTCACTGCGTTATAGTCAGCTCACCTCTTACATACAAGCTAAGCTTGTGGTAAGGTGAAACACTCACTTCAGAGGTCAGACATGAAGTGGTAACTCACCAGCAAGTACTTTGCACAATCCTATGAATTACTTATGAATCAGAGTGAAACTTTTAAGGGAAACTTTTATAGTGTAAGCTTGCATCACTAATGCATGTTTTTGAATAATATGGTTTAGTATGTGGCACCCGAGAGCTTGGCTTTATACAGTCAGATTCACATAAACATGTAGTTAATATTAGCACAGGATACCCATGTTCAAACTGCTGCTCGTTCACTTCTCGTCTATATAGAGCACGCTTTAATACCAAATCCCAATCCAAATGTTTCTTATTCCCCTCTAATATTCTCCTCTGCTTTCCCAAAAGTGATGAGTGACCCTGGGCATGGGAAACTCCATCCTGTAATCTCCCCCAGTTGACCATTGTTTCTGTGTGAGATTGTTGATATGTGATGTGACTGTGGGAAGCAACGCAGTAAAGGCCAATGCTGTCCTTACCCGATATATACACATTCAGTTTCCTTGGGGGGAATGGAGGAGGGTGGGAACACTCAGTAGAGATTAACAGGAGGCAAAGCACAGGGACTCCAGGATGGAGTTCCAGAGAGTGACAGCAGAATGATTGACAGCTCGCCCGCTGATGGTGGGGTGGGGTGGGAGCAGAATGTGAAGCACGCTGGTATTCACTGAGCAGATGAAGTAGCAGGACAGGTAGTGTCACAAAAGTTTGCAGAAATAGGTTGTGGAGAGATTTAAAAGTGAGGACAGCAATCTTGAATTTGATCCCCTGGGGATGAGGAGCCTTGGAGCTGAGCAAAGTTGGGGGGAAACTGGTGAATAGGCTCGCAGAGGCTGATGCGGGAAAGGATATGGGCTGTAGAGTTCTGGGTGGTATGCAAACTGTGTAGGAACGAATTGGGGAATTCATTGAGCAGGGCATTAAAACAATGATTGCCATTATCTGTTTCTTAATCCTTAATTAACTATATGGTATATCCCAAATCCTCTGGACACAGCACAGTGTAAAGTGGAAAACATTGCAAAATGTTTTTAATGTTTTTGTTCTAAATGTGTAACAAATCTTGAAAATCGTCAATTGTTCTTCGCAGACTATAAAAGTCCTGAAACAAACACAATCCCATTTCCTACTTAAACCTTTAACTACATGGCAATATACAGTATATTGTCAGGGTTAGAATCTCTTTTCTAAAAGGTTCCGGGTTGCTGACAAGGAACTTATAGCTGATGATCACGTTACCTATTGTAATTTCCTTGATGTTTTTAAAACTTTTTATTAAAAAAAGAATTATATTGGGTGAAAGATTGGAGAGTATCATTGAATAAAGTGGTGGCAATTTTCAAAAGGAAGGAGATGAAGGGATACAGGCTTGTTCTGGATGAAGTAGGAAACACAGATGTCACATCATGAAACTGTATCATTAGGGAATGCTGGACTCACGAAAGGAGCATTTCATGTTTCCAAGTGCTCCTAAAATCTCAGGAGAGAACGTTCTCCCATTCCTAACTGTACCTTGAAAATGGACAATAGAGAGGAAGGAAATGAAGGCCTTTCTAGCTAACAGGGAGATAGAAAAATATGATTTAGCACTGGATTTAACTGGAAATAGACCACAATTATCCAGACACATCCATCACTGCCAAATGGGTGAAACTCAATGATATGATATTCTACCTAGCCTTCATCTGTAAAACCATTTTGTCTTAAAATTTAAGATTGTGCAGAATTGTGGAAAACACTTAAATGCACTATCAAACTGGAAATCGACAATTCAATTTGCAGACGTGAAAAAAATAATTCTTCAAAGAGTTAAAAGTAGAAATTCTTCTAATCAGTGCACTTTGATGACACATTGTTATAACATGATGTTTTTCCATTATAACTGTGTATTGTCAAAGTTGCTGCACTAAATGAGAAAATTAACTGCCCCCACCCCTCGCCCTACCCCCAAACCTGGTATTTATTTCCCTATTGAAGGGCAAAGATAATAAGATAATATCAAGATGTGATTCCGCTGTTGCAAATGCAGGAAGAATGAAGAAGGCTGTGTGTACTGAGGCACTGAATGTGGGATCTCTGGCTCACTGTCTGTATTCTCATTGCCTCTGTCTGCCTGAGCCAAAAATGATGTTCTCATTCTGACACAAAGATGTTGATGGGAATTATAATTATAATTTACACCTTTGTGTGGGTGTATGAGTCATAGACATTGATGGTGTGAAAGGCTCTATTGCAGATAGTCAGGTGAGATTCCAAATTATTTATTTCCTGAGTGCTCGATAGCGAGAGCTAAATTATTAGGAAGAAATACATTATTTTTGTAATCTTCTTCAAGATATGGATGCTCAAGGATTAAACATGGTGACCTGTTAGTGAGAAAGGGCCAGTTTGCTTTCAATAAATGCACAACAGAAACCTCTCAGGACAATTATTAGACAAATTGAAAAACAGCAGCTCTCCACACTAACGGACAAGTTGTATGTGACTCATTCTTTTTCTGTGTCCAGTGCCAGAGGCGCAATCCAGGCTCAATATATAAATGAACCCCTTGCTCTTCATACCGTGGGAGCAGCAAATGAGGGGTCATGAACTAGCAGAGAAAAGGAAACTTGGCCAACCCTGAAATGCACTTAACCAGACTCCTCCTCCATCCCTCCCTCCCTCCCTCCCAGCATTTTATTTCCCTACCTTATGTTTGATTTTCATATGGGTTAACAGTACAGCTGAAGACAACGGCTACAAGCAAATGTGTTCGGTGGCATTGACTTTGGTCACGGCACAGAAATATATTGAGAAATCATACTGGAGATCAATGGACAACAGAACCACCCTAATTTAATGCATGCTTCAGGTCCAGCAAGTCAACAGAGTTTCCTCTGTTTAACTTATGTGTGAAGGGATAGCTCTGGAGTGTAATTTGCAGTATTTCTTAATGGGATTCTTTGGGGACTGAGTAATCGTGTAATAATTCCTGCTGACCAGAGGGAACTCTGCTCCAGAAGTAAATTGTGTCAGAGAGTAGCGCCCACAGGAGGGCATGATGTTGGTCTTGGTTCATGGCTGTCGCAAATTGTGATTGTAAATTTGTGGCACTATTTCTACATTTGGCCTGGAATGATGGGACTCACATTGTTTTGAATTTTGAGGGCAGGAGATTCTTCCCACTCAGGGATTCTGCGAAGCCTGCAAGCCTAGTGAATAGGGTGGTCCTACAAGCAGAAGCAGCATGAAGCTTGCCACACAAGATTCTCAATGACAAGCTGGATAAACTCCAGCAGTAACTGAACATATACTCTGCGATCCCCAAGCCTTGGCTCTCACCAATCTGCACCTAGTACTCTCCAGATTTACGTAAGCAGGACCTGATCCCCCCATTGGTCCGGCCAGCCAAAGCTTTGGTGTATTGAATTGTAAATGTTATTGTAGTTGTCTTATCCTGTAGGCCTTGGCCTTTTAATCCCAGGAATAAACACAGTTTGCCAAATGGACAAGCATGCTCCTCAGTGGTTGGTTAGTCAGGGATTAAAAGTACTCTCCCTAACCTACACTCATCAAGACAAATTTTAACATGCAGCCAGCAAATATAGTATGGTGCATGAGAAAACATACATCTGTGGCCTCTGTCTGAACCATAAATGTGCTCTGCTTCTATGTTAAGTACTTTGTAACAGCCACATATCAATGAGCTGCAGAGGGTCTGGTCAGCACTTGTTCAAGAAATGATTGAGGCCCTTGGTTTAACATTCAGGCTGTGTCTGCAGCTCCTGTTAAATTGCCAGTCAATGCTGCTTCAGGGTTTTAATCGCTGTAGATATCTGGCTGTTTATTTTCTAATCTTGTTTATGCAGCTTTGCTCTCTTTATTGATAACAGATTTGTAGTTTTTAAGGCCTGTAGGCATTGTTGTATGTTCTATGTGTGAAAGGCTATGCAATGTGTTCTGTAACTTTGAGGATATTGTTGTGCAAACAAGGCATGTTTTAGCCATGTACTTACATTGAAAATACTTTGTTTTATTCTTAACGAGTGCTACATTGTTGAAGATGCTGTGACTTTAAATTGAGGCCCCATCTGCCTGTTCTCAAGTAGTTATAAGGGTTCCGTGACATTATCTGAAAAGACCAGGGAACTGTGACTGGCCAACAATCCTCCAGATAAAAATAATAATTTCTCTTCATGGTTGTTTGTGCGACATTGCTATGTACAAAATAGCTGCAGTGTTCACCTACACAGATTCAATCACAACATTTAACAGTATTCACTGCAAGCGCTTTGAGATGTTTTGATGTTATGGGTGCTTGAGGAAAAGATTATTATTATTGTGTATTGTAGAAAAATATTCCCTCCAAGTTGTCTCCTGAGGGGAAATAACAATCTCATACTGGAAAACAGTTGCATGTATCCTGTGTGAAGTGTGATATATAAAAGGCAAGTTGTTGTTGCTACCATTTGAGCCAGACTAACACTTTATGTGATGGATAAATGTCTTGTGCATTGCAGATGGGAATTTACTTCTGCACCAACAATTTTCCAAACCAGTCATTGAAACCAATTGTTAAGTTGAGTCCCTGCCCCCAGTGACTGGTCTGCCCTTCCAGGTCGTGCCGATGAGCCAGGCTCACTGTGCTGTCATCAGCTGTGCCCTGGAGTACTGCAGACCCACCCGGCTCAGGAACTGGACTATTGCCATCGCCACAGAGAGTTGCTTGATTCCAACATTCTGTTGCCAAACATGTCACCTTTGAGCCAATTCAGCTCTAACGAGATGCCGTTTACCTCCTTCTGCCCCCCTGCAGCACAGGAAGGATGTTCATGACCCTTCTTGCGCATAAAGTTTATTTACGCCCATGAATATACAGTCAATTCACTTTACAGTATATTCTGTGAAGGCTTTGAGACGTCTAGAAAATAAGATAAGGCACTATAAAATACAATACAAAATTACATGTCGGGAGGACATCCCAATGCACTGAACAGTGAGGGATTAGGACCCGAACAGTGGGGTGAGGAGTTGGGATCAGGGAGGGTGGAGGGCAGAGAGGGTAGGAGGGTGGCCGAAGGCACAGTTGAAGAAGAGGGTCTTGAGGCATGCCTTGAAGTAGGCAAGGGAAGGAGCGAGGCAAAGGGAATGTGGGATGGAGTTCCAAAGGGTGGGGGCAGAGAGGCTGAAGGCCCGACCAACGATGAAAGGATTATTATTACTTAACGTACACGACGTTTCGTGTCACCCTGATGACCCAGAAGTTGTCCATGTTCTAATATTGGCAGCTGCCGCCGGAGTCTGGTTACGATTAGTGCAGGTGCATAGGTGTTTACCAGTGCTATAGTAAGATGGGAGTTCCCCTATGCAATACAGAAATCAACACAATTGTTGATTCTTTAAACCTGCCAACAAACTAACATTTTGTTTCTTTAGCTCCTTAGAACTCCTGTATGGATCTGAATACAATTGACACAATCTGTAATTGAAAGCCCGTTTGTAAGCGCATAATGTCAAGGCTGTTAATTTTACAGACCAGAGTAAATTTGCAAAGGCTCAGTCCAACAGTGAAGTTGTACACAGCAAGGCCGACATCCTGGTGAAATATGTATCACCACCATGGCAACTGTAAACAAACACACCCCCCTCAAGTAGTCACTGAACTTAACAGATAGCCACTGCAGTGCAAAAAGCTTTAGAATAATCCGTCAAGTCATCTTTGTCCTTTGTGCAAGGTGAGGACATGACAATAGTAAAGATAGCTTCTTTTTAACAATTGTAATGATTTTATACGATTCATTACAATTCTTAAAAAAAGTCAATATTTCATTCTGAACAGTGGCTCCACCCCCACTCCCGCCCTGATCTAATCTGTGAGGAAACGCCCCTGTGTCTGAAGGAAGAATTGAATTGGTGTCAGAAAGAACAGGCTGCAAAGATAGTAAAGCTCTATTGACTGACAGAAAACATTAGTGCCACGTGACACTGCTTTAATCTCCAGAGGCAGCCAGGAGGCACCGCCGCAGGCTTGTTCTGATTGGGTGGAGATAAGCATAGAGTAATCGGGACATGACCCTGCTGTTAATACTGAGCTGTACCTGGCAGGTCTGCTCGCTACGTGCCGCAGGCAGGCAAGGACACATCATCATTGCTAATAGGCACTAAGGCTGGATCAGCTGTGCTGCCTCTGTAATGAACCCAATGGCTCACGCCATCACTCAGGGTTTATTTTTGCTGCTGCAAATAGGGTGTGATGACACAGTTGCCAGCTTGGGCAGTGCTAAGTGTTTTCTAACTGGGTTTTCCTCACCCCCTCCCATTAGATATCGCAGTATTACTGGTCATAGTCTATCTGCTGACAGAATATGGACTTTTGGCTGTTGCTGGTTGTAAAGTGTTTCTCCATATCTCTCAATCTGTGAAGAGAAATATCTGTAGAGAGAAAGATCCCTCTTTCTGTGGAGAGAAATATATATATATATATATAGAGGGAGAGAAAGAGAGATTATTACTGACTGGCAGAGAGGTTTGTTTTGGAGGGGCTCAGTTAGGGAAATAGCAGCCAACATTTTCACTGTCTGTGTAGAATTCTGTGCAAAGCTGGATAGAGGGAAAAGGCCAAATATTCCAGAGGCAGAAACATCCCAGTCTGCTGACAGTCTATCCCCGCCACCGGCATTTCTTCCCTTTCGTGGCAGAGACACAGCAGCCTGAGCAGAGTAAACAACAGATGGGTTTGTTATCAGAGATCAGATGGGTTAACTGTCAGTGGGCATGTGGAGAGACACCATGGTCTCTGTGGTCCCCAGCCTTACTAAAAGGATAGTTAGGTCAAACCCAGAAGTGCCGAGTGCAAGCTTGTACCATGTGATTTTTCTCTTTTTTTAAAAAAATACATTGCCACATGTTCCTGAAGAGTTGCAACAATAAACTGCCACACTTGTTGAATAATCTTTTAAGGAAGTACTTTCTGGCGGGAAGAATTTGGGGAAGGATGTTCCAAATTGTAAATTCAGCTCCTCTGCAAATCTACAAAACACACCTTGTACTTTTTCTTGCCCGGAATTCACATTTGCCATTTCACAATTGTCTTGTGCTATTTCATGGTTCCTATCGCCTCTGAAGCCTTCTTTCAGGTTACAATGAAATCTATTAAAAAATAGCTCTGACTTCTGTACTAACTTGGGGACTAATCTATTTATATTCGTCAAGTTGTGCCTGAGCAGTGCTGGGGATTGGAGGCTCCTCTGTCTTGTAAAGGTCCACCCACCACCCTGAAGGCAGTTGCCCGCCAGATAGCTGATGAGGAAATTCTGAGGCTTGGAGCTGCTCGTGAACACATGTGAACTCAACCTCAGAAAGTGAAAGTTTATCAAACCTGTGTTTGTAAACTTGGTTAGATTTTTATAGTTATTTTTGAAATGTGCTTCCTCCTCTTCCCCAGTGGCTTCATGAATAAAGGCACCGTCTGTTGGAGCACTAATGGCAGGCAGAGCAGAAAGTAGCAAGTTCAATTCCCTGTCTATGCTGAGTTAACTGATTTTATTCTAGGCAGCAGTTCTGGTATCAGTGAATTAGGGAGAGTAAGATTGCAAAGGGTTTCTGGTCCTGATCCTTATCCAGAGACCTCTGCTAGAACAACAACTAACATACATATAGCACCCTTCAAGCAGGGAAGCGTCTCGGAGCGCTTAAGAAGGTGCATGTATGGACATCAGGTAACCAAGGATACGGATTCATCTCCGATGCTCCCTTTAGTTGAATAGCCTGTCAACACTCACTACCAGATTCACTCCTGAATGGTGATGTGGGTGAGAAAGAAACCTTAGAGTTGGGATATAGAATGAGTCAGCGACTTCAGAAAGGGCTTCGTGAGGCCACAAGACATCAGCAAAAAGACAATCCACAGGAAACATTGTATCAAGACACCAGCATTAAATAATTCACTGACTTTTACACAGGTTAATTATATCAAGGAGTCAACACAAGACGTTTCATTGTCACAAATATCTGACTTGAAGGTGCCCCTGACTAGAGGAATGAGATGCGATGCTGGGCACTTACAGACTGTTCTTGATAAAGAATAAATATGATACTTAGGACAACAAATTCCTTCTGCCATTCAGGGCAGTGAGTTTGACGATGTTCACTCATGGATGGAAACTGGAATTATAAGCTGCAGGTTGTTTATTGCAGCTGCAGAATATCTGTCAGGCATCAAGTCTTGGATGAGAGCTAATTTTCTTCAGCTGAACGTCAACAAGACCGAGGCTCTCCTGACTGGCTCCCGTCAGCGCCTCCACACCTCAAGCGCTGACAGTATCACCATCCGTGGCTGCACACTCCACCTCACTAAGCCAGTCCGGAACCTTGGGGTCTTGTTTGACCCTCAACTATCCTTTCTACCCCACATCTGTACTTTGACTCGCTCTGCCTTCGCCCACCTTCTGCAACATCGCCCGGCTCCGCCACTGTCTTACACCGCAGGCCGCCGAAACCCTCATACATGCTTTCATTACATCCAGGCTCGACTATGCCAACTCCTTGCTTGTCGGACTCCCAACTCCTCCCTCTATAGGCTGCAAATCATCCAGAACTCTACAGCCCATGTCCTCTCCTGCACTAGGCTCCGTGACCCTATCATCCCCATCCTCGCCTGACTCCACTGGATTCCCATCACACAAAGGATATAGTTCAAGATCCTGGTCCTCAGCTTCAAAGCCCTCCATGGCCTTGCTCCCCCCTACCTCTGAGACACCCTAACTTCCTACCAATCTGCTCGCTCCCTCCGCACAGTGGGCTCCGGCCTGCTTCACGTCCCCCGCCTTGCTCGCCCCACTATTGGCAGGCAGGCCTTCTGCAACTCTGCCCCCACCCTCTGGAATTACAGTCCGCAGTCCCTCTGCCTCGCCTCCTCCCTTGCCTCCTTCAAGACCCAGCTCAAGACTGCTGAGCAATCAGAAACTGGTTGCACCCAGAAAGTATAAATAGGAGATAGCTGTGAGAGCCTCACTCAAGCAGAGAGCCCAGAGTGAGCTACGTCCGGAGTGAGGCGAGGCCAGAGTGTGAAGGAATTTGGTGAGAGTGGGAATTAGGTGCTGGTTATATATCTAAGGGGAAGTAAGAGGAGATAGATAATGGCCTGGCAGGTGATGTGCGAGGATTGTAGTATGTGGGAGTTGATGGAGGGCAACCCGAGCCCAGGTGACTTCATCTGCAGCACATGTCTGCAACTGAACAAGCTCCAAATTAGAATAGCTGAGCTGGAGTCTCAGGTGCAGACACTGCGCTCCATCAGGGACAGTGAGAGGTTCCTGGACAGCATGGTGGAGGAGACCCTCACTTCCCTAGGACTCAGTTATAGCAGCCCATCGCTGTACAGGAGCCATGAGAGAGGGGTACTGGAGCTATCGGGAGGTCAGAGTTCAAGAAAAGGACCACTCCCAATCACTAAAAGTGATTGGGTGGCAGTGCGACGGGGCAAGAAAAGGGCTTGTTCGAGGCAGAGCACCCCCAACAGAGTACCGTTCTCTAATCGGTACTCAACATAAGATATTGAGAACGTGGAAGCCTCTCGTGAGGACAGCAGTGGACATTCTGTCCAACAGGACAAGGGCATGGTTCAGAAGGGCAATACAGGTGTGATAGGTGATTCAACAGTAAGAGGCACTGACAGGATCTTCTGTAATCAGAATCGGGAGGCTAGGATGGTTTGCTGCCTTCCTGGTGCAAGGGTAGTGGACTTCACAGAGCACATGGACAGATTCTTTGGGGGGAAGGAGAATGTCCAGAAGTCGTGGTCCATGTGGGGACCCACGATATTGGTAAGAAGAGAGCTGAGATGCTCTAGGGCGAGTATCAAAAGCTGGGGAGCAACCTCAAGTCCAGAACATCCAAGGTGGTGATCTCTGGGTTACTCCCGGTACGTTGGGCAACAAGGCACCATAATGAAAGGATCAGGCGCATGAACGATTGGCTGGAGAAATGGTCCGGAAAAGAAGGGTTCAGTTTTCTGGACA